>NW_026712133.1:14488308-15189141 GCF_030504385.1 Musca domestica | reverse complement strand
GCATACCCAAGGCTTTAATACACCCACCAGAATATTTTCGCGATAATATTCGGTATTTATTATGATGCCACGGTCGGTTAATACGAGCGGAGAGCGACCATCGGCTGTTATGGCGGTCCACACTATCACCATGGCCGGCGCTTGAGTTCTGGTGGCCAACCGAAGGTGCACAATTTCAGCTGACCTCTTTGGCAAGTAAACACGATCATTTTGTTTGTTTACAAACTGCCGGACAACGAATGTTTTCTCATCGGAGAAAACCAAATTCGGCAGTTCACCACCTTCGGGCAAGCGAAGCAACTCTTTAGCTCTTTTGAGTCTATTTTCTTTCTGTTGCGGTGTAAGTTCTTGCACTTTTATACCCTCCACCATACTATGGAGGGTATATTAATTTTGTCATTCCGTTTGTAACTCCTCGAAATACTCATGTCAGACCCAACAAAGTATATATATTCTTGATCAGCGTAAAATTCTAAGGCGATTTAGCCATGTCTGTCTGTGTGTCTGTCTGTCTGTCTGTCTGTCTGTCTGTCTGTCTGTCTGTCCGTCTGTCTGTCTGTTGTAATCACGCTATCTTTCGAACAAATTGAGATAGAAGGCTAACATTTTGTACACATGTTTATTTTGCCAGTAGGCAGGTTAAGTTCGTAAATGGGACATGTAGGTCCATGTTATCATATAGCCCCCATATAACGGTACCTCCCGATATTCGGTATTTTGATGATTTTAGCGACATTATTCACCGGAATTGTTTCAAAGTTGGCATTTGAAGTTCGTAATGGATACTACAGCCTAAGACAGAAATTTGTCTGTGCAGGTCCACGTCTTCGTATAGCCCCCATATAACGGTACCTCCCGATATTCGGTATTTCGATGATTTTAGCGACATTATTCACCGGAATAGTTTCAAATTTAGTATTTGAGGTTCGAAATAGATACTACAGCCTAAGACAGAAAACTCTCTGTACAGGTCCACGTCTTCGTGTAGCCCCCATGTAACGGTATCCCCCGATATTCGGTATTTGGATGACTTTAGCTACATTATAAACAGATTTTTCTTCAAGTTTCGCATTTAAATATTGTAATAACTTATGACAAAAGTTGCCTATGCAGACCCAAGCCGTCGTATAAGCATTGGGTATTTTTAAGATTTTAACAGAATTTTTAATGGATTTTATTTTTTGAAAATTGCCAAATTTGTACCAAATGGTGGAGGGTATTAAAAGTTCGGCCCGGCCGAACTTACAGCTTTTTTACTTGTTTGGAATTACAATGGCTTTACACCGAGCTCATTTTTCAATATTTGCGCAATGGAATATTGCGATATGTTCAGCTCACGAGCCATTTTTCGGCCATTGTGACGCGGGTTTCGATCAAGTCGCTTCTTTACTTTTCGATCCATTTCTGCTGATGTTGCTGTTTTCTTCCATCCACTTCCTTGTCGTCGGGCTACGCTACCAGTATCACGGTAACAAGCGATGGTACGAAACACAAAAGATTTATTCACATTTAAATGCTGGAGTGCTCTAAAGATAGCCACTTGTGGTTTTCCAGCCATATAGTCCCAACTTGATCCGCGTTAATGCTTAAATCAAACTTATATTAGGAGCGTTGTTGGCCCCACTGTTAAATCTGCCGGCACACCGACTAAAACATTCTAACTTGTAAGCTAATCAGCGTTTGGTCCCTCCCCTTGCTATTCTATTGTTATATTGTTATGGAAATATGAAAGTTTAATTTCACTTCCAAATAATGACTGCCAGAATTGGGTAATCATTCCATGGAATGTCTATTAAAACTGAAAATTAGTGAACAAGTTATGACATTATTAGAAACTAAATGTGACATTAAAATCATAAAGAGCGCCAAGCCGTAGCTAGTTCATATTTTGTCTTTCAAAATTATTCATTTCATTAAATGATGCCGAAAATTCTTATTCCCCCCTTTTCCATGAAAGCTCTATATTCCATATCACCATGTATGTATGCATGTGTGAGTTATGTGTTCGCCATAGATAAAACAAGCTAACATTTGAGGATGAACTTTAGATGAGCGTGCCTGAGTGTGTGTATGTACGCATGTATGCATGTTATTTGTGGTGGATGTTAACTTTTCCCGGCTGTTTATAATTTATGAGGCAATTTTTCATTTGTGTGCGCTTTCTTTACGCTTTACGCTATTTTGAACAAAAACAACTCAACCAAAAATGCCAACCATTCGACAATGGCAGGAGGATGGCAAATTGCAAAGAAATGTTCTTTCAACTTTCCTCATTCACATTTCATATTGGGTGAATGCGATGCGTGTATACCTAAACATGGAATATATGTGTGTGTATGCCAGTCTGTGTATGTGTGTGTGCTTTCCTCTTGCCAGTGTTAATGCATTATTTATTAGAATTGAATTTGTTTGTTCACTTTACTATTTTACATCGCACTCCCAAAACCCAAGGCTTTAAGGATTTTCACTCGGCATTCATTTATGACCCACCATCCAATGGAGCATTCGATAAGAAGTTTTCTCCGCCGAGAAATGGGTTAAATATTTTGTGACCACTTGGAGTAACGGAGGTTTTTAATATACAGCACACGATTATTGGCCTATACCATGGGAATTGATCATAAAACTTGAAATGGTAATGTTAGATTCCAAAGCAACGTGTAAGGTATTAGCTTCATTGATACTTCTCTTCGATAGATGCTTAGCCAAAGAAGTACTGACAGTTAAATTACATACAAAAAAATAATTTCAGGGAAAATCTAGCAGATTATGGACGTAGAACTAAAAAAGAAGACACGTGCATCAGCGTTTTGAAAGTTTACATCGCAAAGTAATCTAAATGCAGGAGGAAAGTTCCCCCTCTTCCACATTTTTTGAAATTTGCGGATTAAGTTACCTTGGAATTCGTTGATTTTAGCTACTAGTGTCTTCGGCAGTATAGCAGATAAAAACACAAGATTTATTTTGATCTCAAGCGAGTCACCAAAGGGGATTTTGGTGTTCTTATACCCTACACCACATAGTGGTATTATGTCTTAGTCCATTTGTTTGTAGACCCATAGTTACTTTTTTAAGATCTTCATAGAATCACTTTCTGAGTCGATTTATGCATGTCTGTCCGTCTGTCCGCCAGTCCATATATTCTTGTGAACAAAATGCAGGTCGTATTTACTATCCGATTGAGATTACATTTTGCAAACAAAATTTGTTTGGCCCAGGGTCGAAACCTATTGAAATTGGTGAAAATCAGTTCATATTTAGTTATAGCTCCCATATATATCTTCAACCGATTCCGGGTTAATTGTGCACCAAATGGCTATTATCAGTTCAAATGACCTGGATTTTGGCACAACCAACCGAATTTAGCCTAGAGGCAAGTACATCAAATATGGTGAAAATCGGTTCAGATATAGCTTTAGCTCCCATACATATATGTTTCATCCGATTTGGGATTTTAAGTCCCTCACATGCGTAATATGCACCCCACAACAATAATCTTGGTACCACATATAAGATATAGCATAAAAATAAGTGGTTAGAATCTTGTCAAGATCGGTTCAGATTTGGGCATAGCTCCAATATATATTTATTCGATTTCTTGTTTTTTGTGCACCCAATGGCTAATATCAGCCCAAATGAACTGAATCTTGGCAAATTCAGCCGATTTCATCCTAGAAACAAGTATTTTAAATTTGCTGAAAATCGATTCAGATATAGCAATAGCCCCCACATATATGTTTCATCCTAATTGGCGTTTAAGTCCCTCACAATCGTAATATCCGTTCGACAACAATGACATTTGGTGCCAGATATCTTATAAAGCTCAGAATTACCTTTGCCAAATTTTATAGAGAACGGCTCAGATTTGGATATTGCTCCTATATATATCCTTAGTCCGATTTCAGGTTTATTGTGCAAACTCGGCTCCGATATATATTGTTTTAATATAATCCTTCTCCAAGTGATATCATGCACTCTATAACAAACTATTAATACTCTAAAGGCATATGTCGATAGGTAGTATGATCTACTTGAAATAAATTCTCACGGGAACTCTAAAAAATATCCATAGCAGTATAGGGTATCCCGACTTTCGACTTTTCCTTACTGGTTCGGGACCGGTCAATTGGCCGCCTACTGCAATTTACGAATCTATACTATCTTTTGCGGTACTATGTTAAATCTCATGTCCATACAGACGGTCCCGCTTCAATTGACGCATTGGAAGACAACATGAACTACTGAGGTACCGGCCGAAATAATAGAAAAAGTATGCCAAAATTGGATGGTTAATTTGAGACAAAGTTGGGTCCGAAGTAGCTGTCTGCAAATGTTTCATGCAGTCAAACCTCATTATTTCGATAGGGCACAGTATTGACCAAATCAACTAATATGTATGTAGCAATAATTTTTTAAATACAGGGTGAGATGAAAAAACTGCAACTAACTTCACACTGCTGTAATTTCTAAGCAACTCGTCCGACAGCTGTTATTCCAGTGACAGCTCAATATAGTAATGTGGGCCGCCATAACAGCCGATGGTCGCTCTCCGCTCGTATTAATTGACCGTGGCATCAGAATAAATGCCGAATATTATCGCGAAAATATTCTGGAGGGTGTATTAAAGCCTTGGGCACGCAAACATTTTGACCGCAGACTTTGGACATTCCAATAGGACTCAGCACCATCGCACTCATTTTGTAACCACTCTTAAGAGGTTCCTCGCTTCATTTCCAGCGCACAGTGGCCACCAAAATCTCCAGATACCAATCCGTTGGACTATTATGTCCGAAGTATTTTGGAAAGTAAGGTTGGCACTAAAAAATACCAAAGTGTTGATCACCCCAAGCAAGCGCTTCGCCGGGAATGAGCCAAAATACCGCAGAGCAACATTCGGGCAGCGTTTGACGGTTTCATTGGCCGTTTGAAGGCCATAATTAGTGCCAAAGGTGACCAATTCGAACAAATCTAAACTTATTCTAAAATTTGATGCTATTTCCGACATTTTTTGCTTTCATTCAATAAAATTTAAAAAACAAAAAAGAAATAATGGTGTTTGACTTTGTTGCTGTTTTCTTATCTCACCCTGTATATAGTGAATATACCATTTCGACTTGTAAAGGCACATATCTGTTAAATTGGGAACAAAATGTTTTTGAGTTTTCAGATAAGGAATCTCGACTTTATACCCTCCACCATACATAGTATGGGGGTATATTAGGTTTCTTATTCCATTTGTTGGACCTCAAAGTGGGCATTTTAGACCCTACAAAGTATGTAAGTTCCTAATCAGTATACAAGCCTGTGTGTGTCCCTCAGTGGAATCCACTTTTGTTTTCGAACGAAAGAAGCTAATGGTGGAAGGTATTTAAAATTAGGCCTGGTCGAACTTATAGCCTGTTCTCAGAACTTTGCTTCAAAATAGATAAGCAATTGCTAGTTTAGTTGATTTCATTTACTTTTTTCATGCGAAAAATTCTATTTGTCTGTCATTTGACTTGAAAATGGTAGAAAAATATGTTTGTTGATCAGGCTCTTAATGTTTTTTAATTATATTCTTAATGTATTTTTCTTATTTTTCATTTTGTCGAAATGAAGATTTACTTTTCAATAAATCGTTTCCATATGATACGAACATAATTTCACAATTTAATCCAAATTTGTAAGTACAGTGGGACACAAAATAATGGTATCTCTGACATAAGAAATTCTTGTCAATTGTTTTTCTCAAAGAAATTGCTTTAAAGAATTTGTGACAAATTTGTTATTCATGTTGAAAAATCATTTAACAAATATAAATTTATATAATCCCCTCTTTTATCGTCCACTGTACATGCCCAACTACCATGTGACATATGCAGCATGAAAGCAAAAATGTGCAATCATGTAAAAGGAAATCGTTGATTTTACTTCAAATCGAGTTCTTGGCATTTCGTTGTATTGTTCTTCATTTTCCTGCTCATTTCCCCGTTTTTCTCTGTGTGGGTTTGGTAATCACAAAGCTTGAGTACATTATTAAGATGAAGTTATTTCCACTTCATTCCATTTCTGTTGGGGTTTGTTTGATGAAAATTGAAATAAGTGCATTGCAGTGCAATGTAAGAGAAAAAAGAATGAGGTTTTCGTAATGGAATTTACAAGTTCTTTGTGTGTGTGTGTTTGTTTTTGTTGTCTTTCTCCCTTCATGTAGTTTTTTACTTAAGAAAGCTGCAGGAAAAAGTTTTTGCGCAAAAAACCCACGAAGTTTGTCAAAAGAAACTTATTTCAAAACGAATCCGCAATGTGTGTTGAAAAAAGTTGTACTGCGGTTGAAATACAACATTTGTTGAGCAAATTTTCTTGCAGTTCTCTAAAACAGGGAAAACAAAGGTGGAGATTTGTTTGTTTGTAAGTTTTTCTATTTCAAAAGGGAATAAAGAGATCAAACGTGTATGGTGGTTTAAGGTCAGTGTGTAAAATTTGTTGTAACAATAAAATAGTACAAGTAAAAATTGCATTAAATTAGACAAAATCTCTGGTCTAAAATGCTTAAGGAATTTATATAGGGTATTACAACTTGAAACTTATTGTATTTTATTTAAAGAACAACAATAATTTTGCACTATCTGTATTATGCAGAATGCAGAAAAGTCATTCGGATTTGGCAGATATAACAAAAATCACTAAAAACCTATTGTTGCTTTCCTGATCTTTTCTGAATTCACATTTTTTGCTGATGTATTTTTTACAGAAAACCACGAAAAGAAAATAAGCTCAAAGTACGACTTGAACAGAGCAAATAAAGAAAACGTTGAAAGCAAAAAAAAAAAAATTTCATAATTTTGGATGTAATGCAATTCGGATAGAGCAAAAATGCGAGTAGGATAGATGAGTCCAGGGGTTTATAGGAATTGAAATAACAAATTGGATGTAGGTAAGGTCTAACCAGAACAAGTATATTTGGAACGAATTAGGAAACTTTCAAAAAAATAAAATCCATTAAAAATTCTGTTAAAATCTTAGAAATACCAAATATCGGTAGGTGCCGATATATGGGGTATATACGACATTATGGACCTATATAGACAAAAGATCTCCTTGTGCAGAATTTAGGGGGGTACCGTTATATGGGAGCTATACGATATGGCGGACCTATATACACAATTTTCTTTTTCCCTTGGTAAGTACCAACAAGAACTTCTTGTGTGGAATTTCAGAAAATTCCATTGAAAAATGTGGCTAAAATCATCAAAATACCGAATATAGCGGGAGTACTGTTATATGGGGGCTATACCATATCTGACGGACAGGACTATATCGTCTTAGAATTTTACGCTGATCAAGAATATATATACTTTGTTCGGTCTAAAATTATTATTTCGATTAGTTACAAACGGAATGACGAACTTAATATACCCTCCATACTACGTATGGTGGAGAATATAAAAAAATAGGTGTTTTCTTTTTTTAAAAATAGCGTTTTTACATATTAAGAACTGAATATTCCAAAACTGGTAAATGAAATGGAAAACATGGCTAAAACGTAAAACTTAAAATCGGAGTTTTGCTTTCCAAAAAGTGGTCCGATATAACCCATTTTCTATACCAATGATATTTAATGCTGACCTTTCAAAATTTGAAAGCTATCCGAAAATTTCAAATTTGTGTTAGAGGGTGGCACCTACCCCCTATGTTTAGGTTATTTTATGATGTTAACTTTCAAAAAGCCGATAAAAGATAAAGTACTATTTTAGCGTTACTTTTAGATCTGCTAGATTTTTTTCCCTGTAATTATTGAAAAAAGTTGAAATAAATAAAAAACAAATTTAATTGTAGGTTAGGGTTTGCAGAGAGATATATATCGTCAGAAAATTTTTGTTTATTTAAATATATTTTGAACTTGACCCATGATTATTCAAACTTTTAACCCTTACTGAGGCAGGTTCCGAAGCAGTGTACCAATATTGTGTATTTCGTGGGAGGTTTTGACTATACCTACTATTTCTATAACCTAATATGAGATATGTGATCATTTTTCGAAAAATGTTGGAATGTGCGTGAGGTACCAGATGTAGCGGACCGAAGTATTTCACTTCATATAATATTGATACAAATAATGGGATGTGTAAATTAGAGAGAGTTGTCGTGCGCACCAGCGAGCCAGAGAGACAGACATACAGACGGACACCTCTAGATCGACTCCAAATATCTTGAAACGAATTTGGTAAAAAAGGGACCTCGGTTCTAAAGCCGTCATTTCGATGAGGCACGTTTTAGCCAAACCAAATTATATATACCCTCTGTAGCCATATGGCTGAGGGTATCAAAATAAGAATAAAACAAGTAAAAAACCAGTAAATAAAGTCCTAAAGTCGGGCGGGGCCGATTTTATGATACCCTACACCACTTTGCTAATTTAGTTGAGCTCCACTTAATAATTAAAAGTTTTTATATGAGAATTCAATCATACACGCTATGATTATAATTATAATTTAAAATTCAAAGGACTAAATTCGGACCTGTATTGCCCATTTGGTGCGAAATTAATTTGAAATCGGATAAAAATATATATGGGAACTATATCCAAATCTAAACCGATCTCGATATAATTTGGCAAAGATATTTCTGAGCTGTATTTGATATATTTCCCTGAATATCGTTGTTACGGAGTGCATATTACGGCTGTGGTTAACAAATACAATAAATCGGATGAACAATATATATGGGAGCTATAACTATATCTGAACCGATCTTCACCAAATTTGGCATACTATGTGGGAGACGTTGGAAATTTCAAAAACTTATAATATACTCGTTCATATTACCATTTATTTCAAGCGGTATGTCGAAACAGTTTTTCTCTTCAATACTACATCAACATGTTTTGCATTTGTACTCGACAAATGTGTTTTATATTATTTAATCATTTTTACATATCCACGTAAATACGCATCAATCAACACATCATTAGAAATAATTGGATTTCAGTCTCTTCTCGGTTTTTACAACAAGTGTTTAAAAGCACAATTTTGTTTCTAACCAGACCAAATCATACAACTATGACCTTTCCATCTTGACACTTCATTTCTGGCAGAAAAAATAAACAAATTCAGTTTAATTACTATGGAATTCTACGTCAGCAATTCCTACCTATTTCACGTTGCACATCTTTTTAGATCTTTTCGCCAAATAATTTCATATATACTTTCACATCATATATTTCCACCTTAGCTTCATCCCACTGGAGAAACGCCTCTGCAACTTGCATGGTAATGAAACTACACCAGATAATTTGATACGTTTGCTAATTATTCTAATTTTTTTCCTTTTAAAACAATTATTGATCTTTACCTCTGACCTTGCTGTAATAATGTTTTGTTTTTGTTCTAGTCTCCTTTGTTACGATCAAGAACCTGTTTACGTGTTCCCTTTTAACCTTAGCTTGAACTATCAAAAGTGATCAGACTGTACAGTACAGATATAAATATTGTAAACTTCTGCTTGGTACTGAAAAAATGCATTTTTTTGGATAAGCTTATTTCATCGATAAAATAGAAATAATACCATTTACCAAAAATTCGATATAATCCAATCGCAAAAAAATAGTCGAAAAGTGGTTTAAACTTTTGAGCAAAAATAGTACAAAACCATACAACTTTGGTTGTCCATTATCGATAAGCGCGCAATCGTTCTTGTAGTTTTGACGTTTCTTTTCTCATACCCTCGAAAATTTGCTCTGGTCTACATCAAAAATCCAAATGTACTTCCTTTTTGTATTAACCTTCAAAGCGGAAAGTTCATAATCTGCCCGATTAACCAAACTAAATCCGTTTGCATCCCAATACTTCTATTAAAATAAAGCAAAATTTAAATCAGGTTTGTGTTATCCCTTAGCATGTTTTTGGATTCTTTGATTATTATTGAATAATTAAATTTTAAACAGGGTAAATTACGTACATGCTAGAATCCAAGCATAGATCAGACCCAAGCAAGAAAATTCAGTTGGCTGATATACCCAAACCATCAATTTTCGGAGCGTAAAAGACATTTCAAGTGCGTAAAAGACATTTCAGGATAAGGATTTTTACATTGAGATCGGGACCTCTCTCTTTGTGGCGGGGCGAAGCCGCTAACAAAAGATTATCCCTATAACACCTACCGGAAAGTGGTAACCAGCCCTCAATCTGGAGTGAATTTTGTAATTAAATCCCCATACAAATTGTGGAAAGTGGTTGGATATAAAGTTTGAAGCTTAATTGAGGCCCATCCTCCTAAAATCCTCTTGGCCCAATCTGGACACACCGTCAAATCGGCATTTCACAGTCATTTTTAGATTGGAAACCAAGTGATGTTTGTTTTTTTTAAAGAATTACAAAGAATTGTATTTCCGCATAATTCGATTTAATATTGGTGCCATAAAACACTCTGAATCCAATTGGACCTAGTAAGCAATGCGTAACGTCGGCAGAATCCTAAAATCATATAAAATAGTATTATAAACTAACCATAAAACACATCTATGGTCCATAGAAAATTTCATTTTCTACAAAGAAAATTATTTTCCACACCAATATCTATTTCCATCTTTGAACACCCGCTTTTAGTTTTTTTTTTATGAAAATAGGTCAAAAATCATTTAATATTGAAAAATACAACAAATCTTAAAAGGGGATACTTCCCTCGTTAGTATCTATGAATTTCATTATGCTCCATCTCTCTCTATACTACTTTGAATCGTAAAAAAATTATCAATGAAATATTACAGAGCACTGTAGTTTGAATAGCACTGAAAATTTAGAGAAAACAAAATCAATATTTTACATACTTAACTCTCCCAGCTATGTAAGCAACAACAAAAACATCATCACCCGCATCCAGTCGTGCTTGGAGGCCTTCACCATGATCGGAGAAAGAGGGTAAGCAATAACACAGATTATATTTTTTTTGTGTATTCTCTTATTGATTTTGTTTACGTTTTACTCGGAGAGACACCATAATTCAGAGGCAATCACAATTATCAACATATTTGAGTGTAACATTCATTCACTTGCATTTTTGCTTCTTACTCCCTTTTTGTTAAATATCTATTGTGATACCTGGGAATCTTATGATCTCTCTCCGATATTGATTACTTTGTTTTTGTGCCTCTTTGATAATTTCATTGTTTGCTAACCATGAGGTATTAATCCATTAAGAACCTCGATAAAATTTACTCCTAAATATTTGTATGCTCAGAAAAAAAAAATAATATTTATAGAATTTATTTAAGCATAAATAATATGTTTTATTAGAAATTTTCGGCATACCGAGTTTCTTTATTTAATGTATATTGTATTTTTTTTATAATAATTTTCATGATTTTTTTTTTATATGAAATTTTGCCCTCCCATAAATTTATAAATATGTAAGGAATAATAATTGTAACATATTAATAGGAATTAGTACACATTTCAAAGTTTGGCCAATGTTAGAAATTTTTTTGAAACCAATATGCCATCGTTTTTAATATATTTTGAATAAACTATTATTTTGTATTCAACATGGAATTCTAAATAACTTCAAGTTTCTTACTTATATGGGTTAGTTAATAAGGAGTGACACACATTAGGGGTTCTACTATAATTCATAAAGGCCAGTAGAAAAATGGTCGGCGAGGGTCATGAGGCCTATACTCTCAATAATATCAGAGAGTACATAAATCTATATAAGCATCGACTAACACCAAAACTACATATAAAATCATGGTTTTTCAGTTTGTGGGATATTTTATCTAATTTTTAATTTTCTCTAATAAAATTTTTCTTTCATTTTTTCCTTAATATTAAAATTAAATCCGGGAGTCTAAAATAATTATGTAATGTAAAAATGGTTTGGGTATGAGGAGGACGCGAACCCCCCCAACCGACTGTAGCTAGAATTGCAAAGGCTCCCAAAGTCCGAACTCATCCCAATATCCTGAATGCATCAGATGTTCAGAAAAATTGCTTGCACACGAATTAGTACGAGTTCATTACAGAATTTGGCGCCCAACGTGGGGCCAGAAAGATTATTACCCAGTCTTTTGGCTCTATTTTTCCATATTTTAGAATTCAATTTTACTGAGACAACTTTAATTTCATTTAGTGCAAGATTTTAGGTGTTTGAATTGCTGTCAGATGCTTACTGGAATATCGGTAGATAGGAGTTTACTTCATCTTACTGACCGTTTGCGATCTGATAACCTTTTCTGCGTTTATTTTGAAGGTTCTAAATGCAATTGATTTTCTCATAAAGTTATGTGTAGATTTTTTTTTACATTAGTTATTTGTTGACTTCGAAATCAGCACCTGTTACCCTACTGGACATCATTCTTTTTGCGTCAGCGAATGGATGACCGTTGGTAAACAGTTAAGGACCAATAAAAACTAAAGTGAAGTCCATGGCTGGTTTGTCCAAATTTCTTGGAATTAAAACTGTACACCTAACTCCATAGCCCTGTTTTGTCATTATTATTAGTCGTATGCCTTTCACTCCTTTCAACAATACCCATATGTAAGAAGCTAGTACATACCAATACATTTATTTATTAAAAAAAAAAAAAAAATTATATAAAAAAAAAAAAAATTACTTCCAACCTAAGCACTTCAAAAAATGTCAAATTTATAATAATCAAAAATATTCCATATATTATCTGATATTAATTCAAATATGCAACAAATATCTCCTTAATAAGGAAAAATTCAATTAAAACCCCCATTTTTATTGAAACGGTGAAAAATTATTTTGTCTTAATTGAGTCATATTTTTACTGTATATTTTTGATATTTTTTCTTATAATGGCGGAGTCTTCACAGTCTCCACATCCCGAAGATCAACCACCAGCTGCTTCGTTTTCCGCATGTCCCTCATTATGTACCGTCTGCAACTCAGCAATGGACGATGGACAAGAATGTCTCATTTTATGTGGGTGCTCTCATTCGTTCCACAGAATTTGTATCGAGACGTGTCTTGCTTCATCTTCAACATGTCCAACGTGCAAACGTACATGTGAACCTAGTGATTTGCGTGGCATCCAAGCTGTTCCTCTACCTCCACAAGGTAGTAGAAATACTAGTAAAAAGTCAAGAGGTCGCGGAGCCATGTCTAGATCATATAATACGAGGAGTACTACTCGTAATTTATTCCAAGAATCCCAAAATCCTCTTTTAAATATTAGCTCGGGTCCAAATGGAGATCTGATGCAAACTCCAAGTCGGATCAATAGTGATTCTAATCGGAGACATATGGAGGGCTCCCCTTTACAAACAAATCTTCCTAATGGGGGTAATAACAACAACATTGACAGTAATCAACTTAATGAAATTATTGAAACTACTCTAACGCGTCTCCTTCAAAACAGCAACATTTTTCAGCGGTTACCATACAATAATATTAATACCCAGTCTGCTCCTTTCACTATGACACATGGATTAAGCAATCCCCCAAACTTTCCTCCAGTGTCTCAAAATAACATTATTAATAATAAACCCAACACTATTCCTAATATAGATGTTAACTTCCATTGTAACGATCGGAATACCAACCCTGTTCAAATGCAAAGTAATAATTGCTCAAACTTCCCAACAATTAATTTGTCTCCAAATACGCAATTTGCTCCCTCTCCCATTAATATGAAGGCAGATAAAATAACGTCAATTATAAATAATTGGAATTTGAAGTTTGATGGTTCTCCCAATGGGTTAACCATAGAAGAGTTTTTGTACAGAGTGAAAACGTTAACCAGAGATACCTTTAACAATGATTTCACTGTTATATGCAGTAACCTAAATACTCTATTGACAGGAAAGGCCCGTGATTGGTACTGGCGGTACCATAAACAGGTCCAGTCCATCACTTGGGAATCGTTCTGCGAAGCCATCCTCAATCAATACAAACTGTTAAAGTCCTCATTCGACTTACAGGAAGAGCTTAGGAATAGAAAGCAAAAAATTGGTGAATCTTACGATTCATTCTATGACGCTCTCTCCCTCATCGCTGACAAACTTGCAACCCCTATATCTGAGGAAGAGCTAATAGTTATTATATCTCGGAACTTACGTCCGGAAATACGACAGGACCTCCTATACGTGCCGATTAGATCCTTATCTCATTTAAGAAAATTAGTTCAAATGAGGGAATCCTTCCTAAGTGATGAATATGTCAGGAAAAACCTCGCATCTCGTAATATGAATGTCAATGCCATGCCCCGTAGATATGTTGCTCCTTTAGAAGATGAGGAACCCGAAATCTGCAAGTCTGACACTAATCTAAAATGTTGGAATTGTGACAAGATTGGCCATCATTGGCATGACTGCCTAGAGGACAGGTCAATTTTTTGTTATGGCTGTGGTGCAAAACAAATCTATAAACCGCAATGTAAATACTGCTCGTCGAGATTACAGTCAAAAAACTTAAAGCTGGCCCATCAGAAGGACCCGGCCTAAAAACTTTCTGTCAAACAAAATTAACCCCTAAATTCGACACAGATTTTCCAAGTACAATCCAGACTTTACCAAAACTCTGTGATGTTCCTAATACTCAACAAAGCCCCATAAGTATACTCAAGAGACCTCATTCTGACTGCGACATTAACACTACTAATGTATGCCGGATTTTATATCCTAAATTACCTTTCCACAAAAGGTGGGAAATATATAAACAGAAAAGGGATGAGATATTTAATATTTCTGAGATCCATCAATCAATCAAGCCCAAACGATCCACTATCCGCCTTAGAAATCACTTCAAAATCAAGAAACTGTGTCGAAATATTCGTATATCGACTATAATTTCAAATCCAAAGGATATGCGATACTACGCAAAAATATCATTCCTTGGCTTTGACGAATATGGTCTCCTCGATACTGGAGCAAATCTTAGTTGCATTGGTGGTAGTTTAGCCCGGCATGATTTCGCTAAATATGACATTTTTAAACCTGCTAGATCAAATGTGAGAACAGCAGATGGCAGTAAGCAAAAGGTATTAGGGTGGATCGATGCAAAAGTGACCTTTAAAGGCAATACCCGGAACCTAAAATTATTTATTATACCTTCCATTTCTCAAAACCTTATTTTAGGCATCGACTTCTGGAAATCTTTTGATCTCCTCCAAAATGTTATCGCTGCCTCTGACGTAATTGCCCTAAATAGTAGCGGCATTAGCTCACCAAACTTCTTGTCGGCGGATTTACCTGTTCATGATATCTCCAATGACGCTGCAAATGTCAAAAATTTCCCATTAACCACCCAAGAAAGACAACAGCTTGATGCTGTTATTAAATTATTTCCAAATTTTGAAGTCCAAGGTCTTGGAAGAACGAACTTAATAAGTCATTCCATTGACGTGGGCGAAGCACAACCGATAAAACAGCGGTTTTATCCTGTCTCACCAGCTGTGGAAAAACTCATGTTTGGAGAAATAGACAGGATGCTCAAATTGGGTGTAATCGAGCCATCTACAAGTCCATGGAGCTCTCCAATGAGACTGGTGGTGAAACCGAACAAAGTTAGACTTTGTTTGGATGCCAGAAAATTAAATGCAGTGACCAAGAAGGATGCGTATCCTCTTCCCAACATTGAGGGTATTCTGTCCAGGCTTCCTAAGGCCAACATTATCTCCAAACTGGACTTAAAGGATGCATTCTGGCAGATAAGCCTTGACAAAGAGTCGAAAGCATTGACGGCATTCACAGTCCCGGGAAGGCCGCTATATCAATTCGTGGTGATGCCTTTCGGGCTGTGCAATGCCCCTCAAACAATGTGCAGACTGATGGACGAGCTAATTCCCCCAGAATTGCGACATTCGGTGTTTGGGTATTTAGATGACCTGGTAATTGTATCGGAGGACTTTTACTCGCACATCGAGGTCCTTTTGAGCATATCCGCTCAATTTCGCAAAGCTAATCTGACCCTCAACATAACGAAAAGCCAGTTCTGTGTGACAAGTGTCAACTATTTGGGATATATCATTGGTAATGGTGGTATAACAACAGACCCGGAGAAAGTCTCTGCAATTCAAAACTGGCCTGTACCAAAGAACTTAAAACAGGTCAGAGGTTTTCTCGGCTTAGCCGGCTGGTACCGTAGATTTTTGCAGAATTTCTCCACAGAAACGTTCCCCATTACAGAAGTACTATCGACAAAGAAAAAGTTCAAATGGACTGAGGATGCTCAGTTAGCATTTGAAAGAGTAAAGTCTTTATTAACTTCAGCACCAGTGTTGACCAATCCAGATTTCACTAAAAAATTTTATCTCCATTGCGACGCTAGTGATGTCGGGATTGGTGCGGTTCTGGTGCAACTCGATCGAGATGGCTATGAAAAACCGATTGCTTTTATGAGCAAGAAATTAAATAGTTCCCAACGGAACTATTCGGTCACAGAAAGGGAATGTTTGGCAGCTATAGAAGGTATTAAAAAGTTTCGCTGTTATCTGGAGATGCAGGAATTTGAGGTAATCACGGACCACTCAAGTCTTCTGTGGTTAATGAGACAACCTGATCTGAGCGGTAGACTCGCTCGTTGGGTCTTCAAACTACAGTCGTACAATTTCTCCATTAGCCACAGAAGGGGTAGTGATCATGTGGTCCCCGATGCCCTATCCCGAATTCCCTCAGCTACAGTCGACAGCATTGACATCTGTGAACCTGGAATTGACCTGGACTCGCCACATTTTGATACTGACTTAGAATATATTGATTTGAAAAAACGCATAATGGGAAATGAGGCTCAACATCCTGATGTGAAAGTCATTGATAGATTCGTGTACTATCGTACTGAACATTATACAGGGGATGAAACTGAGGAAAATCAATCATGGAAGCTGTGGGTTCCATCAAAACTCCGAAATGAAACTATCTTTAAAGCCCATAATGTACCCATTGCTTCGCATGGGGGCATGGCGAAGACACTTGAGTTACTTAGACGTACATTTTTCTGGCCTGGAATGGCTCGAGATGTTCGTGATTACATTCGCAACTGTGAAATTTGTAAAACCACAAAAGCCCCAAATGTTGTCCTTAAGCCACCAATGGGTAATTTGGTGGAAACATCACGTCCATTCCAGCGCCTTTACATAGATCTACTTGGACCGTATCCTCGGAGTAAAGCCGGTAATATTGGATTGTTAATAGTATTGGACCATATGTCCAAATTTCATTGGATTTTCCCACTGCGCAAATTTACATCGAGTTCAATTCAAGACAATCTCCTGAAGCAAATTTTCCACGTCTACGGGGTCCCGGAATACATCGTAAGTGACAATGGTAGTCAATTTCGGTCCAATGAACTGAATGCGTTCCTGACATCCTTGGGGATAAAACATACATATACCGCATTATATTCGCCGCAATCGAATGCCTCCGAGCGAGTTAATCGCTCACTGATTGCTGGCATTCGAGCGTATTTAAAAAATGATCACAAGAAATGGGATGAAAATTTGACCGCCATTAGTTGTGCACTTCGAAATACAATTCACACGTCCATAAAATGTTCTCCATATCACGCCCTATACGGGTTTGATATGGTAACCCATGGGTCCTCGTATGATCTGATGAGGAAGCTAAAGCTCTTAAACGACCCAACCGTAAGACTACAAAGGGATGACCAACTACAAATCATTCGTCAAAATTTGCGAAAGTATATAAAAGAAGCGCACGAGAGAAATCAAAGTGGATACAACCTTCGAACAAGGCCACGAGCATTTAATGTGGGTGATACAGTGTTTCGTAGGAACTTTGCTCAAAGCAATTCCGAGAAAAATTTCAACTCCAAACTGGCACCAGTCTTTATAAAGGCAAAAGTAAAAGAAAAGTTGGGAAATCATTATTATGTGTTAGCAGATGAGGACGGAAACCATACTGGAACGTACCATTGTAAAGACATAAGAGAATAATCTACGCCTTTTGTCCGTCTAATTTCGTTCCATAAAGTCCGAAATTATCAGGTTTGTGGGAGACGTTGGAAATTTCAAAAACTTATAATATACTCGTTCATATTACCATTTATTTCAAGCGGTATGTCGAAACAGTTTTTCTCTTCAATACTACATCAACATGTTTTGCATTTGTACTCGACAAATGTGTTTTATATTATTTAATCATTTTTACATATCCACGTAAATACGCATCAATCAACACATCATTAGAAATAATTGGATTTCAGTCTCTTCTCGGTTTTTACAACAAGTGTTTAAAAGCACAATTTTGTTTCTAACCAGACCAAATCATACAACTATGACCTTTCCATCTTGACACTTCATTTCTGGCAGAAAAAATAAACAAATTCAGTTTAATTACTATGGAATTCTACGTCAGCAATTCCTACCTATTTCACGTTGCACATCTTTTTAGATCTTTTCGCCAAATAATTTCATATATACTTTCACATCATATATTTCCACCTTAGCTTCATCCCACTGGAGAAACGCCTCTGCAACTTGCATGGTAATGAAACTACACCAGATAATTTGATACGTTTGCTAATTATTCTAATTTTTTTCCTTTTAAAACAATTATTGATCTTTACCTCTGACCTTGCTGTAATAATGTTTTGTTTTTGTTCTAGTCTCCTTTGTTACGATCAAGAACCTGTTTACGTGTTCCCTTTTAACCTTAGCTTGAACTATCAAAAGTGATCAGACTGTACAGTACAGATATAAATATTGTAAACTTCTGCTTGGTACTGAAAAAATGCATTTTTTTGGATAAGCTTATTTCATCGATAAAATAGAAATAATACCATTTACCAAAAATTCGATATAATCCAATCGCAAAAAAATAGTCGAAAAGTGGTTTAAACTTTTGAGCAAAAATAGTACAAAACCATACAACTTTGGTTGTCCATTATCGATAAGCGCGCAATCGTTCTTGTAGTTTTGACGTTTCTTTTCTCATACCCTCGAAAATTTGCTCTGGTCTACATCAAAAATCCAAATGTACTTCCTTTTTGTATTAACCTTCAAAGCGGAAAGTTCATAATCTGCCCGATTAACCAAACTAAATCCGTTTGCATCCCAATACTTCTATTAAAATAAAGCAAAATTTAAATCAGGTTTGTGTTATCCCTTAGCATGTTTTTGGATTCTTTGATTATTATTGAATAATTAAATTTTAAACAGGGTAAATTACGTACATGCTAGAATCCAAGCATAGATCAGACCCAAGCAAGAAAATTCAGTTGGCTGATATACCCAAACCATCAATTTTCGGAGCGTAAAAGACATTTCAAGTGCGTAAAAGACATTTCAGGATAAGGATTTTTACATTGAGATCGGGACCTCTCTCTTTGTGGCGGGGCGAAGCCGCTAACAAAAGATTATCCCTATAACACCTACCGGAAAGTGGTAACCAGCCCTCAATCTGGAGTGAATTTTGTAATTAAATCCCCATACAAATTGTGGAAAGTGGTTGGATATAAAGTTTGAAGCTTAATTGAGGCCCATCCTCCTAAAATCCTCTTGGCCCAATCTGGACACACCGTCAAATCGGCATTTCACAGTCATTTTTAGATTGGAAACCAAGTGATGTTTGTTTTTTTTAAAGAATTACAAAGAATTGTATTTCCGCATAATTCGATTTAATATTGGTGCCATAAAACACTCTGAATCCAATTGGACCTAGTAAGCAATGCGTAACGTCGGCAGAATCCTAAAATCATATAAAATAGTATTATAAACTAACCATAAAACACATCTATGGTCCATAGAAAATTTCATTTTCTACAAAGAAAATTATTTTCCACACCAATATCTATTTCCATCTTTGAACACCCGCTTTTAGTTTTTTTTTTATGAAAATAGGTCAAAAATCATTTAATATTGAAAAATACAACAAATCTTAAAAGGGGATACTTCCCTCGTTAGTATCTATGAATTTCATTATGCTCCATCTCTCTCTATACTACTTTGAATCGTAAAAAAATTATCAATGAAATATTACAGAGCACTGTAGTTTGAATAGCACTGAAAATTTAGAGAAAACAAAATCAATATTTTACATACTTAACTCTCCCAGCTATGTAAGCAACAACAAAAACATCATCACCCGCATCCAGTCGTGCTTGGAGGCCTTCACCATGATCGGAGAAAGGGGGTAAGCAATAACACAGATTATATTTTTTTTGTGTATTCTCTTATTGATTTTGTTTACGTTTTACTCGGAGAGACACCATAATTCAGAGGCAATCACAATTATCAACATATTTGAGTGTAACATTCATTCACTTGCATTTTTGCTTCTTACTCCCTTTTTGTTAAATATCTATTGTGATACCTGGGAATCTTATGATCTCTCTCCGATATTGATTACTTTGTTTTTGTGCCTCTTTGATAATTTCATTGTTTGCTAACCATGAGGTATTAATCCATTAAGAACCTCGATAAAATTTACTCCTAAATATTTGTATGCTCAGAAAAAAAAAAATAATATTTATAGAATTTATTTAAGCATAAATAATATGTTTTATTAGAAATTTTCGGCATACCGAGTTTCTTTATTTAATGTATATTGTATTTTTTTATAATAATTTTCATGATTTTTTTTTATATGAAATTTTGCCCTCCCATAAATTTATAAATATGTAAGGAATAATAATTGTAACATATTAATAGGAATTAGTACACATTTCAAAGTTTGGCCAATGTTAGAAATTTTTTTGAAACCAATATGCCATCGTTTTTAATATATTTTGAATAAACTATTATTTTGTATTCAACATGGAATTCTAAATAACTTCAAGTTTCTTACTTATATGGGTTAGTTAATAAGGAGTGACACACATTAGGGGTTCTACTATAATTCATAAAGGCCAGTAGAAAAATGGTCGGCGAGGGTCATGAGGCCTATACTCTCAATAATATCAGAGAGTACATAAATCTATATAAGCATCGACTAACACCAAAACTACATATAAAATCATGGTTTTTCAGTTTGTGGGATATTTTATCTAATTTTTAATTTTCTCTAATAAAATTTTTCTTTCATTTTTTCCTTAATATTAAAATTAAATCCGGGAGTCTAAAATAATTATGTAATGTAAAAATGGTTTGGGTATGAGGAGGACGCGAACCCCCCCAACCGACTGTAGCTAGAATTGCAAAGGCTCCCAAAGTCCGAACTCATCCCAATATCCTGAATGCATCAGATTTTCAGAAAAATTGCTTGCACACGAATTAGTACGAGTTCATTACAACTACCTTCTAGACTAAATTCGGTCGTATGTGCCAAATTCCATGCATTTGATATATTTCCCCAAATATTGTTGTTACAGAGTGCATATTACGGCTGCGGAGGACAAAAATAACAAATCAGATGAACAATATATATGGGAGCTATAGCTTTATCTGAACCGATTTCGAAAAAATTTGGCATACTTATTTTCAGGCCTAATTTGGATGTATGTGCAAAATTCCATACTATTCCTATATCTCCAATTTCAATAGGGTTCGTCCTTGGGCCAAACAAATGTTGTTTGCAAAATTTCATCTCAATCGGATAATAAATGCGACCTGCATTTTGTTCACAAGAATACGTGGACAGAAAGACGGACGGACTGACATGCATAAATCAACTCAGAAAGTGATTCTATGCAGATCATCAAAAGGAACTATGGGTCTATCTCGTTTCCTTTTGCCTGTTACAAACAAATGCAAAAAGACATAATACCCTGACCACCTTGTGGTGTAGGGTATAAATAGTAAGGAAAGCTCAAAAGTCGGGGGGCCGACTATATGATACCCTACACCACTATGCGTATTTAGTAGAGCTTATATTACATATGTGAGGGTCTTAAAACCCCAAATCGAATGAAACATATATATGGGAGCTATAGATATGTCTGAATCGATTTTCACCAAATTTAATGTACTTGCTTCTAGACTTAATTCGATCGGATATGCTGAAATTCAGGCCATTTGAACTAATATTGGCCATTTGGTGCACAATTAACCCGAAATCTGTTGAAGATATTTATGGGAGCTACATCTAAATTTGAACCGATTCTCATCAATTTCAACAGGGTTCGTCCTTGGGCCAACCAAATATTGTTTGCAAAATTTTATCTCAATCAGATAATAAATGGGATCTGCATTTTGTTCACAAAAATGCATGAACAGACGGACTGGCGGACAGACCGACTGACATGCATAAATCGACTCAAAAAGTGATTCTATGAAGATCCTCAAAAGTAACTGTGGGTATATCTCGCTTTCCTCTCCATGTTACATACAAATGCACTAAGACATAATACCCTTACCACTATGTGGTGTAGAGTATAAATACCGAATATTGGAAGTTACCGTTATATTGGGATCTATACGAAGGCGTGGACCTGGATACGTATTTTTTTTTTTTTGTCATAAGCTGTAGTACCCATTACGAACTGCAAATACGAAATTTGAAACACTTCCAGTGAGTAATATTGTTTAAGTCATCAAAATAGCGTTAGATCTGAATCTGCAGACAATATTCTGACATAGACTATGGTATAGACTATTACCAACTTCAAATACGAAATTTGATACTTCTCCTGTGAATTATATAGTTAAAATCATGAAAATACCATTAAATGGGGGCTATACCAATACGTGGACCTTTATGCCTCATTTACAATACCAAAAGTCATGCAGACCAAACATACATCTGAGTAAAAAATATTAACATAATTCAATCCTTTCGGAAGCTAGAGTGATTTACAAAGACGGACAGATGGACGGTAATCGTTTAATCGACATAGAATGCTGATCAAGAATATATATTTTTCGAGTTGTCAAAAAACCTAAAGAGAAACTTAATATACCCTCCGTACAATGGTGGAGGGTACAACAAATAAATAAATATAATATTATTCATCTATATGGTACAGAGGACCCTAAATACATCGTATATGTTATTGATTATGAATATTAATGATGTTTAAAATAAATCATTTATTGGCTGGTGTATAACAAAGAACATGAATATGCTGCTTGTATCAATTTCACCCTCCCATATTTGAATATTACAGCCACCACTCTTCCTCCCCCAATACCTTTCCGCATAATTGAAAACTTTTGTTGTTATTCATTCGATAAATTTAAATTATCCCACATTAATCCTTAATCAACATTCAAGGCTTACGTTTGCAGTTACATTTGTTAACCCTACGCCATCTCTTATTGCAAACATTTAATGAATGGAATAAATTGAATGAAATGCGGTGCCATATTTTATTCAGGGTTTCAGCGAATTCTACCCTTCATCGCCCAGTTTAAAACAATTACATACCGGCAAATGAATAAAAACATCATCCGCAGCTCGGTTAACCGATAGACAACTTCTTTTTTCCAAATAAATTCAATAATGGTCGGAGGATAAAAATGGCTGACTGGCTGGCTCGGTGTGCTGCTGCATTGGAAAACGGAAAAAACCGAACAATAAATATAAATTGACTTTTCGTTTATGGAATTCGAAATGAGCGGCGGGGTCACAATAATAAATTGGTTGTTTGGTTGGTGGAGCAACACACAATGAATTGCCCCACACTATTTGCTCAATTCGATGTATTTTTGTTTCCAAATAATGGAAATGATTTGATTATTGGATTATTTTGGTTTGTCTCTACAATTTCGAGGGTGGATGGGTATGGACCCATCTGTCTCTCTGTCGGCCTACACTTGCCACAAACCCAACCGCATAGTACCATTGTGTAAACTGATTTAATTATTTCATAAATCGAAACAAACATTCAATCGAAAACAACACGAACGGATAGCACCAAAATGAATACATCCTCACGTACACGCACACGCTCCAAAATACTCTAGCCTTCATCCTCGCCCCCACCCCCACAAACAAACGTGATTAGTTTGAAAAACAAAATTAGCCTACAGAGATTCATAGTCGCTGTGTGGCATGACCCGGCATTGAGTATTTTATTATTTAAGAATCAAGGGCTAACCAGCGTTCAAGTGGCAGGACAAAAAGGAAATAAAACTTACAAAATCATTCATTCATTCTTCTCACTCTCTCCCACTATTCCTTCGTCCATAACCTCATGGCATTTTATGAACAAACTTCCAATTTATTATAGTTTTAGGGTATGTTGAGAAAACAAAGAAAAAAAAACGAAAACTAAAGAAAAGATATTTCATTATTTTATAGCCTGCAGGGAAAATCAAATTAAAGTAATGTCTGCGAAAAATCAGTACGAAAAAGGAATTAAAATGTGATTTCGAGTATAGCATCAAGAACGGGTGAATATGAATCCAGACCATTTCTTGAAAGCTTATATAAAAGCCTGTAAATAAGGGTCAAATGTCGGACGAGCTGACTATATGATATCCTACACCGCTATACAGGGTGAGATAAAAAAACTGCAACAAAGTCAAACGCCATAATTTTTACATTTGTTTTTTTAATTTTTTGAATGAAAGCAAAAAATAACGGAAATAGCATGAAATTTTAGAATAAATTTAGATTTGTTCGAATTGGTCACCTTTGACACGAATTATGGCCTTCGAACGGCCAATGAAACCGTCACACGCTACCCGAATGTTGCTCTGTGGTATCTTGGCCCATTCCCGGCGAAGCGCTTGCTTACGGTGATCGATTTGGATAAGCCAAGTTTCAAAAGAATGACTGACTGATTTTGCATGTTATGAAAATACATCATTTTTGAAAATGTTGACCCTTTGTGGGGTAGTTATCAGATGGAGTGAACCTATATGTTCCATCTTCATACCAAATCGTGTGTTAGTATAAATATTGGATGGATGTGTGAAGCTTTGAATGAATGGCATGCTTATTTCTCATTTTATCAGAGTATGTTTCAAATTTTTACTCGCTGTTGGGGAGGTACCAGAAGAACCTTATTCACAGCAGATCTTGTGTTGATAGAAATATTGAGATGTGCCGAGTTTGAAAGGAATCGTATGCTAATTTCGCGTTTTACGAGCTTTAGGCTATTAAAAATTTTGACACGTTGTGGGAGAGGTACCAAAAGAAGTGGATCGATATATCCCATCTTCATATCAGATCTTGTGTTAGTAAAAGTATTGGGATATGTGAAATTGAAGACAATTGGACTCTTATTTCTCATTTTATAGGAGTTATAATCATTCCACAATTTGACCCTTTGTGGTGGAGGTACTTGATGGAGTGACCCTAATTATCCATTTTCAAACCTGACCTAGCATTGACAAAAATATTGATATTTTCAAGGTTTTGCACAAAATCGAATTATCCTTTCTCTTTCGGTGATGTAAATAATGTTCTATGAAAATGTTTGCATTTTGTGGGGAGGTACCAGAGGAAGTTGACCAATATTGCCCATCTCTGCACTTGATCTATGTTTGATAATAATATTACGATATACAAAGTTTCGACTAAATCGGATACTCCTTTCGAAAATTATCGTGCGCACCAGCCAGCCATAGAGACAGACACTTCCTGACCAACTCCAAATGTCCTAAAACGGATAATTTCGATCAAGTATGTTTTGGCCTATCAAATGATATGCATCCCCTGTAGCCATATGACTGAGGGCATAAAAAATGTTTATTTATTTTTATGCCCTCTACCATAGCATGGAGGATCTATTGTGTTTGTCTGAATATAAATATATATAAAATGAGCTATATAGATTCTCGCTTTGGTATAGCCCCCATCTAACGGTACCAAAAGATTTAAGGGTTTTTGAGTGTTAAAGTCACAATTATAATCCGCACTAAATTGACAGTATGTGTTCTAATTATGTAAGAAATATCCTTGAACAGAACTGGCAATATAGGTCTAAGTTTTGGTATGGTCCCCACATAACTGTTCCTCCAGATATTCGGTGTTTGTGTCATACTGTTCACCGAAAATGATTCAAATTTCGAATTTGAAGCTCTTAATGGATGTTACAGCCTCCGAAAGAAAGTTGTCTATGCAGTTTCACGTCTTCGTATAGCCCACATATAACGTTACCTCCCTATAATCGACATTTTGAAAAAGCTATTTATTATTCACCTGGATTGTATCAAAATTCATATTTAATGTTCCTAATGGGTACCGCCAGCTATGACAGAAAATTGCATATGCAGATCCAGGTCAATATAACTGTAACTCGCTATATTCTGTATTTTGATGTTTTTAGTAGTATTTGTCAACGTTATTTACTGTTCTATTATTTGTTATACCCTCCACCATAGTATAGAGGGTATATTAAGTTTGTCATTTCGTTTGTAACACCTCAAAATCATTTTAGACCCCACAAAGTATATATATTCTTGATCAACATAAAATTCTATGTCGATTTTGCTATGTCCGTTCGTCTGTCCGTCTGCGGAATTCACTCTAGCTTCCGAACGAATTGAAGTAGATTGATACTCAAATATTATGTCTGTAGGGCTTTTGGTATTGAAAATGGGCCACGTAGGACCACATTTTGGTATAGCCCCCATATAACGGTACCTCCCGATATTCGGTATTTTGATGATTTTAGCTACATTATTCACCGATTTTTTTTTTAAGTTTCGCCTTTGAATATTGTAAAGGCTTATGACAAAAGTTACCTATGCAGGTCCATATCGTCGTTAGATCCTAATATAATAGCTACATTCGTTATTTTTAAGATTTTAACAGAATTGACAAATCCGTTCCAAATGGTGGAGGGTATTCAAAGTTCGGTCCGGCCGAACTTACAGCTTCACTTGTTTTTCTTAAAATCGAAGAGATTTGCATCTTAGAATTTCAAAAAATGGTGCTAAATTTGCAATGCAAGTCAAAATTCCTCCTTATCTCGTTTGTATATCAAAACCAAAAACGGACTTGGGTTCTTAGGCCGAACGTTGTTAAGGCTTTCATATAGTTTTGGCCATATATAGGTGTATTAATATACATGAGTTACTGCCGTTTATGTAAGATTTATACTTTTGACGTCTCATAGTAGAAATTATTGGAAAATATTTTTTTTGTTTTATTTCTAGAAAATTATCTGAAATCTGTACACGCCCACAAAATCTGATTTATATTGAAAATTTTGAATTGTGCACTTTCTTTTAAATATGTTCCATATTTCCTGCCATTACATAATAATTACTCAATCTCACTTCAAATGACAAGTTAATCTTCTATGAATGCTTTGCAAAAAAAGCATTGCAAATAATAATGTATCTTTATATCCTTTTAACGTACGCTTCGTATATGCTATACCATTTCAGAAACACAACACACATACACGCCATGACATATATATTTTATAAATGTATGTGAACAATGTTGTCAGGATTATGGCACCAATAAAAAACTAACTGGCTACAACTACAGCCATGTACACTAGAAAGATTGCTAATAACATTTAAGGGTCCTTGTTATACATATTTACGATACACTCTGCTTTATGAATCTATCTTTTTTTCTCATTCTGATTCTCTATGACTCTGGCATTTGTTTCATTTATCAAAGTTGATTCACTGTTGTATCCTTTCGTTTTTTTTTTTTGCATTGCAAACACCCACCAACCCACATTTGAACACACACAGGCACACATACACAGAGCAGTAAAAATTACATGGTGCAATTAAAATTTCACACAAAATTGCACATCATTCTTATCAGCAGAAGAAAATTGTTATGAGAATAACAAGCATTTAAAAATTACACACACAGATGTGCACAAACTTCAAAATGTTGATGTGGTGTTGGAAATTTATGACGTTATGCAAAATTGGCAATGAATGGAATAAAATAGAAAATGTTGATTAAGGGATAAAACCGGGGCTAGCCTTAGGTAGTTTATAATTCTGTTGATGGGATTAATTCGAGCATATTAATAGACATAGTTGTAAATTTTGAACAATCAGGCCTAACACTGTGTAACAAAAAAAAATAAAATAATTAATTGACAACTACACTGGATTATATCAGTAGAGCCAACAAAGTAAAAAGTGTCTATCGGTTTTGCCAGCCAATGTTCGATTATTTAAATATATTTTTCAATATTGCTGATATTCGGTTCAAATTTAGATATATCTTCAACCGATTTCGGGTTAATTGTGTACCAAATGCCCAATATCAGTCCATATGACCTGAATTCTGGCACAGTCGAACGAATTCAGGCTAGAAGCAAGTACATCAAATTTGGTGCAAATCGGTTCAGATATAGCTATAGCTCCCACATATATGTTTAATCCGATTTGGGATTTTAAGCCCTCCACATGCGTAATATTCACTCTACAAGAGTGATATTTAATACAAGATAACTGTGGAGCTCAAAAATACCTCTGTCAAATTTTATCGAGATCGGTTCAGATTTTTATATACCTTCGATATACACCTTCCGATTCTACGATTACTGTCCACCATAATTACATATATGGATTTTTCCATATTCAACCGAATTTTTCCATTTGGTGAAACTTTTTCCGATATATCTATTGCTCCAATAAAAAATTTTATACCCTCCACCATGGGAAGGGTATATTAACTTTGTCATTCCGTTTGTAACACCCTAAATATTCGTCGTAGACCCCATAAAGTACATATATATATTCGTAATCAGCATAAAATTCTAAATCGATTTAACGATGTCCGTCTGTCTGTCCGTCTGTCTGTCTCTTGAAATTACGATACGGCCCACATTATTTGACGTAGAGCGTCAAAATTTATCAGAACAATTTGTATTGTGTCTAGGTTGGTTAGTGTTGAAAATGAGATATATCGGTCCACGTTTTGTCATAGTCCCCTTATAACGGGAGGTACCGATATTCCGTATTTTGATGTTTTTGCCACATTTTTCCACGGATTCGTCTAAAAATTGGTATTTGTTGGTCATAATGGGTTCTAGCTCCGGTGGCGAAACATTGTATGTTTACCACGTTTTGGTAAAGCTCCCATATAACGGTACCTCCAGATTTTGGGTATTTTGATTATTTTTGGCACATTTCTTCGCGGTTTTTTCAAAAATTGGCATTTCTGTGTCCTAATGGGTTCTAGCTCCGTTGGTGAAACATTGTATGTATAGATTCACGTTTTTGTATAGTCCCATATAGCGGTACCTCCCGATATTCGTTATTTTGATGATTTTTGCCGCATTTTCCCACGAATATTTCTAAAACTTGGTATTTGTAGATCAGAATGGGTTCTAATGTTTCCTTTACCCTAAGGTGGGCGGTATTAAAAGATCGGCCCGGCCGAACTTAATGTTCTTTTACTTGTTTAATATAATTATGCACTATAGACATTTTTTGAAATTCGATTCAGAGTTGGATATAGTTCCCAAATTGTGACTACTTTAAAACCACGATACGCATTCAAATAAGGTTCATACTTTGTATGATCTACTTCAAATAAATTTCCAATATAATCTCTTTTTTTTTGAAATTTTGAACGGAGGTTTATCCTGATGCGTAGGCGTGTGATAAGGTTGGGTGTTTATAAATCCGTACTAAAAGAATACGAAAAATGCAAAAATGTACCAAAGAATTGAATACTTTGTATTGGATAAATGGAATGAACTAGAATTCTGAAATTGAGGGTCATGGAGTGTAAGATAGATGTTCTAAAGGGTTTTTGGAAATTGGTACTTTAAGGTTACGAAAAATTCAAAAATGTTTCTAAGTTCTAAAATGGTAGCATTTGGTATTGTTATGTGAACGGATAAAACTTAAAATTTGGTCTTAAAATCAAGTTTGGAGTTTTATACCTTAAGATGTTTTAAAAGTGCGTATATGTGTTTAAGATTGGCGTTGGTTTGGAAATGTGTTCTATATTTGTACAATAAATACCAAATGGTACTAAATTTCGTATTGGGTGAAGGGTTTGTGTTGAAATCCTCAAATTTGATATATCTCTGTTGGTATATGAAATTGAGCACAAGTATTGTTTGAAAAGCACTAAGTGGTACCAAATTAGGTATTGGGTGATGCAATAGAGCTGGAATTTTGAAATATGAAATATGATTATTGGTTGTTAGGGTTTACATATGGAGACATTGAGTTTTTGGACAGGAAAATATGGATGTGGCTTAAAAATACATTGACACTATGAAAATTTACGATGTACGATGTATGAAGTTTTAATTAAACAAATTTGTCGAAGTGAACAAATTATGCATTTTGAGTCCTCCTAAGTCCTCCATCAATTTGGAGGAATTTGAAAATGAAAAAAAAATACGTTGAAAAATAATATTTTTCCGTCACAGTTGCGAACTGAAAATACGATATTAAAAACAATTCCGGTGAATAATATCCCAAAAATCATCAAAATACCGAATTTTGGGAGGTACCGTTATATGGGAGCTATACGAAGACCTGGACCTGAAATTTTCAATTTTCAGTCTTAGCTTTCAGTACCCAGTAGGAACTTCAAATACGAAATTTGAAACAATACCGGTGAATAATGTCGCTAATATCATCAAAATACAGAATATAGGGAGGTACCGTTACATGCGGGCTATACAGAAATGTGGACTAATTTTCAGTGCCAAAAGTCCTGCAGAACAAATACATCTGGGTAAAATTTTATTAACAAGCTTCAATTCGTTCGGAAGCTAGAATGATTTCCACACACGGACGGGCAGCGCAACATCGACATAGAATTGTATGCTAATCAAGAATATATATACTTTATATATACAAGACATATAATTCGAGGTGTTACAAACTCAATACACCATCCATATTATGATGGAGGGCTTAAAAAGGCCTAACACGAACTGTTGGAATGAATCTCAAATTTTAAGGTGGATTTTTCGCTAATGAATTATCGGGTACTTGCTCGCCTAATATAAAGCTCTGTGCGAAAACACCGGCCGAATTCTTCTTATACCTCCCTTTAGAATAATATTTTACGTGGCTTTCTAGTCGGCTGAGGTAAGCTCAGCTGGGGTTTCAAAGGGACCCATTAAATCTTATGAATCATGAAGAGTAGAATTCTCCCATTCCTGGAGGTGTAGATTGATGTAAGTACTAAATTGCAATCTATATGTGTTCAGTTGATAATTGAGAAATTTATATTTAGGTAGGCAATTGGGGAATCTAGTATTGATTGGATGTAGTCATGACTCCGTACATCGAAATATGTATGTTATAGTGGGATAAGGTGCGACATATAGATAGCTTCGGTCCACACATTCTATTACCTTTCTCTAAAAGCGTAAATATTTTATAAAATGACTCGAAAATGTTATATTCGGGACCAAATTTTATTTAAGATATGTAGCTCCACTACTACGATTTTTCGAAAACCAACCTCAATTCAATTTTCTGTTCATTTTACATGTAGTATGAAGACTTTAAAACATCTTAAATTAGATATTGGCTAATAGAGTGGATATTTTTGTTCATTATTTGCATATTGTAGTATGAGCAAACTAAGTGCTAATCGCACCTTTGAATATATACATATATAAATGTCATATGTTGAGGTCATTTATCTATCTGATACTCTCTAATTACCTCTGAACAGACCCAACTATTTCCGTTTAAATCTAGTTTGTTAAAAACAACTTAAACGGCAACAGATACCCTTCATATTTGAACTGGTTCCCATGCACAACACTTAACCCGTTTACATTCACAAATCTCACAAAAGCCACTCTCTGAACAACGTTGGACACCACAGCATCGTACAATTGTAATGACCTCGGCTACTTGAAGCGCGAATAAAAATTAAAATTGCTTTGATGTTGCAAAAGAAAAATTATGCATTTCATGGTTGCTTTAGAGAAAAATATCCTCAATCCTGAACTCTCGTACAAATGAATGATGTGCTTTGTATCTTTCCGTTGATGCATTGCTCAAAAGTAAATTGAAACAGGGAAAACAAAAACACCAAACATAAACAAACGAATCCGTTGCGGACCTAAAGAAGGAAAATGTTTGCTGGTGATTGCATGGCAAAGGTTGTCATGGCAGCGTTTGTTCTTTTCTTAGCTAGTCGTGCTTTGAATTGTATTCTGAGTTCGGTAAACCGTTCTCAGTTGGCCAGGTCTTTGTTGTATGGCCATGCCTTAAGAAAAAAAAAACAACGAAATCTTGCAACAGCCAACACAAAAATAATAATACAAAATTTGCAACAACAGCAATTGTAACATTCTTGTACGTGTACCCCAGAAACGAAACGAAATGAAAGAAGCTGAAGTATAACGAAAAAAAAAAATCCCATAAAGAAGAAGAATAGCAAACAGCTGAAACACATTATTCGAGCCACGAAAAGGGCGTTGAATAGAAATAGTTGAAAATTATCTCGGAAATTCAGACACGCATACACAAACTAATGTAGAATGAATGCAAGTTCGTACAGTGGGTACCAAGGTAGAAACTGCAGCTAAATTATTTGCTCTGTTTAACGAGATGCAGTACAGATATTAAAATTCTATTTATTAAATGGAATGAAATGTACACCATTACTTGCCACTTGGCAAGTAACTTCACTAACAATGTGTGTAACAATTGTAGTGTTGTGGGGTATCACATACCCCCCAACAGAGTATTGAGGGTATATTAAGTTTGTCATTCCGATTGTTACACATCGAAATACACATTTTAGACCCCACATTTAGACCGATTAAGCGATGTCCGTCCGTCTGCGGAAATCACTGTAGCTTCCGAACGAAGTGAAGTAGGTTAACATTTTACTCAGATGTGTGGTTGTTCTGCAGGACTTTTGGTCCTTCGGATATAAAGGTCCACGTTTTGGTATAGGCCCTATAAACCTGTACCGACAGATTTGAGGTATTCTGGGAATTTTAATCACAATTTTAACCCGAACTTGCTATAAATTGGCGGCATTTATTTTCCCATAAGGTTAGAAACATCCGTTCATATAACTGTACACATAGGTCCAAATTATGGTATAGACCCCATATAAATGTACCTCCAGATATTCAGTATTTCTATGATTTTAGCGAAATTATTCATCAGAATTATTTCAAATTTCGTATTTGAAGTTCCTAATGGGTACTAAAGTCTATGACAGAAAATTACATATTCAGATCCAGGTCTTCGATCAGCCCCAATTAAACGGTATCTCCCTTCATTAGGTATTTTGATGATTTCAGCGAAATTATTCACCAGAATTGTTTCAAATATTCTGTGGCCTATTTCCTATGTAGGTACTCGTCTTCGTATAGCCCCCCATAAAACGGTACCTCCCTATATTTTTATGATTTTTAGCAGTATTTTTCAACGGATTTTTTTAAGCTTGCAAATTCCTTCCAAGTTGTGGAGGATATTCGTAGTTCAGCCTGGCCGAACTTACTGTTTTTTATTGGTTTTAAACTTTGATGTAACCAATTGTGGTCTCTTTATACCCTATGTCACACCTTTTGATGATCTTTATAGGATCACATTCTGAGCCGATTTATGCATGTCCGTCCATCCCTCCGTCGGTCAATGTTTTTGTACAGCTCGCATTTACTGTCCGATTGAATTAAAATGGAAATAAAATTTAATATGCATATGATATTTGAAACAGGATATCAGATATACCCCCGAAATACAATTGTTCAGATTTTGATATAGCATCTATATATCTTTATCCGATTTGACGTTTATTGTACAATAAATATGTAAAATCGGCCCTAATTGGATGGATTTTTGAACATTCAACCGAATTTATCTATTCCATATATTAGTTCCTCTTATTCCAAATTATAACTACTCTAAAGCCATAATACACATTCAAACAAGTAAAAATATTCACAATATTTCGATACAACAAGTTGTAAAAAATCGCTGAGTTGCTTCGCAATTTTTGACAGCTAAAAATATTGAAAATTATGATCCCTTGTGTGTGCGGTACCGCTAGGGGTTCGCAGATATATAGCATCTTCACAACAGATCTTGTGTTAGCAAAAATGTTTGAATGTGCGAAATTTAAAGAGAGTTGGATGCTTATTTCGCTTTCTTTGAGCGTTTTTTTTTTTTTTTTCAAAATCTTGAACCCTATTTGGGGCAAGTAGCAAAAGAAATTGACTGATCTAATAACCGATCTTGTGTTGGTGGAATGGAGTCAGATGTTGATTTCGATTTTTATGAGGTTCATGGATATTTGAGCCTTTGTGGGGGAGGCACCAGAAGGAGAGGACCGATAAATCCCATCTCCACAACAGATCTTGTGTTAGCAAAAATGTTTGTATGTATGAAATATAAAGAGAACCTGACGCTTATTTCGGATCTTATAAAAGTTTTTGTTATTCAAAACTTTGACCCTTTATGGGGGAGGTAGCAGAAGTAATGGTTCGATCTCTACCGTCTTTATAATAGATCCTGTGTTGGTAAGGATATTCAGATGTGACAAGTCTAAATGAAATCGGATGTTAATTTCACGTTTTATGAGTTTAATGGATATTCAAAATTTTGACCTTTTGTGGGGGAGGCACCAGAACGAGTGGACCGATATATTCCGTCTTAATACCAGACCTTGGGTTTATAAAAATATTAGGATATGTGAAATTTGAAGACAATCGGACTCTTACATCATATTTTATAAGAGTTGTAATTATTCAAAATGTTGACCATTTAAGGGGAGGTACTTTATAGAGTGGACCGATATTGTCCATTTTCGCATCTGACCTAGCACTGACGCAAATTTAAGGATTTGTAAAGTCAAAATCGGATTATCGTAAGTTTCGGGAAACGATATTAGCCATTATTTGCACAATAAACCTGAAATCAGATAAGGATATACATGAGAGCTATATCCAAATCTTAGCCGATATTGATAAAATTAGGCAAAGGTCCTTCCCAGCTCTATAAAATATCTGATACCAAATACCATTATAGTCGAATGCATACTACGAATATGAGGGACTTAAACGCTAAATCGGATGAAACAAATATATGGGAACTATAGTTATACCTGAACCGATTCTCTCCAAATTCGATGTATTTGCTTCTAGGCTGAATTCGGACGGATGTACCAAAATTCAGGACTTTTGGACCGATATTGGTTATTTGGTGTATAATTAACCCTAAATCGTTTGAAGACATATGTGGGACCTATATTCAAATCTGAACCGATTTTGACAACAATTTTGGCACTTATTTCTGATATCTGGTACCAAATATCATTCCTTTGGAGTGCATATTACGAATGTCCCTTATATTAAACAAATCGGATGAAACATATATATTGAAGCTATAGCTATATTTGAACCGATTTTCTCCAAATTGGATGGGTTCATTCTTAGGCCAAATTTCATCTCAATGAGATAATAAACGTGACCTGCATTTTGTTCACAAAAATACATGGACAGACGGACTGACATGCATAAATCAACCATTAAGAACTGATTTTATGAAGATCGTCAAAATTAACTATGGGTCTATCTCGCTTCCATCTCCATGTTACAAACAAAGGCGCAAAGATATAATACCCTTACCACTATATGATGTAGGGTATAAAAAAACTGCTGGTGCATCTATCCTACACCCCATCAGGGATTCTCATTTAAAATTTCAGAATTCTAATTTGTCGATGCATTTGTGTCAACATTTTTGATATCGTGATTTCATCTAACATCATAAACCAAATATCCAAATCCATTTTACATTTGAATGGAAAATTCCTCCTCCTCCTCCAATATAAAATCGTGTATGATTGTAGCTATGTTATGCCCTTGACTTTTCATGATCATTTCAATTTAAGCTTCAATATTGGTTACACTTTTTCCGTAGTCCCCATAAGTTTTAAACAAGAAATGTGCATGTGCCACTGCTTGGCCAAATAAATTACTAATATATTTATATTTCTTGGAATGGATTTCAGATTGCACCAAGCTCTTTGGCAAATAAACGACATCACACACATATAATTTAATATCACATTTAAATTCATATGTGCAATCATTTTAAGATGCATCAAGTCTTCCTCACAGCTAGACAATGCAGAAAAATATATCTGCAGTGTCATAACTTTTACTTATTCACATTGGCATTGTTGCAACGATGATTTATTGGCTTGGCAACTTTAAGAGAAAGTGGCTGTGATACCTTTACATACTCGCATTGATATTAGTTTGAGCGGGATAATAATTTGATATGTGTAGACGTTCACAAGGAGGATTGTAGCTTTCTTTGTACAGAATGAGAATTTCAATGGAATTTTAAAATAAAAAAATTGTATTTAATTTATTTTACTCACAATACTTTAATAATGTTGCAGAAAAATGTTTTTTTTTTTCAATACCCTCCACCATACTATGGAGGGTATATCAACTTTGTCATTCCGTTTGTAACTCCTCATGTCAGACCCAACAAAGTAAATATATTTTTGATCAGTGTAAAATTCTAAGTCGATTTAGCGATGTCCGTCTGTCGGTCTGTCTATCCGTTGTAATCACGCTATCTTTCGAACGAATTGACGAACAGTAGGCAGGTTAAGTTCGTAAATGGGCCACGGTCCACGTTTTCATATAGCCCCATATAACGGTACCACACGATATTCGGTATTTTTATGATTTTAGCGACATTGTTTCAAATTTGGTATTTGAAGTTCGTAATGGATACTACAGCCTATGACAGAAAATTGTATGTGCAGATCCACGTCCATATAACGGTACCTCCCAATATTCGGTATTTTGATGATTTTAGCGTCATTATTCGCCGAAGTAGATTCAAATTACGTATTTAGACTTCGTAGTGGGAACTGCAGTCTGAGATAGAAAATTATCTATGCAGGTCCAGGTTTTCGTATAGGCCCCATATATCAATACCTCCCTATATTCGGTATTTTGACGATTTTAGGTACAATACTCACCGAAATTGTTTGAGATGTCGTATATGAAGTTCGTAATGGATACTACAGCCTGTGACAGAGAGTTGTCTATGCAGGTCCAGGTCTTCGGTACCTCCCTGTATACGGTATTTTGATGATTTTAGCTACATTATTCACGATTTATTTCACGTTTCGAATTTGAATATGGTAATTTCTTATGACAAACAATGCTTATGTAGGTCCACGTCATATAGACCCCAATATAACGGCTATTTTCGGTATTTTTAAAATTTTAACAGAAATTTTAACAGATTTTATTTTTTGAAAATTTGCAAATTCGTTCCAAATTGTGGAGGGTATTCGAAGTTCGGCCCGGCCGAATTTACTTCTTTTCAACTTGTTTCAATTATTATTTTTTAAGGTTACAACAGCTTGTGACGATTATTTTTGGTACTTTTAATAACACTTTACTCAAGTAACTCGTGTACAAATTAAAATAACTCATAATCCGCACAAAAAAAAAGATGGCTAACTAAAAACTCCAACATAATTTAAACAAGTACGAACATTTTTGGAAAGTTTAAAGTATTTCATTTGCAAAACAAAAAAAAAGTGTGAAATACATAATTTATGCCCACTCAAGGCATGCTCGTTCCCATTACAAAGCATCACCCTTAAATCCTATCCAATGGACTGCTCGTGTTCATTTCATCACTGCCCTTCCTTGTTGCCATAGTTGGGCTACACGAAAAGTTTTTTTATTTTTTGTTCTAGCTGTTGGACGCAGAAGCTTGCCAACTCAAAACGAAAAAAAAAAACATTTTGGCATTGTAGAGCAAAAACTTTTTACTTTAACATAAATGAATTTATTAATAGCCTACGGAAGTTTAATGCCCATATATTTTCGGGAGGGATTTTTTGCTCAATGGATAATTTTTTTCATAAATTTCGGCTTGTGCAGAAGTTTGGGTCTTGGCTGCCATGTTTAAATTGTGAAGTTATGTTTTAAGAATTAAGTTGAAATATAATTTGATATTGATTAAAGATTTGAGGTGGGGTCGACAAAACTAAGCTGAACATGTGTGCTTAATAAAAAATGTCATTAGGGGAAAGTTAGGACAGTGACCCTTTTCTAAGCCTACTGCCATATATTGTATGGTTGTTGTTGTTTTAGCAGCTCATATAGTTGTGTTCGGTCTGTTTCCATTTTCTGACTCTGTATGGATGCAACCTGTATGGGTTGTGTCCATAACGAGACTGAAGTTAGGCGAGTAGGCTTGGCTGGACGGCGAAATAGGTGCAGCGTGTCATGTGGGCCTGTGCCTCACGCTGGGCAGATGATCTGCTCGTCGCTTTTAATCCGGGCCCAGTTGACATTTAGGCGGCTGCACCATCCGGATCGTAATTGAGTCAAAACTACTCGGGTTTGTCGGAGCAGCTCTTGTTCTTCAGCTGCGACGGGAGGGGGATGGTACAGTTTTCACTCTATATCCTTCAATGGCTCTCTGTTATACCTCTGCATCTCTCTTTCTCTCTAAATCATGAAGGTCTTTCCTAACGTGCGCGTGATTCGGGTGGCTTTGTCTATAACACCCAAGCAGGTATTGCATTGACAGCATTTTGTTATGCTGTCGCACCGGTAAGACCTTCGCCTCCTCCTGTAGGTGATCGACAAGTGTCATGAGGAGGCACCCTGTTGCGCTTCTAAGGGTGGCATTCTGGCAGAACTGAATATTTTTCCACTGCATAGCACTAACGTTGGCGGACCACACCGGTGCCGCATAGTTTACCACAGACCAACCTATCGCGTTGTAAGAGGTCAACAAGGTCTCCTTATCAGCTCCCCAAGTACTGCCGGCCAGAGACTTGAGGACCTTGTTCCTACTTCTGTCGCAGATAGCTGTGATATGCGCGGACGACTTAAAGAGGCTATCGAATGTGACCCCTAAGACCTTAGGGTAGTTGGTGGTCGGAATTACAGCATCGACCTGTACATTCAAAGATAGCCACATCTCCGCAGTACATGTGGTGAAAAGTGTGGCCGTCGATTTAGTGGCGTATATCTTCAAATTCTTCGCAGTGAAAAAAACAAGCGTTTTACCGATCGCAACTGTCATCCAAAATGGGTCCGGACGCCACGAGCGTTCAATCATCTGCGTAAGTTATTATCTCTATGCCATATGGAGGGCTTAGAATGTCAGAAAGATAGATGTTAAACAGTTTCGGAGATATCACCCCACCTTGGGGAACTCCCTGTTTAACTCTACTGATGCTCGACTTGTTGTTTATGAATTCCATGTACGTATTGTATGGTGGATATATTGAGTTTGTTATTCCTTTTTTAATTCATCGAAATAATGAGTTTAGACCCTACAAAGTTTATATATTCCTGACAAAATCTAAACTAAAATTTGGCTTATCATCATATTATATTTTCATGTTTTATCGGATGGTAAACGATGTGCATCCGTCCAAGTTTTGTTGTTATCGGAAACGAGCAATTTGTGGACTCTCAATCTATCAAATATACTTCTTAAATATACAATCAGATACGTCTTTCGGTTTGGCTGGCTGACACTCGAAAAAGTGTCTTTGTGCAATTGCTTGTAACATGGACTATGAAACGAGATAGACCCATAGTTACCTTTGAGGATTCTCATAGAATCACATTCTGAGTCTAGTTTTGAATATCCATTCAAACGTCCGTATGTCTGTCCATGTATTTTTGTGAACAAAATGCGGGTAGCTTTTATTATCCGATGTATTTCGGCACATCCGAACGAGTTCAGCATAGAAACAAGTACTTCCAAATCGGTTATATCGGCTATAGCTCCCATATGTATGTTTCATCCGATATGTTTCTTTCGTAATATGCAGTCCAGAAGAATGATATTTGGTATCAGATATCAATTACAGCTCAGGAATATCTATTTCAAATTGTCGAGATCGGTTCAGATTTAGATATAGCTCCCGTATTTATGGATATCAATTACAGCTCAGATATACGTTTGCCCAATTTTATAGAGATCGGTTAAGATTTGGATATAGGTCCCACATGTATCTTTATACGATTTAAAGTTAGTTTTGGACCAAATTGCCAATATCAGTCCAAATGACTTGAATTTTGGCACATCCGACGCTATCTTTCCAACGAATTGAGACAGAAGGCTAAACCAGTAGGCAGGTTAAGTTCGTAAATGGGTCATGTCTGTCCACGTTTTCGTATAGCCTCCATATAACGGTACCTCCCGATAGTCGGTATTTTGACGATTTCAGCAACATTATTTACAGGAATCGTTTCAAATTTCGTGTTGAAAGATACCAGTGGGTACTACAGCCTATGGTAAAATTTTTGGTATTCAGGTTCAGATCTTGGAGTAGCCCCCATATAACGGTACCTCCCAATATTCGGTATTTTCATGATTTTAACGACATTATTTACCGGAATTATTTCGAATTTCGTATTTAAAGTTCGTAATGGGTACTACAGCCTATGACAAAGATTGCAGGTTCACGTCTTCGTATAGCCTCCATATAAAGATACCTCCCGATAGTCGCTATTTTGACGATTTCAGCAACGTTATTCACCGAAATCGTTTAAAATTTCGTATTGAAAGATCTTAATGGGTATAACAACTTGTGGCAAAAATAAATCTTATGCAGGTCCACATCTTTGTATAGCCTCCATATGAGAGTACCTCCCGATACTCCGCATTTTCATGTTTTTGCGACATTATTCACCCTAATTGTAACAAATTTCGTATTTGAAATTCATAATGAGCGCTACAGCCTACGACAAAAAATTTCGTATGCCTCCACGTTCCACGTCTTCGTATAGTCCCCATATAACGGTTTTCATTTAAGTGGTAGTTTTCGGATTTTTTTTCAATTTTTTCAATTTCCTTCGAAATGGTCGAAGGTATTAAAAGTTCGGCCCGGCCTAAGATGCTTTTTTACTTGTTTAATATAATCTTTCTCGAAGTGATATCATGCACTCTATACCAATGTTATTTGGGATAAAAGATAAAAATATCTTCGTCAAATTTGGTGAAAATCGATTCAGAATTGGATATTCCATTTATTACTTCCCTCTGAAACCAAATTATAACTGCTCTAAAGTCAAATGCTGATAGGTGGTATGATCTACTTCAGATAAATTCTTTTGTTACGGGTATATAGTGATATAGGGTATCGGCCCGCCCGACTTTTGACTTTTCCTTACAGGTTTCATATTGGATAATAATTGTAGATAATATTACCTTTTATTTTAAATTGAAATAGTTTTTTTTTTAATGAAATAGTTGTATATTGTCGTATTTTCCTTTTTATTATAAAGTCTCTATACAAATAAAACTACACCCAACCAAGTTAAAAACACCGTTTTTTTTTTTTGCTTTTTATTTCATTCAGATTAAGCCAATACGCGAAAATGTAACCAACATACCTGCCATAAAAAAAGCAAAAGTCGAAAACATCCTCGCTGTCGTACGGTTTACGCCTTTATTTGCGTGAATAATATATGCAGAACATAAAAGCTTAAGCGAACACTGCGAATATTTAAATGAAGCGTTCCATTTAGACATCACACAATGAATGTTAGCTAGTTGTGCATGAGTGCGCTTTTTTTAGTTTCGCCTGAAAAGCGTGTTCCGGTTTAGGCATTTTTATATTCAACATTTTGTGTAGGCATCTAATTTAAGAGACTAGTGGAATTTCGTGCACAGTGGTGGAGGCGGAGAGGATTTTTTTCTAATTTCGAATATTTTAGAGATTTAACCCGCAAATGTCAATTTGCTGGACTTTTTACCACATACTAACTGCATTTTCCGCACCTAGCAATTCTCGTGATTTTCCTGGACCTTACAAGGACTTACTCTTAACTTGGCAAAAATAAAGCACAGATTAATACACCTAGTGTCCCGCCTCAAGGCTATTGAGCTAAAAATCAAAGCGAACAGCGAAAACAGCCATTGTGTGAACAAATGTTTATTTGTAATTTGCATAGAACATTCTTTGAATATGTAATGAATGGAATGCAATTCTATAAGAGCATGACTGCGAGGGAGGTTTGCAAGCAAATCCCCCTGCTCTTATTTCCCCTCGCCGCGGGGGTGTTTGTCACCCAGCAGGATATCCGCATCGGCGTGCAAACTGCAAACGCAGCTCACGGCTAGCTCACAATGCAAATAATTAATGTAAAATATCACTAATCTCTTATGGATTTAGAAGTGACGTGTTGCCTGGCTGGCTAGCAGGCAGGCGGGAAGGGGTATTAAAAAAATATTACGATAAAAGTAAAATGTCACAGGTCACGTTAACTGCGACTGATGCTGGATACAGCATTACGGCAAAGAATGATGTCCTTGCAGCTCACGTCACGTTTTACTATCCAACTATTTAATTATTGAATATTGAACGTAATGATTTGAAATCGCTGTATACCTGAGATTATGCCCTGCAAATGCATGCGATGTGTATCTGGCAGGCAGGGAAAGGGAGAGAGAGGGGAAGAATGATATGAATACTACTTATATCATATCTGTACAGGAAGGACACGTTTTGTAATGTTTTCCTGTTGAGCGTAATTAATTTTACTAACTGCAGCGTCTGTATTCAATTCCATAATGTCAAAGCCTTAGAAAGCAACTGCTAATTAAAATGACGCCATGAAGGACTTATTTAACTTGATTGTAACGGGTTTGATAATTTGCTAAAAATAAAATATTATTTTATGAGCAGCAGGTCAATAGTGTGTGGGAAATGTAATAGAAACCCTTAGAAAATGAATGAAATATTAAATTCAAAATATATCTAAAAAATAGAGTTCACTTGGCATGAAGGATGTCTAAGTAAATCATTAAAAAATGGTATGGAATCAGTGTTCACTTAAAAGAATGCTTTTTGACGAAATATATACATAAGCAAAGCCGGGGGATGAGTAATTTAATTCGGAGATGAAAACCCATAGTAAGTATATCATGAATATCGAAGGGAAGATTCGCTGAGACACTAAACTTTTAAGCAACGGAATGATTTTGTTTTTGAGAAGTCCCTGTAACGCTTTATGAAACAGCCTTGCGTGCCCGATTGCGGCGATTTGTGCTGATAGTTGAGATGACATATCTTCAGTCAAATCAAACTATGATTTATTCGTAAATAAAGGTTTTCCCTTTTTACTTAAACCCAAGGATAAGTATCTCAAAAATAATTTCCGGACTTAGCCAAGCTTTGAACAATCTTTAAAAACAAGTAAATAAAACGTTAAATTTGGCCGGGCCGGACTTTTAATACCCTCGGCCTTTGGGTAAAGAAAACATTTTTATCTGAATTAAAGAGCGCTCCACTTTAAACAATAAATCCGTTCAAACTTCCATTAAAATCTTAAAAATACCGAATGTAGCTGTTATATTAGGATCTACATGACGGCATGGATGTGTATAGGTAACATTTGTTATAAGCCATTACAATATACAAATACGGAACTTGAAAAAAATCGGTAATAATGTAGCTAAAATCATCAAAATATCGGGAGGTACCGTTAAATGGGGGCTATACGAAGTCGTGGACCTGCACAGACAATTTTCTGTCTTAGGCTGTAGTATCCATTACGAACTTCAAATACCAAATAATAATGTCGCTAAAATCATCAAAATACCGAATATCGGGAGGTACCGTTATATGAGGGCTATACAAAAACGTGGACCTACATGGCCCATTTTCAATGCCAAAAGTCCTGCAGACATAACATACATTTGAGTAAAATTTATTCAATCTATTTTATAATATAATTTTATGAATGTATCATCCGATTTTTTATTAAAGTCCGTCACTCGGGTAAAATGCTCTACACAACAACGATATTTGGCCCCAGCTGTTAGATACAACATAAGAATACCTCCTCAAAAATTTATAGAGATCGATTTAGATTTGGACATAGCTCCAATATATATCTTCATACGATTTCACATTTATTGTGACTAAACAGTTTAATATCGGTTCATTTCGTTAGTAGAAATCGATTAAGAGTAGGATCAGCTTCTACTTATTACTTCTTTTCGGCTTTAAGTTATTTCTGCTTTAAAACCATAGTACACATTTAAAACGATCGCAATTCCCCATAAAAACTTTTATTTAGCTCTACTAATTTTACAAATTGGTGTAGGGTATCATGAAGTCGGCCCGCGTTCGTGCCTTTCCTTACTGGTTTTAATTTCAATTCCAATAAAATTTTGCTACAAAATAAAAAACAGCTAATACATTGAAATGTACAACAAATAGATAAACTATATTTCATGTGCTCTTTTCCCCTTTCATTACAGGTATGTATACGTTTAATAATAACCGTTGGTAAGAACGCCTATGCCATATGTACTATTACTACAATGCCGAATTTTTTTTTTTAATATTTTACCGTTTTAAATAATATGTAAGGCTAAGGAAAAGGATTTTTAGTGTAAATGTGGCCTATTACTGAATGTGTAGATATATAAATGTTCGGGTACGTTAATACAACATCAATAATACATGCAAACGTTAATGATACGACACAATAGAAAAAATAAACGCATTTCTTATATTCGGCCGACCAGAAATCAAAAAAGGTTCCAGTAAGAAGGAAACTTAAATCTGTGAAAATATTTCTGAGGGCATTGATATATAAACAGGTGGGTCCGGGAGAGGCACTTTATTCCTCGGGAACTAAAATGCCAAAATATCGGAAATTTTCAAATGCTAGTGCTTGCAATAAAAATTCCGTTCATTTAAAAAATAGGAATTAAATGTTAAATATTTCAATTTTTGTTGAGAACGGATTTTCGCAATCATAAGGCATCTACGTAATGCCTGAAGTGCAGTACAAAAATTCCCACCATCTCCATTATGGGAACAAATATCCAGGCAATCAAATAAGAGCACATCGACATTTAAAAATGTTATCCAAATGTCAGATTTTCCAATTGAATACTTTCACATTCCACTTTTGTTATGAAAATGTCGAAGAAGTATGTCGTATATCAGGCAAAACTGTAATATTCAATTTAAAAAAGCTAATTATGTTGGGAAAAACTAATAAATAAAATTTGTAAAAAAAATTAAAAATAGGTTGGTATTTCCTTTGTTTTTGCAAGGAGGTTTCACCTTTTTATACAATAGAAGTACAGATGAAACACTATCATTTGGTACTGTCCTAAGAATAAAAGATGCCGGTTTTTTCTTCTATTATTCGTAATTTTATAGTTCGCTATTTTCTATATACAAAAACACCACCAACAAATGATCCTCGCCTCAACAAGACATAACTTAATAATAATTAATACCCTACACCATATGGAAGAAATTTGCAAATTTAAAAAAAAAAATCCGTTGAAAGATACTTTAAGAACCATAAGAATACCAAATTATAGAATTATCATAATATTGGGCCTATACCAAGACGAGGACCTGTACATGCGATTTTTGTCAAATGCCATTGCGATATTCAAATACGACATCATCGTAATACCGGATTTAAGGTAGTGTCGTTATATGCACCTTTCTGTCATAGGATGTTGTACCCATTAGAAATTTCAAATATATCAAAACTTGGAATGCACTAACAGTTCTATGCAATGATGTTTCTTACTTAATGGGAACAAATGCCACCAACTTACAGAAATTGTTTAAATTGTGACTAAAGCCGCCAAAAAAGATAAATCTGTCGGTATGGTTATATAGGAACTATACCAAAACGTGAACCTACATAGCCCATTTTAAACACCAAAATTTTATCAACCTACTTTATTTCGTTCCGAAGCTACAGTGATTTTTACAAACGGACGGACGGACATCGCTAATTCATCATAGAATTTTTGCCGATCAGGAAAACAGGGTGAAATGAAAAAAAAAACTGCAACCAACTTCAGACTGCTGTCATTTCTAAGCCACTCGTCCGACAGCTGTTAAAATTATTCCAGTGACAGCTCATTATAATTTTTTACAAGCGTACAAAAGCATATTGGTGAGAATTTTCCAGAAAAAAGTTATTCGTGATGGAATTCAAGCGTGATAGTGTGATTTCTTTATATTTGGCTGGAAAACCACTAGTTGCTATCGTAAGAGAACTTTAGTATTTAAATGTGAATAAATCTTTTGATTTAGCAAAATCAGCCGAAATGGTTCAAAAATTTAAGAAGCGACTCGTTCGAAACCCGCTCCGCAGTGACCAAAAATGAGTAGTTAGCTGAACATATCTCAATATTCCATTTGGGAAACATTGAAAAATAAATGGAATTGAAATTCCAAAAAGTGCAAGAACTTCACCGCAACAGAAAGAAAATAGACTCAAAGGAGCTAAAGAGTTGCTTCGCTTGACTGAAAGTGGTGAACAGCTGAATTTGGTTTTCTCCGATGAGAAAACATTCGTTGTCCAGCAGTTTGTAAACGAAGAAAATGATCGTGTTTACTTACCAAAGAGGTCAGCTGAAAATGTGCACCTTCGGCTGGCCACCAGAACTCTAGCGCCGGCCATGGCGATGGTGTGGGCCGCCATAATAGCCGATGGTTGCTCTCCTCTCGCATTAATCGGCCGTGGCATCAGAATAAATGCCGAATATTATCGGGAAAATATTCTGGAGGGTGTATTAAAGCCTTGGGCATGCAAACATTTTGGCCGCAGACCTTAGACATTCCTACAGGACTCAGCACCATCGCACTCAGCACGCGCCACCCAAGAATGGTTTCAAAATTAGGTTCCTCGCTTCATATCCAGCTCAAAGGCCACCAAAATTTCCGGATTCCAATCCGTTGGACTACAGTGTCTGGAGTATTTTGGAAAGCAACGTTGGCACTAAAAAATATCAATGTGTCGATCTCTAGCAAGCGCTTCACCGGGAATGACCAATATACCGCAGAGCAACATTTGAGCAGCATGTGACGGTTTCAGTGGCCGTTTGAAGGCGATAATTCATGCCAAAGGTGACAAATTCGAACAAATCTAAACTTATTCTAAAATCTGATGCTATTTCCGACATTTTTTTTCTTTCATTCAATAAAATTTAAAAAAATAAAAATTATGGTGTACAACTTTGTTGCAGTTTTTTATCTCACCCTGTATATACACTTTGTTCGGTCTAAAATGTATATTTAGGGGTGTTACAAATGGAATAACAAACTTAATATACCCTCCATACGATGGTGGAGAGTATACAAAACTCAGCTTACCCCAACCAGCTGTTGTCGTGACGTTCAAAGTCACCAATCCGTGTTCCTACAGCAGCACAGTAACATGTGTATGTATTAGAAGCAATGTAGTATGTTGAGTGAAAAGAAATCCATCGCTACAGGTATAAGATTTGCTCTGAAAAAGATTTCGAATAGAAGTTAAGTCTTACTCGGATACTCTGCATAAGCTTTATTACAATAATTATACTCCACTCTTAATATGTCATATCGGACATTGACTCTAAAAGTGGGATTTTTTGAGTTAGTAGTGTCTTTTTTTCTACGAATCTTATATTATTTTTCTAGCGAATGCTAATGTTGACATATATACAGAGAAGCTGAAGCCTTCTTTCTTGCATAAATCAATAAAACAGCAAATTGATATTATGAAGCACTTAAATATTTCAAGCCATGCTTCATCTCGAACAGAAACTTAGCACTAATATCTTTGTGTAATAATATTTATAATTCGGAAAATCGAACTTCAATCTATAACGGAAAATACGTCTTTCTAGAAACTGAGAGCTGATACTCTCTGTGTAAATGAGCGATATGTATATGAATGCTTAGGGTGCGTATACATAACATTTATTTATGAAAATGTTAATAATACGACAGCGTTTACAATAAATTATCTAGAAACCGATGAGCTGATAATCGCTTGTTCTAGTTCTATAAAAATTTGGTTGAATTTTAAATATGACGACACTAAAACTCAGACAAAAAGTAATAAAGGATGAATTTTTGGCTATTTTGGAAAATTCAATTGACTCACTATTTGGACCCGCTATTTGGGATATTGTGCACCAAATTTACATTGTTGGACATTAAACTACTAACACGCTTATACAGAGCTTGAAGTGAAGAAAATATCGGTGCAAGAAGAACCTATCGCAACGCAGATTATGGTTGATGAGCTCTTGGAAAGCTGGCCCAAGATCCACTTTTTATACCCTCAGCCATATGTCTATTTCTGGTACCTACCCCACAAAAGGTCAACATTTTTAAAGAAATTAATTTACCTCATAAAACAAGAGAGGATAATCCAATTTTGTTCAAACTTTGCAAATTCCAATATTTGTGTAGGTGATATGTAAAATGTGAAAATTGGTAGTATCGTCCCACGCCATCAAGTACCTCTCCTACAACGGGTAAAAATTTTGAATACCCATGACTGTTATAAAATGTAAAATAAAATTCCGAATATCTCCAAATTTCACACATCCATCCGATTGTTTTCAAATGGAATGGAAACAATACTCGATTTTCAGGGTTCACTACTTTGGACTAAATGTAAATAGTCGATTTGTATACCCTACACCTGATAAGGGTGTATTTGTTTGTAACATGGAGAAGGAAGCGAGACAGACCCATAGTTACTTTTGAGGATCCTTATAGAATCACTTTCTGAGTGGATTTATGCATGGCAATCCGCGTGTCCATGTATTTTTGTGAGCAATGACAATTTCTGAACAATATTTCTTTGGTCCAATCATGAACCATATTGTAATTGGTGAGAATCGGTTCAAATTTAAATATAGCGCCCATATATTTCTTCAAACTTTTTCGGGTTAATTGTGCACCAAATGGCCAATATCAGTCCAAATGACCTGAGTTTTGGCACATTCGACCGAATTAAGCCTAGAAGCAAGTACATCGAATTTGGACGGTATTTTATACCAGATAACTTATGGAGCTCGAAAATACCTCTATCAAATTTTATCGAGATCGGATCAGATGAGGATACAGCTCCCATATATATTTTTATCCGATATCAGGTATTTTGGCACTTCCGACGGAATTCAGCCCAGGTGCAAGTGCTTCAAATTCTTATGAAAATATGCTTTATTTGGTGTTTAAATCCCTCACATGTATAATATGACTCCACAACAATGGTATTTGATACCGGACATCAGATAAAGCTCAAGAATAACTTTGCCAAGTTTGTTGTGATCGGTTCAGAGTTTTTATAGCTTGATAAAGATCTTCGGTTATTGTTCACCATATATGTAAATGTATGCAAATTGATTTTTTTTTCATATTCAACCGATTTTTTTTAACTTTCCAAATTTGTACCAAGTGGTGGAGGGTATTCAAAGTTCAGCCTGGCCGAACATTCTGATTTTTTACTTATTTTGAATGAAATGTCAAGGTGGATACAGAACTAGATGTACACTTGGAACTAACAACTAAAAACCTCAGTTATATGGGACTATAATTATAATTTCTCCGGATTCGATATTTTTTAAGGAAATATGTTTTTCATTGAGAACTTGAAACATCTTTTTAGAAATAAATCCTTTGTCATTTCTAACCTAACTTCTCATTGTCACACAAACTGTCCTTTCTTTGACCAACAAATTAATCCTTTCATTTTCAATGTTTGGTCTCTGCACGCATTTCACATTTATCATCCTTATTAAAAAACCCATTTAAAACACCCTTGTGAGTAATGATGATAATGATGATGATATTAAAAATTCATAGATAAACAATTTCCCAGAAAATTCTATCAAGTGAAAAACTAATCTCAATAATTGCTTGGCATGACAATAAATGGACTATCACGTTGCTGGTGTAGTAGTATTTGTTTTGTAGCAACTGTAATATTTTCCAATCCAACACGTGTCAACTGCAAAAATTCTTAACAATTTCCAATTGTCCTGTCGGAGAATTAAAAGATAATCGTTTGCAAATGTTGTAAATGTGATATTAAAAATGTATGTTAATAGTCAACTGTGAAGTGCTACGGTAATTACATAATTACACGCCTACATTCGGTAGGTAGGATAGCTGTGAAATGAGGTGGAACGAAAGTTATTAGGTTTTTATACCCTCAGCCATATGGCTACAGAGGGTATATATCATTTGATACGGCCAAAACGTGCCTAGTCGAAATAACGGTTTTAGACCCCAGGTCTCTTTGGACCAAATCCGTTTCAGAACATTTGGAGTCGATCTAGCGATGTCCGTCCGTCTGTCTGTCTGTCTGTCTAGCTGGCTGGTGCGCACGATAACTCTCGAAGGGAGTATCCGATTTGGTCCAAATAGGCTACAACGTAATATTTTTGTCAAACTTAGATCGAGTTCGGAGATGGGCAATATCGGTCCACTCCTTCTGGTACCTCCCCCACAAAAGGTCGAAATTTTCAAAAATATATATTTTTTGCACAGGAAGAGAAAGGAAAATCCGAATTTGCTCCAACTTTGCAAATCCTAATATTTGCGTCAGTGCTAGTTCAGGTGTGAAAATGGGCAATATCGGTCCACTCCATCAAGTACCTCCCCCACAAATGGTCAAAATTTTGAATAATTACAACTCTCATAAAATGTTATGTAAGAGTCCGACTGTCTTCAAATTTCACACATCCCAATATTTATATTAACCCAAGGTCTGGTGTTAAGATGAACAATATCGGTTCATTCCTTCTGGTACCTCCCCCACAAAAGGTCGAAATTTAAAAAAAAAAAAAACAAATTTTTTGCACAGAAAGAGAAAGGCTAATCCGAATTTGCTCCGACTTTGCGAATCCTAATATTGGCGTCAGTGATAGGACAGGTGTGAAAATGGACAATATCGGTCCCCTCCATCAAGTACCTCCCACACAAAATATTGAAATTTTGAGTACCCATGAAGCTCATAAATCGCCAAATTAACATCCGATTCCATTTAGACTTGGCACATCTGTCGAAATATTTATATAATATTTTGGGTTCGATAGGGATCTGCTCCATAGAGGGTCAAACGTTTGAATAACCTTAACACTAGTCAAAATATATTTAGATAATCGAACATAGGCTGAGGGTATATCTCTGGCGGCACTACCGACTGATACTTTTTAACTTGTTATATTCACCACCATAGTATGGAGGAGCTTATCATTCCGTTTGTAACACCTCGAAATATACATTTAAGGTATTCCTTATCAGCATAAAATTCTATGTCGATTTAGCTATGTCCGTCCGTCTGTTCGTCTGTGGAAATCACTCTAGCTTCCGAACGAATTGAAGTAGATTGATAAAATTTTAGTAAATGTATATTATGTCTGCAGCACTTTTGGGATTGGCCACGAAGGTCATCGTTTTGGTATGGCCCCCATATAACGTTACCTCCCGATATTCGGTATTTTTATGATTTTAGCGACATTATTCACCAGATTTGTTATTTGAGGTTCGTAATGGATACTACAGCCTAAGACAACAAATTGTCTGTGCAGGTCCACGTCTTCGTACAGCCCCCATATAACGGTAACACCCGATATTCGGTATTTTGATGATTTTAGCTACATTATTCACCGATTTTTTCACATTGAATTTTGTAGTTGCTTATCACAAAAGTTACCTATGCAGGTCCATGTCATCGTATAGACCCTAATACAACAGCTACATTCGATATTTTTAAGATTTGAACGGATTTTTTTGTTTTTGAGAATTGCCAAATTCGTACCAAATAGTGGAAGGTATTCAGAGTTCGGCCCAGCCTATATGAAGCACGCTTGAATGCAGATACTTTTATGTCAAAATGTTTCCTTTACCCTAAGGTGGAAAGTATTAAAAGTGCGGTTGTTTAATGTTGCTATAAAAATATGGCAGAACTTTTGAAAAAGTTAAATTTTGCAAACGGTTCTGCGGCTGGAGTTTTTTTTTTTTCAGAAAACAATTGTTAATGATGCCAGATTCATTATACATCGCCTATACCTAGATCTGGCATTCATGTATATCTTAATTTTGATGAGGTTTTTCTCCCCTCCTCTATTTCAATATACTCACATCCTATCTTACCCAAAAAATTTTATATGTAAGCAAACTTCATTTATTTTATTATTTAATTTACAGTTTCCACTAGGCCTGCTTCTCATTTTTGGCCTCAAGCCATATTGTATGCCACAAAATAAGATATTTATAAAAGGCAAATATTTGCAAAGATACTTTGGAAATGTAATTTTAATTTGGCGCATTATGACAGTGGCAACAGGTCGTAATGTAAAGTCACATTCATTGGCAGGTCTTATTAAGATTACAAGCAGAAAACTGTAATAAAATCGCATGACATTCCACCACGACAAAATACTTTACACCGTAATGAAAATACAATAATCTTCTTTTGTTTACGGTTAGAATGAAGGAAATGAGAAGAAATACGATGTAATATTGCGTCCATTTTGTAGTACAAGGTCAAGGATCTTAATAAGGATATTATAAGAGATAATAAATGCAATGCAGGGATTAAATAATGGGGAAAAGAAAATGTGGTTGGTGTGCTACTAAGATGGTAGAAATATAATTCCTTCATGTTTTGGACCAGGTTGAAATTTTCTATCCTTCGTATTAAAGTGGAAGATTCTTTTCTGCACTATCATAACTCAAAATGTGAAATGACAGAAAGTTCCATGGAATGTCTGTATCAAAAGTGAATTTTTGTGGGCGACTAACCATTTGCAGTACAATTACGTTTTAAATGGGGTCATGGTTCACTAAGGAGGAAAACAGGTTCGTAAAACATACAACCAAATTAGGCCTGAAAATAAGTATGCCAAATTTGATCGAAATCGGTTCAGATATAGCTATAGCTCTCATATATATTGTTCATCCGATTTGTTATTTTTGTCCTCCGCAGCCGTAATATGTACTCTGTAACAAAAATTTTGGGGTAATATATCAAATACAGCTCAGAAATAAATTTGCTGAATTTTATTTAGATCGGCTCAGATATAGCTATAGCTCCCATATATACTGTTCATCCGATTTGTCATATTTGTTACCCAAAGCCGTAATATGCACTCCGTAACAACGATATTCAGGGAAAATGTATCAAAAACAGCTCAGAAATATCTTTGCCAATTTTTATCGAGATCAATTCCGATTTGGATATAGCTCCCATATTTATCTTTATCCGATTTCAAATTAATTGTGCACCAAATGGGCAATACAAGTCCGAATTTAAAAGATACAAATGCTTTGGCATATTTAGTCCTTTGAACTATAAATTATATTCATAATTATAGCGTGTATGATTTAATTCTTCCATAAAAATTTTAATTGTTACGCTCTACTAAATTAGCAAAGTGGTGTAGGGTATCATAAAGTCGGCCCCGCCCGACTTTAAGACTTTCTTTACTGGTCTTTAAAATGGATTAAAACCGCGGAAAATGAATGAAATTCCTGGATTTTCTTTAAAAAATATAATCCAAATTGTTCCAACAGGACTCAGCACCATCGCCCTCAGCACGCGCCACCCAAGAATGGTTGCAAAATGAGATTCCTCACTTCATTTCCAGCGCACAATGGCCAGCAAATTCTCCGAATACCGATCTGTTGGACTATTGTGTCTGGAGTATTTTGGAAAGCAAGTTTGGCACAAAAAATGCCGGGAATGGGTCAAAATAACGCAGAGCAACATCCGGGCAGAGTGTGACGGTTTCATTGGCCGTTTGAAGGCAATAATTCGTGCCAGAGGTGACCAATTCACACAAATCTAAGATTTGATGCTATTTCCGACATTTTTTGTTTTCATTCAATAAAATTAAAAAAAAATGTAAAAATTATGGCGTTTGACTTTGTCGCAGTTTCTTATCTCACCCTGTATAGGTCCACGATATCGTATGCCACCCATATAACGGTACCCCCCGTTATTCGATATTTTTATGATTTCAGCCAAATTTATCAATGTAATTGTCTGAAATCCACACAAGGATTTCCTTGTGGGTACTTTACCCCTCTGTATGTCCACGATATCCTGTATCTCCCATATAACTAACTGTACCTCCCGATATTCGGCATTTTTATGATTTTAGTCACATTTTGAATTGTCTGAAAATCCAGACAAGGAGTTCCTTGTGAATACTTTATTCCCTAGATGAGAATTGTCTATATAGGTCCACGATATCGTATACCTCCCATATACACGTACCTCCCGATATTCGGTATTTTGATGATTTCATCCAAAGTTTTTAGTTGGGGTTGTTTTAAAATCCGGCTATAACATAAATTACTTATGCAGGACCATGTTTTCATTTGAGCTGTATTTTTCGACTGAATTTTTTTGAAATGGCCGAGGGTATAAAAAGTATAAAAGGGTATAAAAGTTATAAAAGGACTTATCTACTTTTTTACTTCTTATGAAATATCTCGTATTGATTTAGCATTTACGAATATCCCGCCTTATAGTCCCCAACATAACAATAGCTACCTACATGCAAAATTATTGAGGCATTCAGTTACTAGTCTTTTAAAATATTTACAATACAATATTATGAATTTGAATGAATTTACGTGGATAAAATGATTTCAAAAAACAGAGCCAGGACTTAATCAATTTTGATGATGATTAAAATATACAAACATTTGTTAACGATATATAACAGATTTATTTTGAAAGCACTTTGGAACTTTACTACGTTGTTGTTATTTTGTGTTTTCATAGATTAAGATTAACTATTTTAAAACCTTTACAATTTGCTACTTTGATTTTTCTACTGTTTTCATTTTGATCTGAAAACTACTGCCCCAGATAAGTGAAATAGCATGGCAACCGACAAAATTAAGTCACTCAAGTGCTACCTGAACAACATGAATGGTTGGTAATCACTTCAATGTTTTGCAATTCTTCCTTGACACAGACAGTGACTTTGACATTTAAATTTTCATTGAAAACCTCAAATTGTGTTGTTGCCGTTTCTCTCTCTCCCTCTCTTTTCATTTACATTCAGATTCTTTAGTCGTTTCATTAGCTTTTTTGTGTTCATCACTTTTTTTTTTGGTTTTTTGTCTGTTAACTAGTTGAGAAGGAATAATAAAAAATACAGGTTTGCTACCAATTTTGCATTCGGATGGATAGAATAATATTCATTTCAAAGTGTCTACGGTTTAAAATGCATTTAAATTTGACTCTAAGCTGGTAAGTACCTTAAAATGTTTATCGTTCGAAAAAAGACAACGTAAATCATCGCTCTTAAATTGATGGCAACAATTTGGTTTATAACATCTATCTATCCAGACCAGCTCTCAAATTCATACAGAATGTACGCTCAGTAGATGTGATTATTTGGATTTTTTTTTTTTTTTTTTTTTTTTTGAATTGTTTCTGAAAAGAAAAACAGTGAAACGTTTCAGCCTAGTATAATATCCACCGTATAGATGCATCCATTTGCTGCATGAACAAGACAATAGAGTGAGAGTGAGGTGAAAACAATTAATTTTTCAATTTGCTCGGATCTTAATTTAAAATACACTTTTTCCTTCTTGTTTTGTTTTTTGTCCTTTTTTAATTTGCAAGTACATTTCAACACTGACCGACATGTGAAAATCGAAAATGGCATTGCAATACAAAAAAAAAAATACTGAAACTAAACAATAAAGGTACAGCAAGGATGACTTTAAAACCAAAAGAAGAAAAAAAAAACTGAATATTATTGTAATTTCTATACCATAGTTAGCCAGTCAGTTTGAAAAGAGTAAAGAAAAGAATATTGCCACCAGCCCTTACATCTTGTGCTACCTGAACCGGTGTTTTCTGTTCTGAAGCGACAGGCCTTTTAAAAATATAGCTTTTGATCTCTTGTCTTGACAAATACCTTAATCGATTATTTTTTACTCTAATATAATTGTCCCGTGTCAAAATATCCACGGATTTAATCTCCATTATAATTATAAGGATTATGATAGTATTTTTTCTATCATAAGACCCATAGGAATGGGGATTATTTCCTAAAAAATGGTCATAATCCCCAAAACTATTGCGCACATGAACCCCATTATGGGGTAGGTATTTTTAACCCGATTACGGGAAAGTCATTTCAAAGACATAGGCCCGTTCCTTTCCTTTAAACTATAAGCATTTTTTACACAGATATAGCAAGCTTTTTGTAAAAGTAACTGGTAGTCACTGCATTTTTTCATAATGACATCTTCATTTTATTTTGAAAATAAACAAAACAAATTTGCAATTTATTTCGTGAAATAAATTTATAGTTTAGTTCTTCAATATAAAATAAACGATTTCCGTTATCAATTTCTTTATTTAAATAAATGTTGCTGTTATTGTCATATTATCAATATAAAGTATGGCAACATTAATTCAGTAAACTTTACTTTGAAAGATAAAGCGAAGATGGTCTGGCCTTTTGCTTATCGGACACAATGAGACTTGTAATAACGAAAAATGATTTATGTGTCCGACAACATCACTTTTTATACCCTCCACCATACTATGGAGGGTATATTTACTTTGTCATTCCGTTTGTAACTCCTCGAAATACTCATGTCGCTTTAGCCATGTCCGTCTGTCTCTCTGTCTGTCTGTTGTAATCACGCTGTTGTAATCTTTCAAAGGAATTGAGATAGAAGGCTAAAATTTTGCACACGTGTCTATTTTTCCAGTAGGCAGGTTAAGTTCGTAAATGGGCCATGTAGGTCCACGTTTTCATATAGCCCCCATATAACGGTACATCCCGATATTCGGTATTTTGATGATTTTAGTGACATTATTCACCGGAATTGTTTCAACTTTGGTATTTGAAGTTCGAAATGGATACTACAGCCTATGACAGAAAATTATCTGGGCAGGTCAACGTCTTGTATAGCCCCCATATAACGGTATCTCCTAAAATTCGGTATTTTGATGATTTTAGCTTAATTATCCACCGGAATTGTTTCAAATTACGTATTTATAGTTGGTCTGTGACAGAAAAATGTCTATGCAGGTATAGGCCCCATATATCAGTACCTCCCTATATTCGGTATTTTGACGAGTTAAGGTACAATACTCACCGAAATTGTTTGAGATATCATATTTGACGTTAGTAATGGATGTTATAGCCTGTGACAGAAAATTGCCAATGCTGGTCCAGGTCTTCGCACAGCTCCTATATAACGGTACCTCCCTATATACGATATTTTGATGATTGAATAATTGAATAATATTTCAAGTTTCCAATTTGAATACGGTAATGGCTAATGGCAAACAGTGCCTATGTAGGTCCACGTTGTATAGACCCCAATAAACCGGCTATATTCGGTATTTTTAAAATTTTACAGAATTTTTTAAGGATTTTTTTTCTTAATTTCCTAATTCGTTCCAAATGGTGGAGGGTATTCAAAGTTCGGCCCGGCCTAACTTACTGCTTTTTAACTTGTTTATCTATCGGAAAGATGTAATAACCGGTCATAGAAGTATAAATATAGGACAAAACAGAGTCAAAATATGGCAACCCTGTGAAAATACCTCTATTGTTGTGATATCATATTTTTGGAAAAGTCTATGGGATGGAATATTGAAACCACATTTTTGGATTATTCAAATTTTTATTTGTTATTTGTTTCTGTAATTGTTTTTTTTACATTAACATGCCTCCGTCATAAGCTGTTGCTCTATGTATTATAGACACAAACCATTTGCTCAAAATGCCTTTTGTCTAGTCTTTACCATCTTAGGTCCTTGGTATTTTTTCGTGGCGGATATACCCTTATTCGACTCGAAAGTTCGGATAAAAAACCGGGTTTAATGGGCAATATCAGTCCACTTCTTCGGGTACCTAACAAAAGGAGTTCAAAAATTTGCAAAAAAAAAGCCTAATATTTAGATGAGACTACTATTAGGACAGATAAGACTACTACTAGTCCCATTTTCTTTGGCTAGTACGATCATGTAAAAAAAAAACCAGTAAGGAAAGCTCAAAAGTCGGGCGGGGCCGACTATATGATTCCCTACACCACTATGCATATTTAGTAGAGCTCTCGTAAAAAGGTTTATTCAGGGCATTTCAGAGCTCTATGAGATATTTGGTACAAAATCAAAATCTATCTAATTCTATCGTGCATTTTATGAACTATAGCTATCTCTGAACCGGGTTTCTCCAAATTTGACGTATTAGCTTCTAGACTGAATTCGGTCTTATGTACGAAAATTCATGCCATTTGGGCTGATATAGGCCATTTGATGCACAATTAACACGAAATTGGATGAAGATATATATGGGAGCTATAGCTATATCTGAACCGATTTTTACTAAAATTGGTGTACTTGCTTCTAAGCTGGTTTCGGTCGGATTTGCCAAAATTGATGCTATTACGGCCATTTGGTGGTCAATCACCCAAAATCGGATGAAGATATATATGGGACCTATATCCAAATCTGAACCGATTTCGGTAAAATTTAAAACAGCTATTCCTGTGCTCCATCTAATACCTGGTACCAAATATCACGGTTGTGGAGTGAATATTACGAATGTAAGGGACTAAAACACTAAATCGGATGAAACATATATATGGTTGCTATATCTATATCTGAACCGATTTTCACTAAATTTGATATACTTACTTCTAGGCTGAATTTGGTCCGATGTACTAAAATTCAGTCCATTTGGACTTATATCGGCCATTTGGTGCACAATTAACCCGAAATCGGATGAAGATATATATGGGAGCTATATCCAAATCTGAACCGATTTCGATAAAATTACAAACAGCTATTTCTGGGCGGTATCTTTTATCTGGTACCAAATATCATTCTTGTGGAGTGCATATTACGAATGTGAGAGGCTTAAACACCAAATCGGATAAAACATATATATGGGAGCTATAGCTGTTTCTGAACCGATTTTCTTCAAATTTGTTGTATTGCTTTAAGGCTAATCTCGGTCACATGTGCCAAAATTCGGGCCATATGGGCTGATATTGGCCATTTGGTGGCCAATTAACCCGAAATCGGATGAAGATATATATGGAAGCTATATCCAAATCTGAACCGATTTCGATAAAATTTAAAACAGCTATTTCTGTGCTCCACCTAATACCTGGTACCAAATATCACGGTTGTGGAGTGCATAGTAGGAATGTGAGGGACTTTAAGATCAAATCGGATGAAAGATATATATGGGAGCTATAGCTATATCTGAACCGATTTTCTCCAAATTTGATATACTTGCTTCTAGGCCGAACTCGGTTGGGTGTGCCAAAATTCAGGTAATTTGGACTGATAGTGGACATTTGGTGCACATTTAACCCGAAATCGGATGAAGATATATATGGGAGCTATATTTAAATTTGATCCGATTCTCACCAATTTCAATAGGGTTTGTCCTTGGGCCAAAAAAATATTGTTTGGAAAATTTCATCTCAATCGGATAATAAATGCGACCTGCATTTTGTTCACAAGGATACATGGACAGACGGACGGACGGACAGACGGACTGACATGCATAAATCGACTCAGAAAGTGATTCTATGAAGGTTCTCAAAAGTAACTATGGGTCTATCTCGTTTCCTTCTCCATGTTACAAACAAATGCACAAAGACATAATACCCTTACCAGTATGTGGTGTAGGGTATAATTAGTTGAATACCATCTATCATTTAATACCCTCACAATAGGTAAGATCAGGGGGTGTCTTTATATTAAAACTGTGGGTCTATATTCATAACTTGAATACCCTTGTAACGTTCTCAGCTGTAACCAGGGCTAAGTTCAGAATCAGTACTACAGCCACAGACAAAAAAGTTACTTATGCAAGTCCTAGTCTTCATATACAGGGTGAGATGAAAAAACTGCAATCATGTGAATAAATCTTTTGTGAATCGTACTCGTTACCGAGATACAGGTAGCGTAGCCGGACGTCAAGGAAGTGGATTGAAATTTCAAAAAGTGCAATTGTCGTTATAAATCGATTATTTGGAATAGGCCCCATTTGGAAATTTGTATTCTCAGTGAAGCGTTGTGATTGAATGAACAATCTTAATGGGTAGAGAACATCCTCGATCATTTTAGGTCAATGTACGTTGCGCTTTTGGAATAGCCGTAATATTAAGGTATCCCAAAAAGGGTATTTTGAAGGATCCTTCCAAATTATTTCAAATAAATGAACTGCATGTTTAATCTTTTGCAATTGTAAAAATATAGAAATAAACTATATTCTTGGCCAACCAAAAGGTAGATATTAAAAAAAAAATATTTTACTTCACAGAAAGAGAAAGGATAATCTGATTTTGCTCAAAATTTGCAAAACCTAATATTTGTATTAGTGAGAAAATGGACAATATCGCTACACTCTATCAAGTACCGCCGCACAAAGGGTTAAAACTCTTATAAAATGTGATGTAAGACTCCGATTGTCTCCTAATTACACAGATCACAATATTTTCATTAAACCATTGTCTGGTGTGAAGATGCAATATAGCAGTGCGTGTGGTGTGTGGTACTGCCCCCACATAGGGTTAAAATTTTTAATATTTATGAAGCTCATAAAACGAGCAATCAGCATCCGATTCCACTCAGACTTGGCACATCTCTATATCTCCATCTACACAAGATCTGTTATAAAAAAGGTGGAGATCAGATCATTCCTTCTTATACCTCCCACACAAAATGGTCAAAGTTTTGAAAACGCAAAATCCGAAATACGCATCCGGTTCTCTTCTTGTACCTCCCATACAAAATGGTCAAAGTTTTGAAAAAGCAAAATCCGAAATACGCATCCGGTTCTCAGACATCCCATTATTTCTACTAACGCAACATCAGCTATGAAGATGGGATATATCGCCCTACTCTTTCTGTTATCTCCGCCACAAAGGATCAAAATTTTGAATATCCATAAAGCACATAAAACGTAAAATTAAAATCCGATTTTATTCAGACTCAATATTCCATAAACAAAATATCTATTATAAAGATGGTAGATATCGGACCATTTCTTCTCGTACCTCCGCCACATAGGTTTAAAGATTTTGAAAAACAAAACGTTTAAAGAAAGCGGAATAAGCATGCAACTCTCTGTTCAAATGTCACACATACAAACATTTTTGATAACATAAGATTTGTTGTGAAGATGATATATAACTGCGAACTCCTTCTGGTACCTCTCCCACAAAGGGTCACAATTTTTAAAACATTTTTCTGTCATAACTTGCGAAACAAGTCAGTCTCTACAACTTGCTGCATTTCGCATAAAATGGGATATAAATGCTCGAATTTCTTATAATTCTGCCCATTCCAATATTTTTATCTGTATTAGATGAAGTATGAAAATATAATACTTCGGTCCACTATATGTGGCACCTCACGCATGTTTTCACATTTTCTAAAAATTATCACATATCTCATATAAAGTGAAGGAAGTAGCCAATATAGACCAAAACTGGTACGTCGCAATATTAATATCATATTTATTTATATCCGATACGAGATGAACAATACTGACCCATTGCTCGGAACCGACCATAGATGGTCAAAAATTTATATAATCAAATGGAAGTCTAAATATATTCAAATAATCGAGCACTGGTTGTATACATCTGTCGGCAAAACCGACTGATACTTTTTAACTTGTTTTATTATTCTTGGTCAGCGTAAAATTCCAAGACGATTTGCCATGTCCGTCCGTCCGTCTGCTGTAATCACGCTACAGTCAAAACGAATTAAGATAGGAAGCTAAAATTTTGCACAGATCTGTCTTTTGTCTGCAAGCAGGTCAAGTTCGATGATGGGCTCTACCGGTCCCCGATATCGTATAACCCCCATATCAAGGTACCCCAGATATTCGGTATTTTGAAGATTTTAGCCACATTTTTTAATAAAATTGTCTGAAATTGTGGACAAGGATTTCTTTATGAGCACTTTACCCTCTGACAGAGAATTGTCTATATAGGTCAACGATATCGTATATTCCTCATATAACGGCACCTCCCGATATTCGGTGTTTTGATGATTTTAGCCATATTTTGCAACGGAATTGTATGAAAATTCACAGAAGGAGTTCCGTGTAAGTACTTTATCTCCTAGAAGATAATTATCTATATAGGTCCACGATATCCTAAAGCCCCCATATAACGGTACCTCCCGATATTTGGTATTTGGATTATTTTAGCCACATTTTTCAGTGGAATTGTCAGAAATTCTACACAAGGAGTTCTTTGTGAGCACTTAACCCCCTGAAAGAGAATTATCTATAAAGCTGCACAATATCGTATGTTCCCCATATATCGGCACCTTCCGATATTACACATTTTTAAGATTTTAACAGAATGTTAAATGGATTTTATTTTTTTTTGAAAATTTCTTAATTCGTCCCTGCCGAACTTACTGTTTTTTTTACTTTTTTTTTAATTATTTAGCGGAGATTTTTGGTCTATTCTGAAATTTATAGTAAAATCTTATCTAGAATATTTTCTCTTTTGAAACTTTTAGCCTAAAAGGAAATTTGATGTTGCTTTAAGTCGTCGTATAGTTTTGCTATTTTAAGAAAAGCGCATTAAAAAGCTGGCATTAACAATTTGTAGTCTTAAAACAAATATACAGTACAGTGGATCTCTTATAATTTCATATATACTCTTTAAAGTTTTGCATTTTTCTTACAATAACATGGGAACATGGAAAAAATACAGAGGAAAGATGTATTTCAATGGAAACTTTTTTGTTTAAATAGTTTTACAATTTGAAGCCAACTTTTCCTCCAATTGAAGTCATCACATTTAATTAGCGTTTCTTAGACTTGTTGAACCAGATAAAAAAAATCCATTTATTCTGAACAACCGATACAGTAATACAACGTCTGTAGGGTATAACGAGAAAACAAGCAATATTTTATCAAAAGATGATTTACAATATAAATGAAATATCATCAACATCATTTGTGGTCTGCTTCTCACAGCCATCAACATTGTCACGGAGCGAAGAAGAACAATCAGAAAATCCATACATAAAAATGTCACATGTAAAGTGCTGGCTTTATTCTCCACCGCCGCCAGCGTCAGATCCCCAACCACACATTCACTCATTCATTCATTTCCGTAGGATATTGAACAAAATTAAATTTTATGAAAATCTTAAGAATGGAATTAATTTGGAATTGTCGTCATCTACAGGATGTTGAAAACATCGCTTCATCATTACTACTAACATCAGTGTGTGAACGTAAGATGCTACGTGTGATATATAATTTATCATAACGGAATATATTGACAAGTGCGGAGAATACGTGAGAAATTTTCAGTATATCGTTTACAAAAAAAAAAAAAAAAAATACTGTAATAATAACTGCAGGTGGCACAGTGGGTAATATGTTGAGCAACATACATATAATATTTGAAAATTATTATTATCCATCAGGGGTGGTAAATATTTTTTGATGTGGCTAAAATATGCCTCATCGAAATAACCATTTTAGTCCGTCAGTCTGTCTGGATGGTGTGCACGACAACTCTGGAAGGGATTATTCGGTTTAGTCCAAACTAAACATCGTAATATTCTATCAAACTTAGATCAAGTTCGGAGATGGGCAATCGACTCTTTCTGGTACAACCCCCACAAAAGGTAAAAATTTGCAAAACAATATTTTTCTGCACAGAAAGAGAAAGGATAATCCGATTTTGCTCCAACTTTGCAAATCCTAATATTTCCACCAGTGCTACATCATATGTGAAAATGATACCTCCCCACCAAAAGGGTCAACATTTTCAATAATTATAATTCTTATAAAATGGGATGTAAGAGTCGGATGGTCTTCAAATTAAAAACATCACAATACTAGTATTAACCCAAGGTCAAGTGTGAAGCTGGAATATGTCGGTCAACTCCAACATTTTCAATAAATATGAAGCTCATAAAACGAGAAAGTAACATCCAATTCCATTCAAACTTCGCACATCTAAATATTTCTATCAGCACAAGATGTGGAAAAGTCAAAAGTCGGGCAGTGCCGATAATATGATACCCTACACCATTATGCATATTTAGTAGAGCTCCCGTAACAAAATAATTTATTTCAAGTAGATCATATCACTTATCAAAATTTGGCCTTAGAGCAGTTATAGTTTGCTACATAGTGCATGCTTTTACTTGGAGAAGGATTATATTAAAAAATATATGTTGTAGACGAGTTGCACAAAAAGGAAACGTACGTCTCGAAATTCACACCATTTGGGCTGACATTAGTCATTTTTTGCACAGTAAACTTGAAATCGGATTAAGGATATATATGTGAGGGACCTAAACACTAAAACGCATGAAACATATATATGGGAGCTATAGCTATATCTGAACCAATTTTCAAATTTGATGTACTTGCTTCTAGAGTGAATTCGGTCGGATGTATCAAAATTCAGAACTTTTTGACAGATATTGGCTATTTGGTGCACAATTAACCCCAAAACCGGTTGAAGATGTATATGGGACCTATATCCAAATTTGAACCGATCTTGATAACATTTAGCAGAGGTATTTTCAAGCTCTATAAGATATCTGATACCAAATATCATTGTTGTCGAATGCATATTACGAATTTGAAGAACTTAAACACCAAAACATATATATGGGAGCTATCTGAACTGATTTTCTTCTAATATTGGCCATTTGGTGAACAATAAACCCGAAATCGGTTGAAGATATATGGGAGTTATATATAAATCTAATCCGATTATCACCAATTTTAAAAGGGTTCGTCCTTGTACCAAACAAATATTGTTTGCAAAATTTTCATATCAATTGGATAATAAATGCGACCTGCATTTTGTTTACAAGAATAAATGGACGGACGGACGGACTGACATGCATAAATCGACTCAGAAATTAATTCTATTAAGATCCTCAAAAGTAACTATGGATCTATCTCGCTTCCTTCTCCACGTCCAAGAATTGCACAAAGACATAATACCCTTACCACTATGTGGTGGTAGCGTAAAAAAATGGTAGACATCGGACAATTGCTTTTCGTACGATCATAAAATACGAAATAAGCATCCGGCTCTCTTCGTATTTCACACATCCCATTATTTCTACTAGCACAAGGACTGATGTGTATATGGCATATATTGTTCCACTCCTTCTGGTACCTCTCCCACATACTGAATATCCGTGGAGCTTATAAAACGTGAAATTAACATCCAATTCCATTCAGATTTGGCACATTTTTATTTTTCCATCATTACAAGATCTTATATAAAAATGATAGAGATTGGATCATTTCTTCCGGTTCAAGATTTTGAAAAACAAGATGCCCAAGAAAGCGAAATAAACATTCAACTCTCTTTAAATTTCACACACACAAGCATTTTTGGCTAACAGAAGATCTGCTGTGAATATGATATATATCCCCTTCTGATATCTCACCCACAAAGGCTCAAAATTTTCAATACTTTCATCTACCATATCTTGCGAAACAATCAGCGATTCCTTACATTTTGATATATTTAAACATTTCGCTCAACCAGAAACCTGAGATGAATATAGAATTTATGATTTCGCATAAAATTGGATTTTACATCCGTTCGATTTTTTTGTATTTTTGCCCACACCAATATTTTATACCCTCCACCATAGTATGGAGGGTATATTAAGTTTGTCATTCCGTTTGTTACACCTCGAAACATACATTTTAGACCCCACAAAGTATATTTTTTTGATCAGCATAAAACTCTATGTCGATTTAGCGATGTCCGCCCGTCTGTCCATCTGTGAAAATCACTCAAGCTTCCGAACGAAATGAAGTGGGTTGATAAAATTTTACTCAACAAATATCTGCATGAATTTTGGCATTGGAAATGGGCTATGTAGATCCATGTTTTGGTATAGCCCCTATATAATGGTACCTACCTATTTTCGCTATTTTGGTGATTCACCGGACATCATTCAGGCTATGACAGAAAATTGTCTGTGCAAGTCCACGCCTTCGTATAGCACCAATACAACGGCACCTCCCAATATTTGGTTTTTTGATGAATTTAGCAACATTATTCACGGTACTTGTTTTAAATTTGGTATTTGACGTTCGTAATGCATATCACAACCTTTTGCTGAAAATTGTCTGTGCAGGTCAACTTCTTCGTTTACCCCCCATACTACGGTATCTCCCGATATTCGTGATTTTAGCGACATTATTCACCGCAATTGTTTCGAGTTTGGCATTTGAAGTTCGTAACCTATGACGGGAAATCGTCTGTGCAGGTCCATGTTTTGGTATAGCCCCCATATAGTGGTACATGCCTATATTCGGTATTTAGATGATTTTAACTACATTATTCACCGATTTTTTTTTCGTCAAGTTTTCCGTTTGAATATTGTAATGGCTCATGACTAAAGTTGCCTCTTTCAGCAAAGCTGATAGATTGTTTTTGAAAATTTTGATGGAAAGATTTCATCCGGAATCCGTTACTATTGAACAATTTCAAAACATAAAAATTCAATTTTCCGTCAACACCTTCGGAAACCACTGTTCTCCTTCGCTATTCGAAATAAGAAAATCACTCGCCATCGGAAAAGACAGCCAGCATATTTATGCAATATGAAAACCTGCAAAAAAATGAACACTCACCATAAGGACATACATATGTAAATGTGTCACTGCACACAATAGAGATACAAGTACCCTTTTACATTTAAATAATGACGATGATGATTTTTATAAGGAAACCCATAAACATGTGTATGTATGTATGTGTTTACACCAACAAACAATAAATACATTTACATAAAGCAAAAGTGTTGGTGTGTTTGACAGTAAACGATTGTCTGCTGGCTTGCATGCATTCATATTTCTCTAGCAGACATAGTACATATGTTTGCATGTACGTATGTATGTATTTGTTTACCCATTGTTATCGACATCCTTATCCTTTGGCATTTTGACGCTCTTTGACTATATTTCTCTATTCTATAAAAGTGATTTAATTTTCTTTTTATGCCAAACATATGTAAAATTATGCAAGGATGAGAAAAAAACGGAAAGGAAAGGAAAGAGAAGAAGTGTGCAAATATGCACAGAGGATAATAGTATGTCACAAAGTACAATTGGATCAGTTCATGCTAATGGACAAAAGGATATATTGAAATCTACAGAGACATTGTAAGTGAAAGCAACTTTTCAGCTGGCAAGAATGCCAACACATTAAGGAGACATATATCATTTCTTCAGAATTTAGTAAATGTTATTATTTAAAGAAGGAAGCGACATAGACCCATAGTCACTTTTAAGGATTTTCATAGAATCACTTTCTGAGTCGATTTATGCATGTAAGTCCGACTGTTCGTCCGTCTATGTATTTTTGTGAGTAAAATGCAGGTGACATTTATTATACAATTAAGACGAAATTTTCCAAACAATATTTGTTTTTCCCATGGACGAACCCTATTGGTGAGAATCGGTTTAAATATAGACATAGCTCCCATACATATCTTCAACCGCTTTCGGGTTAATTATGCACCAAATGGCCAATATCAGCCCAAATGACCTGAATTTTAGCACACCCGACCGAATTAAGTCTAGAAGCAAATACATAAAATTTGGAGAAAATCTGTTCAGATACAGCTAGATATATGTTTCATCCGATTTGATATTTAAGTCCCTCACATTCGTAATATGCACCCCACAAGAACGATGTTTGGAATCAGATACAGCCCAGAAATACCTGTTTCAAAAATGATCGAAATTGGTTCAGATTTGGATATAGCTCCTATACAGGGTGAGATAAAAAATTGCAACAACGTCAAACGGCATAATTTTTACATTTCTTTAATTTTATTGAATGAAAGCAATAATGTCGGAAATAGCAAAAAATTTTTAAATAAGTTTAGATTTGTTCGAATTGGACACCTTTTGCACGAATTATAGCCTTCATAGAAATTGCCCTTCAAACGGCCAATGAAACCGTCACACACTGCCCGAATGTTGCTCTGCGGAATTTTGGCCCATTCCCGGCGAAACGCTTGCTTGAGGTGATCGACACTTTTTAGTGCCAACCTTGCTTTCCAAAATACTCCACACACAGTAGTCCAACGGCTTGGTATCCGGCGATTTTGGTGGCCATTGTGGGCTGGAAATGAAGCGAGGAACCTCATTTGGTAACCATTCTTGGGTGGCGCGTGTTGAGTACGATGGTGCTGAGTAATATACGGCATTTATTCTGATGCCACCGTCGATTAATACGAGCGGAGAGCGACCATCGGCTGTTATGGGGGCCCACACCATCACCATGGCCGGCGCTTGAGTTCTGGTGTCCAACAGAAGGTGCACATTTTCAACTGACCTCTTCGGAAAGTAAACACGATCATTTTGTTTGTTTACAAACTGCTGGACAACGAATGCTTTCTCATCAGAGAAAACCAAATTCGGCAGTTCACCAAGCGAAGCAACTCTTTAGCTCTTTTGAGTCTATTTTCTTTCTGTTGCGGTGTCAGTTGTTGCACTTTTTGGAATTTCAATGGCTTAACCCCGAACTCATTTTTCAATATTTGCCGAATGGAATATTGTGATATATTCAGCTCACGAGCCATTTTCGGGCACTGCGACGCGGGTTTCGATCAAGTCGCTCCTTTACTTTTCGAACCATTTCTTTTTTTCAAATATACGTTTTTGCTCAACTAATTAAACACTTTTTTTTTATAAAAATAACAATAATGACATTAAGTGGGGCACACAAAATTACCACCTTATCCCAAATAAATTGCCAAAACTGTTCAATTTTTTTGTGTCTATTTCCCTCTGACACCTATTAAAACAACGCCATCCCCTGATGACACTGCTCACATCCCATTTGGATGAACAATCATTTCCATTTCATTTATCACTTAGTCTAAAGCAATTATTAATCATCACCATCGCCAACAGCAGCCATCTAATGCAATGTATTGTCATTCCCTTTTTCCCCATTCCTGACCACTTGGAAAACAATGAAAACCCATTACAAAAAAAAAACATGTGCAAAAACTAGACGCGCCAATTTGACACATGTGCTAATGATAATGACAGTAAAACAGCATCGTCAACACAGTCTAGAAGGAATAAAAAATGAAAAGAGAATGTGAGAGAAAAAAAAGCAAAATAAATCAATAAAAATGCAATTCGATGTAGTTTTGTTCTGGCCAGGGCAAAGAAAGTGATGTTAGGGTGGATTTAAACTTTTACTTTTAAAAAATACGTTTTCAGCATTGTTGAGCGACAACAATGTTAGTTGCACCATTTTCAAGATGTAGTTCTTTTAAAATCGGAAAGTTTAAATGGTTCGAAGCTTTACTTAGGCAAGAGACCGAACCGTGCACAATTGAAGGAATGTCAATTGACTTTAGAGAAAGTCCATTCTCTCTCCATGGAATGAAAGCACCCATGGCGATTAAAGGCATCGATTTTCCAGGGCATATTTTAATGCTTCTCTCATTTGTCTTATCTTTCCTTTTCAATTATTACAATCTATTTTCCTAGTCTTTCCTCTACCAATGTTTAAAAATCCATTCGATTATTTCTAGATTATTCGGCCCATTAAATTCATTTCTGGTACTCAGATTACTATGCAGATTCTGCATATGCCTTATCAAAGGAAAGTCAGTAATACACAAACAAATCATACAACGACACACGTACAAGGGCAGTTCGGAAACTTCTTAGCCTAGCACAAAAAGCGCGGTATAAACAGGAAAAAGTTATCTTATGTTGCACATTTGACAAGAGGGCGTAATCAATAAAAAATCAGACCGTAAATAAATATGCCAGAAAGAAAATTAAAGACTAGATGTGAACTTGCTTTAGACCGCCTAAAGATAAAAACATGAAAATATATAAAACGCTTGACCTTAGAAACCAAATTGAATGCTATGAAATTCGTTTGGAGGGTTCACACGCATCAGATAGGTCTTGCTGAAAACTAAGAATTGGCGAAACTAAGAATTGGCGAAAAGCGCTAAGTTTGATAAAATAAACCAGTCAGTCTTAAATTCGGGCGGGCCGACTTTATGATACCCTACACACCTGTGCATATTTAATAGAGCTTCACATAACAAAAAAAAGTTTTTATGGCGAATTTACGAGAACTAAATCCTACCAATTATGTTTACAGTTATAATTTAAAGTCCAAAGGAACTAATATATGAGCGGAATATCCTCCTCTGAATCGATTTCTACTAAATTTAACGGGGCATTTGTGCCTTTTCAAATCGGGATTATGTTTTCAATTCTGTGCACAATTAACTTGAAATCGGATAAAGATATACATGGGAGCTATATCCAAATCTAAACCGATCTCGATAAAATTTGACAAAGGTATTTCTGAGCTGTATTTCATAAATTTCCCCGAATATCGTTGATACAGGGTACATATTACAGCTGCGGAGAACAAATATAACAAATTCCATTTCATTTGGGCAATTACTACACGCTTGATGCAGAATAAAAATCAAATCGGACGGAGATATACATGGAAGCTATATCTAAATCTGTACCGATCTCAATAAAATTTAGCAAAGATATATTTGGGCTGTATTTGATATATTATCCCAAATATCGTTGTTACAGAGCGAATATTACAGCCGCGGATTACATATGGGAACTAACTGAACCGATTTCGAACAAATTCGGCATATTTATTTTCAGACTTAATTTGGCCGTATGTGCAAAATTCAATACTATTTGGACTGATATTACACGTTTGGTGTACAACAAATGGAAGATCGGTCGAATATATATATGGGAGCTATATCTTAATTTCAATAGGGTTTGTCCTTGGTTCAAACAAATGACTTTTGCCAAATTTCATCTGTATCGGACAATAAATGCGACCTGTAAAATACATGGACGGACATGCGTAAATCGACTCAGAATGTGATTCAATGCAGATAACTATGGGTCTGTCTCGTTTCCTTTTGCCTGTTACAAACAAATGCACAAATACATAGTACCCTGACCACTTTGTGGTGCAGGGTATAAAAAGCTGTTATACCCTACACCACATTGTGTTGATGGTATTGTGTTTATACATCTGTTCGAAACATGGAGAAGGAAGCGAGATAGCCCCGTAGTTCCTTTTGATGATCTTGTTAGGATCACATTATGAGTCGATTAATGCGTGTCCTTCCGTTTGTCCATGTATTTTTGTAAACAAAGTATAGGTCGCATTTATTGCCTGATTGAAATGAAAATTTCCACAAATCAGTTAGTTGGCCCAAGGACGAACCCCATTGAAATGATAATCGGTTCTCGCCAGATTTTATAAGTATTGTGAGCCAAATGTGTAATATTCGTCCAAACAGGATGTTTCTGCACATCCGACTGAATTCAGCCTAGAACAAAGTACTTAAAAATATTTAAAAGAAAAATTGTGAAAATCGGTTAAGATATAGCTATAGCCCTCACATTCGTAATATTATGATATTTGATACCGGACATCAGATACTGTTCATATTTTTATACAGTTTCGATATACATCATCCGATTTTATGGATATTGCTCATCATATATGTAATATTAGCCAAAATTGAATAGATTTTTTTTTCATTTTTTTAAGTGGATTTTTTCATATTCCACCAAATTTTATCATTGGTGAAACTTGGTCCGTTATATCTATTACTCCAATAATTTTTTTTAATATAACCCTAATCGAAGTCATATCATTCACTATATCATTCACTATACAGCAATGTTATCTGGTTCATAGTCGGTATGATCTACTTCACATAAATTCCCAATATGAACTTTTTTTTCTACTCTAGCTCTACAAACATTTCATAGAAATCGGAAAAGAGGGGAACTTGAACCCACTATTTAGCTTAATTTGTCATGCAAACTGCCATTTTTAGCTCTACTTTCATAATCCACTGAGATTTTCCTGTAATTATTTTTTAAATACCCAGAATTATTAAAATATTTTTGTTGGGTAGAAATTTGTACACAATTGGTCGATCATCTTGATTCAATTTCTCGTATTTTATTTGAAATAGAAGTATTGGAAAGAGCGGAGAAGAAATAAAACAAAACTATAGCAACATTTAAATAATTTTTTTAAATATATCAGATGGCACACTGAGAATATTTTATTTCATTATTTCATATTCCGAACTAAAACCAATATTTTTTAACACTTCTTATTAAATTCACTTCCTTATTAAATTCTCTTTGTAGAATTCGATTGGAAACATTTATTTCTTTCTCTTTTTTATTTAATTAAAAATTTTATTAATTACAACGCAATACCGGACTTCATTGTCACACAAAGAATATGTACAAATTTCTTAATATGTGTACCATAAACATTGTCGGAGAATATGTTACGCCATTTTGTTTATTAATCATTTTTATTTATGACAAACATGATTATTGCTTGTTTCCTTTTGTTGATGGATTTGCTACATGGCTTTCAGAACATTACGAAATTTCGATAACAGCAAGTTCCGTTTTATGTACAATTATCATTTCATTATTGTTGTGATACAAAAGCTAATTGCTAGCAGAAGCAGGGATGGGAAATTGCAATCGAGGAAGATATACTGCAATTTAAAATGGTGATTTATTAAGTGTATAGGAACGTTTTTCAAAAGATCATATACATGCAGTCTTTGTTACACCCTCAGCCAAATAGCTACGGAGTGTATATATAATATATACGGCCACAACGTGCCTCATCGAAATTATGGTTTTAGAACCTAGGTCTCATTGGACCAAATTCGCTTCAGGACATTTGGATTCGATCTAGCTATATCCGTCCGTCTGTGTAGCTGGCTGACTGGTGCGCACGATTACTTTCGAAGGGAGTATACGATTTAATCCAAACTTGGTACATCGTAATATTATTGTCAAACTTAGGTCGAGTTCGGAGATGGGCAATATAGGTCCACTCCTTCTGACACCTTTCCCACAAAATGTCAACATATTCAAAGAAAATAATTTACTGCACAGAAAGAGAAAATATAATCTGATTTTGCTCCAACTTTGCAAATCTCAATATTTTGCATCAGTGATCGGTCAGGTGCGAAAATGGGCAATATCTACCCCCTCCATCAAGTAACTCTTATAAAATGTGATGTGAGTGTCCGATTGGCTTTAAATTACAAATATCACAATATTTTTATTAAATCGGGGTCTGATGTGAAGATGGAATATATTGGTCCACTCCTTCTGGTACTTCCCCCACAAAGAGTCAAAATTTTGAATATTCATGAAGCTCATAAAACACGAAATTAACATCCGATTCAATTCAGGCTTGGCACATCTCAATATTTCCATCAACACAAGATCTGTTATGAAGATTGTAGATTTAGACCATATAATTCCAACAACACGAGATCTGTTACCTGACCCACAAGGGGTCACAAGTTTTAACAATTGTATCTGTTATGACTCTCGAAATAAGCCAGCGATTTTTTACAATTTGCTATATCTAAATATTTATCTCTTTTTTTTCGAACGTTTCCTCACATTCCCACCCCTGCCGACCGAGGGGTCGACCTCCCTTTACGGAGGGATCGCATACACATCATGATCCGCATCATAATGGGAATTCAGTAGGAAATTGAAAACCAGCTACAGAATCTAATTCATCAGCTAGTTTGTCAAATAATAAAACATGTATGTTAATTGTTTAAAAATAAAATTTTTCTAGATTTAATAACTTCTAAACTCATACAAAAATCTACATTATCATACACAGAATTAAAGTCAACACACATTTTACTAAGAGGTTCGCCCATTGAATAATTCGTGCGGTGAAAATCAGTATATAATAATTGGTGGTATCTACTAGAGCTAAACGGAACATTAATTCTAATATATGAGATTAGGAAATCGGAAAGTATATTACTCTCAACAAGAAACCTGGTGCATAATAAACATGAAATCACATAAGGATACATATGGGAGTTATATCCAAATCTGAACCGATCTTGATTAAATTTTAGGCACCTATTTCTGAGTTGTATCTGATTTCTGGTACACAATATAATTGCTGTGGAGTGCATATTACGCATGTGAGGAACTTAAAACCTCAAATCGGATGAAACATATATATGGCAGCTATAGCTATTTCTGAACAGGTTTCCACTAAATTTCATTTACTTGTTTCTTGACTGAATTCGATTGGATTTTCCAAAATGCAGTCCATTTGGGCTGATATTAGCCATTTAGTGCACAACAAGCCTAAAAACAGTCATTGGCTAAGGGTGTACATCTGTCGGCAAAACTTTCTAAATTGTTTTTTTTTTAATAATCTAACTATAGGCTTGCAGATTAATTTTTATCTTTCTTTTGAAAATGACAAGAGTATTGTCTTTTTATATTTGCCATCCCTGGCTACTTCTCAGATACATTTGTTATATTTTATCTTCTACATTGAATATAATAGTTAATAGCCCATGAATGTAACACAGACGTCTCTATGCTTATCTCTCGCTACGATAATATGTAGTGACCAATAAACAAAAGAAAATTGTCAATATCCCACCCCTCACTCCAAGTGGATTACTTATAACGAAATTAGGTTTGATTATTCTCTCCCACTACATAAACAAAAATCTACCTACAGCATAATAAACACATTTTGGCTACAGTGAAGCCCAGCAAAAATGACCAATATGGACATTTTATATCGGAATTCGTTTCAGTATTGAATAAAGCTTTCATTTTTATCAAACTATTTAGTATGAGCAGCGAATAGATTGGACTGCCATGGCATGGCAATGTCACCTGCAGGGATGTTCCACTGTAGGTGAAATAATATATAATTAGCACATTCTATCAACACTACAAGCACTCGGGGGACACATGTGGTCAATTTGGTTTTTTTGTTAAATATTTTATACATATATGTGTCAATGTATATGGTATTGGTAAATGGGAACATTGGATCAAGTTATCGGCTCAATTTGAGTGCAGTGGGTGATGGAGGTGATTTATATATATATATATATTGTTTGGCCTTACAAGCACTTTAATCACACAAAGGCTATCATTGCTATGCAAGGACAACCACAAAACTTCATGACTGGAATGGATAATCTATTTACCGATGTGGACACTACGAATACATAATTCGGTACAGTGATTTTAGTGCTCTCTCATAGAAAGATTTGCCAATTGTCATGCCTGTATTTATTAGACTTCAGTGTCCACACATATATACATGACTTTCATGAATATGGTATAAACATATGAAAAATATTATTCCCAAGGTTATGACCTATTTAATGTATTGCCACTGGGAAGGTAACTATTGATAATAAATATTAATATATTTCCCACAATATTTCGTACATGTTTCAATTAATTATATTCATTGTAGTTTTCATTTACATACACACCAAATTCCTTGAAATGCTAAAATATTTCAAGGAGATGCAAAGCTTGATAGTCAATTTATTTTTTAAAACTATTCTAAATTTGAGACAGCTCCATGAAATTTCTTGTTATACCCGAAATGTAATTTGGTATGTATTCTACGTAATGAGACCTCCGTATGAAAGTATCAATTGGTCTTTTTATACCCTACACCACAAGGTGATCAGGGTATTATGTCTTTGTGTATTTGTTTGCAATAGGCAAAAGGAAACGAGATAGATCATTTTGATGATCTGCATAGAATCACAATCTGTCCGTCTGTTCATGTATTTTTGTAAACAATTTTGCACAAATAATTTCTTTGACCCAAGGACGAACCCTATTGAAATTGGAGATATTCGCTCAATATTTAGATATAGCTCCCATATATATTTCGTCCATTTTGCCACCAAACTTGTAATATCAGCACTCACGACCAAATTGAGTCTAGAAACATGTATGTCAAACTTGGTGAAAATCGGTTCAAATGTTGCTATAGCTTCCATACATATTGTTCATCCGATTTGTTGAATTTGCCCTGCATAGCCGTAATATGGACTCCGCAGTAACTATATTCGGGAAAATATATAAAATACAGCTCAGAAATACCTTTGCCAAATTTTATCGAGATCGGTTCAGATTTAGATATAGGTCTCATATATATCTACCCGATTTCAAATTAATTGTGTTCCAAATGGATAATACAAGCCCGAATTGAAGAGGCGCAAATGCCTCATCAAATTTAGTAGAAATCGATTCAGAGAAGGATATTCCTCCCATATATTATTTCCTTCGGACTATTAATTATTACTATAATCATAGTTGCTATGATTTAATTCTCATAAATTCCCCATTAAAACTTTTATTTGTTATGTGAAGCTCTACTAAATAGGCAAAGTGGCGCCGCCCGACGTTAAGACTTTCTTTACTGGTTTAAATATATGCGAGAATAGCAAGTGCCCGTTAATACGGCAGGCAAAAGTCCACCTTAAAATTTCTATAATGTAAGACATTTCCAACTCTGAACCCATTTGAATATAATTTGATAAATTAATTTTATACATATATATATATATATATATATATATATATATATATATATATATATATATATGTATATATATATATATATATATATATATATATATATATATATATATATATATATATATATATATATATATATATATATATATGTATGTATAACATTAATTTGTCAAATTATATTCAAATGGGTTCAGAGTTGGAAATGCCGATTTTATATACTTGATGCACTTAACGCGATATGTATGTCCGATTCAAATAAAATTTAGAATGTGTGGCGGATTTTGGTTCCAATTATAAATTTGACAAATTAATTGGATATAGCTCACATATATATGTACACGGTCGATTTCACATATTTGATACACAATTCACGGTATGTTTCTCCAATTTCAATGAAATATAGAAGGTGTGGTGGAATTTGGCGTAAAAGTAAATTTGTCAAATTATATTGGAATCGGTTCAGATTACAATAGTTACGTTTTTTAAATTTTTGAGTTTGTTTTTTTTTAACCAACAAATATTTGTATATAAAAAATAAATTCATAGCCACCAATTTTACATTCAGACCCACCTCCAATTTTTCTGTTCAAAACTATTTCAGCATCTCCATACGAATACCCTAGAAACCAACAGACCTTAATATCAAATTCCAAGAGTGACCTTAATATCAAATTTCAGGATTTCAAATCAGTCATTTCCCCTGTATAAGATTGATACGTTCCACTTCAACTTCCCGTGTCCATACAATCACGGATGCTGATTGACACAACGGACATATCCTCGGTAACTTCCCTCGGCGGAGACTGTAGAGGGCACATGCCAACGGACGGTGGTTGCTGAGTTTGCTCTCCTTGCTTTACCCTTTCTCTTATTGGAATATTTGATTGTAGTAGTAAGCGACAAAGATCATCGGCGATCGCCGCGATCCTCTGTGATTGCATGAACCTAGGCGTTCGCTTATTGTTCAGTAGTTGTCGCGCCTAACCCTCGTTCGCGGTAATACTAACTAGGCCTCTAACGCCAACCCAAATTACAAAAATAATTTTGTAGTGTAATAGAAAGAAGAACTACCCCAATATAGATGAAACTATTTAGAATTAATTACTAATTAATTGCTGTGTTACATTTCTTGCATTTTCTTCCTTTCGCCGCATTCACCACACGCGCGAATCACCCGCACCTCTCACCATCATCATATAACAACTCTAGGGAGTTTTTGTTTTTGTCGCTATCGAATCCTTTCCGCCACTCCCCTGAGTTAAACATCCCACTTTACCAAATTTTATTACAATTATAGTACGCATATCCAAAACCAACTCCATCCTTAAGGTTGATATTTAGATTACCGATGTTATCTATGTTGGATTTGGAAATGTGTACTATAAGTCCACGAAAGTAGTACTATATTTGGTACAATTTGGTATGAAGTGAACAGAAAATGCTTAAAATCTGATATTTGTTATTGGCATCACATGTGTAATCTGGACCTATGAAGATGGTTTTCGGAAATCTGTATTAAAATTGGACGAAAAGTACAAAATTATATTAAATAGATAGAGATAAAATTCCGAAATTTGATATTTAGATTACTGCTGGTATCTGTATTTGAGATTTGGCAGTGGTTTGTTCTAAAAGTAATAAATGATACTGTTCGCAATAGTAGCTCGTGATGACTTGAATTGATTTTCAACACAGGTTAATTTTAGTGAAATCCAATTATTTCTTTATTGTCAACTTGTGACGCAATCTTATGTTATAATTCCTTAAAATAGTACATAACTAGTAATGTTAAGTTAATTATGTCAAGACTTACTTTTTGGTTGGTATGCGCAGCTACTTCTGCTTGGTATGAAAAACAGTTTCTAAAGGGAATTTCCGGATGTAAAGCATGAGGTACAAAGGTATAAGAGCAATAGTAAAATGAAAAATAAAAGTACAGAGCTGCATATTTTCAGTGCTGCATTAAAGTGGCGGCAACAGACACTATATTTGGTAATGGGTAAAGGGATAGGGCTGGAATCTTCAAAAATAGGATATTGATGTATCTGTTAGGATCTAAAGATGAAATGTGTGAAAGTCGGTTTGGAATAGAATGCATTTCCAAACAAAGTTGTTCGACAAGTACTAAATGGTACTAAATTTGGTATTGGGTGAAAAACAGAGGTGAAATCCCGAAATTGAAATAATAGAGGTGAAATCCCGAAAAATCAATGTTATTTTTGGCCTCTGTTTTTAAGTTATGGAGGGTGTTTTGGAAATGTGTACTGTAATTGTACGAAAAGTACTAAATGGTACTATTTTTGGATCACTGTTGGTGCCTAGGTTGGAAAGGTGTAAATTGCCCAATTTTCCGCAATGTGATGACTTCAAAACTATTATGCTCAAGTTCCACGTCAATTAATATGAACTATTTCGATTTCAAGAGACAGACGCCCTAGTTTCGAATTTTCGAAATTAAGATAGTGTTTACATTTTCAAGATAAATAAATTAATTGGAAATAGATGTTTGTAGAACTCCTAAGATTTTATCAATTAAAAAAAGCTATATTCTTCACTATTTAGGTATAAGCCTCATATAACGGATGCTTCTCATTTTCGTTTTTTAAAAAGACTTTGCTGTCCATCATTTTTTGGTTTGATATATCATCAAATAGTTTAACTCTTCGAAAACAAATCAAAGTGACTACACTTTTTGATAAAGTGGCCAATAAATGTTCGACAATTTTTGTTATTTAACACAAATTTTGTTATTTCATCCATTATAATTCCTTTTATTAAGAAATAACCATAATTGCAGCATCTACTACTTTGCTAACATTTCAACAATTTAAATTATAATTTCCATCACTTAAATGCCATCGCTCAATTAAATACTATCACTCAGTGAAGAGAAAATTTAGTATGCTACAATAATGGAAATAGCATGATATTCTTGGAGAAAACTTCACTTCCGTTTGGATTCACCATCCATCAATGTTTCGATAAAGCTATGAGACAACATTGGAACGTCAGTGGCGTAAACTAACATCGCTTTTTACAATAAATTTAGTAAGTATAGTTTAGAAACTCTTAATTTTACGACATGCAATTACTGTGTATACGCTTTGCCCGGACAAAAACACTTCCTCATATAAACACACACACATAACCTCGTAACTTAATCTTCATTACTTGTATGTTGGCCGTGAAACATTTATAGTCATCTGTCTTGGCACTATTTTTTTTATGGAAGACATTAAACAGTGCCAAACTATTTCCATCGCCATGCCCATCAAACCACGGCCAAGATCAAGAGCAAATGGTATCATATGTCGTTTGCTTGGCTTAGGCATCTCTCCCACCCCACATTTGGTGGAGATAGAAATGTCCAATGAAGATATATTGCTATTTGTTGAAGATATAGGGGTGTGAGTATCTCTACTAGTTATCGCTACAGTGAAATCACTTAAATGTTAATGGAGATATTCCAGTATAGACTGTATCAAAGAAATTCAAATATTAAAACGATTGTGAGCAACAGTTTTCACATTTAACATAACTCGGGTAGAATCCATTACCTACTTTAAACACCGAATTTTCAAGTGAATACCGAGAGGTGTCGTTATATGGGGACTAAACCACCGACATGGTAAATTTATGAATTTATCCGGATAGTCACACAGACACATTCACATACCTATCGATCGATTACAAATACTGTCTTCAAATTCGGAATGCGAATTTGAAACAAAAATAAATCTGCCAAATTATATTGAAATCAGTTCGGATTTGGATATAGCTCCCACATATATTTTCAACCGATTTCGTTTATTTGATGCACCAAACACAACATGTACATTCGATTCCAATGAAATTTGGAATGTGTAACGGGTTTTTGATTTGAAAATAAATTTGTCAATTTTAGTATAAATTCAGATTTGGATATAGCTCCCACGCGATATGTATGTCCGATTCCAATGAAAATCAGACAGAGAGACGAAATCTGGTACCAAAAAAAAAAAAGCCAAATTATATTGAAATCGGTTGAGGTTTGTGTATAGTTCCCATATATACAGGTTGAGATGAAAAAACTGAATCCAACTTCAGACTGCTGTCATTTCTAAGCCACTCGTCCGACATCTGTTAAAATTATTCCAGACACAGCTTATTATATTGTTTACAAGCATTTTGGTGAGAATTTTCTAGAAAAAAAGTTATTCGTGATGGAATTCAAGCGTGATAGTGTGATTTATTATATTTGGCTGGAAAACCACAAGTGGCTATCTTTATAGCACTCCAGCATTTAAATGTGAATAAATCTTTTTTATCTCGCACCATCGCTCGTTATAGTGATACTGGTAGCGTAGCCCGACGTCAAGGAAGTGGACGGAAGAAAACAGCAACCTCAGCAGAAATGGTTCGAAAAGTAAAGAAGCGACTTGATCGAAACCCGCGTCGTAGCGTAGCCCGACGTCAAGGAAGTGGAGGAAGAAACCAGCAACATCAGCAGAAATGGTGCGAAAAGTAAATAAGCGAATTGATCCAAACCCGCGTCGCTGTGGCCGAAAAATGGCTCGTGAGCTGAACATATCACAATATTCCATTCTGCAAATATTGAAAAATGAACTCGGAGTAAATTCATTGAAATTCCAAGAAGTGCAAGAACTTACACCGCAACAGAAAGAAAATAGACTCAAAAGAGCTAAAGAGTTGCTTCGCTTGGCCGAAAGTGGTGAACTGCCTTCTCCGATGAGAAAAAATTCGTTGTCCAGCAGTTTGTAAGCAAACAAAATGATGGCGTTTACTTGCCATAGAGGTCAGCTGAAAATATGCACCTTCTGTTGAACACCAGAACTCAAGCGCCGGCCATAGTGATGGTGTGGGCCGCCATAACAGCCGATTGTCACTCTTCGCTCGCATTAATCGACGCTGGCATCAGAATAAATTCCGAATATTATAGCGAAAATATTCGGGAGGGTGTATTAATGCCTTGGGCACCTAAACATTTTGGCCGCCGACCTTGGACATTCCAACAGGACTCAGCATCATTGCAAGCAGCACTTGCCACTAAAAACAAAATAAAAATACGAAATGAGGTTCCTCGCTTCATTTCCAGCACACAATGACCACCAAAATCTCCGGATACCAATTCGTTGGACTATTGTGTCTGGAGTATTTTAGAAAGCATGGTTGGCACTAAAAAATACCAAAGTGTCGATCACCTTAAGGAAGCGCTTCGCCGGGGATGGGCCAAAATACCGCAGAGCAACTTATTCTCCGGAATTGTTTCAAATTTGGTATTTGAAATTCGTAATGGATATTACAGCCAAAGACAGAAAATTGTCTGTGCAGGTCCACGTCTTCGTATAACCCCCATACAACGGTACGTCCCGATATTAGATATTTTTATGATTTTAGCTACATTATTCACCGATTTTTTAAGTTTCGCATTTGAATATTGTAATGGCTTATGATAAAAGTAACCTATGCAGGTCCATGTCGTCGTATAGATCCAGCTACATTCCGTATTTTTAAGATTTTAACAGAATTTTTAACGGATTTTATTGTTTTTGAGAATTGCTAAATTCGTTCTAAATGGTGGAGGGAATTCGATTTTTAGCCCGGCCCAACATACAGCTTTTTTACTTGTTTTTCTTTCATTTAATAAAATTAAAAAGAAATGTAAAAATTATGGCTTTTGACTTTTAAGCAGTTCTTTTTATCTCACCCTGTATATACCTGATCAAGAATATATATACCGCAAAGGGTCTAACGTGATTATTTCGAGGAATTGCAAAGTATAGTCGAATAAATCATATAATTCCATAGTCCACTGTATAGTTTCATTGTATAAAGTACTTACCCTAGCAACTTGTTGTGAAATATATATTCAAGTGTTTTGTATTCTCAGTATTAGATGCGGAAACTAACAAGAGATATACCTACCTACATATATTCTCATTTAAGATGAAAATACGGAATTTTCCTTACACCCACACATACCCAAAAATACTCACACTCACACAAACCCACATACACGAAGGAAATAAACCCTCAACTAGAGGAAACTTTAGTTAAAGCACATAAACAATGAAAGCTGAACAAGAAAACATGTAATTCGATTCCGCAACTTAAGTCGTGCAGACCGTGCATGAGTATGTTCGGCAACAATTTGAGACGGTTCAAGTACATTTCTCGTTTATTCCACTTAATTTACTTCTAATCAATTAAGATTAATGCGACTTTTTCCCCAGCAATTGACATCGAATAAACCTTTTTTCTGGTCGTAAACTTTAATCAATGGGCAAACTTTTAGCCGATGGCTTTAAAGGCATTAATGAAATTGAGTACACTTTTTTTTGATGAATGAACGAATGAAGGAAGCGCAAGAATTTTTTGATAACTAACTTAAAACTAAGTTTTAAAGCAAAAAAGTAGACATTCTCTTGGAATTTTTCAAGCTATTTTCTTCATTAAGAAGTAGAGTCTGAGTGTCTTAGTTTATTTTTCAGGTTGTAATTTATGGTCATGTCATTCTAATATGAGCTACTATTAGATGTGATTCACTTAAGGATTGAGTATTTATGGATATAGTGTGAATATACAAGTTTTGTATTCGTAGATGTCACGACATTTGCCAATGAATTCAAATATGCCAAATAAACACAGTATATGACAATAATTCTCGAAAATATTAACAATCCACCTGCATGTGGAACTGTTCTTTCCGTCTTTCTTTCTGCTTGTTAAACACTAAGAAAAGTATCAAACCCATGCAAATGGGCAAACAATGGAGACCGTCTTAAAATTATTAAAACGTAATTTGTGCCCGCTACAGCGAAAAGTCCACCTTAAAATTTTAGATTGGTTTCAACAGTTCGTATTAGGCCTTTTTCGTTCTCCAAATTCACAATTTGTTCAGATTGACAATTTTTTTAATCGAAACTTCACACATCGTTCTAAATTTTGAGATTTTAAAGGTTTTCTCCATTTTAGAAAGAATAATAGGGTCATTTTTATCTTTTACAACAAATAATCTTCAAAATCTTCCACTTTAAAGTTGACCGAGGGGGATATTTGTAAAGCCATTGCATAATGGACCCACATTCAATTTGTCTGTACCTAATAGTACTATTTTAGAAGTTTAGTAATATGTCTCAAATTTAAAGTTCAATTTCCAATAATCTTTGGTTCATCTCTTACTCAAAATTTCAGAATTCAGCTCCATCGGTTAACCAAAATTCCAATTTGTACCAAACAAGTAGGTACGAATTTGAACAAGTAAACGAATTTGAACAAGTCTTAGGCTGTAGTACACATTACAAACTTCAAGTACCAAATTTTGAAACAAATCCGGTGAATAATGTCGCTAAAATCATAATTTCGAACCTTATTACGAACTTTCAAATACTTAATCATATACATACATACAAAATCATCATAATACCGTATATCGGGAAGACGTGGTCCTGCACGTATATTTCGAGGTGTTACAAACGGAATGATAAACTAATATACCCTCCATACTATAGTGAATGGGAATACATATTTCTTACATAATTCTAAATTTCAGGATCCCACTTCTATCGGTTCACTTAATCTCAATTTGTACCAAACTTAGTACATTTTAGTACACTAGAGCCCCGACTGGCGTCGTAATGGGGACCGGAGAATCGCGACGCAACTTAAAACGATGCCTATCGAACCACCTTTTTCTATACATATACAAAATTCACTGAAATTTAATTTACTGGGGAAAATATTCAAAACAAAGCAAACAATTTTATATTTTTGATAAAAAAAAGACAAGTATGAATACATTTTTATACCCTACACCACATAGTGTAGGGTATTATGTCTTTGTGCATTTGTTTGTAACATGGAGAAGGAAGTGAGATAGACCCATAGTTACTTTTGATCTCCATAGACTCACTTCCTGAGTTGATTTATGCATGTCAATCCCTCTGTCCGTTTGTCCCCGCCCGTCTTTAGAACTTTCTTTACTGGTTATTTATTCCATTTACTTAAAAATATGTTTATAATTATTATAAAGAAATAGCAAAACAATAAATTAAGAAAAGACATAACAAAAATTAAATTCATTTGCATATGTATGTATACATATTCGAAAAAAAGAGATGCATTCAAAAATAGTAATTTGTTTAGCATTCATTGAACTCTCTTCAGATGATAAATATAAATCAACAACATTTATATCCATTTGGTTGGATGGTCTTACTGTTTTATAACAAAGATGTCTAAAGTTTGTTGAATTTTTAGAAATTTATTTTGTTGATATATTTCTTTGTAACAACTAATGGCTTGATCAACAGATGCTACTACGCCCGTGCTACGGTTTTCGTCAGGATCGTTTTCAGAAAATATATCTATTGCAAGGGAAATTAATTGCATAGCTTCGGAAATCATTTTTCTTCTAATGTATCATCACTGAAAATTAATGGCTTATCTCATCCTGAGATAGCAAAAATTCATTAATATTACATTCCTTCGAATTCGGCTTCTCTAGCTAAATTAACTGACTCATTACTAACGTTTGGAACATCTATCTTCGTCTCCATCAATAAGTGCTGGCCATAATTGCCGCCAACTACCTCTCATGGAGGATGCCTTAATTTCTTCCCAAGATAAATGTATATTTCCTATGGCTTTCACTATGTTATAGTTTTTCCAGAAGTCTTTCATAGAGAGTTGATCATTTTGGTCTGTTGAATCAAGAAGTTGCCTAAAGTTCGGCGTAAATAGTACATTTTAAAATTTGAAATTGCACCCTGGTCCATAGATTGAATAAGTGATGTTGTGTTGGACGGCATAAAAACAACTTTTACATGCTCCGATAAGTCGTCTGAAAAAAAGTTGGATGTCTTGGTTCGTTATCAACTAATAAAAGCATTTTGAACTCAATTTGTTGAATTCAATGGAATGGCACAATTTTCTAACCAATCTCCATCTTAACCAATAAGGGATTTCTTGCTATAGTATCTCCTTTAGATTGAAGTGGTCACTGTCTCTGTTGCAAACTGTTCTTACTGTTAAAGGGGCTAGAGCTCTTCCTATATTAACAGCCTTTTCTCCCGATTTAAAAGGTTTTATTACGTCCAATTTTAATTCCAAACTTATTAATTTTCTTTAATTTTGACTCATTTTTTACGTCCTCAATGTACTCTGGCGAATGACACACTAAATTCTTACCACAACCAGACAGTTGTTCTTAGCACCACAAAGAAATCTTCAAATTGCGTGAAATAAGGGGAATTTATTTCACGCAATTTGAAAATTTGTTAACGTACAGGTGACGATCAGTGTTGCCAGAAGTTGTAAAAATGCTAAAGGACATCAGGCACTGCAAATGCAAAAAATAGTACTCCACAATGTATATCGGACCGACGCAACTTGAAATTGCAACGACGCAAATCAAATTTTCTGGTTTTTTGAAAAGCGACGCAACTCGAAACGACGTAAGTCGGGGCTCTAGTGAACATATAAGTACGAAAACTTCCTCCATATCCCAATCCCACACGCCGCCAGTAATTTTCACTTCAAATTTCAGTATTCCAGATCCATTCGTTCCTCCAAATTCAAATTGTACTAAATTTAGTGCGTTTAGTACTTTTCGTATACATGAGTAACACGTCCAAAACTACCTCCTTACATTTCATGTTTTTAGCATTAAATATCGAAGAGTTGTAGCTCTAATGCTTCTTCAAATACAACGGGTACCATATTTAGTAACTTTTAATATTTTTGGTACCGTTCATGTACGAATTTCCAAAAGCCCAACCTTATCTGACCCCTCGAACTAAATGTGACCCTCATCCAAAATTTCAAGATTCTAGCTTCAGCCATTTCGCCTGGTCGTTTCCGAAAAATTGAGATAGAAGGTTATCATTGGCACAAATATTTGTTAGTAGTCAGGTCAAGTTGATAAATGGGGCATGCCAGTCCACAATTAAGCAATTTTAATATTTTATAACGAAATTGTATTTGTAGATAGTAGTAGGTATATTATCCTCTCGGAAGAGGTCAGGGTATATAAGTGTTGTAGTATAATCTCCATATAGCAATACCTCCTGATATTCGGTATTTTTATAGTTTCTTCTACGATTTGTCAACGGAATTGTTCTTAATTTAATCACAGTTCGGCACAAAAAGCCCGGTATAAACAGAAAAAAGTTAACTGTAAACTTCCATCTCTGTTATGAACACATGTTAAATTTTGTTTCGATCTGACAACTCCTTCATAGAGAAACAATTTTTTTACAATGGAAAAATTATAACAATCGGGACAAGAAAGTCATAATGATAGGGTGAATGTGTTAGGCGAAAGAGATACTTCATATGCAATAGTAAAAAATTGGGTTGCTGAATTCAAACGTGGTCGTACAAGCATTGCAGATGAACCACGTAGTGGACGTTCAAAAACAGCAAAAACAACAGAAACTGCAGCCAAAGTGCATGATATGGTATTAAATGATCGACGAATAAAAGTAAAATTGCTAATACTCGTATCATGGGCATCTCAAATGATCGATTCCATTTAATTTTGCATGAAGAACTACAGATGAAAAAGCTTTCTCCAAGATGGGTGATAAGGTTATCGCAACGGTTTTTGGAACTTCAAAGGTATTTTATTGATTGATTGTCTGACAAAGGGTAAAACAATAAATTCAGAGTACTATTGCAAGCTTTTGTATCAATTAAATGTACAAATTCGAGAAAAACGTCCTGGATTCCAACACAAAGATATAACTTTTTCACAAGACTGTTTTCACAATGGCTAAAATCAACGAATTAAAGTACAAGTTGCTTGACCACCCACCTTCTTCTCCCGATTTAGCTCCCAGTGACATTTACCAGCAGTTTTACCTCCAATGACGAATCAAGGGATAGAAATGCTAGAAAAGCGTTGCACTATGTGTATTGAAGCTTTGGTGCAAAATTAATTTGAAATCAGATAAAGATATGTATGGGAGCTATATCCAAATCTGAACTGATCTCGATAAAATTTGGCAAAGATATTTTTGAGCTGCATTTGATAAACTTCCCCAAATATTGCTGTCACAGAGTGCATATTACGGCTGCGGAGGACAAAAATAACAAATGGGATGAACAATATATATGGGAGCTATAGCTATATCTAAACCGATCTTCACCAAATTTGGGGTACTAGCTTCTGGACTCAACAGACTCGTAAGTACCAAATTTCATCCCATCTGGGCAAATATTAGTTTGGTGCACAATAAAAGGTAAATCGGACGAAGTTATATATGGGAGATATATCCAAATCTGAACCGATCTCGATAAAATTTAGCAAATGTATGCCTGAGCTGCATTTGATATATTTGCACAAATTTTATTATTACAGAGTGCATATTACGGCTGCGGAGGAAAAAAATAACATATCGGATGAACAATATATATGGGAGCTATAGCTATATCTGAACCGATTTCGATCAAATTTGTCATACTTATTTTTAGGCCTAATTTGGTTGTATGTGCAAAATACCACACTATTCGAGTTGATATTACCCGTTTGGTGCACAATAAAAGGCACATCAGACGAACATATTTATGGGAGCTATATCTAAATTTTGACCGATTATCTCCAATTTTAATAGGGTTCGTCCTTGCGCCAAACAAATGATATGTGCAAAATTTCATCTTAATCGGATAATAAGTGCGACCTGCATTTTTTTCACAAGAATACATGGACAGACGGACTGATATGCATAAATCAACTTAGAAAGTGATTCTATGGAGATCCTCAAAAGTAACTATGGGTCTATCTCGCTGCCTTCTCCATGTTACAAACAAATTTACAAAGACATAATACCCTTCCCACTATGTGGTGTAGGGTATAATAACTAACTATTTTCTTTCATTGATAGGCTAAGAAGTTTCCGAATCGCACTCGTATGTACATCATTCGTTTTGTTTTATAAAACAATAAAGAGAGCCAAAATGCCTTTCTTACAATAAAACTCTATAAAGATATTAGTATGTGGGATATAAAGAATTACTAGCTTCCATTTTCGAACCTCTTAAGTCTTTAAATACAAGTCCAGCGATGCATAACAATTATCCCTTTTTTGTTGTTTCCAAATATTTCTTGTAATTTAATGTGAAACAATTGCATGTTGTCCCTTTTCTATTTAGTTTGCTGCACAAAAACAACAAGGGTCCGGAAAATTTATCATCCTTGTTTTGGGGGGCACAAAAATATTTAAATTGGCTTGAGTTTTTTTTTTTTTTTTTTTTTTTTTTTTTGTTCAAATCCCTTCCTTATCCTTATTCTAAAACACAAATTTCCAATTATCTCTTTATCAAGTTTGGCATCCATAAACTTTTCACTTTTCGTCCATGGACTTGAAGGAAATTGGATATAATTTTTTTCATCCCACTTGCTTCCTGGCCGCATTCCGCTATACACATGAAGACATTCTCTTTGTTTGTTTGTTGTCTCCTTATTGTCTCTTCATTTATTCTGTTTGTTTTTAATTTTGTTCACCGGCATTTCTGGGATTCACTTTCATCAGTCAGGATATATATATCCTTCATTGTTGGATTCGCTTGTTTTTGTACAGCGCTGGTGTAGGTGTTGAATGTTCATGAACCGGATGTATGTGTGTGTGTGGGCTAATGTCCTTCAAAGGTAATGGCTGTTGTTGTTGTTGTTCTTGTTGTGTGTCCTATTAAGCTTTATGCTTGTTAACAGTATTTCTTTTTTTTCAACTTCCTCATTTTCATGGGTGTTTCAATGAGTGTGACCCAGCGTGTATGTGTTAGTGCGTCTACATATATTCGTGGGTGGGTCTGTGTGCTTTTACTCCCACTCCCATGTCTACATATTTGTTGTTAAGCTCATTGTTAACTTAATGCTTCTGTTGTTTGCACGGGACATGGCTGATGCATCCATCTATCCTCCTTGTTATTTCTTTCTGCCGTTGGTCATGAATGGGGTTTAACTAGAAGATCACATTACATTCGACAATGCTTGTCGAGTGTGTGTGTGTTTGTGTGTGGATTCTAAAAATATGACAGAACGTACTTGTGCACATGCAGATGGGTCGCGATATTAGTTTTGGCATGTGCAGTAATATATTTAAATTATTTTTTAGTACTAAAAAATGAACAATTTGACTAAATAAAAGTAAAATTTCACAAAAAAAAGATAAAGCAGAAAAGGGTAAAAGGCTTTCGTTTAACCGGGTCGAACAATTAATTCCCTCCACCATCGTGAAGTATATCAAAATCGAATGGACTAAAAAATCTCTACATTTTGAGGCAACCGTTGCATAGACGATTTGTCAGAGTCACTTGTCACGATCCTAAAATAACAAATTAGGGACCATTTGGCCGAAAGATTCGCAAATTTCCTATTTTTTATTTCCAATTAGAGGGGTCTAGCTATTCATGTTGGCTATTACAAAAATCTGGAGCTACATGTTTATAATGATGTATTCCGCGACTGGAGTCTTTTGGGGTCGCTAATCGATTTGTTTTTCTTTTTGGACATGATTTTCCAGAAATGCGGTACATATTCCGCATGTGAGGGACTTTAACACCAAATAGGATAAAACATATATAAGGGAGCTAAAGCTATGACAGAACCGATTTTCACCAAAATCTGTAGCGCTCGCTTTACGGCTGAATTCCGTCGGAAGGGCCAAAATTCTGTAAACTTTTGCTGATATTAGCCATTTGGTGCACAAAAAACCTGAAATCGGATAAAAATATAAATGGAAGCTATATCCAAATCTGAACCGATTTCGACAAAATTTTAAACACTTATTTCCGAGCTGTATCTGATATCTGGTACTAAAGATGCATATTACGCATATAAGGGACTTTAACACGAAATCGGATAAAACATATACATGGGAGCAGTAGCTATATCTGAACCGAATAAAATTTGAAGTATTGTTTCTACGATCAATTCACTCAGAATAGCCAAAATTCAGTTTTCTGGGCTGATATCGGCCATAAATCTGGTATCGGAGCTAACTCCTGATCTGGTCGGATCTCGAATAATTTTGGCGGAGGTATTTCCGAGCTCAATAAGTTATCTAGTACCAAATACCATTCTTGTAGAGTGCATATAGCGCATGTGAGGGACTTTAAACCCCAAATTGGACGAAACATACAGGGTTGCCCAAACCCATCTGGCAACGCCATAACTTTTGACAGATATGTCACATCGCTTAATAACACACCGCGTTTGAAGCGTCAGTTCAAGCAGATTTTTACCATGAACCAATACACGCCACGCGAGCGCTCTGAAATAGTTGAAATTTACATTCAACAGAAGAAGTCAATTGTGAAAACTCAACGTGCTTTTAAAACATTAAAAATGTGAGAAGTGCGCCTTCTAAGAACACCATTAAACGTTTATACGAAAATTTTTCGACTGGTAAGGCTCTTTCTAATCCGAAGAGGCCATATAAAAATCGACCAAGGCGATCGGCCAAGAATATCGCTGCCGTACGAGCCAGTGTTGAGAGGTCCCCAAGAACATCCCAAAAACGCCGTTCTCAGCAGTTGGGCATGGATCGGTCCACTTTACAACGGATTATTCGCATTAATTTGCATTTGTCCCCGTACAAAGTTCAATTGATGCAAAGAATGTTGCCTGCGGACAAGCCTCGTCGATTGGAATGGGCCCAAAGGTCCGTCGAATATGGGCAACCCTGTATATATGGGAGCTTTAGCTACATATGGAGGCGATTTCTAATATGAATGGTACAATATTTGATATGGGCTGAAGGGATAGAGATAGAATTCTGAAATTTGATTTTATTACTGACGGTATCTGCGTTTGAGATTTGGCGGTGGTTTAGAAATTCGTCCTATGTTTGTACAGAAAGTACTAAACCTGGTATTGGGTGAGGGGATAGAGCTGAAATTTGTTATATAGAGGCTATTGTTGGTGACTTTTATTAAAATATGAGTCTATTATAATTGTGCGAAAAGTACTAAATTTGGAATTGAGTAAAGGTATTCTCAAATTTGATATTGAGCTCTTTCTTGGTATCGGGAATTGAGATATGAAGGTGGTATTGGAAATATGTACTATAATGACACGAAAAGTACTTATAGTATTAAATTTGGAATTGGGTAAATATATTGGGCTGGAATTCTCAAATTTGATATTGAGCTCTTTCTTGGTATCTGGAATTGAGATATGGAGGTGGCGGTCTTTTTTGGCACCTGGTTTGAGATCTTGCGGTGGTTTTGCAAATACATGATATAATTACTAAATTTGGTATTGAGAGAAAAAATTCTGAAAATTGATGTTAAGGTCACTTTTGGTTTCTAAGGTTTACATATGGAGACGTTTAAATAGATTTGGATAGAAAAATTGGATGTGAGTCCATTGTGCAATGGTTTTCCAAATCGACAAACTTCAAAATGAAAAATATAAAAGAGTTTATGGCGTAAAAGATAAAAATTTTCGAAAATTTCAGAAGGAGAAAAATTTGGTTAACATATAAAACCTTGAAATTCCGAAAATTTAGTATGAGGTTGTCAAAATTGTACATTTTAAGTACCAACAAGTAAAAAGCAACTAAGCTCGGCCGGGCCGAGCTTTTTGTACCCTCCACCATTCGGAGGGAACTTGAAAATTTAAAAAAAATACAGCTCAATTGACAACCTTTATATGGAAGCTATACAAAGACGTTTGTCATAGGTTGTGGTAACGATTCCGAACTTTGAACACGAAATTTGACACAGTTCTGTTGAACAATGTCGCTAATATTATCAAAATATCGAATAAATGGAGGTATCATTGTATGGGGGCTATAGAAAGACGTGGACATGCACAGACAATTTTCTGTCTTAGGCTGTAGTATCCATTATGATTTCAAATACCAATTTGAAACAATTTCGGTGAATAAAACCGCTAAAATCACCAAAATACAGAAAATAAGGATGTACCGTTATATGGGGGCTATACCAAAAAGCATGGACCTACATGACCCATTTTCAATACCAAAACACATAGTAAAATTTTATTAATCATTTCATTTGGAAGCTAGAGTGATTTCCACAGATGGGCAGACGGACGGACATCGCTAAATCGACATAGAATTTTATGCTTTGTGGGGTCAAAAATGTATATTTCGAGGTGTTACAAATGGAATTACAAACTTAATATACCCTCCATACTATGGCGGAGAGTATAAGAAGGCCTCCACGAAGATGAAGAGGGCACTTGCTAGTATACATATAAAAGACAATGATATATGCTACCGTACTATAAACCACGAGTTATAGTAATTTGAAGGGTTCAGACACGATTAACAAGGTGACCTCTCCCTTAACGAGATGGCTTGATTTCACACACATTGATGTTGCTGAAATCTCTTCTCACAATTTCTCTTATCGTTGTATTTTTTTTTTCGAATTTAAGCTAAGAACGAACGTTTTGTTTATCTACTTTATACTTGGACTTAGTTTACAGTACCCTTGAATTAAAGTATTTGTTAAACGAGCAACAACAGCAACAATAACAAAACATGGCCACTTTCTCACATTCAGGCACAAGGATATTCTCCTTCTTTTGTTTGGATTTCACATTACGTAGCTACAGTAGTGTTGGCTAGAATTTATTCGACAATGATTTCCACATTCGAATGTGCAGACAAACAATGGAAGTTGATATGGAATATTCACATGTGAATGTAGAGTGGAATGTGAATGGCAATGGAAATGATGATTTAGAGTTATGTCGTTATAAAATTCCAGAAGTTAATTTATTTCGCTCTCTCTCTCTCTTCCTCGCAGTATTTCATGCAGGAATGTATTTTGCAGAGAATTTGAAAAATTGCCATTGTTGTGTAAAAATTAATAAAATTATGTATCCAGATTTTTATCTTTATGTATCAAGGATGATATCTGCACAGAACCATATCTAAGAGAACTCATGCTACACATTCTGTATTTTATATACTTCTTGCACAATTGTTAATTCAGTAAAATAATCAGATCCGATCTGACAAAAGGATTTTGTTACAAAATATTTTTTTCTGCATCTTAGCCGCTGCAAAATAATTGGCGTCTGGCATTTCCAGTCACAAAATTGACAATTTATTTCACATATATTTCGAAGTTAGGAGTTATTTTTTGTCAAACGTCTCATATAAAACTTTCATTGCAATAAAAACCACACACACACACACACCCATGCATTCACACGATGTCACCGATTGTTGTATGGTTTACCGTGAATGAAAAGAAAACAAAATTTTAAAATAAATCATTGTTTGTTGAATAAAAGTTAAAGAACTAATAATACTGGAAAATCCTCTAACAAGGATTTGGAAAAGATTTACCCACGCATTGAAAGATATACCATAGCAAACAATAGAATGAGCAATGTATAGGAAATTGCTTATATGAAAGGACATATATTGCAGGTTTGAAAATAGCATTTATCGTATTGTTCTACATTTTAAAATGTTGAATTTTATGACAAGTAGAATAAATCCAGATGGAAACGGCTGAAGCAGGAATTTACAAACTTTGGGTGAGGGTCACTCATGGTCCGGAGGTATCAGATAAGGCTGGGTTTTTAGAAAGTCGTAGTAGAACGGTACGAAAAGTTCTAAAAGCTATGGTACCCTTTGAATTCGACAAGTCAGTACGAACTCTTAAATTTGGAATGAGGTTTACTGATGGATGTACCAAAGGGTTTATGGAAATTTGCACTATACAGGGTGAGATAAAAAACTGCAACAAAGTCAAACGCCATAGTTTTTACTTTTTTTAAATATTATTGAATGGAAGCAAAAATGTGGGAAATATCATCAAATTTTAGAATAAGTTTAGATTTGTTCGAATCAATCACCATTGGCATGGCCTTCAAAAGGCCAATGAAACAGTCACATGCTGCCCGATTGTTGCTCTGCGGTATTTTGGCCCTTTCCCGGCGTAGCGTTTGTTTGAGTTGATTGAAACTTTGGTATTTTTTAGTGCCAAAATACTCCAGACACAATAGTCCACCGGATTGGTATACGGACATTTTGTGGCCATTTTGTGCTGGAAATGAAGCGAGGAACCTCATTTTGTAACCATACTTTGGTGGCGCGTGCTGAGTCCCGTTGGAATGTACTAGTTGGAATGTCCCTCCAGAATACTTTCGCGATAATATTCGGCATTTATTCTGATTCCAAGGTTGATTAATACGATCGAAGAGCGACCATTGGCTGTTATGGCGGCCCACACCATCACCGTGGCCGGCGCACATTTTCAGCTGACCTCATTCATCATTCATCATTTTGTTTGTTTGCAAACTGCTGGACAACGAATGTTTTCTCATCGGAGAAAACCAAATTCAGCAGTTCACCACATTCGGCAAAGCGAAGCAACTTTTTAGCTCTTTTGAATCTATTTTCTTTCTGTTGCGGTGTTAGTTCTTGCACTTATTAAAATTTCAATGGCTTTACCCCGAGCTCGTTTTTCAATATTTACCGAATGGAATATTATGATATGTTCAGCTCAAAACGCTTCTTTACTTTTCGAACCATTTCTGCTGATGTTGCTGTTTTCTTCCGTTCACTTCCTTGACGTCGGACTACGCTACCAGTATCACGGTAACGAGCAATGGTACAAGACACAAAAGATTTATTCACATTTAAATGCTGGAGTGCTCTAACGACAGCCCTTTGTGGTTTTCCAGCCAAATATAAAGAAATCACACTATCACGCTTGAATTCCATCGCGAATATCTTTTCTTCTGGAAAATCCTCACCAAAATGCTTTTGTACGCTTGTAAACAATATAATGAGCTGTAACTGGAATAATTTTAACAGCAGTCGGACGAGTAGCTTAGAAACGACAGCAGTCTGAATTTGGTTACTGTTTTTTCACCTTACCCTGTAAGTGTACGAAAAGTACTGAAATGTACTACGTTCGATTCTATGTCATATCATATGAACTGTTATAGTTAAAAACTTGAAATTCGGAATGGGAATCTAGGTTGAAGAGTGGAGCCGACGTAATGAGGTAATTTTGGGAGTGTGTACTCACGTATATGAAAAGTTCTAAACTGCACTAAATTTTGTACAATTTGAAGAAACGGATAAAGTTGAAATCCTAGAAAAAAGGAAATATGATTCGTATTGTATTGTATTATGCTGGTAGTTATGGAAAGTCGTACGTATAAGTATGTACTGCCGGAATGTAGAATTGGGATATGAAGGTACTACATTTCGTAAAATTTGGTTTTGTGTAAGCTATAGAGCTGGAATTCTGAAATTTGAAAGTAAGATTACTGTTGCATTATAGGACTGAGGTGTGTAGGTAGTTTTGGAAATTTGTACACATAAGATACTAAATGATACTAAATTTGGCTCAATTTAACTTTTGAGGAAGCCGATAGAGTTGGAATTCTGAAATTTGGAAATACGATTCCTATTTGATTGTATGATGCAGGTAGTTACGGAAATTTGTATCTGAAATTCTGAAATTTGAAATTGAGGTTACTCTTGACTTCTAGGTCTTAGCTATGGAGACGTTGATATAGTTTTGTAAGTTCGGCCGGGCCGAACTTTTAATACCCTCCTCTATTTGGAATGAATTTGGCAATTTTTAAAAAAATTCGAAAAATCTCAAAAATACCGAATGTACCCATTATATTAGGATCTATACGACGACGTGGACTTGCGTAGGCAACTTTTTTCAATGCCAAACTTGAAAAAGGAAAATCGGTGTATAATGTAGCTAAAAGCATCAAAATGCCGCATATCGGGAGATACCATTATATGGAGGCTACACCAAAACTTGGACCTGAACAGACAATTTTCTGTCATAGGCTGTAGTATTACATTACAAACATCAAATAACAAATTTGAAACAAACACCAAATAAATTTGAAACAAATTCGGTGAATAATGTCGCTAAAATCATCAAAATACCGAATATCGGATGGTACCGTTATATGGGGACTATACGAAGACGTAGACCTGCACGAACATATTTATGTCTTAGGCTGCAGTATCTATTACGAACTTCAAATACCAAATTTGAAACAATTCCAGTGAATAATGCCGGTAAAATCATCAAAATATCGAATATCGGGAGGTGCAGTTATGTTGGGTCTATACGAAGACTTGGACCTACACAGACAATTTTCTGTCATAGGCTGTAGTATCCATTACTAACTTCAAATACCAAATTTGAAACAAGTGCGGTGAATAATGTCGCTTAAATCACAAAAATACCAAAAATAGGGAGGTTTCATTATATGGGGGCTATACCAAAACGTGGACCTACATGGCCCATTTTCAATACCAAAAGTCCTGAAGACATAATATACACTTGAGTAAAAAGCATAAATCTACTTCAATTCGTTCGGAAGCTTGAGTAATTAAATCGACATAGAATTTTATGCTGATCATGAATATATATACTTTGTGGGGTCTAAAATGTATATTTCGATGTGTTACAAACGGTATGTCAAACTTAATATAGCTTCCGTACTATGGTTGGCACAAATCTGAAATTTTAGAGTGGACTTTTCGCTGAAGAAGTAGCGGACAATTTCTGGAATGATATAAATACTTGCTTTGTGCAAACATTTTGAAAAGTCCAGCCAAATTCTAGGAAGTTTAAATCTAAAGTTATTGCTATATGGTCACTATTTGGAAATACCAAGGGGCTTAGTGAATAAATTTTAAAAGAAAATAAATATAAAAAAAATATAATCTGTATTAAGGAAATATATTTTATTTCATATTTTCATGTAACAAGAATTCAGGCAGCTAAGTCACAACTCTCCGCTTAGAGAGAATGAAAGAGAATCCTCTATCTCCTCCAATTCATTTAAGAACCGTAACCGTAACCTTTGAAAACTGTCAATAACTGCTCAAAAAATTGTCAGCAAACATTTCACTGTTATATATTAGCCCTTTTATGCCCGCTCTTGTCCTATCCAAGTACCCTAAAAACAACTTTAAAAAATTATTTTTAATTTTAGATTTTCCCCCAATTTTTGTTTAAAGTTTAGGCAAGGACCTTCACATAATTGAATTTTAATATTATCCATTTGACAGTAACTTAGCTTATTAAGTAGACAAAATATGACAACAATTCCCCAGTTCCGCTTTTGTACAAATGCTAATTCCCGCTGTGTGTGTGCGTGTGTGTTTTCACACATATTTAACATAATTGTATGTCATATCCTCGCTGTTTGCTCTTTTCTTAATTGCTATGGCAGTTACGCCTCCGAAATTTGTAGCCACGTTATCTCTCAATGTTGAAACGAAGAGCAGAGAAAAAAAAACAACAAAATTTATTATTCTTTCGTTATGCTGTCGTTTTTATCACCAGCCAGTGTGGGAAGAGGAGGATTCAAATTCTTCAAGTCTAACAAAAACAAATACAATAAATTATGTCAACATTTGCATACGGAGCAACAAAAATAAAAAAAAAACAGCAGCGGCAAGTAACACATAGGGCGGATGCAGTGTTTATACCCTACAACACTTCAAGGTCCGGGTTAATATGGCTTTGGACATTTAAAAACAAAAGGGGAGAATATAGATTCTTTATTATTGTCATACTATTGCGCTCTCATAGTGACATTCTGGTAAAACAGAATATTGTTATAATGGCGTACCATTCAAATTGGGGGGTACATTCGTAGAAAATAGTAGGCCACAGACCCGCCCAATAACTACCAGTTTTTTGTATCTGGGACAATTAGTGTTTGTACTGTTAAAGTTATATGGGGCATAGGTCCATTACTGGATTCTTCAAATCCTTAACAAGTAAAAAAGCAGTAAGTTTGACCGGGTCGAATTTTGAATACACTCAACCATTTGATGGAAAATACGTTAAAAATACTGTTAAAATCATAAAAATACCGAATATAGTGAGTCATGTGGACATGCATAGGCAAATTTTGTCATAGGCCATTACAATACAGGGTTGCCCATATTCGACGGACCCATGTTTTTTTTTTTTTTTTTAATCAAAGAAAAAAATAAAAATTTGGCGGTTGGCAATGTTAATCATTTAATTTGTTCCAAGTAGATTTGTTTAAATCAATTTTTTAATACCATATCTCTCAAATGACCGCCTCTGGCGTTGATGACGTATTGTGCCCTTTTTGCTGCATTTTCTCTTTGCTCTTCTACGGTCCTTGGCTTGTTAACGTAAACCTTTGACTTCATATATCCCCACAAGAAGAAGTCAGGCGGCGTCAAATCGGGCGAACGCAGTGGCCAGTCCAAATCACCACTTTTCGACATCAAACGGCCCGGAAATAAATTCTTCAGAAAATCGATTGTTATGCGACTTGTGTGCGGTGGATCGCCGTCTTGTTGAAACCGGAACTGCCTCATACGATTTCGATGAATAATTGGCATCACAAAATTGGTCATCATGTCGCGATAACTCTCCTGATTGATGGTAACAGCATGGCCATTTTCATTTTGGAAGAAAAACGGCCCAATGACCGTTTTCGCACTAACGCCGCACCAAACTGTGACTTCTTCGTCATGAAGAGGCACTTCTTGAATTTCCTGAGGATTCAGTGGCGTAAAAACGGCAATATTGCTTATTTACGGTCCTATTCAATGTGAAATGGGCTTCATCGGACATGATAATTTTGTTCCAAAATTGCTAGTCATCTTCGGCCATTTCGATGACTCTTTGGGCCCATTCCAATCGACGGACTTGTCCGCAGGCAACATTCTTTGCGTCAATTGAATTTTGTACGGGAACAAATGCAAATCAATGCGAATAATCCGTTGTAAAGTGGACCGAGCCATGCCCAACTGCTGAGAACGGCGTTTTTGGGATGTTTTTGGGGACCTCTCAACACTGGCTCGTACGGCAGCGATATTCTTGGCCGATCGCCTTGGTCGACTTTTATATGGCCTCTTCGGATTAGAAAGAGCCTTACCAGTCGATAATTTTTCGTATAAACGCTTAATGGTGTTCTTAGAAGGCGCACTTCTCACATTTTTAATGTTTTAAAAGCACGATGAGTTTTCACAATTGACTTCTTCTGTTGAATGTAAATTTCAACTATTTCAGAGCGCTCGCGTGGTGTGTATTGATTCATGGTAAAAATCTGCTTGAACTGACGCTTCAAACGCGGTGTGTTATTAAGCGATGTGACATATCTGTCAAAAGTTATGGCGTTGCCAGATGGGTCCGTCGAATATGGGCAACCCTGTACTCAAATACGAAATTTGAAAAAATTTCGGTGAATAATGTCGCAAAAATATCAATATGCTGAATATACGAAATTTAAAACAATTCGGGTGGATAATATCGTTAAAATCGCCAAAATACCAAATATAGGGAGGTACCGTTTTATGGGTGTTATACTAAGACGTGGACCCGTATAATAAATTTTCTGTCACAAACTGTATTACCCATTACGAAGTATATATCCCCTGATTTTATTTATCTTGGGGAGGTCATGCCATGTTTCCCAACGGATTTGGCAGAAAATTTGTAATTTGGATAGAAGATGTTTAATATAAATATTACATTATGGGACCCTAATAAAAAAAACTTATATTCATAAAGGAACAAATAATTAAAAATTAATCTGTGAATTGACACTGCAAATTTCAATATTCGACTTGTAACGATCCGTTTAAAAAATTGTTTACCCGTAATACCTCCAACACAAATTTTACACGTTCCAAGATTTTCGCTAACAATATTATATTTCTGTTAACCATAGATCCAAAAGATATTTCGGTCCCCTCCTTCTGTTTATACCCTACACCACATAGTGGTAAGGGCATTATGTCTTTGAAAATTTGTTTGTAACATGGAGAAGGAAGCGAGATAGACCCATAGTTACTTTTGAGAACCTTCATAGAATCACTTTCTGAGTTGATTTATGCACGTCAGTCCGTCTGTCTGTCCGTCCGTCCCTCCATGTATTCTTGTGAACAAAATGCAGGTCGCATTTATTATCCGATTGAGATGAAAACAAGGACGAACCCTATTGAAATTGGTGATATTCGGATCAGACTTAGATATAGCTCCCATACATCTTCAACCGATTTCGGGTTAACTATTCGCCAAATGGCCAATATAAGTCCAAATAACCTGAATTTTTGCACATCTGGCCGCATTCAGTCTGGAAGCAAGTATATCAAATTTGTTCAAAATCGGTTCAGATAAAGCTATAGTTCCCATATATATGTTTCATCCGATTTGGTGTTTAAGTCCCTCACATGCGTAATATGCACTCCAGAAGAATGAGATTTGATGCCAGTTGTCAGATACAACCCAGAAATACATCTGCCAAATTTTATCAGGATCGGTTGAGATTTAGATATATGTAGGTCCCATATTCATCTTCAATTGATTTCGGTTTAAATGTTACCAACTGGCCAATATCAGTCCAAAAGTCCTGAATTTTGGCACATCCGATCGAATTCAATCGAGAAGCAAGTTCATCGAATTCGAAATAAATCGGTTCAGATATAGTTATAGCTCCCATATATAGGTTTCATCCAATTTGGTGTTTAAGTCGTCATGTGCACCGCACAGCTCAGATATAGTCGGTCCCGCCCGAATTTTCCTTACTGGTTAAATTTTTGACTTGCAATTATTCCTATGGAATTGTAAATAAGAATTCGATTTTCAGTAAAATTTTCTAAAACCCAATATTTTTATCTGCATTTTATGAAGTGGAATACTTCGATCCACTGATTCTTGTACATTGTTCACATTTGAACATTTTTCAGAAATTATCACATGTCTCAGATAAAGTAAAGGAAGTGATCTGGCACCTTGTAATATATTTATATAAGACTTAGGTCTTATACGAAATGGACAATATTGACCTCTCTCATAAAGGGTAAAAAACTTGAATAATCATAAGGCATATGTAAACAAAGAGATAAGGGTATGCCACGGTCGTTTCTACCGAACATACTGTCATTTTGCCATTGTTTTTTTTTTTTTTTTTTTTTGCTACGAAACTTTCATTCAACATTGGGGATTTGGTCACATTTCCTTCGAGTTTGTGTTTTTTCTTCTTCTCTCCAACTTTATTGCCATATTTTAACTTACATATGAAAGGTTTCTATGTTTTTTTTTTTTTGGTTCGCGCGCAAAATACATTTCCAACACTCACCCACATGAAGTGAAAAAATTATCAAACAATGAACAAAAAAACTTTTCCTATTTGTAACGCAGAAATGTGTGTCTCTCATTGTGTTTGTATATGTATATGAACGCACAAACACATTTACATACAAGCATAGAGACATAAAACAAAATTGCTGGCATAAACAAAAGTCTGTAGGAAAACAACCACAACGACAGCAACAACAACAAAATCTGGGAAAAACAACAAACATCTGTCACAAAATAACATTTTAATACAGTATTCGAATGCATGGCCAGGAAAATTGTTAAACGTGAGTGTGTGTGTGTGTGAGCTTGTGTTGTAAGTCTGTATGGCTTGATAATTCTCCCTAAATGTATATAATTTAAAAAAGCAACTTTACATTTCCAGCATAGAAACCAAGGACAGTCTTATGTACACACATGTTTTTGGTGTCTGAATGAGAAACGCACACACACACACACGAATCTTCATACTCACACCCTCACATGCCTTGTTATGGAGTGAAAATGTATAAACTTTGAAAAGGAAACCAAAAGTTGTAAACACATAAACAATATTTATGAATAGCTTGCGAAAGTTTCTTTTTAATGCCCTACACCGCAGAGTGGGCGGTAGGGGGGTAACACTCTAAGGCCTCAACCATTATTGACTGTTCGATGAGCTGAATTTTGTCAGCATATCCATCAAATCGCGGCAATCACTCATAGGGCAACATTTGTTGTTGGTACATCATAAAACTTGAAATTAATTTTAAGGAGAAATTCATCCTATATTTTTACTACATTAAATCGACCAGTATCATTGTGCATGCAGTCAACATCATCTTATGTGGAACCTAGAGCATTACCTTTTATCATCTCCCTACACCACATCGAGGTAAGAGTATTAAGTCTTTGTGTATTTGTTTTTAAAATGTTCTTAATTTTTTCTAATTTCGACCGAATTCAGTCTAGAAGCAAGTACATCGACTTCGGAGAAAATCGGTTTAGATATAGCTATAGCTTCACATATACATGTTTCATCCGATTTGGTGTTTAAGTCCATCACATTCGTAATATGCATTCGACAACAATGATATTTGGTACCAGATATCTTATAGAGCTCGGAAATACGTTTGGCAAATTTTATCGAGAATGACTTAGATCTGGATACAGATCCCACATATATCCTTAGTTGGATTTCAGGTTTATTGTTCAAATAATGGCTAATATTAGCCAAAATGGTGTGAATCCATTTTGTGGAACTCGGCTCCGATATATATATATATTTTTAATACAATCCTTCTCGATGTGATATAATGTACTCTATAGCTATGCTATTTGGTACAAAAGATTAAAATATCTCCGTCAAATTTATAGACAAATTTTGATAGGTGGTATGGTGTACTTCAAATAAATTCCTTTGTTACGGGAGCTCTACTAAATATGCATAGTGGTGTGGTATGCATAGTGATAGTCGGCCCCTTCCGGCTTTGGACCTTTCCTTACTAGTTTGATTTGATTTTACTCAGAAATTCATTTTTGTATATCCCCATGCAATGAGGGATAATTATTTCCCAGGACATATGGCTATAGAGGGTATACAGTGTGAGATGATCAAACTACAACCAACTTCAGACTGCTGTCATTTCTAGCCACTCGTCCAACATTGTTTACAAGCGTACAAAAGCATTTTGGTGAGAATTTTCCAGAAAAAAAGTTATTCGTGATGGAATTCAATTCGATTGTATGATTTCTTTACATTTGGTTGGAAAACTACAAGCATTTAAATGTGAATACATCCTCTGTGTCTCGTAACATCGCTCGTTGCCGTGATACTGGTAGCATAGCCCGACGTCAAGGAACTGGACGGAAAAAACATCGGCAGAAATGGTTCGAAAAGTAAAGAAGCGACTTGATCGAAACCCGCCTCGCAGTGGCCGAAAAATAGCTCGTGAGCTTAACATATCGCAATATTCCATACGGCAAATATTGAAAAATGTACTCGGGTTAAAGCCAATGAAATTCCAAAAAGTGCAAAAACTTACACCGCAAGAGAAAGAAAATAGACTCAAAAGAGCTAAAGAGTTGCTTCGTTTGTGCGAAAGTGGTGAACTGACGAATTTAGTTTTCTCCGATGAAAAACATTCGTTGTCCAGCAGATTGTAAACAAACAAAATAATCGACTTTACTTGCCAAAGAGGTCAGCTGAAAATGTGCAGCTTGAGTTTCGGTTGGCAATAGAAACTCAAGCGCCGGCCATGGTGATGGTGTGGGCCGGCATAATAGGCGATGGTCGCTCTCTGTTCGTATTGATCGACCCTGGCATCAGAATAAATACCGAACACTATCGCGAAAATATTCTGGAGGGTGTATTAAAGCCTTGGACATGCAATCATTTTGGCCACAGACCTTGGACATTCCAACAGGACTCAGCACCATCGCACTCAGCACGCGCCACCCAATAATGGTTAATAGGGTTCCTCGCTTCATTTCCAGCGCACAATGGCCACCAAAATCTCAGGATACCAATCCGTTGAACTACTGTGTCTGGAGTATTTTGGAAAGCAAGGTTGGCACTAAAAAATACCAAAGTGTAGATCATCTCAAGCAAGCGCTTCGCCGGGAATGAGCCAAAATACCGCAGAGCAACATTTGGGAAGAATGTGACGATTTCATTGACCGTTTGAAGGCCATAATTCGTGCCAAAGTTGACCTATTCGAACAAATCTAAACTTATTCTAAAATTTGATGCTATTTCCGACATTTTTATACCCTCCACCTTGAAAAGGAGGGTATATTAACTTTGTCATTCCGTTTGTAACATCCTTAAATATTCGTCTTAGACCCCATAAAGTATATATATTCATAATCAGCATAAAATTCTAAGTCGACTTAACGATGTCCGTCTGTCTGTCTGTCCGTCTGTCTGTTGAAATCACGATACAGCCCACATTATTTGACGTAGAGCGTCAAAATTTAGCAGAGCTATTTGCATTGTGTCTAGGATGGTTGGTATTGAAAATGAGATATATCGGTTCACGTTCTGGTATAGTCCCCATATAACGGTACCTCCCGACATTCGGTATTTTGATGATTTATGCCACATTTTTTCACGGATTTGTCTGGAAATTGGTATTTGTAGGTCATAACGGGTCCCTGAGCGTGTGGCAAAACATTGCATGTATAGGTCCACGTTGAGGTATAGCCCCCATATAAAGGTACCTCCCGATATTCGGTATTTTAGTTTTTTTTGCCACATTTTTTCACGGATTTGTCTAAAAATTGGTATTTGTGGGTCATAATGGTTTCCAGCTCCGGTGGCGAAACATTGCATGTATGGGTCCATGATTTGGTATAGCCCCCATATAACGGTACATCCCGATATTCGGCATTTTAATGGTTTTTGCCACATTTCTTCTAATGTTTTTTTTACCCTAAGGTGGAGGGTATTAAAAGTTTGGCCTGGCCGAACTTAATGTTTTTTTACTTGTTTTCTTTCATTCAATAAGATTAAAAGAAGTAATAATTATGGCTTTTGACTTTTTTGCACTTTTTTATCTCACCCTGTATGCAGATCCACGTCTTCGTATAGACCCCAATATAACGACGACTTCCTTCATTGGATAGGTTCAATATTTTATCTGAATTTTTAACAAATTTTATTTTCTTGGAAATTTTCCAAATTCGTTAGAAATGGTGGAGGGTACTCAAAGTTTGGCCCGGCCGAAATTACTGCTTTTTTACTTTTTTCAATATTCGCAATTTCAAATTTCGACAAGCTCCTCCAACTGGCGGCTCTTGTTGAAACGAAGGGCAGCTTAAAGTTTGATCTTTCCAACAGACGAAAAATATGAAAATATTTCCTTTCAAAAGTAACGGACTTTTGGTTGTCTAAACCGATGTTGAGGCACAATGAGCCATTTTTTTACTCAAATAAAAAATGAATGTAACTAGGATGGCATCACTGCATGAAATGGAGAAGTAGGCAGCTTGAAGGTAGTAGAGGTAGTTATCATAACGTATACTTCCACAAAGAACACAAAATAATTTTCGCTGTTTCCAAACCACATTTTTTCGCAGTGTAATATTCACGCTCAACTTTATGCCATCATATGTGTTCATAAATTTGCATATTATCCTACAAAGTCCTTTGATTCTCTTTTTTTCAACTCAATATTTTTATGTTAATACGGTATTGCGAAGTAAAGTCGCATTAGCAAATACGACAACTCAGCTCAGGTGTTACAAAAATTTTACAAAATATCTACATAGAAAATTGAGACATATTTTGTGTAGCTTAGGAACGTGCGTATTGCTTCCAACGCCACACCAGTCGCTTTGCAATTTCACTAGGAAAATAACAAGGTTTACAAAAGACTCGTAGTCAAAAGAAATCAAATTTATAGTCATCAGAAATGTCTTCACGTTTTATTTTATTTGCCGGCGTTGCCTTAACAAGTCAAAGGTCATTGATGCGATACGTGAGATATTACGACGATGATGATGATTTTCAAATGTTCACCTCCGGCACAAAAATAACCATAACCATGTTCATGTCCTTAAAGGTAATGTCAAGACTCGGTATTTGCTTTTCCTAACGTCTTAACGTAATGTTGTTCAAATGCCTGTGGGCCTCTTGCTCTCACTCGTAGGTGGTTAACCTATTGCCTGTCTCATTTTCTAGGCCGTAAAAGGTCAATAAAATTAAGTGTTTCTATTTGGAACATTTTTATGATGGCAATAATATTGAAATGGCTGAAGGTGTGTTTGTTTGTCTTAATTTCCTGGGTGGATGAATGGCTATGGTTGGGACAGGTTGAAAGACAATGTATTGTGAAGAGAGGAGAATAAGGTAGAGAATATGCTACAAAGCACAAACTTGGTGGAAGAAAGTATACGAAAGTCCACCCCTCCCATACTCTTGGGACTAGAATTTTCAAATTTACAAGTAATTGTATAAGGTGGTGTTTTTGGAAATCCGCACTTAAAAATACTAAAAATCGCGATTTTATACTATAATTATACTACTTTTTTGAAATATCGAGTTAGATAATGTGTAGCTTGTGGAAATTCGTAATAAGAAAGGATAAAGGAGTAAAAAAAGCGGTTTTGAATACCCTCTACCAATTGGAACGAATTTGGCAACAAACAAAATAAAATCCGTAAAAATTCCGAATGTAGCCATTATATTATGGTCTATATGACGACGATCATGCATAGGCAAATTTTCTCATAAGCCATTAAAATATTCAAATGCGAAACTTGAAAAAAATTCGGTGAATAATATAGCTAAAATCATATACAAACAAAATACCGTAATGGATATTACAGCTTAATACAGAAAATTGTCTGTGCAGGTCCACGTCTTCGTATAGCCCCCATATATCGGTAGCTCCCGATATGGAGTATGGAGGATATAGTTCCTCTTAGCTACTTTAGTCTATGATAGAAAATTCTCGATGCATGTCCAGGTCTTGGTGTAGCACCTAAATAGCGGTACCTTGACTATATTCCATATTTTTATGATGTTAGCTACACTAATCACCGGAATTGTTTAAATTTTATCAAGATCTGTTCAGATTTGGATATAGCTCTCATATATATCTTCAAACGATTTCGGGTTAATTGTGCTCCAAATTGCCAACATCGGTCCAAATGACCTGAAGTGTAACACGTCCGACTGAATTCAATCTAGGAGCAAGTACATCGAATTTGGAGAAAATCAGTTCAGATATAGCTATAGCTCCCATATATATGTATCATCCGATCCCTCAAATGAGTAATATGCATTCCACAACAATGATATTTGGTACTAGATAACTTATGGAGCTCAGAAATACCTTTGCCAAATTATATTGGGATCGGATCAGATTAGGATACAGCTATAGTTCCCTAATTGTGACTACTCTAAAGCCATTATACGCATTCAAATAAGGTTCATAGTTGGTAAATCAACTTCACTTAAATTCCCAATAAAAACTTTTTTATGGGAACTCCACTAAATATGTACGCATAGTAATATTTCGAGGAGTTAAAAATAGAATGGCTAGTTGTTATACAAGTTTTCATTAATATTGATATATTATTCACAATATAATACTAAATTTTTCTTTTGGTTTTCGTTTCAGCTAATTGTTGAAATAAACAGTCACGTGGCTTTATTTCGCGATCTTCTAATACACGTGGGCCAAGCGAAAGACTGTCCAGAACTGCGAGAAAAAATACGAAAACTACGAAGAACATGCGTTGAGGCTTTCAAACACACGGAACAGATCCTAATGCCACAAGTAAAAAAGTGAGTGCCAATAATAATATTGAAAATATATAATTGCGAAAAGTGTAAATACATAATATGATTCATTAATGTCCGTCCGTTGTAAGCGTGCAAGAGAAGTGGCATTTTTAATATGGGTATATTTTATTTAAACTTAGGACTATATCTGATTACGCTTTAACTCCCATAAAACGGTACTTCCACAATTTTAGATATTTGAAGTGTTTTGAACACATTTTCCAACCAAATTGCTTATATTTAAGTTTCCCTTGTAATTTATTTTGCAGCACCTCGAAATATTTCAGCTTGATCCCAATATCTCAGGGTGTTACAAATTTAAGTCACATAATAGTGTAGAGGATAAAAATTCCATCTCAAAAGGACAAGAATTTCAGTACAAAACACGCTTTTCAATCCCATTTTAGAACAGACCTTCAATAACAACGGCATATATATGCCTTCAGGCTTTTTTTGGACGTAAAGTTTCCATATGGTATCCCACCTTTACAATTATTCAAAATATTAACCCATTGAGGGTTAGATACCAAATGGAGTAGACCGACATATATAAAACCAGTAAAGAAAGTCCTAAAGTCGGGCGGGGCCGATTTTATGATACCCTACACCACTTTGCTAATTTAGTTGAGCTCCACTTAATAATTAAAAGTTTTTATGAGAGAATTCAATCATACACGCTATGATTATAATTATAATTTAAAATTCAAAGGACTAAATATGCCGAAGCATTTGTATCTTTTAAATTCGGACTTGTATTGCCCATTTGGTGCGAAATTAATTTGAAATCGGATAAAAATATATATGGGAACTATATCCAAATCTGAACCGATCTCGATAAAATTTGGCAAAGATATTTCTGAACTGTATTTGATATATTTCCCTGAATATCGTTTTTACGGAGTGCATATTACGGCTGTGGGTAACAAATACAATAAATCGTATGAACAATATATATGGGAGCTATAACTATATCTGAACCGATCTTCACCAAATTTGGCATACTACCTTCTAGACTAAATTCGGTCGTATGTGCCAAATTCCATCCTATTTGGACAAATATTAGACGTTTGGTGCACAATAAATGGTAAATCGGACGAAGTTTTATATGAACCGATCTCGATAAAATTTAGCAAAGGTATTTCTGAGCTGCATTTGATATATTTCCCCAAATATTGTTGTTACAGAGTGCATATTACGGCTGCGGAGAACAAAAATAACAAATCGGATGAACAATATATATGGGAGCTATAGGCATACTTATTTTCAGGCCTAATTTGGTTGTATGTGCAAAATTCCATACTATTCGGGCTGATATTACACGTTTGGTGCACAATAAAAGGCAAATCGGACGAAGATATATATGGGAGCTATATCTAAATGTTTACCGATTATCTCAAATTTCAATAGGGTTCGTCCTTGGGCCAAACAAATGTTGTTTGGAAAATTTCATCTCAATCGGATAATAAATGCGACCTGCATTTTGTTCACAAAAATACATGGACAGACCGACGGACGGACGGACGGAAGAACGGACAGACGGAGTGACATGCATAAATCAACTCAGAAAGTGATTCTATGCAGATCATCAAAAGGAACTATGGGTCTATCTCGTTTCCTTTTGCCTGTTACAAACAAATGCACAAAGACATAATACCCTGACCACCTTGTGGTGTAGGGTATAAATATTGAGATAGTTTTAAGGAAATCGATTGGTTCATTCGCATGTAAAAAGTCTCTTTGGACCAAACCCTTTTCACGACATTTGGAATCGATCTAGCGTCTGTCACCTCGTCCGTTTGGCTGGTGCGCACGATAACTTTCCTATTTTGTACAAACTTGGTACACTGTAATATTATTATCAAAACTTAGATCGAATTCGCAGATGGGCAATATCGGTACACTCCATCAATTACCGCCACAAAAAAAGGGTCACAATGTTGAATAATGATAATGATGTAAGTGTCCAATTGTCTTCAAATTACACACATCACAATATTTCTATTAACCCAAGGTCTGGTGTGAAGATAGAATATATCAGTTTATTCCTTCTGGTACCTCCTTCAGTTCTCTTCATATTTCACACATCCCATTATTTCTGCTAACACAAGATGTGCTGTGAAGATGGTATATTTTGCTCCAATCCTTGACCCACAAAGGGTCAACATTCAAAATGTCCATGAAGCTCATAAAAGGGGAAATTAACATCCGATTCTATTCAGACTTGATGCATCTCAATATTTCTATCAACACAAGATCTTTCATAAATTTAATAGAGATCGGACTATTTCTTCTGGTACCTCCCTTACATGGGGTTCAGGATTTTAAAAAACAAAACGCTCAAAGAAAACGAAATAAGCCTCCAACTCTCTTCAAATTTCACAACTGAAAAACTACAACAAAGTCAAACGCCATAATTTTTACATTCTTTTTAAAATTTATGCAATGAAAGCAAAAAATGTCGAAAATAGCATCAAATTTAAGAATAAGTTTAGATTTGTTCGAATTGGTCACCTTTGGTACGAATTATGGTCTTCAAACGGCCAATAAAACCGTCACACGCTGCCCGAATGTTGGTCTGCGGTATTTTGGCCCAATCCCGACGAAGCGCTTGCTTCACTGTCATTAATACGAGCGGAGAGCGACCATCGCCTGTTATGGCGGCCCGCACCATCACCATGACCGGCCCTTGAGTTCTGGTGGCCAACCGAAGGTGCACATTTTCAGCTGACCTCTTTGGCAAGTAAACACGATCATTTTGTTCGTTTACAAACTACTGGACGTTTTCTCATCGGAGAAAACCAAATTCGGCCAAGCGAAGCGACTATTTAGCTCTATTGAGTTAAGTTCTTGTACATTTTAAAATTTCAATGGCTTTCAATTCAATTTTCAATGGCTCCGAGCTCATTTTTCAATATTTGCCGAATGGAATATTGCGATATGTTCATGTCACGAGCCATTTTTCGGCCACTGCGACGCGGGTCTCGATCAAGTCGCTTCTTTACTTTTCGAACCATTTCTGCTGATGTTGCTGTTTTCTTCCGTCCACTTCTTTGCCGTCGGGCTACGCTACCAGTATCACGGTAACAAGCGATGGTCCGAGACACAAAAAATAATTCACATTTAAATGCTGGAGTGCTCTAACGATAGCCATTTGTGATTTTCCAGCCAAATATAAAGAAATCATACTATAACGCTTGAATTCCATCACGAATAACTTTTCTTCTGGAAAATCCCCACCAAAATGCTTTTATACGCTTGTAAACAATATAATGAGCTGTCACTGGAATGATTTTGACAGCTGTCGGAAAAGTGGCTTTGAAATGACAGCAGTCTAAAGTTTGTTGCAGTTTTTTCATCTCACCCTGTATATGTTCCCTTACGTGGGTAACGTGTACTCCAGAAGAATGATATTTGATACCGGACATCAAATACTGATTGAAAATTTCTCTGTCAAATTGTATCGAAATCGGTTCAGATTAGGATGTAACTCCCATACATATCGATATCAAGTTTTTTGTGCACCAAATAGCTAATATCAGCACAACTGGACTGAATTTTAACAATTACGACTGAATTCATCCTATCCCCAGTACTTGAAATTTAGTGTAAAGCGGTTCGAATTTAGCTATAGCTCCCATACATATGTTTCATCCGATTTGGTGTTTAAGTCCCTCAAATTAGTAATATGCATTCGGCAACAATGATATTTGGTACCAGATATCGGAAATAACTGCTAACTAACTAACTCTAAAGCCAAATGTTAATAGGTGGTACGACCAGCTTTGAATAAATTCTTTTGTTACGGGAACTCTACTAAATTTGCATTTCAGCATTTTCTAAAAATTATCAAATATCTCATATAAAGTGAAGGTAGTAGTAGATACCTGGCACGTCGCAATATTTGTATCATATTTATTTAGGTCCGATACGAAATGGACAATATCATATTTCTATCGAAACCTACTCCATAGAGGACCAATAATTTGAATAATCATAACAGAAGTCAAAGTATATTTAAATAATCGAACATTGGATGAGGATATACTACATCTGTCGGCAAAACCGACTGATACTTTTTAACTTGTTGGTATAAATTTCAGGAAAATCGGAATCCAATCTAAACTTAGTACTAAAATCCAAAGCTCAGAGCGATCAGTTACTTACTCATGTATTGTAATATATCTTAGCATATATAAATTGCTCTCTAGATCTGTAAATATCTTAAATAAATTTTCAGCATTCTTGAAAACATCTTTATAACTATTCTGAAAAAGATATTAATAATATTACATTTTATTGCTGCTGCTGTTTTATTTTTCTTGTCTATATTAAAATAAAAACACTTCAAAACTAACCACATTTTCTTATTGCCCATCTCTCTTTTTAAATGTTTTTCATTGCTGCTACTATTGCCACTGCTGTTGTTGTTGCTGCTGTTATTGCAATGCATCTGATGTGGCTGTCATCATTGTTGTATGTCTGTTGCCGCTGCCGCTCTTGTTTAATGTTCCCTCTTGCAGTGCCACTGCCGATGGCGTTCTGACCGACAATCCACATCTTGTGCTGTTATTTTATATGGCTCAACTGTTCTTACGCGAATTAGTGAAGAGCTATCGTCTGATACAAGTGGTGCCAATGGATATGTCAGGATATTATGGTAAGTTCACATCTGCAATTTATCCATTATTCTTAATTGTTCTCTACATTCCTCATGGAAAGAAGCATTTGTTTCAATTGCGTTGCTAACGCATTCCCCTCTTACACACTGTGTCCATTATTAATACAGGGGGGAAAACAAATATTTCCACAACTTGTGGAAATTGAGAGAAATGCTATTTCTATTGAGAACTGCAAATATTTACTTTTTGTTGTAGACAAATGTATTTTTAGAGTTATAGGAGTAATGGCCAAGAATAGAAGAAATATTTCATTTATAACTACAGTTTTATTTATTGATTTGGCATTCTAGTTAAGAATATCAGACACCGTGGAACTGTAGAAGGAAAAAAATAATTACAGAAAAATCTTAGCAGGTTGGGAAAGTAAAGCTAAAAATAGATGACAAAAATATTGGCTTTTCTAAAATATAAAAATCCCTTAAACATTTTTTTTTGAAGTTTTCGGATAAAGTTTCCTTGGAATCCTAGCCATATTCTCAGTCATTTGAGCGACTCACATATTGGGGCAAAAGTCGTAACGTGTTTGCTTGATTTTTATATATATTTTTAATCCCCCCACAACACTGGGATTCAGGGTTATATGTCCTTGTGAATTTATTTGTTACCGATTGTCACTGTGTTCTTGCGAACAAGTACAAGTCGCACTAATTATCTAACTGAGATGAGTTCATTTGCTTGGTAAAACATTGGTGATAATCGGTTCAGATTAGGATATACCTCCCACAAATAGGACGCATTTAAAATTCAACCGAACTTCGTGTCTAGATGCATGCATGTATCTAATTAGGTGAAAATCGGTTCATATGTTGCTATAGCTCCCATATACATGTTTCATGCTATTTTATATTTGAGGTCTATTATATAAATGAGTAGTGAAATAAATGACTGACTGAGAATCCGCGCCCAGACGAAACGGCTGAAGATAGAATCTTGAAGTTTTGTGAGAGTGAGGGTCACTCTTGGTCTGAAGCGGCCAGATAAGGCTAGGTTTTTGGAAATTTGTACTAGAAAGTTACGAAAAGCATTAAAAGGTACTAAATATAGTAGCCATTGTATTTGAGGAAGCATTAGAGCCAGATGAGTGAGGATCACTGATGGATTGTATGATAAATGTACCAAAGGGTTTTTGGAAAATCGGACTATAAGTGTACGAAAAGAACTAAAATGTACTACATTGGGTACCATTTTGGAGTTGGAATCAAGGTTGTGGAGTAGAGTCGATGTAGGGAGGTAGTATTGGGTGTGTGTACTCATGTATACGAAAAGTTCTAAACAGTACTAAATTTTTTACAATTTGAATTTGGAGGAACAGATAGAGCTGGAATTTGAAATTAACATTACTGGCGGAGCGTAGGATTGTGATATGGAAATTTGTACTTATGTGCACGAACCGATAGAGCTGGAATTCTAAAATTTAGAAGTAAGATTACTATTGCTTTCGGGGACAGAGGAATGTATGTACTTTGGGAATTTCCTACTGATGTGTACAAAATGGTACTAAATTTTGTACAATTTAAATTTTAGGTGAACCGGTAGAGTTGGAATTCTGAAATTTGGAAATAAGATTTCTATTGAACTGTATGATGTAGGGCGTTATTATACCAAATGGTACTAAATTTGGTAAAATTTGGATATGGGTGAACCTGAAAATTGGCAAATAAGATTACCATCGGAGCATAGATTGGGATATGTAGGTAATTTTGGAAATTTTCTATTTATATGTAATAAAATGTACTAAATTTGGTACAATTTGTATTTAGGCGAAACAACAGGTTTGGAATCCTAAATTTTGGCATTGGGATTACTGTGGGTGTGTACGATTGGGGTATGGAGGAAGCGTTGAAAATTCGTACTTATGTGCAATACAGGGTGAGATGAAAAAACTGAAACCAACTTCAGACTGCTGTCATTTCTAAGCAACTCGTCCGACAGCTGTTAAAATTATTCCAGTGACAGCTCATTATATTGTTTACAAGCGACAAAAGCATTTTGGTGAGAATTTTCCAGAAAAAAAGTTATTCGTGATGGAATTCAAGCGTGATAATGGGATTTCTTTATATTTGGCTGGAAACCCACAAGTGGCTATCGTTAGAACGCTGCAGCATTTAAATGTGAATAAATCTTTTGTGTCTCGTTCCATCGCCCGTTACCATGATAATGGTAGCGTAGCCCAACGTCAAAGAAGTGGACGGAAGAAAACAGCAACTTCAACCATTGAAATTCCAAAAAGTCCAAGAACTTACACCGCAACAGAAAAAAAAATAGACTCAAAAAAGGTAAAGAGTTGCTTTACTTGGCCGAAAGTGGTGAATTGCTGAATTTGGTTTCTCCGATGAGAAAACATTCGTTGCCCAGCAGTTTGTAAACAAACAAAATGATCGTGTTTACTTGCCAAAGACATCAGCTGAAAATATGCACCTTGGGTTGGCCACCAGAACTTAAGCGCCGGCCATGGTGATAGTGTGGGCCGCCTACCATCGGCCGCTCTCCACTCGTATAAATCGACCGTGGCATCAGAATAAATGCCGAATATTATCACGAAAATATTCTGGAGGGTGTATTAAAGTCATGATGCTATTTCCGACATTTTTTGCTTTCATTCGATAAAATTTAAAAAAAATGTAAAAATTATGGCGGTGACTTTGTTGCAGGTTTTTTATCTCTCCCTTATATGTACTAAATTTGGTACAATGAATTGGGCGAACCAAGCCCTAAAATTTTGAATTGTAACTGATAGAGCTTAGAATTTTTCATGAGAACCAAGATTGGAACGTAAGTATTAAGGTGTGCAAACTGTACTAAAGTTGGAACAGTTCGGTTTAGGGTGAACGACTGAATCTAAAACTGTTGGTGGTAGGGTTGTCAAGAAATGGGGTTTTGTACGAAAAGTACTAAATAGTACCTTATTTAGTAAAATTTAGTACAATTTGGCATGGGTTGAATAGATAGTCCTTGGAATCTGAAATTTTAAATCAGTGTCGCTGTTCATGTGTAGCCTGGATATATGGAAGTGGTTTCGAAATGTCTTTTGTGTTTTGGAAATGTGTTTTATAATCCTTAGAGATAGAGCTGAAATACCAAAATTTCATATCGAGGTCTCTGTTTGTATCTGGTGGTGGTTTTGATAATGTGTTCTATAATTGTACGAATAGTACTACATTTAAATCACTTTGGATGTTTTATTATGGAGAAATGTATATAGTGGACTAAAGTATTCCACTCCTCCTTATACTTTTTTTAAATATTAGGATTAGAAAAATTTAAAGAATCTCTAATATTTTTTTTTGGAATAGTTGTTTTTAAAATTTTTTAACTTTCGTGGGGAGGTATAAGTAGGAATGGGCCGAAGAATTACATGACATCATATCTCCTGTTGAGAAAAATATTTAGATCTACCAATGTTTGAAAAAAAAAACTCTGAATTATGTCGCTAGTTATAAATATCGAAATTGTGACCCTTTTTGGGGGAGCTACAAGAAGGGGTGGACGGATATCTATTATATTCTACCTAAATTTTGCGTTTGTAAATATATTTGGGGTGTGAAATTTGAATCGAATGTTTATTACGATTTTTGGAGCAATTGGTTATCCAAAATGTTAACCTCTTTGTGTGGGAGGGACCAGAAAGAGTGATCTTGTGTTAATAGAAATATTGGGATGTGTCGAGTTTGAAAGAAATGTAGATGTTCATTTCACGTTTTATTAAGCTTCATGGTTATTAAAAATTTTGACAAGTTGTTCCGGAGATACCAGAAAACGTGGTCCGGCATATTCACACCTGATAGTATGTCAATGAAAATATTGTGATGTATGTGTAATGTGAAGAAAATCGGTTATTTATTCCCTATTTTATGAAAGTTATCATTTTCCAAAATTTTGATCCTTTGTGGGGGAGGTACATGATTGAGGGGGCCAATATTGTCCATTTTCGCACCCGACATAGAACTGACACAGAAATTGGAATTTGCCAAGTTTGAATAAAAAAGATCCTTTATTTTTCTATACATAAATTAATTTCTTTGAAAATGCTGTCATATTGTGGGGGAGGTACCAGAAGGGTTGGATCGATATTGCCCAGCTCCTCACGCGATCTAAGCTTGACCATAAAATTATTATGTACCAAGTTTTGATCAATTCTCATACTCCTTTTGGGAGTTATCGTGCGCCCCAGCTAATCAGACAGACGGAAGGACACCCCTATGTCGACTCTAAATGTCCTGTCCTCCTATAGACCCTCTATAGCCATATGGTTGAGAGTATAAAAAGGCGTAACACGAACTGTTGGAACAAGCCTAAAATTTAAAGATGGATTTTTCGCTGACGAAGTAGCGGGCACTTCCTTGTTTCTTATATAAACCTTTCATTCTTACTTTCCTTAGTGTTTGGTTTGATAATGGCGTAGTTTCTACTTATCCCTCTTTTCGGAGGACATTTTATTCAGAATTGTAAAAAGGAGAAAACATTCTGGCATAAATTGCTCAATGTTATCACCATATAACGTCACTCTCCAATTAAGAGTCCTAACACCTTTTTAGCTGGGTTACAATTCAGTATTTTACGGAATTTAACATGTAGCAAAGACAACTGATTTCACCATAATTTAAGTTTCCACATTATAAAATAATAATAGCCTTTGTAATAATATTAATACCCTGGCCTACAGTGTAAACAATGAAGAAATTGCAAAAATTCTTTAACTTTGGTGAACATTCATTAGAAAAATCCCAAAAATCAACTCTCCTCTACATTGCTATTCCTTTGTCTATCCTTTCAACCAACCGCATATTGCAAAATTTACGAATGCATTGAAACAATTATGACCTGTGGCAATAATTTAAAACGTAAAATCTTCATCAACATTGCAATTCCAGAAGAAAAACAAAGGAAACCCCTAACAAAGAACACAAATCCCAAGGAACAAAAAAAATATTGGGGAACATACGACGACGAAAATGAAAACGTTTGCATTGTGTGAACAATTTTGTAAAACGTATTTTGATGTTAGAGGATGTTGGATGTTAAGAGGATAATGGTTGTGTTATGACAGAGTATCTGTATCTGCTTGATATGTGGCAGAAGGGGGTACTACTTGAGGGGTTAGGAAACACGTACATATGTACTTACACCACAATGTAAGTGTGTGTGTGTGTGTCTATGTGTGTTATAAATGACAAATGCGGAGCAATATCTACGTGGCCATACTGCAACGGATATTACAAAAGTTTCGTTACATATTTTTGCTTTAGATTTATTAGTTTTTATTGAAACTTGAAATAAAATTCGACAAAAATGCGATTGTTATGAAAGATGAGATTATTTTTTAAAATACAGGGTGTGCAATCATTTTTATGTGATTTGAGGAGAGCTTTCCCAGTCTTTCTTCGAAAACCATAGCTCTGTTCCAAAACTGCAAGAATGTAAATAATATTGAGATAACCGATTTTCCCTAAAGTCTTAAAGTCGGGCGGGGCTGTCTTTATGATACTCTACAATACTTTGTATATTTAGTAGAGCTTCACATAACAATTCAAACTTTTTATGGGATAATTAAATCATACAAGCTATGAGTATAATTATAATTTAAAGTTCAAAGGACTATATATGCTGAAGAATTTGTATCTTGTATTGCTCATTTGGTGCACAATTAACTTGAAATCGGAAAAAGATATATGGGAGCTATATCCAAATCTGAATCGATCTCGATAAAATTTGGTAAATATATTTCTGGGCTGTATATGATATATTTCCCTTAATATCGTTGTTACGGAGTGAATATTACGGCAGTGGGGAACAAATATAACAAATCGGATGAACAAGCTATAGCTATATCTAAACCGATCTTCACTAAATTTGACATACTAGCTGCTAGACTCAATTCAGTCGTAAGTGCTAAATTCCATCCCATTTAGACTAATATTACACGTTTGGTGCAAAATAAAAGGCAAATAGGTCGAAGTTATATATGGGAGCTATATCTAAAATTACATGGACAGACGGACGAACAGACGGACATGCAAAAATCGACTCAGAATGTGATTCTATACAGATCATTAAAAGGAACTATGGATCTATCTCGTTTCCTTTTGCTTGTTACAAACCAATGCACAAAAACATAATACCCTGACCACATTGTGGTGTAGGGTATACAAACAGTTTAATTGTATCAGCCGACAGATGTATACCCCCAGCTTTGAGTTATAATTTTTCAGGTGGAATCAGATGTCCAATATTGTCCAATTCATATCTAAGCTGAGTCTGCTATAAATATTACAATGTGCCCGATAATTACTATGTGTAGACTACTACTACTACTACTTCCTATACTTTATATGAGATTTTTGCGAATTTTTGGAAAATGTGGAAATATGCGTGTGGAACCAGATATAACGAACCGAAATATTACATTTCATCTAATATAGAGAAAAATATTGGTATATGCAAAATTTAAAGGAAATCGAACATTTATATCCAATTTAATACAAAATCACAAATTTCGATTAATTACATATTCATATCAGTATAGAATTACCGACTTTATATAATGCAAGTAATGACAGATACAAGTATTGCAAATTGTGACCCTTTGTGGCTGAGGTACCAGGAGGAGTTGGTAGATATATATATCACCTTCACAACAGATCTTGTGTAAGTAAATATGTTTAGATGTGTAAAATATAAAAAAAAGTTGGATGCTTATTTCGCGTTTTACGAGCGTTTAATTTGGAAAATTAAGCATCCTTTGTGGGGAAAGTACCAGAAGTAGTTTGTCGATATATCCCATATTCAAAGCTGATCTTGTGTTAGTAAATATAATGGCATGTGTGAAATATGAAGAGAACAGGATGCTTATTTCGGATTTTATAATCGTTTTGGCTATTCAAAATTTTGACCCTTTGTGAGGGAGGTACCAGAAGAAATGGTCCGATCTTTACTATCTTCATAACAAATCAATTCAAAATTTTGGATGTTTCTGGGGGAGATGCCATAAGAAGGAACCGATACATACCATCTTCACAGAAGATCTTGTATTAGTAGAAATAATGGGATGTGTGAAATATGAAGGGAACTGTATGCTTATTTCGGTTTTTTAATCGTTTTTGTTATTCAAAACTTTGGCCCTTTGCGGAGGAAGTATCAGAAGGAATGGGCCGATCTATACCATCCTTATAACAGATCTTGTGTTGATGGAAATATTGAGATGTGCCAAGTCTGAATGGAATTGAATGTTAAATTCGCGTTTTATGAGCTTCGCGGATATTTTAAATGTTGACCCTTTGTGATGTCAGAAGGATTGGACCGGCATATTCCATATTTACACCAGACCTTTGGTTAATAAAAATATTGTGATATGTGTAATTTAAAAATAATCGGACTTTTAGCTTATGTAGGGGTGGTACTTAATGGAGTGGACTGATATTGTCCATTTTCGCACCTGACCTATCACTGATGCAAATACTAGGTTTTGAAAAGTTGTTGCAAAATTAAATAATCCTTTCCCTGTCTATGCAGAAGTTTATTTTATTTATTTTTTTTTTATTATTATTATTGTTATTATTTTTTTTGAAAATGTTGACCTTTTTTGTGGGAGGACCAATAGGAGTGGACCGATATAGCACATCTCCGAACTCAATTTAAGTTTGATAAGAATATTACAATGTACCAAGTTTGTACCAACTCGGATACTCCCTTGGAGAGTTATCGTGCGCACCAGCCAGACAGATAGACGGACGGATATCGCTAGATCGAATATCCTGGAACAGATTTGCTCCAAAAAGGCCTAGGGTCTAAAACCGTTATTTCAATGAAGCATATGGATGAGCGAATAAAAAACAAGTACGGGAAGGTTAATGTCGGGAGGGGCCGACTATATGATACCATACACCACTATGCGTATTAAGTAGGGCCCCCGTTATATTGGGAATTTATATAAATTAGATCATCCCAACTATGAACCTTAGTTGATTGCGTGACTTTAGAGTAGGCAAAAATTGGGAACTATATCCAACTCTGAATCGATTTCCAACAAATTTGACGAACCGAATTCGGTTGGATGAGCCAAAATGCAGGTCATTTGGATATTGGCCGAAATCGGTTGAAAATATGTATGGAAGCTTACATAAATCGACTCAGAAAGTGATTCTATGAAGGTCCTCAAATGGAACTGTGGGTCTATCTCGCTTCCTTCTCCATGTTAAAAAAAGATATAATACTCTTACCACTACGTGATGTAGAGTATAAAAATTGCATAACTAGTAGATTTTTTCAGGTTCTGGAAAGAAACATACTAAAGTGGTATTGCCCGGACCCCAAATAAGGATTTCCCTGTTATTTAGGAAGGTTTTTATAAGATGTACCATTTTTTTTTTTCACAACAAATAGTATATTTTTTTCTCAGAATCAGTCTTTTATTAAAATCATAATCGCCCTTAATTCACTTCAACATTTCTTTTTTTTCAGAAAATCGCGCGGGTCCCTCGAACCTCGGCAATGTCATTAGCCAAATATTACTGTGCAAACAAATAACACCGGATTTCAATCAAGAAGAGCTGTGTAGCATTACAAAGGATTCACAGGATATCGCATTGTTACTATCGGAAATGCAAGAGTTCATGCCAAAACATGAAACATATCTGGGTATGTATGTAGAACAGCATTAATACATTCATCCGTTCGCTTGTTTGTTTGGTTGTACGTTCATTCATTCAATGGCACGTCAAGAAAAAGGCTTTTGTGGTTTTATCCTTTTCATTCCGGTTTTCATGTACAATGATGATGAGTTTTTTTCCTTTTAGGTTTGCTTGTTTGTGATAACACAAACATTAGTTTGCTTTTAATGGTTTTTTGTTACTCCTGAAGCGTTTCAATTTGAGAAATTAGATTTAAACATTATATTATATAGAGTTGAGTTGAGGCTACTGGATGGAAAAATGTACTGACATTTTACACCATAGCAAAATATTAAATAATAATATTTTAGAGATGCAAGAAAAGGCACTTCACTCAAAAATGATTCTAAATAACATTATGTGAGCTGAGAAATGTGTAATAAAGGTGATAACGTAAAGTCAGAGAATCATAATACAAAAGGTGCTGACACAATTCCGGCTAAACTTTAACCAGTTATTAAAATCCCAATAATTTATACAAGCCTATGCACTATTTAGACTACGACATTGACAATTGATTAATATAATTATATTATTTCTAAATATATATAATTATTCCCTTATTTAATCAGGGAAGCATTTGCCACAAGGATTGGAGTTTTGGTGGCAATATAAAAACTCAATGATATGTTTGATAAGGTTCCGGCAGCTGTAGTTATATCCAACCTCGTATAAAAATGCTCCTCCATTCAAATCTACAATTTTAGCACTCATACTTACATGTTGAGGTAATCAATACTTTCAGTACCATTTGCATTTATTCTTCTTGGTTTGTGATAAATGAAATCTGGCCATCTACTGATTCGCCGCATTGGGAATAAATAGAAAAGGCAATAAAATGTTTTATGTTCTTTTAACTTTAAAGGCATCTATTTTTGCCATTATGGATCCTATCAACCCAAAACACTTACGCTTTTATACCCTACACCACATAGTCGTAATATTATTATGTCATTGTGCATTTGTTTATAACATGGGAAAGACAGCGATATCGACCCATAGTTACTTTTGAAGATCTTCATAGAATCACTTTTTGAGTGGATTTATGCATGTCAGTCCTTCAGTCAGTATATGTATTTTTGAGAATGAGAATCGGTGCAAATTTATGTATAGCTCGCATACCGATTTCTGGTTAATTTTACATCGAAATGGCCAATATTACTCCAAATGACCTGAATTTTGGCACATCCGAAGCAAGAGCATCAAACTTGGAGAAAATCGGTTCAGATATTCGATTCAAGATTATTGTACACCAAATGGCTAATATCAACCCAAATGGACTGAATTCTAGAAACGAGTACTTCAAATTTGGTGAAATTCGGTTCAGATATAGCTCCCATATATAGGTTTTATTCGATTTGGTGTTAAAATCCCTCATATCCGTAATATGCAGATACAGCTTAGAAATATATAACTGAACCTCCAGTTGTTCGGGATTCTCTTCTTACCGAAATTATTTCAATCTTCGTATTTTGAGTTCGTGATATGCACCATCTTTTCTGGCCGATAATTGGATTTAGAGGAATCGTTACTTTTGAGGATATTCATAAAATTATTTTCTGAGTCGAATTATGCGTGTCAGTCCGTCCGTTTGTCCATTCATTTTTGTGAACAAAATGCTGGTCGCATTTATTATCCGTTTGAGATAAAAATATTCAAACAATATTTGTTTGGCCCTAGGACGAACCACGTTGAAATTGATGAGAGTCAGTTGAAATTTAGATATAGCTCCCATATATATCATCAACCGATTTCGGGTTATCAATCCAAATGACCTTAATTTTGGCACATCCGACCAAATTAAGTCTAAAAGCAAGTACATAAAGTTGTGTGAAAATCGATTCAGATATAGCTATAGCTCCCAAATATAGGTTTCGTCCGATTTGGGGTTTTAGGTCCCTCACATACGTAATATATACTCCACAACAATGATCTGTAGTACCAGATGTCAAATACAGCTCAGAAATAAGTACCTGATATTTTATCAAGACCGGTTCAGATTTGGATATAGCTTCCATATATATCTTTATCCGGTTTCAGGTTTATTGTGACTAATATCAGCCCAAATGGACTGAATTTTGGCACTTCCGACAGAATTCAGTCTAGAAGCAAGTGCATCAAATTTGGTGAAAATCGGTTAAGATATAGCTATAGCTGCCATTTATATGTTTCATCCGATTTCGGGTTGTAAGTCCCACTCATGGTAATAAGCCTAAATATACTGAATCTTAGCATTTCCGGCGGAATTCAGCCTAGAAGCAAGTACTTCAAATTTTTGGTGAAAATCAGTTCAGATATAACTCTAGCTGCCATATATATATTTCATCCGATTTATTGTGAAAGTCGAAGTCCGATTTTATGGTGAAATTCGGTCCAGTATACCTATTGCTCCAATAAATATATTTTTAATATAATCCTTATCGAATCAACAACTATACAGCAATGTTGTTTGTTTCATAGTTGGTGTGATCTACTCGTATGGCAGTATTTCCCAAAGTATTGATCGGGCCGAAATGAATATGCAACTTTTTTCTGGACCTACTACCAAATAATATGTCGACAAAAGCAAGTGAAGAGCACACCGATTTATCGGAATATACGTCACTAAAAATACTTTCAATCGCAAACTATGAATGAAATTCTGGCTCTTGGTTGTTGGGAAGTATCGTTACCCAGTAAATTTTGGGAACCACTGGTATAGGGTATTATCCGCCCGGCTTTTTTTACTTTCCTTACAGCTTTTTATTCGATTTTCGTACATTCCATATATTTGGAGATAGAATTGTTTGAGATTTTTTTACAGCTCGCAACGGGTACCCACACCCTCATGCAGAAAATTGTCACCATAAGATCACGTATGAGCCGCTATATATTGATGCTACCCTTTAATCGGATGAATTTTGCCAGATTTTTAATGGAATTAGTGACATGTGGAGATTTGGCACACATGTGTCTTAGCCTTCGTATCGCCCCCCATAAAAAAGTATCTCAGACTTGTTTCATAGAAATTTTTTTTAAATTTCGTATTAGAAGTTTGTATCGGTACCAAACCCCAACTTTTGAGTCAGACAACGAAATTCGTCCTCATCATTACTTTATTCCTTTTATTGTTTTGCTTGTACACAAATTTTGTAACTTTAATGAAATGATATCACATAAATAAACTTGTAATTGAATCAGCCCCCCCCCCTTATAATACCTACATTTGTTCTAATATTTTATGATTATTACCACTATTTTAGTTGTAACCTTTGGTAATTCTACTTAAATACATTTCTGTTTCTTTTTTGGGATATCTCTTACAGAACGCCACACTGCACTGGATACCAATGGTCCTTGGGCAAATAAAGGACGCCACAATTACATCTGCAAAAATATGAGTTTACTTTGTTGTGTCTCTCGACCAAATTATCTCTGAAAGTAAATTGTAAGCCATCATCAGTACCAGTAGCATCACCACAATCAGCCACAATGACCATCCTCATTATCATCATCATCATCATCATCATCATTTCACCCACAAAAACAAAAAACCAAACAAAAAAAGAGGAATCAAGTCAACAAGAAATGCATAGTAAGGACATAAAAGGTTAACTGAAAAATTCAAAAAAAAAAAAAAAAAAAAAAAGAACAAAGAAACAACTTTTTTAAGAGGCAACACTCTTTCTCTATGTACATATGTACGTACGTACATAAATATTTATTTGGTTTTCTTTTACAATTGTTACACATTACCACCCTGAAAGTAATCAAAATAAAAATATATATACATATATATATATTTATTTTCCAAAGTAATTTAAGAACAAACAACCGAACAAAAATGCACCAATTAGAATTTTAGAAGAAAGAAAAAGGAAACCCAGAAATAAAAAAGAAAAGAACAAAAAATCGGAAACATAAGGTGGAAACATGAAATCTGGAAATGTTAACAAACACATCAATTATTATAGAGACTTAAGCATAGAATTTAGTCAAGAATAAACACATAATACATACATAGTTATTTACATATATACATACATATTTATTTTATGTATACATTGTAACACCATCTTATATAAATATACACTTAATTAGAATATTTGAAAGGTAGGAAATAAATCTGAAGTCAAATTTGTTATTATAGCATAAATAATTTTGTTAATATATTAAAGGAAAAAAGAAGGACAACAAATAAAAACTGAAATTTGAGAACTTATAATATAAATTATCTGGAAGCAAATAAAGAGACTCTGGATCGGTATTCGAAGTATATCTGGCAATTTGATTTTTATTTTGAATTTATTTATTTTTATTTTGAAAAATTTTGTAAAACTTAATATTTAAAAACAACTATAGTTGAGAGGGGCAACCGCCACATTTACAATTGAGAGCAATATAAATATGATTTTTATACCCTACAACACTATGTGTTGGTGGTATTATAAGTTTAATTGGGCGAAATATTGGTTTCCCACATAGGAAAGTATATATGGATCTTCCTATCTCGCCTAGCTGAGTTGATCCAGCTATGTATGTCCGTCTGTCCATGTTAATTTGTAATCACTCTACAGGATCGCAATTGTGGTCCGATCTTCACGAAATTTAAAATGTAGGTGGGGCTAGGGCCCGAGTAGAAGCCTAATATTTAGGGCTTGAATTGGACCGAAAACTGAAAAATTTCCTGATTTTGAAGTTGCTCTACAGGTCGCAATTATAGACCAATCGACACGGAAGTTAGCGTGGGGCTAGAGCTTAGGGCTGGGTAGCAGTCTTGCAATCTTTTTTGTGGGTTAAATAGACCATAACATTTGTATTAAATAAAAGTCAAATTTTCCATTTAACCGGAATTTTTTTAATCACGGCGGAATCACAAATAGACGACCATGTCAATTCTGACCGTTACGTAGATGCCGACAGTAAAAATATCGGATATACATAGCGAAATATATACAATGTGTATATACGAAGGGAGGGGATGTTAGCTAGAATGCTTATATCTCAAGAATGGCTGGACCGATTTTGACAAATTTCGCCCACTTGGCATAAAAAATAAAATCCAAAAAATCGCCTAAAAAGATTACAATAATGATGCTAATATAGATTTTGTAATGTTTTGTGAATTTTTTTTTTTATTTTTCATATTTTTTATCGCATGCGATTTTTTCAATTTGACTTGATACTGAAGTGTATATTTTGTAATATTTTTTCACCTTCGAACACAGGTTGGGGTTATTATATACAGTCTGTAATTATCGTCCGATTATCACGAAAATTTTCACAAGGGTAAGGTTAGGCTCAGAAGGGCTAGGCCTATTGTTTTCAAAGATGTCCGCAATATTTTTAGGGGTTGAAATGGACCAAAAACAGAAAAAAATTCAATATTGAAGCCAATTGACACGCCTGAGAGGAGAGTTGAGAACAAGTAAGAAGTCTAGCATTTTGGATGACCATTGAATTATATTTAACTGTAAAACGGACAACAACAACTTACAGCACGACGGAGTGCGTAAATATTGAGCAAATGTCCCTGTTCAAAAAGCTAAGAGTAATATCTGGGCAATACTCTATGACAGCGTAATCTCCCAAAATATATTTGGACCTAAGGGGGCTTCTGACATATTGTAGTGTTGTAAGGTATCACATGGTCGGTTCCGCACAACTATAGCTTTTGCTTACTTGTTTAAAATATCCTTTTTTTAGGCATGTACTGCTTTAAGGAGTGACATCTTCGAGCAATACAGTAATGTTATATTGGGAAATGAATATCTTCTATATCTATAAAAGAGGAAAATGTTTGTTTGTAATTTGTGGACTCGAAAACCGCTGAACAGATTTTCCTGAAAATTTCCAAGTATGCAACAATATCGCCTGAATGTAATATAGGCTGTATACATTTTTGAAATTCCACTTGGAACTGGATGTATGGCATCAGAATCGGAAGTACCTCCCAAAAATTTAGATTTACAGACACAGTCTCCAAATTGGAATAAGTGACGGGATTTGATTAGAAAATATATTTGCCAAATTATATGGAAATCGGTTCAGATTTGGTTTTGCTCTCACATATATATTTTCGCTCGATTTCATATATTTGATGCGCTGTGTATGCCACATTTCAATTAAATTTGGAATGTGCAATGGAATTTGTGTAAAAAATTTGTTTGCCCAATTATATTGAAATCGGTACAGAGTTGGATATAGCTCCCATATATATTTTCGGCCAATTTCATATATTTGATGCACCATACACGATACGTATATCCGATATCCGTATATCCGTGACTAAATTTGGTACAAAAATAAATTTGTCAAATTAAATTGAAATCGGTTTAGATTTGGATATAGCCCCCATATATATTTTTCGGCCGATCTCATGTATGTTATGTACCAAACACCATATGTATGTCCTATTACAATGAAATTCAGAATGTGTAGGCGGAATTTGGATACAACAATAAATTTGACAAATTAATTAGAAATCGGGTTAAATTTGGATATAGCTCCCGTATATATTCTCTACCGATTTCACATATTTGATGCACCAAACAACTTGTGTGTCTCCGATTTCAATAAAATATGGAAGGTGTGACGGAATTTAGTGTAAATGTAAATTTTGTCAAATTATATTGAAACCGTTTCAGATTGGGATATGATTTTATTAAGAAGCATTGACCCACAACGCCTTTGCAATGGTATAAGGCTAACAGTAAACAAGTAAAAAAACTGTAAGTTCGGTTCGGTCCGAACCTTGAATGCCCTTCACCAATTGGAACGAATTTGGAAATTTTCAAAAAAATATCCGTTAAAAATTGTATTAAAGGGTCTATACGACGACGCGCACCTGCATCATCAAAATCATGAGATACTACTATATGGTGGCTAAACCAAAACGTGGACCTGCACAGACAATTTTTTGTCAGAGCCTGTAATATCTATTACGAACTTCAAATGCCAAATTTGAAACAATTCGGTGAATAATATTAAAATACCGAATATTGGGAAGTACCGTTATATGAGAGCTCTACCAAAACGTGAATCTACATGGTCCATTTTCAATACCAAAAGTTCTGCAGACATAAAATACATTTGAGTAAAATTTTATCTACCTACTTTATTTCGTTCGGAAGCTAGATTGATTTCCACAGACTGCCAGTGAGATAGACGGAAGGACATCACTAAATCGAGATAGAATTTTATGCTGATCAAGAATACATGTACTTTGTGGGGTCTAAAAGGTATATTTCGAGTTGTTACAAACGGAATGACAAACTTAATATACCCTCCATACTATGGTGGAGGGTATAAACACTACACAACAATTTAATTGAGGATACGATTATTAAGGGAAAGCATGCTGCTACCTCGAATTCTTTAATTACAGCAGAAATGTCACATAACTTCAAAAGATTGCAGTTTCCTACACGCTTGGCATTAACTATGAAATTAATAAATCCGAAGGACAAACCCTTATGCTGACTAAATTTGGCATGTTCCTGCTTTTCTCATGGTCAGCTGCTTCTGGAGTGTTCACGCGTTGGTAGACCGAGTTATTTTGTTTACGCATGAACGTATTACGTTGTTGCAAAATGGTCAGGCTTAATCCCTTTATTGTTGTTTTTATAAAAACAACGTTTGTTTGTTTGTTACGTTTTTTAAATTTTTGAATGTCTTATTTTTAACCAATAAATATTTGTATACAAATTATAGGTCCACGATATCGTGTGTCCCTCATATAACGGTACACTAGATATTCGGTATTTTGATGATTTTTAGCGACATTATTCACTGGAATTGTTTCAAATTTCGTTCTTAGTGGGTACTACAGACAATGACAGCGTAGCCCTCATAGAACGATACCTCCCGATATCCGGTACTTTTGTGCTTTTAGGAGTGAAATTCACCGGAATTGTTTCAAATTTCGTATGTGAAACTCGTAATGGGTACTACAACCTATGACGGTAAATTGTCTATGTAGGTCCACGTCTTGATATAGGCCATATGTAATGGGACTACATATCAATTCCATATTTTGTATCATAGACAAATTAAATCCAATTCCACAAGCCAATTAATTCATGTCCCTTACAATGTCGTTTGACTGTAAATTGCAAATTTGTAAATATTTTAAAAATATTGCAATAATTACATAATAACGAGCCCTTTATTAATTACATTATTTATTTATTCGCAAAACGACCACATCGAGCAGAGCCATTAAATTACCAGAATCATAATTAAATGTTAATTACAACGACAAACTATGATTTTGAGTGGCTCCACTCCATTTACCGAGCAAAATTCATCGGAATTGTTTAAAAACATACACAAGGAGTTCCTTCTGAATACTTTACCCTCTGGAAGAGAATTGTCTATATAGTTGCACGATATCGAATAGCCCCCATAAAACGGTACTCCCAATATTTGCTATTTGGATCATTTTAGCGATTTTTTCGGAATAGTTTCAAATTTGCAAAAATTGTATTTGCAGGAATATCAAGATACTAACATTTAAAGAACAACGGAACCACACTTTTAGTACATTGCTGTACTGGTTACAATTATTGTTAGCCTTTTTGTAGGAATTCCACAAACATTTCCCGCCAGAGAGACCCACATGCGAACTTTGTAGATTTCGGCTGTAAAAGAATATAATCTTTATCCAAAAACAACATTTTTGGTACCTTTTTATCACGAATTTCCAAAAGTAGCGCCTTATCTAATGTTTCTTATCAAGTGTGTAACCCTGCCGAGTTTTGAAAATACCAGTTTTGAAATTATATCTTTGGTCCAAAAACACAAATTTTTAGTACTTTTTAGTATGAATTTCCCCAATTCCAACACCCCAAATTTCATGATTCAAGTCCTGGTCGTTTATCTTTGTCTTTGGTGTAGCAATCAGTCACTCACCTCTTACAATTATGTATATATAGATTGCAAACCAAGAATTTAATTTCCATTACTTCAAACCTCGGCCCTGAATTCCCTAATTTGTGTTATTATTATGATTACCTTGGGACAAAAACTTTTTTATGAACATTCTTTTCTTTTTTCAACAAACAAAGTTGTATATGAATATACTCACATATTTACATTGTGTCTGCGTGTGAGCTACATATGTATATTGTAAAATTAATTTCACAACATTTTAAATTAGGAACATGAGTTAATAATTAAAATTAAAAAAATTGTTATAAAACAATTTTTTGTCATATTTTGTATATACGTTGTATGTAATAACGAAATTTGTATACAGTTTGTCATGACTTTAATGAATTTGAAGAAATTATTACAATCCTTTTTAAATATTCTAAACCCAATTTCAAAGCCAAATAATTCATGTCAATTACAATTTTGTTTGACTGTAAATTGCAAATTTGTAAACATTTCAAAAAATATTGCAATAATTAAATAATAATGAGCTCTCTATTAATTACATTATTTATTTATTCGCGAAACGACCACATCGAGCAGAGCCATTAAATTACCAGAATCATAATTAAATGTTAATTACAACGACAAAATATGTTTGTGAGTGGCAAATAAAGTTGTGGATCGGTCTTCCACTCCCATTCCATTTAAGCAAATAATAAGCCCAATCTCGTAAAATACTACGAGATTGAATTATTTATGTTGCTGTAAAATTTAAAGCAATATTAAATGGTGGGATTTCGTTAGGAGAGCTGCAATGTAGGTTTGTATGTAGGGCTGAATATCAAATTAAAGCAAATACGTTTGTTGGAAAGTTTGTCAAAATGTTTTAAACAGTTCAAAATTTGTATCCCAAATTAAAATAGATTTCCATAAATGAACTGTTATTTCCAGAGGGTCAGTCAAGAAATCTATGCACATTCCAAGGTAGATTCAGACTGTAATCATATCAAAACAACTTATAGTATTCAAATAAATCAACACTAGTTGTAGTAATTTGAATTCGCCGGGAAAATACAGGACATAAATACACACTTCAAATTAAAAAGATCTACCTATATTTTAAAAAGTTTTTAAAAATTAAGGATATTTTTGTAAAAAAAGCACATAATTTCGACCGGGCCGAACTTTTAATACCCTCCACCATTTAAAAGGAATTAAAAAATTTAACAAAAAATCGTAAAAAATTCCGTTCATGTGAAAACCGTTAAATGGGGGCTATTCGAAGACCTGCATCATAGGAGACCATGTCATAGGCTGCAGTACCGATTCTGGATTTCAAATACGAAATTTAAAACAAATCCGGTGAATAATGTCAAAACAACGAATAAAAGGAAATACAGTTATATGTAGACTATACGAAGTAGTGGACCTGCATAGACAATTTTCTTTCATAGGCTGTAGTAACCATTACTAACTTTAAATACCCAAGTTGAAACCATTCCGGTCAATAATGTCATTAATACCATGAAAATCACCTTTGGCACGAATTATGGCCTTTAAACAGCCAATGAAACAGTCACACGCTGTCCGAATGTAGCTCTGGGGTATTTTGGCCCATTCCCGGCGAAGCGCTTGCTTGAGGTTATCGACACTTTGGTATTTTTTAGTGCCAACCTTGTTTCCAAAATAGTCCAGACACAATAGTCCAACCACTTGGTATCCGGAGATTTTGGTGCCCATTGTGCGATGCAAATGAAGCGAGCAACCTCATTTTGTAACCATTCTTGGGTGGCCCGTGCAGAGTGCGATGGTGCTGAGTCCTGCTGGAATGTCCAAGGTCTGCGGCCAAAATGTTTGCGTGACCAGAATATTCCCGCGATAATATTCGGAATTTATTCTGATGCTACGGTCGATTAAAACGAGCGGAGAGCAACCATCGGCTGTTATGGCGGTCCACACCATCACCATGGCCGGTGCTTGAGTTCTGGTGGCCAAACTAAGGTGCACATTTTCAGCTGACCTCTTTGACAAGTAAACACGATCAATTTGTTTGCTTACAAACTGCTGGACAACGAATGTTTTCTCATCGAAGAAAACCAAATTCGGCAGTTCACCACTTTCGGCCAAGCGAAGCAACTTTTCAACTGTTTGAGTCTATTTTCTTTCTGTTGCGGTGTAAGTTCTTGCACTTTTTGGAATTTCAATGGCTTCACCCCGAGTTAATTTTTCAATAATTGCCGAATGGAATATTGCGATATATTCAACTCACGAGACATTTTTCGGCCACTGCGAAGCGGATTTCGATCAAGCCGCTTCTTTACTTTTCGAACCATTTCTGCTGATGTTACTGTTTTCTTCCGTCCATTTTCTTGACGTCGGGCTACGCTACCAGTATCACGGTAACGAGCGATGGTACGAGACACAAAAGATTAATTCACATTTAAATGCTGGAGCGCTCTAACGATAGCCACTTGTGGTTTTCCAGCCAAATATAAAGAAATCCCATTATCACGCTTGAATTCCATCACGAATAACTTTTTTTCTGGAAAATTCTCACCAAAATGCTTTTGTCGCTTGTAAACAATATAATGAGCTGTCACTGTCATAAATTTAATAGCTGTCGAACGAGTGGCTTATAAATGACAACAGTTTGTAGTTGGTTGTAGTTTTTTCATCTCACCCTGTATACAGACTGTCCTGTTGTGAGCGATGAAACTAAAGTTCGTAAACGAAAAAAAAAACGTGGGAGCTGTTTGATTGCGAACATAAAATTCCGCATGACTGAGCTTGATTTAATTTCAACTAAGTGCGATCATACGTACACGTATACACATGATGCACCTCTCTGACGTTGTCAGAAGGAATAAGTTTTATATGAAATAGTTCACTTTAGTTAGCCTGATTACTCTTGAGATGCTCGATGAAGTGACAGTTAAATAAGTGGTTCATGTCTTTGCGCTCGTTTTATCAACCAATCGACTTCCAATGTTAATCTCTAGCTTTGGTGTCAGGATTTTTGGCTAACTGTCCTATTATCCTCTTTTTCTGGTGGGAGCATGCTAATTGCGAGGCGAGCTTCATGATCTCAAATGAAAAGGAAAGCCAGAGAGACCCTATCACACACTTACCACTATGTGACGAGTGTTGCCTGTGGCTAAGCGGCTCTTCTGGCAAATTTGGTGCGGATGATGGCCTACAAGGGCCGCTTCTTAGAAAATAGTATTTATTTTGAAGTTATTACCATTGTCAATCTTCAAGCTTTCAATTCACAGCTTTTATTTATTTATATAAATCAACATTGCTTTATTTTAGATAAATATGGAAACTGTACAAGATTTTTTTTTCTACAATGATTTAAATAAACTGATGTTATTAAATAATTCAATAGAACCAAATGCAATTAAATAAAATCGTATTGTAAAAGTAGTCATTATTTCCATTTTCTGTTGTAATACGATACTCTTATGTTCACACGTGTTTGATATATACAAGTATGTGCTTGTACACAAAAACAATAAGACAAAAACAATAAGACCAACGAATGAATAAAGTGGAATATTTAGCTACAGAATGCGATTCCCTTTGTCTATAGCGAATGATATATTGTTTTTTTTTTTTCATTTTTGGCAATGTTGAAATTTAGTAAACAGTATATGTATACACATGGAGAAAAAACAAGTATAAAAGCAGTAATACCCTCCACCATTTGGGTCGAATTAGGAAATTTTCAAAAAAAAAAAAAAAAATACATTAAAAATGCTGTTAAAATCTTAAAAATACCGGATATATATATGGATATATATGGGGATATACGATATCATGGTCCTATATAGACAATTCTCTGTCAGGGGATTAGTACTCAGAAAGAACTACTTGTGTGGATTTTCAGACAATTCCATTGGAAAATGTAGTAAACTCATCAAAATACCGAATATCGGGAGGTATCGTTGTATGGGGGTATACGAAATCGTGGACCTATATTAACAATACTCTTTCAGATCGTAAAGTATTCAAAAAGAACTCCTTGTGTGGCTAAAATATGCATTTGTCGGGGGGTACCGTTGTATGGAGGATATACGATATCGTGGACCTCCATAGACAATTGTCTGTCAGGGGGTAAAGTATTCGCAAAGAACTCTTTGTGTACAATTTCAGACAATTCCATTGCAAAATGTGGCTGAAATAATAAAAATACCGATATCGTGGTGGGGGGAGTGTTACCGTTATATTGGATAGAGATGAAAATGTTTATAAGTGCTGTTGTAATATTTAGAAAATTTTCCAAAAGAATTTTAGTTTAATTTAATTAATTCATTAGTACCTCTTCTATTGAGCTTCCGATCTCGTCACTTGAGTAATGTTTTTTTTTTTTGGTCATAGAAGTTTTTTTTTTAAATAACTTCTGTGGTGACTATCCCAGACAAAAAACAAGAGAACTGATGAGGATTGGTGGCTCTTTCCGAAACCTAGGTATTCCCTGCCTTACCTCCTAGTAAACATTAACATCATTCACGACTAACAAACAAACGTTGTTTTTATAAAAATAACAATAATGGGATTTTTGCAACAACAAAATACTACTATATAAGGAACAAATATGTTATATGTTCTATAAAACTCGAGGATAATGTTGGTAAATTGTAATCCTTAAACGAGTCGCAAAAAGGTCTTTTTGGTCATAAATTTTGAAATATTGCTAATAAAACTCCCTTTGAACGGGATCTTAGCAAATCAAAATATCCCCCAAAATTATTTGTCACAAGATTCTACTATAGGTCTCAGACGAGATGAAAAACCTAAATCTTACTCATTGGAATTGAAAGATTGATCAAGTGGGATAATATTTTTGAAAGAGAGACCAGGCATTTAATTCATCTTTGACGCTTTTTAATCAATATTCAAAATAAGGAAAAATATTTCGATTCTAATTTTGAATAATTCTTACAGAAAGTTCTGTAGTTCTGTACTTTTACGAAGCTGTTCTACCTCCTTATTTTACCATGAATTCCTCAAAGCATAATTTTGAAAGCACAACGCCACCGTCAAAATTATTCTTCATCAATCTCAGTACAACCCACTAAAGAAAGGAAATTGAAATTTTTTCCCAATTTTGTATACCCTCCACCATAGTATGGAGGGTGTATTGAGTTTGTCATTCCGTTTGTAGCACCTCGAAATATACATTGTAGACCCCAAAAAATGAATATATTCTTGATCAGCATAAAATTCTATGTCGATTTAACGATATCAGCCCGTCTGTCTGTGGAAATCACTCTAGCTCCCGAACGAATTGAAGTAGGTTGATAAACGATACCTTCGTATATTCGGTATTTTGATGATTTTAACGATATTATCCACCGGAATCGTATCAAATTTCGTATTTGTGGTTCGTTATTAGTACTGCAATATGTGCTAGAACATTTCCGATACAGGTCCATGTCTTGGTATAAGCCCCTATATTCGGTATTTTGATGATTTTAGCGACATTATTCACGGGGATTGTTTCAAATGTCGTATTTAAAGTACGTAATGACTACTACAACCTGTGACATAAAATTGCCTGTGCAGATACAGGTCCTCGTATAACCCCCATATAACGGTACCTCCCTAAATTCGGTATTTTCATGCTTTTGCGACATTATTCACCGGAATTGCTTCAAGTTTCGTAATGGGTACTACATCCTGTGACAGTAAAATGGCTATACAGGTCAACGTCTTCGTATAGCCTCCATATCAAAGTACATCTCTCTATTCGGTATTTTGGTGATTTTAGCAACATTATTCACCAGAGCCGTTGTAAACTTCGTATTTGAAGTTTGTAATGGGTACTATTGGCTAAGACATGAAATTGGCTATACAGATCCACGTCTTCGTATAGACCTCATATAACGGTATCTCCCTATATTCGATATTTTGCTTCACCGGAATTATTTCAAATTTCGTATTTAAAGTTCGTAATGGGTATTACAACCTGTGGCAGAAAATTGCCTGTACCGGTTCAGGTCTTTGTGTAGCCCCCATATAACGGTTCTCCCTATATTCGGTATTTTGATGTTTTTGCGACATTATTCACTGGAATTGATTAAGGTTTCGTATGTTAAGTTCGTAATGGATACTCCAACCTGTGACAGAAAATTGCCTGTACGAGTCCACGTCTTCGAATGGACCCCAAAATAACGGTAACTCCCTATATTCGGTATTTTTAAGATGTTAATTGTTTTTTAATTTATTTATTTCCTTTTTTTTTTTGAAAATTTCTAAATTCTTTCTAAATTGTGAAGGGTATTCAAAGTTCGGCCCGGAAACAATTGATTTTTTGTTTTACAGACTATTACCACTGTTGGATTTTAGAGCCGAATTTCGTTTAGTTAGCAAGTTTCCAGCCAAATCCAACCGATTATACCCTCCTCATAAAGTGATATATTGTAAAACTTCCAAACTTCCAATAAAAGTTTAAATTGTTTAGATTCATAAATATTTTTCTCAGTGTATACGAACCTCCAAATGTATATTCATTCACTAATACCTACATAAATAAATACGTAAATTTCTGTATCATTTATAAATCAATTTAGTCATTTTAATTTACAATGACAATCTGTTGACACATCCAATATTGCTCGTTGACTGGGTGGCTGGATGGTTGGCTGGTTGCCTGACAGGCAGACACACAAAAAAAGCCAACAGCCACATTGGCTACATCGTGCTGTTGCCAAAAAAAAAAATAAATAAAAATAAAAACAATGGCATTTAAAACAAACAAACAAGATAAATGAATAAACGAAGCTGAAGGATAGATGTGAAAAAATACGAATCCTCCTTGTGGTATTCGTGCGTGTGTAATCAACACGAAATGGCTTTATGTGTCGTTGAACCAATTTGACTCGACGATATTCAGCTTGTTCTACGGCGAGAAGGTTGGACTAGGAATTACGCTACACGAATGAATTAATTTAAATGGGGAATATATCAACCTCTACACATTTAAATGTGTGGAAGGGAATCACTTAATAAATTCTGACATGTTTCAAATACACGCTTATTTATGTGGGTTCGAAGGCAGATGGAAAGGAACTTTATCTGCCGCTGAAATATTTTTATACAACTTGTCACAAATTGATTTAATAGAAATTAAACATGGCAGCAATGATGTTGTCTTTAACATAAACAAGTAAAAAAGTTCGGCCGGGTTGAACTCCACCATATGGAACGACTTCGGCAATTCTCAAAAAAAAAAAAATCCATTAAAAATTCTGTTAAAATCTTAAAAATACCGAATGTACCTGTTATATTAGGGTCTATACGACGTCATTGACCTGCATAGGTAACTTTTGTCATAAGACATTACAATATTCCAATGCGAAACTTAAAAGAATCGGTAAATAATGTACCTAAAATCATCAAAATACCGAATATCGGGAGGTACCGTTATATGGGGGCTATACGAAGACGTGGACCTGCACACACAATTTTCTGTCTTAGGATGTAGTATCCCTAACGAACTTTAAAAAATAAATTTGAAACAATTCCGGTGAATAAATTCGCTAAAATCATCAAAATACCGAATATCGGGAGGTCCGGTTATATGGGGGCTGTGCGAAGACGTGGACGTGGACCTGCACATACAATTTTCTGTCTTAGACTGTAGTATCCATTACGAACTTTAAAGACCAAGTTTGAAACAATTCCGGTGAATAATGTCGCTAAAATCAACAAAATACCGAATATCGCAGGTACCGTTATATGGGGGCTATACGAAGACGTGGACCTGCACAAACAATTTTCTGTCTTAGGATGTAGTATCCATTACGAACTTCAAATACCAAATTTGAAACAATTCCAGGGAATATTGTCGCTAAAATCATTAAAATACCGAATATCGGGAGGTACCGTTATATGGGGGCTATACGAAGACGTGGACCTGAACAGACAATTTTCTGTCTTAGGATGTAGTATCCATTACGAACTTCAAATACCAAATTTGAAACAATTCCGACGAATAATGTCGCTAAAATCTTAAAAATACCGAATATCGGAAGGTACCGTTATATGGGGGCTATACCAAAACGTAACCCAATTTCAATACCAAAAGTCCTGCAGACATATATTTATGTAAAATTTCATCAATCTACTTCAATTCGTTTGGAAGCTAGAGTGATTTCCAAAGACGGACGGACATCGCTAAATCGACATAAAATTTTATGCTGATCAAGAAAATATATACTTTGTGGGGACTATTTCGAGGTGTTACAAACGGAATGACAAACTTAATATACCCTCCATACTATGGTGGACGGTATAAAAAGGTAACAAGATACTCGTTTATCCATTCAGATTTCCTTCTTGAGATAACAATTTCAAGTTCATCCAAACCACTTGGGAAAACAGTCCTTCCCGGAGTCTTTATTTGCCTCCAGTTACAAAATCAATGTTAAACATTTTAATATCTTTATTTATTCTCAGAAAATTTGTAAATGATTTTTATTAATTGTTCCCATGAAACCTGTTTGAAAACAACAAAACCACTACCACTCTCAACAAACACACCCACACACATGAGAATATGGTAGTTAAAAACCAAAACAACCCAAGTGTAAATATCGAAACAGCCAATTCAAAAAATAACCACAACCACCCCAAATTGTTAATAACGCATAGCCTAGGTAAAACGAGCAGAAGGCGGAGTTGACCAAAACAAACAATTAAGGAAATGTAAGTGTTAATAATTCAATGTGATAGTTGTTATAATACTTACTTAAATACATATATATATACAACACACTGAAAAACCAACAACATATAATCAAGAAATTAAATTACGTATATTCTATATTTATATATATTTAATAACAACAACAACAACAAAAAAGAAACGCAAATATCAAAAATTGTAAATCAAATAATTATGGTTTCTCAACACGGAAACACTATGAAAACAATTAACACGTTGAAAATTACAACAACAAAAAAGAGGAAAATCAGCACGCCCACCAGAATCATACCACAAAAAGCGACACAAACCAAAGAAAAAAATCAAAAATTGACTAAAATCAAATAGGACTTTACAATACACATATAAATGGGTCATTCCATATTAAATCATGGAAAGATAAGTCATTAATTTTGTACTGTAAAATAGGGAAGTGAAAGATGAAAGGTACAATGGTAGACTAGGAAATGCCCGCTACTACGTATGCGGAGAAAGGAATTTATATTTACTGAATTTATGTGTGCTTTTTTACGGCAAATAGGGTAAAGGAAATATTTTTATATAAAAGTAAGACCTTTGCATAGTGCAGTTAAATTTATCAAAAAACCGTAAAGTGAGTGAGACCGTTATATGGAGCCATACCAAAACGGGAACCTATATGGACAATTTTATATATCAAGAATTGTCATCTATGAATCTTCTAAAATACCAAATTTGAAACAATTATGTGCGTAAATGTGACTAGGATTACCGAATATCGGCGGGTATAGTTAATGTGGAACTAAATATTCAATGTTCTTCCACCGGGCTAGAACCCATTATGAACTGCAAGTTACAATTTTTATCAAAATATCGAATATTGGGAGGAACCGTTATATTGGGGCTATACCAAAACGTAATCCTATACATACAATGTTTCGCCACCGAAGCTAGAACCATTATAACCTACAAATACCAATTTTTAGACAAATCCGAGAAAAAAAATTTGGCAAAAATCATCAAAATACCGAATATCTGAAGGTACGTTGTATGGGGTCTATAGCAAAACGTGGAGCTATACATAAAATGTTTCGCCACATGAGCTGGAACCCATTATGACCTACAAAGGCCAAAATTTAGAAAAATCCGTAAAAAAATCCGTAAAAAAGGGGTGTATGCCAAAACGTGGACCTATACCTTCAATGTTTCGCCACCCGAGCTAGAACCCATTATACCCTACAAAAACCGATTTTTAGAAAAATTCGTGGAAAAATGTGCGAAAATCATCAAAATAAAAGTATATGTAGATTGATTTTTTCTTCTTTTATAAAACACCTTCTGCCAAATCGCCAACAGTTCGAATTAGGTCGTTTTATAGTTGGAGAGTGTTTATAAATTGAGGGAATACTAAGTTTGTCATTCCGTTTTTAACACATCGAAACAATGATTGACCCTACAAATTATATATATACTTGATCAGCGTAATATTCTAAAACGATTGAGCCCTGTCCGTCCGTTTTTCTGGTAGAGTCGAAACGAATAAAGATATGAAGATGAAACTTTTCACAGATCAGTATTTTGCCTCCAGGCAAAGTTCGAAGATTGACTAAATCGGTCCCCGATATCGTATGGCCCCCGGTACATCCCAATATTCGGTATTTTATGATTTTAGGCACATTTTTCAATGGATTTGTCTGTAATACGATATGCGAAGTTGTTAATAGGTACTTTTGACTCTGACAAAAATGGTAAATTGGCTTACAATTGCATATAGTCGCCATATAAAATTACTCATATATTGGTATTTCATGATTTTTATCAAAATTGTTAATGAAATCATTTTTACCAGGGACATTTGCCCAATATTTCCGCACTCCGTCGTGATGGTAGTTGTTGTGGTTCATTTTACAGCTAAATATAATCCAATGGTCATCCAAAATTTTAGACTTCTTCCCTGTCCTTAACTCTCTTGTCATGCAAAATTCCGTGTCGATTCGTTTCAATTGTGTGATCAGGGAAATTTTTCTGTTTTTGGTTCATTTGAACCCCTAAATATTTTGTGATCGTCTCCAAAAGCAAGAGCCCCCTCTGTATCTCCAAATTTAGACTCATCTATATGATTTAATTGTCTACGATATTGGGCTATATTCGTCAACGCAATCGGCATAGTTTGGATTTCGCCTGCAACGGTCAGAATTGATCTTTTCGTCTATTTGTGATTTCGCCGGGTTTAAAAATCTTCACGGTTTAATGGGAAATTTGACTTTTATATAACACAAATGCTGTGGTCTATTTCACCCACAAAATTTTACTCGAAGACTGTCAAAATTGAAAGGCTTCTGCCCAGCCCTAACTCCATGCAATCTTCCGATTGGTCCATAATTGCGACCTGTGGAGCAATAGCAAAATCAGGACATTTTTCTGTTTTTGGTCCATTTCAACCCCTAAATATCTCCAAACCTGACCATCTGACCATTACCCCAGCTCCATGCAACATTTCGTGAAATTCGCGTGATTAGAAATTAATATAGACAGACGGACTTATTTACGTACATAGCTAAATCGACTCAGCTCGGCGAGATAGGAAGATCTGTATTTACTTTTCTATGTGGGAAACCAATATTACTACAATATTGTTACATAATTTTTGACCCAATCAAACTTATAATACCACCAACACATGGTGTTTAAAGTATAAAAAGCACTTTTCTCTCCAAAAAAATTTAAACACTTATGTAGATTAGTTTTTTCTTCATTTATAAAACACCTTCTGCCAATTCGTTCCAACAGTTTGTGTTTAACTCAGAGGAATGGGGGAATTAGACAACGGCATATGCAATTTGCAATCACAGGCTGTAGTACCCATTGCGAATTCTAAATACGAAAGTTGAAACAACTCCGGTGAATAATGTCCCGTTATATGGGGATATACGATATCGTGGACCTATATAGACAATACTTTTCCAGTTATTAAAGAGCTTAGAAAGGACTTTTAGAATTGATTTTCGAACAATTTTATTGAAAAATTTGTCTTCAATCAACAAAATACCGAATATCGGGGGTACCGTTATATGGAGGATATAGGATATCGTGGACCGATATAGCCCATCTTCGAACTTAACCTGAATGCAAACAAAAGGCTGATCTGTGAAAAATTTAAGCTCCCTATCTTTATTCCTTTTTACTCTAGCGTGATTAAACTGACGGATAGACTGAGGGACCGACGAAGGGACAGTGTTAAATCGTTGTAGAATTTTACGCTGATCAAGAATATATATACTTTGTTATGTCTAACATTATTATTTCGATGAGTTACAAACTGTGAAATCGGTTCAAACGGCTAGAGCAATAACCAAAAAAAAAATCTTAGATTGGCTACACATCAAAACATTTAGATAAACGGACATTTCTGTAACTCCAAAAGGTGAAAATTTTCAATAATCATAACTCCTTTAGAGTCGGAAATCAGTTTCAGTTTTTCTTTAAAATTTTGCACATCGCAATGTTGTTTTCTGTGTAACAACAAGTGTGAAAATGGAATATATCGGTCCACAAAAACTCAAAAATGTTGAAAGAATATACGACTATCTTAAATATAAAATTTTGTTAATTTTTTTTTTAAAGGAAATACCATATCAGCTATCTTCCTATGAAATGTATCCTTCGAAGTTTTTGACATTCGGAATTTCTGTTTCACCAACATGTGGCAGAAAATATCACCAATAATTGTGATATGTTATAATTCCACAATGTACCTGCTAAACCTATCGTAAGCACTGCTCTTTTCCATTAGACCATTGGTCTCAGTTGCTGTTGAACCTAAATTCTTTAAAGTTCATTTAGTACTATTCAATTTAATTAAGCTGTTGGAAATGATATATATGAAAAGCCTATTAATTTTTAATACTAACAAAATACCAAAAAAAAAAAAAAAACAAATGATACAGCTCTTTAATTTTTTTTTCATTTAATATTGAATGACCCGACACAAACAAACTGAACACAGCTACAATTACAAATCCCATAACAATTACCAATGCAAGAACAAAAAAAAAAAACTCCAATGAATTAACAAAACAAACTGAAAATGACGAATAATATTTGTTTTTGATTTGAAGCAAAAGTTATTGCAAATACTCAAATACACCACCCACCAACACACGTACACTCACACACACACACCTAACCAACTTAAAAACCAAACGAAAATCATTTAAAATGTAGTTTAACAAAACCCAAAAGAAGAGAGAAAAACACCTGTAAACTGAATGTATCACACACAAACACACGCCTTATATGATATTCATATAAAGTTGCGTGCTCTGTTTTATTACTTGTTTTTTTGGCTAGTATGTAAGCTTGACCGCGGGCAAGGATGATAGAAATAAATAATAATAATAAAAAAAACTATTTAAAGAATTAAATATGAATGAATTTTTTCAATTATTTTCAAGGCAATTATTTCAATTTTCAATTATTACTATTATAAGCTTTGCACATAATCTTTAATTGTTAAGAGATGAAGATATACATAAATATATATATATTGAACATTTCAAAGATATAACAAATCAAAAAGAAGACATAAATAAAATGAAATAAAGCTCATATTTTTCAAAAATATATGCAATTGAATTACATTTGGTTTTTATTTTATTGTCAAGAAAACAATTTGAAGATAAGTTTGCATGTGGGAGGAAATAAATAATTCGACTGAAAAACAACAATTCTATGGAGAACAACCATATTATGTAGGGTGTATTAGCTTATAACACCTCGAAATATTCACAATAGACCCCACAAAATATATATATTCTGGATCAGCGTGAAATTCCAAGACGATGGCCGTCTGTCTGTCTGTCCGTCTGTGCATGTATGCATACTTTACCAGTAGGCAGGTTTAGTTCGTAAATGAGCCATGTCGGTTTCGTATAGCCCCCATATAACGGTACCGCACGATATTCGGTACTTTTTTGATTTTAGCAACATTATTTATCGGAATTATTTCAAATTTCACAACTAAAGTTCGTAATGGGTACTACAGCCGATGACAAACATTTTTGTATGCAGGTCCACGTCTACGTATAGCCCTCATATAACGGTACGATATTCGGTATTTTGATGATTTCAGTAATACTATTCACCGGAATCGTTTCAAATTTCATATTGAAAGATCTTAATGATATTAATTCGTATGCAGGTCTACGTCTTCGTATACCCCCCGATACCTTTCGACATTCGGTATTTTCATGATTTTAGCGACATTATTTATCGGAATTATTTCAAATTTTGTATTTGAAGTTCGTAATGGGTTCTACAGCCTGTGACAAAAATTTTTGTATGCAGATCCACGTCTTCGGTACCCCCAATATTCGGTATTTTCATGATTTTAGCGACATTATTTACCGGAATTATTTCGAATTTTGTATTTGCAGTTCGTAATGGGTACTACGGCCTATGACAAAAAAAATTCGTAAGCAGATCCACCCACGCCTTCATATAGCCCCCATATAACGGTAGCTCCCGATATTCGGTATTTTAATGATATCAGCAACATTATTCACCGGAATTGTAACCATTTCGTATTTAAAGTTCGTAATGGGTACTACAGCCTATGGCAAAAAATTTCGTATGCACGTTTCGGTATATCCCCCATATAACGGTACCTCCCAATATTCGATATTTTAATGACTTTAGCGACATTATTCACTGGAACTGTTTCAAATTTCATATTTGAAATATACGGAAAATGTGGTGCTCAGAACGAAAATGTGGTGTACAGAACGCAAAAGGAGCGAATAGCCGTTTATCGATCAGTTAAGTCCAATGAGGAATTTTTTTTCGAAGTATGGAGGACATATTCATTGCGTAATTGCGTTCATAACTTTTCGAAATTCTCGTGTTTGTCCCTATAAAACATACATTTTTTTTGGCCATATGGCCGTATGGCTAGAGAGGGTATATATAATTTCATACGGCTAAAACGTGTCTCCTCGAAATAAAGATTTAAGACCCTAGGTCTCTTTGGACAAAATCAGTTTCAGGATATTTGGAGTCGATCTAGCGATGTCTGTCTGGCAGGCTGATGCGTACGATAACCAACGAAGGTAGTATCCGACTTGGTTCAAACATAGTACATTGTAATATTATTATCAAACCTTGATCGAGTTCGGAGATGGACAATATCGGTCCACTCTTTCTGGTACCTCCCCCACAAAAGGTCGAAGTTTTCAAAAAAAAAAAATATTTTACTGCACAGAAAGAGAAGAAATGCTAATATTTGTGTGGTGCTAGGTGTGGTGCAAAAATTGACAATATCGGTCCACTCCATCTAGTACCTCCCCCACAAAGGATCAACAATTGGAATAATTATCAATCTTATAAAATGTGATGCAAGAGTCTGATTATTTTCCAATTCACACATCACAATTTTTTCATTAACCCAAGGTCTAGTGTGGAGACGGAATATTTGATACCAATCCTTTTGGTACCCAAAGGGTCAAAATTTTTAATATCCATGGAGCTCATAGAACGCGAGATTAACATCCGATTCCATTCAGACTTCGCACATCTCTATATTTCAATCAAAATAATATATGTTATAGAGATGCTAGAAATCCGACCATTATTTAAGGTACCTCTCCCACAAAGGATCAACGTTTGGAATAACCAAAACGATTATAAAATCGGAAATATGCATCCGGTTCTCTTCATATTTTAGACATCCCATTTACTACAAACACAAAATCTGATGTGAAGATGAGATATATTGGTCCACTCCTTCTGGAACCTCGATCTCAAAGTGTCAATATTTTGAATATTTGTAACTCTCAGAAAATGCGAAATATGCGTCCGATTCTCCTCAATTTTCGCACATCCGAAGGTTTTTGCCAACACATGATCTGGTGTGTAAATGGAATATATCGGTCTACTGCACTGCTTCTAGTACCTCCCCACAAAGGGTCAAAATTTTGAATATCCATGAAGCTCATAAAACGCGAAATTCATCAACACAAAATCTGTTATAAATATGGTAGAGATCGGACTATTTATTTTCGTATCTTCCCCATATACGGTTCAAGATTTTGAAAAAGTGAACGCTCAGAGAAAGCGAAAAAAGAAACTCTCTCTCTTTGTCTCTTCAAATATCGCACATATAAGCATTTTTGATAACACTAAAGAAGATGATATATATCTGCGAACCCCTTCTGGTACCTCACCCACAAAGGGTCATAATTTGCAATTCTTTTATCTGTCATATTTTGTCAAACAAGTCTGCGATTCGTTACAAATTGCTATATCTAAATATTTATTTTAACGAGAAACCTGAGAATTATATGGAATTTATAATTTCGCATAAAATTGGAAATAAATATTCGATGTTCTTGTAATTTTGTCCATATCCAAATTTTTATCTGTATTAAATGAATGTATGGAAATGGAAAACTTCGGACGACTACCTCACGCACATTTTAACCTTTTCTAAAAATTATCACATACATATCTCATTCAAATTGAAGGAAGTAGTCTATATTGTCAAAACCTGGCACGTCGCTATATTTATATCATATTTATTTATCTCCGATACGAAAAGGACAATATTAGCCCATTCTTGCAGACCCTACTCCATGGAGGGTCAACAATTTGAAATAATATAACAGAAGTCCAATTATACTTAAATAGTCGAACATTGGCTGAGAGTATATATCTGCTATAAACATTTTCGAGTTGTACTTGGATTCAGCTTTTACGGAAAAGACGGGCTAATAAACACAAACTGTATTTTTCTCTTCAAATTGATGCCTCAATATAATCCTTAAATAATACCTTGTCAATTCGAAATATTTCATATTGAAGTTGTCATAACCAAACGCATCAAAGAGCGATGAAAAAATAATCTGAAGAGATGAGTGTGCATGTGTCTGTCATTCCTGGAATAAGTAATTAAATAAGAAGAGAAACTTCTTGCAAAATGTCCAAGGGAAAGTGGTTACAAGAAAACAATTCATGGAAATTTTTTTGGGAAAAGGGTGATGAAGTTGATTGACGGCTGACAAAAACAATTTCATTCGGGGTAACGAAATCATCATCAACCCTTTTATTTTAGACAAATTTCCACAGAACATTTTTTTTTATTTAAAGCTTTGTGAGTGTAGCCGACATTTGTTGGAGCAAACTGTAGATGTTGAAAATGAAAACTTAAAGATGAAGTGAAAAAAAAAATAAAATGAATTTACATTGATGGTGTGCCATAAATAAATATTATACATATAGACATTTTGCATACAAATATATCAGTAATTGTTTTTAAATATTTATCGTAGATGAAAAAATATAAGTGGAATGATTTTCGCTTAACATAAGTCAATATTTCAATTTATTTAAATCTAAATAAAAGATTATAAAACAAGTTTAAAAGTAAAAGTCGGTTTCGCCGACAGATGTATACCCTCAGCCAACATCTGTTTGTTTAAATATATGTATATTGACTTGTGTTATGAATATCCCAACTGTTAACCATTTTTGAGGGTTTATGCGAATAATTATTGCTAGTCAAAATTTGAACGAAATGTGAGCCGATGAATTCTATATTCACATCAGATCTCAGGTTAGCAAGTTAAAAAGAATCGCTGACTTCTTTCGCCAATTATGAGATATAAATATTGAAAATTGTAATTCTTTGTGTGGGAGGTACTAGAAGGGGTGGACCGGTATCTATAATCTTCACACCAGATCTGGTGTTAATAATAAAATTGGAATCTGGGAAATTTGAAGGAATCGAATGCTCACTTCGCATTTATTGATGTTTTGTTTATTCAAAATTGTGACCCGTTGTGGGGGAGGTACTAGAAAGAGTAAATCGATATATCCCATTTTAACAACATATCTTGTGTTAGTAGAAATATTATAATGTTACAGTTAATAATGTATCGAATGCTTATTTGGAATTATATGAGCTTTGGGGGAGGTACCTGAAGGGGTGGGCCAATATCAATATCATCTTCACACCAGATCTTGTGTTAGTAGAAATATTAAGTTGTGTGAAATTTGAAGAGAATCGCACTTTATGAGAGATATAATTATTCAAGAGGTACAAGAAGGAGTGGTCTCACATATTCCATCTTCATACCTGATTATGTGTTAACAAAAACAAGTAAGATAGTATCAGTCGGTTTTGTCGACAAATGTATACCCACAGTCTTCAGTTATGAACGTGACAGATTTGGTCTACTTCTTGTACTTTATATGAGATAGGTGCACATTTTCGGAAATATGCGTCAGGTAACAGATATAGCTGACCGAAGTATTCCACTTTCATACTTCATCTAATACAGATAAAATATATTGGTATGTGCAACATTTGAAGGAAATTGAACATTCGTATCCAATTTTATGCGAAATCATAAATTCCGACAAATTACATATTCATATCAGAATACTGGTTAAGAGAAATATTTAGATATAGCAAGTTGTTAAGAATCCCCGACTTGTTTCGCAAGTTATGACAATTATAAGTTGGCAGATCTTGTGTTGATGAAAATATTGAGAAGCTCCAAGTCTGAATAGAATCGGATGTTAATTTTGCGTTTTATGAGCTTCATGGATACTCAAAATTTTGATCCTTTGTGGGGGAGGTACCAGAAGGAGTGGACCGATATATCCCATCTTCACACCAGATCTTGATTTAGTAGAAATAATGGGACGTGTGTAATATGAAGAGAACCGGATGTTTATCCTTTGTGTGGGAGGTACCAGAACGAATGGTCCGATCTCTACCATCTTTATAAAAGATCTTGCGTTTATAAAAATATTGAGACGTGCTAATTCTGAATGGAATCGGATGTTAAATTAGTGTTTTAAGAGCTTGATGGATATTCCAAATTTCGACCTTTTGTGGGGGAGGTACCAGAAGGAGTGGACCGATATATTCCATCTTAACACCAGACCTTGGGTTACATTAACCTTTAACTTGTGAGGTGACATATTTTATAAGGTGGTGGTAAATTTTACCCCACTAAATATTACAGAAAAAAAAAACTTTGTTAAAAATTTTATTTGATAATAATTTGTTTTTTAAAAGTAAGCTTGTATATTTTAAATTACAATAAGTAAAAAAAAACATTTTTTTTTAATTTAAACAAAATTTTTATTCATTGTAATAGAATAGAGAATTTCAAAAAAATGTGAAGGGAGGGTAAAATTTACCACCACCTCAGGAGTTAAAGGTTAAATATTGGGATGTGTGAAATTTGAAGACAATCGGACTCTTACATCAATTTTATAAGAGTTTTAATTATTAAAAATATTGACCCTTTGTGGGGGAGGTACCAGAAGAAGTGGACCGATCTTGTCCATTTTTGCACCTGATCTAGAACTGACGCAAATATTAAGATTTGCAAAGTTTGATCGTTCGTTTGATCGGATTATCGTTCCCTTTCTGTGCAAAAAAAAAAAAATATTTTTTTTTTTCAAATTTCGACCATTTGTGCGGGAGTTACTAGAAGGAATGGACCGATATATTCCATCTTAACATCAGACCTTGGGTTAACATAAATGTTGGCATGTGTGAAATTTGAAGACAATCGGACTCTCATATCACATTTTATAAGAGTTGTAATTATTCAAAATGTCGATATTGCCCATCTCCAAACTCGATCTAAGTTTGACAAAAATATTACGATGTACCAAGTTTGAACCAAATCGGATACTCCCTTCGAAAGTTATCGTGCGCACCAGCCAGCCAGACAGACAGAAAGACGGACGGACGGACATCGCTAGATCGACTCCAAATGTTCTGAAACGGATTTGGTCCAAAGAGACCTAGGGTCTAAAACCGTTATTTCGACTAGGCACGTTTTGACCTATCAAATGATAAATACCCTTTGTAGCCATATGACTGAGGGTATAAAAATGGGATGTGCCGAATTTGAAGATAATCGGATGCTCATTTCGCATCTCATGAGCTTCATAGTTATTCAAAATTCTTACCCTTTGTGGGGTACGAGAAGCCGTGATCCGACGTATTGTGATTGTGCTTGTAAAGATATTGGGATGTGTGAAATTCGAAAGGAATCGGATGCTTTTTTCGCATTTTATGAGAGTTTTGGTTTTCCAAAATTTTATTAGTTTTTTGGGAGAGGTACAGAAAAAAGTATGCTCATATTTACCATCTTCACACCAGATGTTGTGTAAGTAAAAACATTAGGATATGCGAAAATAGAGTAGAATCGAATGCTCATTTCGCATTTTATGAGAGTTTTGATTATTCAAAATGTTAATCGCTTTTTGGGGGAGGTACAGAATAAAGTGGGCCCATATATACCATCTTCACACCAGATGTTGTGTTAGTAAAACATTAGGATGTGCGAATATTGGGACAAATCGCATGCATATTTCGCATTTTATGAGAGTTATAAGATATAATTCAACATCTCTTGTTCATAAAGATATTGTGATGTGTGAAATTTGAAGACAATCGTTCAGTTTATATTAGATAAGATTTATAATTATTCCAAATTTTGGCCCTTTTGAGGGGGAGGCACTTGATGGATGGGCCGATATTTTCCATTTTCACACATGACTTAGCACCGATGAAAATATTGGGATTTGTGCACAAAATCTAATGACTCTTACTTGTTGTTCTATGAGGTTGATTATTTTCATTGACCTTGTTTTGGGGAGGTACCTATAGGAGTGGACCGATATTGGCCATCTCCCAACTCGATCGAAGTTTGATAAAAATATTACGATGAACCAAGTATGGATCAAACAGGGATCCGACCAAAGTTCTTAAACCGTTATTTCGATGCGGTACTTGTTGGATCAATATTGGTTGCATGTGGATCAATATTGGTGGGTGGGGGTAAAATAAGGCTGGGTCTTGGGAAATTCGGAAAAAGTTTTAACAAGCACTTATAAAAACCAGTAAAGAAAGTCCTAAAGTCGGGCGGGGCCGATTTTATGATACCCTACACCACTTTGATAATTTAGTTGAGCTCCACTTAATAATTAAAAGTTTTTATGGGAGAATTAAATCATACACGCTATGATTATAATTATAATTTAAAATTCAAAGGACTAAATATGTCGAAGCATTTGTATCTTTTAAATTCGGACTAGTATTGCCCATTTGGTGCGAAATTAATTTGAAATCGGATAAAAATATATATGGGAACTATATCCAAATCTGAACTGATCTCGATAAAATTTGGCAAAGATATTTCTGAACTGTATTTGATATATTTCCCTGAATATCGTTTTTACGGAGTGCATATTACGGCTGTGGGTAACAAATACAATAAATCGGATGAACAATATATATGGGAGCTATAAATATATCTGAACCGATCTTCACCAAATTTGGCATACTACCTTCTAGACTCAATTCGGTCGTAAGTGCCAAATTTCACCCCATTTGGGCAAATATTAGACGTTTGGTGCACAATTAAAGGTAAATCGGACGAAGTTATATATGGGAGCTATATCCAAATCTGAACCGATCTCGATAAAATTTCGCAAAGGTATTTCTGAGCTGCATTTGATATATTTCCCCAAATATTGTTGTTACAGAGTGCATATTACGGCTGCGGAGGACAAAAATGACAAATCGGATGAACAATATATATGGGAGCTATAGCTATATCTGAACCGATTTCGATAAAATTTGGCATACTTATTTTGAGGCCTACTTTCGTTGTATGTGCAAAATTCCATTCTATTCGGGCTGATATTACACGTTTGGTGCACAATAAAAGGCAAATCGGACGAAGATATATATGGGAGCTATATCTAAATTTTTACCGATTATCTCCAATTTCAATAGGGTTCGTCCTTGGGCCAAACAAAAGATCTTTGCAAAATTTCATCTAGATCGAGCAATAAATGCGACCTGTACTTTGTTTACAAAAATACATGGGCAGACGGACAGACTGACGGACAGACGGACGGACGGACATGCATAAATCGACTCAGAATGTGATTCTATGCAGATCATCAAAAGGAACTATGGGTCTATCTCGTTTCCTTCTGCCTGTTACAAACAAATGCACAAAGACATAATACCCTGACCACCTTGTGGTGTAGGGTATAAACACTAAACAACGGATTGATCTAAAAATGTAAAATGTTTCTTTGGGTCACTGCAGGTGGGCAGGGTAAAGATAAAGAGTTAAGTTTGGAAATGGGCTCAACAAAGCGTATGAAAGGTACTAACTGTTACTAATTTTGTATTGCGGGAAGGAATACTGCTTGAAATCTGAATTTTGGTATTAGGGTCACTAGAAGTGTGTAGGGTTGAGATTTAAAGATGGTTTTCGAAATACGTACTAAGATGTACTAAATGGTACAACATTTGGTATTTGGCAAGTGATTAAGTTGGAATGCTAAAATTTGGCATTAGGATCACCTTTTGTGTGGGTATTTTGAAAGCTTATTTTGAAAAAAGTACTCAATATTACTAACGAAAGTACTAAAAATAAACTTTGGTATTTGGCGAAGGAAGAGAGTTGGAAATCTGATTTGTGTAGGATGAACATACTAAAGGGTCTATCGAAATTCTAACATACGTGTACCAAGATTTAAAAAATTCACTAGATTTGGTACCATTCGGAATTATGTGAACGGATTGTGGTAAAATCTTGAAATTTAATATGAGAATCAATTCTTGAAAATGGGGTTGATGTAAGTAGGTGGTTTCGGAAATGTGTACTATTACATTTCATGTGAACGGAAGATGGTTGTGGTTTATAGTGTTTGTATTGGGGTCTCTGTTGTTGGTAGGAATATGATAAAGGGGTGGTTTTGGAAATGGGTACTACAATGCGCGAAAAGTACAAAATAGTACTATATTTGGAACAATTTCGTATTCGGTGAACAGACATGTGTACCCTGGGTATATGGAGGTGTTTTTGAATATGTGTACTATAACTGTACGAAAAGTAGTGAATGGTACAATATTCGATATTACGTGAAGGAATAGCTATAACATTTTGAGATTTGATATTTGGTTTGGAATATGTAGCATAAGTGTACGAAAAGTAATTAAATTTGGTTTTGGGTGAAGGGGTAGGGTTGGAATCCTCAAATTTGATATTGAGGTCTTTGTTGGTATCTGGAAATGAGATATGGAAATGGTTTTGGACATGCGTACTAAAATTTTCCGAAAACTACTAAGTATTCTAAATTTGGTATTGGGCGAAGGATAGAGCTGGAATCCAGAAATTTCATATTGAGATCTCTGTTGGTTGCTGGTGTTGATGGTGATTTCGCAAATGCGTGCTATAATTGATCAACACGTACTTAATGGTACTAATTTTGGATCACTGTTGGTGTCTAGGATGAAGATGTAGATTGTTTTGGATATGCGTGCTAAATTTTACTGAATTTGGTGTTGGATGAAAGGAGGAGGAGGAGACTTTTAAATAGTCTTGGAAAGAGAAATTGAATGTGGGTCCATTGTACAATGATTTCCTCTCCGCTAAACTCCAAAATTAAATATCTTGAAGCCTTTAAAAAATTGTCATTTATTCTTTCCGAAAAAAGAAAACTTCGATTATATATAAAACCTTGAATGTATGAAAATTTAGTTCAAATTATGAAATTTTGCTTAAAAAAATTTGTCAAAGAGATCAAGTTGGGCATTTTAAATGTTAAGAAGTAATAAAGCAGCTAAGTTCGAATTTTTTACCCTCCACCATTTTAAAGGACTTTAAATAATTAAAACAAGTAAAAAAGCAGTAAGTTCGGCCGGGCCGAACTTTGAATACCTTCCACAATTTAAAAAAAAAATAAAATCCATTGAATTTTATTTTAAATCTTTACAATATATAATACAGGAAGGTGCCGATATATGGGGGTATATATGATATTGTGACCTATTAAGACACATCTATGTCTGGGTGTAAAGTACTCACAAGGAACTCCTTGTGTGGATTTCACACAATCTACCGAATATCGGGGGGTATCGCTATATGGGGGATATACGATATTGTGGACCTATATAGACAATTCCGTTTCAGGGGGTAAAGTGCTCACAAAGAACTCCGTGTGTGGATTTTCAGACAATACGATTGGAAAATGTGCCTAAAATCATCAAAATACCGAATATCGAGGGGTACCGTTATATGGGAGCTATACGATATCGTGGACCTATATAGATAATTCTCTGCCGAGGTATAAAGTACCCACAAGGAACTCCTTGTGTGTATTTTCAGACAATTCCGTTGAAAAATGTGGGTAAAATCATCAAAATACCGAATATCGGGGGTAACGTTATATGGGGGATATACGATATCGTGGACCTATATAGACAATTCTCTCTCAGGGGGTAAAGTATTCACAAGGAACTACTTGTGTGGATTTTCAGACAATTCCATTGAATAATGTGGCTAAAATCATCAAAATACCGAATATCGGGGGTACCGTTATATCGGGGCTATACGATATCGTGGACCGATATAGCCCATCTTCGAACTTGACCTGCCTGCAGACAAAAGAGAGATCTGTGCAAAATTTTAGCTTTCTATCTTAATTCGTTTAGACTGTAGCGTGATTACAACAGACGGACAGACGGAGGGACAGGGCTAAATCGTCTTAAAATTTTACGTTGATCAAGAATATATATACTTTGTTGGGTCTAAAATGATTATTTCGATGAGTTACAAACGGAATGACGAACTTAATATACCCTCCATACTATGTATGGTGGAGGGTATAAAAAACGCAAGTAAGAAGTTGTAAGTTCAGCTGGGCAAAAATTTTAATACACTCCACCATTTGTAACGAATTTGGCAATTTTGAGAGGAAGATCCATGGATAGCATCCTATATCCGGAACCAATATTTCGAGGTGTAACAAACTGTTTGGTCCAATCAAAATGTAATACCCTCAATACATAATGTTCCTCATTTTTTCCATTATATTCGTCTCTTTTTCTCCTTAAGACCAATTCAATACTTCTGTACAGTTGGCTTGAGTCGGTGATGATTTGGGTCATCCTCGTGACGTTCCCTGACCAACTTCCTCTCTTAGTTTTACATCATGTAACCCACAATTTATCGATTTATTCCTAAGCTTGTGGCTAGAAGACAGTATCTAAGGATGAGAGTTTCAGCGCAACAGAGAGGTATTGGTGCATACACACATTTACAATGTCTTTAAACGGTAGTTATAAATTTCATGAGAACAATAATCCAAATTTCACAAATTTGGTATAAAATATTTGTCCAAATTTACAACACATAAATTTTCAACTCCTGTACCGGCAGTAAAAACGTTATTGGCCTACCACATGTCACATTGATTTATGCCATGTAGTAAATCAATAAATCTTCTTGGTAATCCTCCAAGGTTTTTACAGAAAATGCCAACTACACAGAAATTCATTGTCAAGAATGTCCTCTTTTAAATGGAAAAAATACGAAATCCAATCAAGACATTAAATCCAAATAAAAATGTCTTTATTGAAGACCAAACATTTTATGTTGACATTTAAAGTTTGTGTACAGGACAATAAATTCAAGGATGTCTTCTTGTGAAATATTTAAGTTGAATGGAAGACAAGTGATGGTCATCCATTTTATTATGCTATTGAAATCAATTATAAAAATGTAGTATAGCATTACTTACTTGAATATGTGCGTGTCAATATATATTTTTTTATTTGAAGGCAACATCCATCTGGTAGAAATTATAGTTAAAGTAGAGAAATATTATATACATTACGGATTTTTATTTAAAACTTAACAGCTCAACATAAAATTAGATGTATCGCTTAAAATTGTCAATTTTCTCATTATGGTATACATTTCTGTGGGATCGTATTATCCAAAAAAGTTTGGCCATATTCTCCGAGCAAACAAAATAAAAGCAGTGTAAATTTTTAAAATTTACATTTTCCAGTTACAACAATTCACATCTTTGCAGTTGATGTTTTTACTTTTCAACAAATAAAAAAAAAAAATAAATAAATAAACAAGGAAGCAAAGGCTATAGTTGGGCAGAACCCTATACCCTACAACGCTACAATATACGGTAAAGTTTCTACAAATCTGAGACACTCTAGACTAGAATGAAGATTCCATGAAAAACATTCCCGCATCTATTTCATAAGAAACGCAAATTATGTACCAAATTGCTCCTCAATTCAAATAAATATCATTGATATGCAATGCACTTAAAAATCGGTTCACATATAGCTATAGCTCTCATATATATTGCTCGTCCGATTTGTTAAATTTGCCCTCCACAACCGTAATAAGCACTCAATAACAAAGAAATGTGGCGAATTATATCAAATACAGCTTAGAAATACCTTTGGCCAACTCTATCGTGATCCGTTCCGATTTGGATATAGCTCCCTTATATATCTGTGCACTAAATTGTTAATATAAGCCCAAATTGAATGGATTTTGGCATATACAAACTAATTCAGGTGGGCAGAAAGTGTATAAAATTCGGTTTGCATATATCTATAGGTCCCATATATATTATTCATCCGATTTTGTATTTACCTCACAAGCGTAAAATGCACTCCACAAAAATGACATTTGGCGTCTGCTATCAGATATAGCATAGAAATAACTCTGCTAGATTTTATAGAAATTGCTTTGGATTTAGATTAAGCTCATATATATATCTTCATGAGATTTCACGTTTTTGGTGCCTAAGTAGTGTAATATCAGCTCAAATAGGAAGGATTAAGATGAATATCGTTTCTGATTCATCGATTCAGAGGAGGATATACTTCCATACAATAGGCATAATACGCATTCCAAAACGATTTTAGTTTTTATACCCTACAACACTATGTGTTGGGGGTATTATAAGTTTGATTGGGCCAGAATTTATGTAACACCTCGAAATATTGGTTTCCCATACAGGAAAGTATATATGGATCTTCCTAGCTCGCCGAGCTGAGTCGATCTAGCTATGTATGTCCGTCCGTCCGTCTGACCATGTTAATTTGTAATCACTCTACAGGTCGCATTTATGGCCCGATCTTCACGAAATTTAGAATGGAGGTGGGGTTAAGGTCAGAATAGAACCCTATTCCTTTTGAAGATGATCGCATATTTATAATATTTAGTTGAAATGGACCAAATACTGAAAAAATGTCGGATTTTGCAGTAGCTATACAGGTCGCAATTATGGACCAATCGACGCGGAATTTCGCATGTAGCTAGAGTTTAGGGCGAGGAAGAAGCCTACCAATCTTGATGGTCATCGGATAATATTTAGAGGGTAAAATAGACCATATCTTTTTTGTTGAAAAAATTCAAAATTTTTTCATTAAACCGCGAATATTTTAAGTCCCGGCGAAATCACAAAGCCATGACAAGGTTACTTCTGATCTTTACATTGATGTTAACATACAACAAATCGGATATATAGCAAAATATGTGCGATATATATGTCTATCAAAGAAGATATGCTTGAAAGATCTCATATATGTCGAGAACGGCTGAACTGATTTCGACAGTTCTCATTAATTCAGAACGGCCTCTTGACAGGAAAGAAAAAACGTCTAAAACAATCGCATAAAAATATCTCTCTTAAGAATGAAAATATTGATTTTGTAACATTTTCTCATATTTTGTTCAATTTTGTCATATTTTTGGCATATTTTCATTTTGAATTAAAAATTTGGTAATATTTCTACAGCTAACAAAACTAAGTAGTTAGGATATCAGGATATCATATACAGATCGCATTTATGGCCCGATCCTTACGAAATTTTGCATGGGGATAAGATGAGGGTCAGAATAGAAGCCTACTCTTTTTGGAGATGATCGCCATATATTTAGGGGTTGAAATGGACCAAAAAACTGCAAAATTGTCAGCAGGTCGTAATTATCGCCCGATCCTCACGCACATTTGAATGGGGGTTACCGCACATTGCAAACTCCAAGAAGTTTCGGATGGCCATCCAAAAATATTCAATGTGTGAAATAGTTTGCCAAATTTTGTAGACAAAATACGAAAATGTCCATTCCAGTGACTTTTTGGAGAATTCACAAATACAGGAAAGACGCACTTCTGACTATTTCTTTAACGCTGATTTCGTTGAAGAATATAGTCAAATGTCTGTATCTCATACAGATGCGTTTCAGTCAAAAACCAATAATAAATGTTAATCTTTTGCCACTTCTGAGAGATTATAGGTCTTTGGGAAATATTGGTTCCAGATCTAGGAAGACCATTTACCAATAAATTGGAAATGAGCAAATTAGTTTAAGTTGCTATTATTCGAAAATTAGAGAACGAAACCTGATGGTTTTCTTTTATTATTTGTCACAATATCTTGTGGAATTCTTTCGAGTATCTCGCCTGTATAAACTGTATCATTTATTATAGTGTTGTAGGGTATTCAACGGTCGGCCCCGCTCGACTGTAGCCTTTGCTTACTTGTTATGACTTAATTCTCATAAATTCCCCATATATTTTTTTTTTTTGTTACGGGTATCACTACAAAATATACAAAGTGGTGTAGGGTATCATAAAGTTGGCCCCACCCGACTTTTGTTCTTTCTATACTGGTATTCATAAAAAATTGTTGTTCATTTCACCAGCCAAATATTCTTCGATGATCTTCCAAACAGCTAGGCTTCAGCGTTGTCCTAAACTCTAACCACATACAAAATTCCATGTCTTGTGGTCTTTAGTTAAGAACCCTAGGCCAACTGCAAAATCTAAAGGTTTTTGGTCCATTTTGAACCCTAAATATTTTGTGAGCATCTTCAAAAACAATGAGCTTCTATTCTGTACATGTCTATTTCATCTGCTAACTGTTTTTCGTTGATCATTGGTAGGCTGGTTAACTCTAGTCCCGTGAGAAATTCCAAATCAATTGATCTATAAGTGTGATCTCTCGAGCAATTGAACAATCAAGACATTTTTCCCTTTTGTTTGTCCATTACCACCCCAAAATCATCTAAAACCAGTAAAGAAAGTCTTAAAGCCGGGCGGGGCCGACTTTATGATACCCTACACCACTTTGCTAATTAAGTAGAGCTCCACATAACAAATAAAAGTTTTTATGGGAGAATTCAAACATACACGTTATGATTATAAATATAATTTAAAGTTCAAAGGACTAAATATGCCGAAGCATTTGCATCTTTTAAATTCGGAATTGTATTGCCCATTTGGTGCACAATTAATTTGAAATCGGATATAGATATATATGGGAGCTATATCCAAATCTGAACCGATCTCGATAAAATTTGGCAAGGATATTTCTGAGCTGTATTTAATATATTTCCCTGAATATCGTTGTTACGGAGTGCATATTACGGTTGTGGGTAACAAATATAACAAATCGGATGAATAATATATATAGAAGCTATAGCTATATCTGAACCGATCTTCACCAAATTTGACATACTAGCTTCTAGACTCAATTCGGTCGTATGTGCCAAATTCCATCCCATTTGGGCAAATATTAGACGTTTGGTGCACAATAAAAGGTAAATCGGACGAAGTTATGTATGGGAGCTATATCCAAATCTGAACCGATCTCGATAAAATTTAGCAAAGGTATTTCTGAGCTGTATTTGATCTATTTCCCCAAATATTGTTGTTGCATAGTGCATATTACGGCGGCGGTGGACAAAAATAACAAATCGGATGAACAATATATATGGGAGCTATAGCTATATCTGAACCGATTTCGATCAAATTTGGCATACATATTTTCAGGCCTAATTGGGGTGTATGTGCAAAATTCCATACAATTCGGGCTGATATTACACGTTTGGTGCACAATAAAAGGCAAATCGGACGAAAATATATATGGGAGCTATATCTAAATTTTGACCAATTATCTCCAATTTCAATAGGGTTCGTCCTTGGGCCAAACAAAAGATCTTTGCAAAATTTCATCTGGATCGGGCAATAAATTCGACCTGTACTTTGTTTACAAAAATACATGGACAGACGGACAGACGGACGGACAGACGGACGGACGGACAGACGGACGGACGGACATGCATAAATCGACTCAGTATGTGATTCTATGCAGATCATCAAAATGAACTATGGGTCTACTTCGTTTCCTTCTGCCTGTTACAAACAAATGCACAAAGACATAATACCCTGACCACCTTGTGGTGTAGGGAATAATGACCACCTTGTGGTGTAGGGAATAAAAAGGCTTCTATTCTGACCATAACCCCACCCCATGTAGCGTGATTACAATTTTACATGGACAGACGGACGGACACAAATAGCTACATCAACTTAGCTTGATGAGATAGGAAGATCCATATATAACTGCCCACGATTCGGACTAATATTTCGAGGAGTTACAAACTTTTTAGCCCAACCAAAATTATAATACCCCCAGCACGTGGTGTTGTAGAGTATAAAAACAACAAAAACAGTTCGGTCGAAGTTAGATTATTTCAACTTTAAATCTTAGTCGCTCTGCGTGTTGCCGTAAAAATTCTATTGTTATAGCCAAATTCTGAAATGTTATATTTAGGTTTGTATGACAATGTATACTTTTCTGTCAAAATCAGAAAAAAGTGACTTTATTGCAGCGTGCTGTCATTTGTAGTGTGAAGGGGTAATAAACAGCATTATCTATGGAAATTTGTACTATAAAGCTCCAAATACTAAAAGAATTGAGTATTACGTAGGATGTATTAATTACGTTTTTCTATGCCAAAAATGCTATATTTTGAGCATTAGAATCTTGACATTTAGCACTATTGGTGCAAAACATCAGATAAGATGGAGTTTTAAAAAATTAGTAGTGAAGGGAACTAAATACTGTGCTGAAATATGGAATACTGTTTTGTTTTGCTGTGTTTAAATGCGTTGCTAAATTCGATTTAAACGCAAGCCCTTGTGGGAAGTAAAAAGGTACTAGATTGCGACAAGAGAGATTTGCACATTTGCTTCTTTCGGCTAGATATATAACTAATAGTTAGAATGATGCCGCATTATTATAGAGCGAGTGGTAGGAGTGATACAGTTGAAAGAAACATTCTCAGACGATTGTATGAGGATTATACTTTACGTATAGTGACGATATACGATAAGAGTTTCAAATTTTAAAACTAAAACTTAGAAAGAAACGCCAAAAGTCGGGTGGGGCCTTACACCACTACTCATATGTAGCAGAGCTACCCGTATGATGGTTTTAGACCCATTTTTCAATAAATAAATAAATCGGTATGTTGAGTTTGTAATGGGTTCTCTCATTATTTATTTTAGTACTCAAAAGGCGATATCTCTGAACATTTGGTATTTTTGTCTGTCTGGCTGGTGCGCACGATTATTCCCGAAGGGAGTATCCGATTTGGTCCAGAATTGATATATCGTAATATTCTTATCAAACTTAGATCCAGTTCGAGTTCGAGTTCACAAAGGATCTAAATTTTCAAAAAAAAAAAATATTTTACTGCCAAAAAATAGGATAATCCGATTTTGCTCCAACTTTGGAAATCCTAATATTTTTATCAGTGCTAGGTCAGGTGCGAAAATGGACAATATGGGTCCACTTAATACCATAACTCTTATAAAATGTGATGCAACGGGGCAATTGTCTTCAAATTACACACATCACAATATTTTTATTACCCCAAGGTCTGGTGTAAAGATGGGAAATAATGTTCCACTCCTTTTAGTACCTCCCCCACAAAGGGTCAATATTTTCAACATCCATGAATTTCATAAAACGTGAAATTAACACACGATTCCATTCAGACTTGGTACATTTCAATATTTCTATCAACACAACCTTTTGTTATAAAGATGGTAGAGATGGTAGACTATTTCTTCTTGTACCTTCCCCACATAGGGTTTAAGATTTTGAAAAACAATACGCTAAAAAAAAGCAAAATAAATTTCAAATTTCACACATACCAACATTTTTTCTAACATAAGATCTCTTCTAAACATGATATATATCTACAAACCCCTTCTGGTATTTCACCCACAAATGGTCACAATTTTCACAACTTACGAGACAACTCAGCGATTCTTTACAAATGCTATATATAAAAATTTCTCTCAACCAGAATCCTAAGATGAATATGGAATTTATGATTTCGCATAAAATTTCATATATTTCTAATTTTCGATTTTCTTGTAATTTTGCCCATAAATGGAATACCTCGGTCGACTATATCTTGTACTTCATGCACATTTTAACATTTTCTAAAATTATCTCATATCAAGTGAAGGAAGTAACCAATATAGTCCAAACCTGGCACGTCGCAATATTTATATCATATCTATTAAGGCCCGTTACGAAATGGACAATATTGGCCCACACTGACATTGCCCTCAACCCGTTAAACCAAACCCACATTAATTCCCCAAATTAACTCTTAAACCAAATGTCAAGAGTTTAGTTCTATCCATTCACATTACACCATAGGTTACCAAATATTGTGCTTTTTACTTTTAATACACTTTACCTTTACACCTTATCAGCGACCCTCATTCAACATTTCAATTCTAGCCAACAGAGTGGTTTAAATTTTTCCTACCTTTTTGTATCCTTCTAGTACGAATTTAGTACAGCCTTATCTCACCCTCCAACACTAACATTGACTACATGCAAAATTTAAAGATTCTAGCTTCTATCGGTTCGCCAGGTTGATTATTAATCAGTCAGTCAGCCCATCATCACTCTACTCTTTTGTATAAACAGATCTACATTATTCGGAACTTAAATGAAAAGTTCTATACAATTCATTTGCTAGAATTTTAATATTTATATTGGTACAATTTTAAAACTCCCCTATTCGAATGCATATAGTTTCAAATTCCCCCACACCAAATTGTTAAAAGTCTCCATCTCTCATTCCGTTACAAACATAAAACAAAATATTTACAAAGGGCTTCTGATATGTTACAAATATTCGTTCATGACTTTGTGTCATTAGGTTTTCTTGGGAAAAATTGTTATTTTTAAATCAGCTCAATCGACACCTTCTCCCGAGATTGACATTCCCAATCATTTCCCAGGTGCTTTCTCTAATGGCAACACGTAAATTGTGCTGCTCTTAAACACCCGAATTTATATTCATGTGATGCGCTTTAGTTTCCCTCTTCCCTTTTCGTTTCTACAAAACCATGGCCACAATCTTACCATACCGACGACCTAACCACAGGCACATCTGTTCAAGCATCCTTACAATCTTCACAGGTTCACAGCCGCAAACACTATATCATTCACTGGGCACATACGTGTAGAGAGTATTTCGTCTGTACGACGCGTTGTACGTTGAACACACAACCGTGTACAGGGTTATGTTGTATTTGCTTTCAACGCGGCGTAGCACGTGGTAGATGATGTATGGACGTTGAAATGTCAAGAAATCAAATGGAATACTTTTGCTGTAATTTAAAGTTTAAGGTTATTGGCTACAAAGAAGCGCTTAAATTTATTACAGAATCGGAACGAAAGGATAGAAAAATTCCCCAGTGTTCACAATAAAATATTGCTGTTTGCGGAGTTTTAGAGCGCGGCGCTTGAAAAAATTGTGTGTGTGTGTTTTACTTTGCAGGAACTATTAGCAATGATTTTGAATAGCGTTTCCGCTTGGGACTTGCAAACAGCAGCAGTTAGCATTTATTTATTATATAAGAATATTTATGTAAAAACGAAATACTAAACAAGATCCAAAACTCAAAATAAAACAAGTAGGCAAAGGCTATAGTCGTGCAGGGCCGGCCATGGGATACCCTACAACACTACAAGAAACCGTCTTATGTCCAAATCCATTTTGGAAGATTTCGCTTTTGAAATTATGTCATAGAGCACTGCCCAGATATTACCCTTAGCTTTTTGGTCAGGGGCAATTGCCCGTTATTTACGCAGTCGATCCTGTTGTTAGTTGTTGTGGTCCATTTTACAACTAAATATAATCCAATGGTCATCCAAAATGTTAGACTTCGTCGCTGTCCTTATCTTCTCATGCAAAATTCCTTTTCATGCAAAATCGATTGGTTTCAATTGTGTGATCAGGAAAATCAGACTTAGGTCAGATACGAAATGGACAACATTGGCACACTTCTGTAGAACCACCCCGATAAAGGATCAACAGTTTAAATATCATAACGCAAGTCAAAATACATTTTAACAAATAAAATAGTATCAGTCGGTTTTGCCGACGGATGTATACCCTCAGCCAATGTTCGATTGCTTAAATATATTTTGACTTCTGTTACGATTATTCAAGTTGTTGACCCTCTATGGGGTAGGTTCTGAAGGAATGGCCGACATTGTCCATTTCGTATCGGACCTATATAAATATGACATAAATATTGCGACGTACCAGGTTTGGACTATATTGGTAAATCTCTTTACTTTATATGAAACTAGCGGACAGGCGTTGTCGGTCCGTACTTTTAGTCTTTAATGCATATCTTTTTAAAGCACAATAAATCTGATCAGATAATTTTTATTATAAGTAATGACTTTATAGTAATTTCTATGTAAGAATAAATATTCATGGCAAAAATTATAGTAGATGTTTACCTACCTCCGGTTTTAGATATTTTGAATAGTCTGATATTATTTTTCAGACACGGGCTTTGTTTTGAGTGTTAACAAGTAAAAAAGCAGTAAGTATGACCAGACAGAACTTTGAATACCCTCCACCATTTGGAACGAATTAGGAAATTAAAAAAAAAAGTCCATTAAAAATTCTGGTAAAATTTTAAAAATACCGAATATCGCCGACATATGGGGGATATACGATATTGACAATCTATTTCTAGGTGTAAAGTACTCACAAAGAAGTCCTTGTGCAGAATTTTAGATAATTCCGTTAAAAAATTTTGCTAAAATCATCAAAATACCGAATATAGGGGTTACTGTTATATGGGAGCTATACGATATCGTGGACCTATATAGACAATTCTGTTTCAGGGGGTAAAGTGCTCACAAAGAACTCCTCGTGTGGATTTTTATACCCTACACCACAAGGTGGTCAGGGTATTATGTCTTTGTGCATTTGTTTGTAACAGGCAAAAGGAAACGAGATAAACCCATAGTTCCTTTTGATGATCTGCATAGAATCACATTCTGAGTCGATTTATGTATGTCCGTCCGTCTGTCCATGTAATTTTGTAAACAAAGTACAGTTCACATTTATTGCCCTATCCAGATGAAATTTTGCACAAATCATTTGTTTGGCCCAAGGACGAACCCTATTGAAATCGGGGATAATCGATCGGATGTAGCTCCCATATATATCTTCGTCCGATTTGCCATTTATTGTGCACCAAACGTGTAACATCGGTCCGAATAGTATGGAATTTTGCACGTACGATCAGATTGGACCTGAAAATAAGTATGCCAAATTTGATCGAAATCTGTTCAGATATAGCTATAACTCCCATATATAGTGTTCATCCGATTTGTTATTTTTGTCCTCCGCAGCCGTAATATGCACTCTGTAACAACAATATTTGGGGAAATATATCAAATACATCTCAGAAATACATTTGCTAAATTTTATCGAGATCGGTTCAGATTTGGATATTGATCCCATATATAACTTCGTCCGATTTACCTTTTATTGTACACCAAACTTCTAATATTTGACACTTACGACCGAATTGAGCCTAGAAGCTAGTATCAAATTTGGTGAAGATCGGTTCAGATATAGCTATAGCTCCCATATATACTGTTCATCCGATTTGTCAAATTTGTTACCCACAGCCGTAATATGCACTCCGTAACAACGATATTCAAGGGAATATATCAAATACAGCTCAGAAATGTCTTTGCCAAATTTTATCGAGATCGGTTTCGATTTGGATATAGCTCCCATATATATCTTTATCTGATTTCAAATTAATTTTGCACCAAATGGGTAATACAAGTCCGAATTTAAAAGATACAAATGCTTCGGCATATTTAGCCCTTTGAACTTTAAATTATAATTATAATCATTAATTGTTATGCGCAGCTCTACTAAATTAGCAAAGTGGTGTAGACTTTCTTTAAGACTTTCTTTACTGGTTAGACTATTACATTGGAAAATGTGGCTAAAATCATCAAAATACCGGGGGTACCTTAACATGGGGGCTATACGATATCGTGGACCTATATAGATGATTCTCTTCCAAAGGATAATGTACTCCCAAGGAACTCTTTATGTAGAATCTCCGACAATTCCATTGAAAAATGTGGCTAAATAATCAAAATACCGAATTTCGGGGGGTGCCGTTATATGGGGGCTATACAATATCATGGACCGATATAGCCCATCTTCGAACTTGAACTGCCTGCAGACAAAAGACAAAATTTTAGCTTCCTATCTTAATTCGTTTTGACTGTAACGTGATTACAACAGACGGACAGGGCTAAATCGTCATAGAATTTTACGCTAATCAAAAATATATATACCTTGTTGGGTCTAAAATTATTATTTCGATGAGTTACAAACGGAATGACGAACTTGATATACTGTGTATGGTGGAGGGTATAAAAGCATATATGATATAGAATATCTATAATTGCCCTATGTGAAAACTCAACATTTTCCATTCAAATGAGCTGTAATTTGGTATTTGTATTCCCAAGGTTTAGAATGCCATGCTGAGTGGTATTTAGTTTTGTCCACCTCATAATTTAGGGCAAAATGATTTCAGAATAGTCAAAAATAAATACTCTTTCACACCCATTGTGCGTTGGAGACCTCAAAAAGTCCATATTTTTCATCATATTATAATTCAATGACTGTAACGTGGGGACTGTACATAAATAAATGCCTATATGGACAACTACCTGTACGATGGTTCTCTACCCCAGAGTAGGCTAAATACAATTTTTTATCCAAATCAATTAATGAATGTGGTCGAGACAAAGATGGATCCTTTTCCGAAAATTGAAAATTTTATGTGAAAAGGTTTCCTACCCCATTAGAAACCAATATGCCAAATAAGGGTCAAAAAAATTAAAAGTGTCCAAGACAATATATGATGGTTATACCAAAAACTGATAGTCTTTCGCAAGAATGTTTTCTTCTCAAAATAGCAACATTTTCAGAAATTAGTATGAAAAATATGGTTAAAATGTAAAATACAGGGTGAGATAAAAAAATGCAACCAACTTCAGACTGCTGTCATTTCTAAGACACTCGTCTGATAGCTGTTAAAATTATTCCAGTGACAGCTCATTATATTGTTTACAAGCGTACAAAAGAATTTTGGTGAGAATTTTCAGGAAAAAAAAGTTATTCGTGATGGAATTCAAGCGTGATAGTGTGATTTCTTTATATTTGGCTGGAAAACCAGAAGTGGCTATCGTTAGTGCACTCCAGCATTTAAATGTGAATAAATCCTGTGAAAAATGAGCTCGGGGTGAAGCCATTGAAATTCCAAAAAGTGCAAGAATTTACACGGCAGCAGAAAGAAAATAGACTTAAAAGAGCTAAAGAGTTGCTTCGCTTGGCCGAAATTGGTGAACTGCCGTATTTGGTTTTTCGATGAGAAAACATTCGCTGTCCAGCAGTTTGTAAACAAACAAAATGATCGTGTTTATTTGCCAAAGAGGTCAGCTGAAAATATGCACCTTCAGTTGGCCACCAGAACTCAAGCGCCGACCATGGTGATAGTGTGGGCCGCCATAACAGTCGATGGTCGCTCTCCGCTCGTATTAATCGACCGTGGCATCAGAATAAATGCCGAATATCGCGAAAATATTCTGGAGGGTGTATAAAAGCCTTGGGCACGCAAACATTTTGGCCGCAGACCTTGGACATTCCAACAGGACTCAGCACCATGGCACTCAGCACGCGCCACCCAAGAATGGTTACAAAATGAGGTTCAACGCCTCATTTCCAACGCACAATGGTCACCAAAATCTCCGTATACCAATCCGTTGGACTATTATGTCTGGAGTATTTTGAAAAGCAACGTTGGCACTAAAAAATACCAAAGTTTCGATCACCTCAAGCAAACGCTTCGCCGGAAATGGGCCAAAATACCGCAGAACATCATTCGGGCAGCGTGTGACGGTTTCATTGGCCGTTTGAAGGCCATAATTCGTGTAAAAGGTGACCAATTCGAACAAACCTAAATTTATTCTAAAATTTGATGCTTTTTTCGACATTTTTTGCTTTCATTCAATAAAATTAAAAAAAAGTAAAAATTATGGCGTTTGACCTTATTGTAGTTTTTTATCTCCTCCTGTATAATTGAAATCGGGTTGTACCATTATTCGGGGTTATGACCCATGATATGGGCGACTTAAAGTATCTTGAAAGTTTAAGAAGAATTTCTGGAAGGATATAAATCCTTTTGTTACTAAATGCCCAATTCGCTCTACTATTTTTACCTTCTCTATATTCGGTATTTCAGTGATTGCAGTCCCAATGAATTTCGCATTTTGAGTTCTCATTCGACGGATTATTGTCATATGAAAGAAGTAGGACCCTATAACGCTGTGTGAGTCATTTTTGTGTGTTTAAATATGTTCGCATCTTCCAGCTGAAACACGATGTACAGAGTTGCCCATGTTCGACGGACCCATGAAAGAAATTCTTCAGAAAATCAATTGTTATGCGACTTGTGTGCGGTGGAGCGCCGTCTTGTTGAAACCAGAACTGCCTCATACGCTTTCGACGAATAATTGGCATCACAAAATTGGTCATCATGTCGCGATAACGCTCCTGATTGATGGTAACTGCATGGCCATTTTCATTTTGGAAGAAAACGGCCCAATGACCGTTTTCGCACTAACGCCGCACCAAACTGTAACTTTTTCGTCATGAAGAGGCACTTCTTGAATGTCCTGAGGGTTTTCAGTGGCGTAAAAACGGCAATTTTGCTTATTTACGGTCCCATTCAATGTACGGGAACAAATGCAAATCAATGTTGTAAAGTGGACAGTTGTAAAGTGGACCGAGCCAAGCCCAACTGCTGAGAACGGCGTTTTTGGGATGTTCTTGGGGACCTCTCAACACTGGCTCGTACGGCAGCGATATTCTTGGCCGATCGCCTTGGTCGATTTTTATATGGCCTCTTCGGATTAGAAAGAGCCTTACCAGTTGAAAATTGTTCGTATAAACGCTTAATGGTGTTCTTGGAAGGCGCACTTCTCACATTTTTTAATGTTTTAAAAGCACGTTGAGTTTTCACAATTGACTTCTTCTGTCGAATGTAAATTTCAACTATTTCAGAGCGCTCGCGTGGCGTGTATTGGTTCATGGTAAAAATCAGCTTGGACTGACGCTTCAAACCCGGTATGTCATTAAGCGGTTTGACATCTCTGTCAAATGTTATGGCATTGCCAGATGGGTCCGTCGAATATGGGCAACCCTGTAGGTCCTGGAGTTGAAAGCTAGATGCCAATTTTAGACATGAAAGCTCGCCATTTAACATCGTATTGCGAACTCATTTAATTTTTAATGACATTTTTATTAGCATATTTTCACGCGTTTTTTTTTTTTTTTTTTTTTTTGCCAAGATACCTTTCCGAAATTGGATGAATTGTCAAAATCCCACAAGGCGTTCTTGAGTTATAAGCGTAGTAACTAAAATAACTTTCTTTTGTATAGTACAAATAATTCTCTATTTTGTGAAAGGGGAGATTAGGATGAAAGCGCGTGGGTTGCTAAAAATGATTGGAATTTAGACCCTTAGAGGGTTGGGTTACTGTGTGGGTACCTTGTAATCAAGTACCTTTGCCGCTGTTGAATGTAGTTCTTGTGTTTCTTGTTTTTATGTGCATTGTTTTACTCTTCCCTTTTTATTCTACTTCGCCTTGGGCCGATGGTGACGGGAGCTGGTTGGACTCTCCTACATAGTGGCACATAAGGAGGAATGTAACAATATTCGAATAAAATTGGAAATTAATATTTTCTTTAAATTTTTCAGTTTCAGTTGAATACTTCGATCTCCTATGTCTGGCAATTCACTCTCATTTCCTAAATTCTTGTCTCGGATAAGATGAGACTCTTGGGATAGTATGTCAGGAGAGGTTCGATCGTATTCATCAATTTTGAGGATGGGGGTGGTCTTTCTCATGTTAGGCTCTTGTTCTACCGACAGCTGATCAGGAATATAGGAAACCCTAAGTTGTGAGAAAGACAATTAGTTTCCTCTTGTCTGGGCCTCCGCCTCAACCGTAGAGGAGATGGCTCCTAAAAAGCCCATTTCTGTAGGTCGATCTACGATAGGGCGCAAGTAGACAGAATTGACTTCTTTAGGACAAGTGCCAGGTATGACAAGGTGGTCTTAGGACGCAGATCTGTTACGAGCCCGGAAGTATTTGTAACCAACTGCCCTTTTCAGGCTGAACCAGCTGGGCTTGCTTCATGGGAATGATGATCTTCTATTCTTTCATAGGAGATTTTTAGCCTCAGATTGGTGTAGCAACAAGCTCTACCAAGTTAAGTTTAGTAATTTTAAGAGAATTTTTTATATTTAGTTTAATATCATTTTTAAATACCCTTTTCCAATAATTTTTATATCAGGGCATAATTTTTGACATAGTCTCAAGGTAAAATAGAGCTAGTTGTGTACACAATCATGTTGTGGCACTTATTTATACCTTCCACCATAGTATGGAGTGTATATTCAGTTTGTCATTCCGTTTGTAACACCTCGAAATATACATTTTAGACCCCACAAAGTACATTTATTTTTGATCAGCATAAAATTCTATGTCGATTTAGCGATGTCCGTCCGTCTCTGGAAATAACTCTAGCTTCCGAACGAATGAAGTTGAAAATGGGTCATGCAGGTCCACGTCTTCGTATAGCCCCCATATAACGGTACCTTCCTGTGTTCGATATTTTGATGATTTTAGCGACATTATTCCCCGGAATTGTTTCAAATTTGGTATTTAAAGTTCGTAATACTACAGCCTATGACAGAAAATTGTCTGAGCACGTCATCATATAGTCCCGATATAACGGTACCTCCCTATATTCGGTATTTTGATGATTTTTTTCGATTTTCGCTTTTGAGTATTGAGAATTGTAATGGTCCGATTTGGTACAAACCTGGTATATCGTAAAATTATTGTCAAACTTAGATCGAATTTGGAGATAGGCAACATCGGACATCTCCTTCTGGTACCTCCCCCACAAAGGGTCAATATTGTGAAAGAAAATAATTTACCACATAGAAAGAAAGAACCATTCTATTTTCTGTAAACTTTGCTGATCCCAATATTTTTGTTTATTGGTAGGTCATGGGCGCAATTGGATAATATTGGCCCACTCCAATACCTCCACCACAACTGGTCACACAAGGTTTTTTGTCATAGGATCTATTTTTAAAATGACTTCTGGGAACGATATCCCAGACAAAAAACCAGTAAGGAATGTCAAGATCCGGGTGGGGCCGCTATATGATACCATACACCACTATGCATATTTAGAAGAGCTTCCGTAACAAAAAAGTTTAAATTTAAATTTATGTGAAGTAGATCATAACAACTATGAACCTTATTTGAATGGGTATCATGGTCCTAGAGAAGTCACAATTTGAGAACTATATTCAACTCTGAATCGATTTTCAACAAATTTGACGGAAGTTTTTATACCTCTAGTACCAAATAACATAGCTGTATATTACATGATTACATTACAAATCTTTATTGGAGCAAAAGATATACCGGACCGAGTTTCACCAAATAGAAAAAAGATCAAACATACATGGGAGCTATAGTTGTATTTGAACCTAGTTCGATTATAAATTGAGTTGAAATTGACCAAATTCAGTCAACTTGAGCCGATATTAGCATTTCGTGCACAATAAACCTGATATCGGGTAAAGATATATCTGATCCGATCTCGATAAAATTTGACAGAGATATTTTTGAGCTCCATAAGTTATCTGGTACCAAATATAATTTTGTGGAGTGCATATTACGCATGTTCGAGAATCAAAGCCCCAAATATGATGTACTTGCTTCTAGCTTGAATTCAGTCATATGTGCCAAAATTCAGGTCATTTGAACTGATATTGGCCATTTGGTGCACAATAAACATGTAATCGGTCGAAGATATATATGGGAGCTATATCTAAATTTAAAACGATTCTGGCTAATTTCAATAGGATCGTCCTTGGACCAAAAATTTCATCTCAATCGGATAATAAATACGACCTGCATTTCCTTCAGAAAAATACATGGACAGATGGAGAGATGGACTGACATGCTTATGCTTCGACTCAGACAGTTATTCTATGATAATCCTCAAAAATTACTATGTGTCTACTTCGCTTCCTTCTCCATGTTACAAACAAATGCACAAAGACATAATACCCTTACCACTATGTGGTGTAGGGTATAACAAGGGAACTAATGAGGATTGATGACTCTTTCTGAAACTAGGCATTCCCTGCCTTACCCCTTGGTAAGCGTTACCATCTTTCTCCACTAATAAACAAACGTTGTTTTTATAAAAATAACAATAACGGCATTAAGTCTAACTATTTTGCAAAAGTAAAAAGTCTTTTTAATATTTATGAATTTCTTGCGTTTATGTAAGATTTAGACTTTTGATAATAAATAATTTTGCGGAATATTTTGATGGTGTTCAAAATCAAGATATATACTTCATATATAACATACATCTTCCATGTATAACATGTTATATGTCACATCTTACGCTCGAGGTAAGTCAAATTTTATATCTCAATTTCCGTTTTATCTATTATCTAAAATGTTCTCATCTAAAACACTTCTCCCATCGAAACATAAACTTTAAATATCAGTTCCTTAATATGTACAACGTCAGGTGAAACGCATTAAGGACTGTATCATTTATGTAAAATACCCCTCAAAACGGAACACATTAATGATGATCTAATATGGTGTGTGAAGGTACATCGTTGCTGACGTTCAAGTTCGATGCTTTCCTTTTTTATATTCGTACTTTAATAACATTACTTTCCTGCTTTCGATTTTTCTTTATGTCACTCATTATGATACACGTGGGTGGTGTACGTGTTCTAGCGCCATTGGCGATGATGACGGTGGTGGAGATGATGGATGCATTAACACTTTATAAGGGTAATAACGATAATGACTCGAGCTCATCAGGAGCAGCAGAAGCAGCAGCTCCAACACCACGGTCGACAATGATAGCGCGCTAATGATGACAATAACGGTCATGTCATAGTCGTCTATGCGTGAGTCAGTAACCAATATTTGTATCCTGTAGATCACGCACATATTCCCGTCATTAGAATTAAATTGGTTCAAGTAAGAGGTTCATGGGACAGGAGGGTACGCAATGGGAAATATAACTGCTAATATACCTAAAAATATGGGAATTTAAGTTGTGTTAATTTAAGCTACTTCATCAGCGAAAACCACCTTAATATTTTAGATTTTTTTTCCAACAGTTCATGTTAGGCCTTTTTATACCCTCCTCCATAGTCTGTAAGGCATATTAAGTTTGTCATTCCATTTGTAACATCCCGAAATATACATTTTAGACCCCAAAAAATGTATACATTCTTGATCGATTTAGCGATGTTCGTCCGTGGAAATCACTCTAGCTTCCGAACGAATTTAAGTAGGTTGATAAAATTTAACTCAAATATTAGTTTGGTCTGCAGGACTTTTGGTATTGAAAATGGGTTACACAATTAGGTATAGCCTCCATATAACTGTACATCCCTATATTCGGTATTTTGATTATTATTCACCCGAATTGCTGCAAATTTTGTACTTGCACTTCGTTACGAGTACTACAGCCTGTGACAGAAAATTGGCTATGCAGGTACAGGTCTTCGTATAGTCCCCATATAATGGTTCCTCCCTTTGTTAGGTATTTTGATGTTTTTGCGGCATTATTCACCGGAATTGTTTCAAGTTTCGAATTTGAATGCTATTATGGCTATAACAAAAATTTACTGTGCACATCCACACATTTTCAAATTCGATTCCTTCTCTCAAATTTTTATACTAACAGTGACCTCTATATTAAATTTAAAAACTCCATACACGACACCTTTTGTGGCACTTTGTATTTATACCCTACAACACTATGTGTTGGGGGTATTATAAGTTTGATTGGGCCAAAAATTATGTAACACCTCGAAATATTGGTTCCCCATATAGGAAAGTATATATGGATCTTCCTAGCTCGCCGAGCTGAGTCGATCTAGCTATGTATGTCCGTCTGTCCATGTTAATTTATAATCACTCTACAGGTCGCAATTATGGCCCGATCTTCACGAAATTTAAAATGTAGGCGGGGCTTGGACCAGAATAGAACCCTATTGCTTTTGGAGATGATCGCCAAATGTTTAGGGGTTGAAATGGACCAAATACTGAAAAAATGTCGGATTTTGCAGTAGCTATACAGGTCGCAATTATAGACCAATCGACGCGGAATTTCGCATGTAGCTAAGGTTTAGGGCGGGGAAGAAGCATACCAATTTGGGTGGTCATCGGATAAAATTTAGCGGGTAAAATAGACCATATCTTTTGTGTTGAAAAAATTCCAAATTTTTCATTAAACCGCGAATATTTTAAATCCCGGCGAAATCACAAAGCCATGACAAGGTTACATCTGATCTTTATATTGATGTTAACATCCAACAAATCAGATATATAGCAAAATATGTGCGATATATATGTCTATCAAAGAAGATATGCTTGAAAGATCTCATATATGTCGAGAACGGCTGAACTGATTTCGACAGTTCTCATTAATTTAGAATGGCCTCTTGGCAAGAAAGAAAAAACGTCTAAAAAATCGCATAAAAATATCTCTCTAAAGATGAAAATATTGAATTTGTAAAATTTTCTCATATTTTTTTTCAATTTTGTCATATTTTTGGCATATTTTCATTTTGAATTAAACATTTGGTAATATTTCTACAGCTGACAAAACTAAGTAGTTAGGAAATTAGGATATCATATACAGATCGCATTTATGGCCCGATCCTAACGAAATTTTGCATGGGGATCAGATGAGGGTCAGAATAGAAGCCTACTCTTTTTGAGGTTGAAATATATAAATATATTTAGGGGTTGAAATGGACCAAAAAAACTGCAAAATTGTCAGCAGTTCATAATTATTGCCCGATCCTCACGCACATTTGAATGGGGGTTACCGGGCATTGCAAACGCCAAGCAGTTTTGGATGGCCATCCAAAAATATTCAATGTGTGAAATAGTTTGCCAACTTTTGTAGACAAAATACGAAAATTTCCATTCCAGTGACTGTTTGGAGAATTCACAAATACAGGAAAGACGCACTTCTGACTATTTCGTTGAAGAATATAATCAAATGTCTGTATCTCATATAGATGCGTTTCAGTCAAAAACCAATAATAAATGTTAATATTTTGCCACTTCTGAGAGATTATAGGTCTTTGGGAAATATTGGTTCCAGATCTAGGAAGACCATTTACGACATCTACCAATAAATTGGAAATAAGCAAATTCGTTTAAGTTGCTATTATTCGAAAATTAGAGATCGAAACCTAATGGTTTTCCTTAATTATTTGTCACAATATCTTGTGGAATTCTGTCGAGTATTTCGTCTATTTAAACTGTATGGTTCATTATAGTGTTGTAGGGTATTCAACGGTCGGCCCCGCTCGACTGTAGCCTTTGCTTACTTGTTTTAGTATGTTCCTAGTACGCATTTCCAAAACCACATCCTTCTCCCAGGTATGGACACTAACAGAGACCTCAATATCAGCTCTATACCTTCACCCAATACACAATTTAGTAGCATGTAACTCTTTACGTAGAGTTACAGTTTAAGTTCGCAGTGACATCAATATCAAATTTCAAGATTCCAGCTCTAAATTCCTAGTTACTAGTTTGTACAATTATAGTATGTATTTCTAGAACCACCTCCATATGTCAATTCCAGATTCCAACAGCGAGCTCAATATCAAATTTGAGGATTCCAACCTGTCTCTTAACGCCATACCAAATTCACACATTTCCAAAACCACCTCCACATCTCATTTCCAGATACCAACAGCGACCTAAATGTCAAATTTGAGGATACTAGCCATATCCCTCCACACAATACCAAATTTAGTAACATTTAGTACTATACGTACAAATATAGGACGCATTTCCAAACCACCGCCAACTCTAAAGCACCATCAGTTATGGAGATACTAAATTTCAGAATTTTATCTCCATCCATTTACCCAATACCAAATATAGTACCATTCACTACTTTTCGTACATTTATAGTACACATTTCCGCAAACTGGCTATTTCCAGTCTACTTATGAAGTGCGACACTAATACCAAATTTAAGATTTTAAGCATTATCTGTTAACCCAATACCAAATTGTACCAAATATAGTACTAGTCAGTAATGTTCGTGCACATTTCCAAAACAACCTCTTTATCGCTCATCTACCACTAAAAGGGATCCCAACATAAAGTTTCAAAATTCCAGCTTCATCCGTTCACCCTAAACAAAACTGTTACAAATGTATTACCATTTAGAACACATTTCCAAAACCATCAAGAATATGAGAATCAAGGTTTAAGTTTGATATATAAACTTAAACCTTGATTCTCATATAAAATGCTCTATCCGTTCATATAATACCAAATGGTACCATTTTAAAAGGTTGTTATAATTTTAGAACTTTTCGAAACCTTGGTGTCTCAATTTCCAAAAACCCTTTAGTACTTCTGTGCTACACTCCATCAGTGACTCTAATTCTAAATTTCAGAATTCTAGTTCATTCCGTTTGTCAATTACAAAGTATTCCTTTTTTAGTACATTTAAGTACTTTTCGTAGACTTTAAGTACGACTTTCTAGCCTTATAGCGCGCCTACGCACCTAAACTGACCCCTTTCCAAATCTCAAAATTCCAGCTGCAGTCGTTTCGTCTGAGTTATTTCACTACTCTTTTATATTAATAGAAATATAGTTTTTTTTTTCTTTGGTGACCTATAGTGAAATTAGGTGAAGTACCTAAAATGCTTGGATTGTGCGTAAATGTAACTACTATAATTTGAAAAATGTAAAAAACGGCCGGGAATTCCCTGTCCTAATTTGGTAGCTCCTGATATAAGCTTTCAAAACGCCGATACACATGTCTTATATTTATACCCACAGCAATATGGCTAGAGGGGTATATATAATTTGGTACGGCTAAAACGTGACTCATGGAACAAACGGTTTTTGACCTTATAAAATGTGATATAAGAGTCCGATTGTCTTCAAATTACACACATCAAAAGGGTGAGATAAAAAAACTGCAACAAAGTCAAACGTCATAATTTTTAATTTTTTTTTTAAATTTTAATGAATGAAAGCAAAAAATGTCGGAAATAGCATCAAATTTTAGAATTTCATTGGCCTTCAAACGGCCAATGAAACCGTCACACGCTGCCCGAATGTTGCTCTGCGGAAAATTGACCCATTGCCGGCGAAGCGCGATATTTCGCGATAATATTCGGCATTTATTCGAATGCCACTGTCGATTAATAAGAGCAGAGAGAGACCATCGGCTGGTATGGCGCCCACACCATCACCATGGCCAACGCTTGAGTTCTGGTGGCCAACCGAAGGTGCACATTTTCAGCTGACCTCTTTGGCAAGTAAACACGACAATTTTGTTTGTTTACAAACTGCTTGACAACGAATGTTTTCTCATCGGAGAAAATCTAATTCCGCGAACTATCACGCTTGAATTCCATCACGAGTAATTTTTTTTACTGGAAAATTCTCACCAAAATTCTTCTGTACGCTTGTAACAGTATTATGAGCTGTCACTGGAATAAATTTAACAGCTGTTGGACGAGTGCTTAGAAATGACAGCAGTCAGAAGTTAGTTGCAGTTTCATCTCAATCTGTATTATTATTGACACAAGATCTTCTGTGAAGATGAAATACATTGGTCCACTCCTTCTGGTACCCACAAAGGGTCAAAATCTTGAGAATCTATGAGGATCATAAAACGCCAAATTAACATCCAATTCCATTCAGATTTGGTACATCTCAATATTTTTTATACCCTACAACACTATGTGTTGGGGGTATTATAAGTTTGATTGGGCCAGAATTTATGTAACACCTCGAAATATTGGTTTCCCATATAGGAAAGTATATATAGATCTTCCTAGCTCGCCGAGCTGAGTCGATCTAGCTATGTATGTCCGTCCGTCTGTCCGTCTGTCCGTCTGTCCATGTTAATTTGTAATCACTCTACAGGTCGCAATTATGGCCCGATCTTCACGAAATTTAGAATGTAGGTGGGGTTAAGGTCAGAATAGAACCCTATTTCTTTTGGAGATGATCGCATAATATTTAGGGGTTGAAATGGACCAAAAACTGAAAAATTTCCTGATTTTGCAGTTGCTCTACAGGTCGCAATTATAGACGGAATTGCGCATGTAGCTAGAGTTTAGGGCGGGGAAGAAGCCTACCAATTTGGGTGGTCATCGGATAATATTTAGCGGATAAAATAGATTATATCTTTTGTGTTGAAAAAATTCAACATTTTTCATTAAACCGCGAACATTTTAGATCCCGGCGAAATCAAAAGCCATGACAAGGTTACCTCTGATCTTTACATTGATGTTAACATCCAACCAAACGGATATATAGCAAAATATTAGCGATATATATGTCTATCAAAGAAGATATGCTTGAAAGATCTCATATATGTCGAGAACGGCTGAACTGATTTCGACAGTTCTCATTAACTCAGAATGGCCTCTTCGCAGGAAAGAAAAAACGACTAAAAAATCGCATAAACATATCTCTCTAAAGATGAAAATATTGATTTTGTAATATTTTCTCATATTTTGTTCAATTTTGTCATATTTTTGGCATATTTTCATTTTGAATCAAACATTTGGTAATATTTCTACAGCTAACAAAACTAAGTAGTTAGGATATCATATACAGATCGCATTTACGGCCCGATCCTTATGAAATTTTGCATGGGGATAAGATGAGGGTCAGAATAGAAGCCTACTCTTTTTGGAGATAATCGCCATATATTTAGGGGTTGAAATGGACAAAAAAACTGTACAATTGTCAGCAAGTCGTAATTATCGCCCGATCGCATTTGAATTGAGGTTAGCGGACATTGCAAAAGCCAAATAGTTTTGGATGGCCATCCAAAAATATTCAATGTGCGAAATAGTTTGCCAACTTTTGTAGACAAAATACGAAAATGTCCATTCCAGTGACTCTTTGGAGAATTCACAAATACAGGAAAGACGCACTTCTGACTATTTCGTTAACGCTGATTTCGGGGAAGAATATAGTCAAATGTCTGTATCTCATATAGATGCGTTTCAGTCAAAAACCAATTATAAATGTTAATCTTTTGCCACTTCTGAGAGATTATAGGTCTTTGATAAATATTGGTTCCAGATCTAGGAAGACCATTTACGTGCAACATCTACAAATAAATTGGAAATGAGCAAATTAGTTCAAGTTTCTATTATTCGAAAATTAGAACGAAACCTGATGGTTCTCTTTTATTATTTGTCACAATATCTTGTGGAATTCTTTCTAGTATATGGCCTATATAAACTGTATAATTTATTATAGTGTTGTAGGGTATTCAACGGTCGGCCCCGCTCGACTGTAGCCTTTGCTTACTTGTTTATACCCTACACCACATAGTGCTAAGGGTATTATGTCTTTGTGCATTTGTTTGTAACATGGAGAAGGAAACGAGGTAGACCCATAGTTACTTTTGAGAACCTTCATAGAATTACTTTCTGAGCCGATTTATGCATGTCAGTCCGTCTGTCCGTCCGTCCGTCCGTACGTCTTTCCATATATTCTTGTGAACAAAATGCAGGTCGCATCCGATTGAGATGAAATTTTCCAAACAATATTTTTTTGGCCCAAGGACGAACCCTACTGAAATTGGTAAGAATCGGATCAAATTTTGATATAGCTCCCATATATATCTTCATCCGATTTCGGGTTAAATGTGCACCAAATGTCCACTATCAGTCCAAATTACTTGAATTTTGGCACACCCAACCGAGTTCGGCTTAGAAGCAAGTATATCAAATTTGGAGAAAATCGGTTCAGATTTGGATATAGCTCCCATATATATCTTTATCCGATTTCGGGTTAATTGACCACCAAATGGACAATATCAGCCCAAATGGCCCGAATTTTGGCACATGTGTCCGAGATTAGCCTTAAAGCAAATACAACAAATTTGGAGAAAATCGTACCAGAAATAGCTGTTTGTAATTTTATCGAAGTCGGTTCAGATTTGGATATAGCTCCCATATATATCTTCATCCGATTTCGGTTAATTGTGCACCAAATGGCCGATATAAGTACAAATGGACTGAATTTTAGTACATCGGACCAAATTCAGCCTAGAAGCAAGTACATCAAATTTAGTGAAAATCGGTTCAGATATAGATATTGCAACCATATATATGTTTCATCCGATTTCAGGTTAATTGTGCACTAAATGGTCAATATCAGCCCAAATCACCTGGTTCAACATTAGATCTGGTTTGAAGATTGTAGAGGTCGAACCACTTTTTCTGATACCTCCCCCACATAGGGTTAAAATTTTTATACCCTCCACCAAAAAAGATATGGAGGGTATATTAAGTTCGTCATTCCGTTTATAACTCATCGAAATAATCATTTTAGACCCAACAAAGTATATATATTCTTGATCCGCGTAAAATTCTAAGACGATTTAGCCCTGTCCGTCCGTCTGTCCGTCTGTTGTAATACTACAGACAAAACGAATTAAGATAGGAAGCTAAAATTTTGCACAGATCTCTATTTTGTCTGCAGACAGGTCAAGTTCGAAGATGGGCTATATCGGTCCACGATATCGTATAGCCCCCATATAACGGTACCCCCGATATTGAGAGAATTGTCTATACAGGTCCACGATATAGTTTATCCCCCATATAACGGTACCTCCCAATATTCGATATTTTATGATTTGACCCACATTTTTCATCGGAATCGTCTGAAAATCCACACAAGGAGTTCCTTGTGGGTACTTTATACCTCGGCAGAGAATTATCTATATAGATCCACGATATCGATATCGTATAGCCCTCATATAACGGTACCCCCGGTATTCGGTATTTTGATGTTTTTAGCCATATTTTGCAACGGAGTGGTCACAAGGGTTTCTTTGTACACAAGGGGTTCTTTGTGAGCACTTTACCCACCGACAGAGAATTCTCTATATAGGTTAACGATAACGTATAGCTCCCATATAACGGTACCCCGCGATATTCGGTATTTTGATGATTTTAGCCACTTTTTCCAATGGAATTATCTGAAAATCCATAAAAGGTGTTCCTTGTGAGTACTTTACACGCAGACATAGATTTGTCTTTATAGGTTCACAATATCGTATATCCCCCCATATATCAGCACCTTCCTATATTAGATATTTTAAAGATTTTAAAAGAATTTTTATTGCATTTTATTTTTTTTTTGAAAATTTTCTAATTCGTTCCAAATGGTGGAGGGTATTCAAAGTTCGGCCCGGCCGAACTTACTGCTTTTTTACTTGTTGATAAAGAAATTGCTCAAAAAAACGAAATAAGCATCTAAATCTCTTCGAATTTCACACATACAAACATTTTTTTTTTAATACAAGATCTGTTGTGATGATGATATAAATCTTCGAACCGCTTCTGATACCTCACACACAAAGGGTCACAATTTTGAATATTTTTATCTGTCATAATTTGCGAAACAAGTCCGCGATTCTTTACAACTTGATATATCTGAATATTTCTCTCAACCACAAACCAGATATGAATATGGAATGATTAAAATGTTCTATTTTCTTGTAATTTTGCCTATACCAATATTCTTAACTGTATTAGATGAAGTAAGAAAATGGAATACTTCAATTGACTATATCTGGTAACTCATGCGCATTTTAAAAATTTCTGAAAATTATCACATATCTCATATAAAGTGAAGGAAGTAACCAATATAGCCCAGATCTGCCACGTCGAAATATTTATATCATATTTATTTAGGTCCTATACGAAATGGACAATATTGGTTCATTCTTTCAAAACCCACTCCATAGAGGGTCAACAGTTTGAATAATCATAACAGAAGTTAAATTATTTTTACATAATCGAACATTGGCTGAGGGTATATAACTCTCGGCAAAACCGACTGATACTTTTTAACTTGTTTTAGCCTTACTTTTCATCCGTTCGTGTTTTTCTGTAAATTCTGTAAATACCATTTTTTTAACAATGGTATAAAGGAGAATCACAACTCAAAAAAATAAATAAATAATATGACTGAAATCTTTAAAAGTGGTGAATACATACTCCCTACATATGTATTAACAATATTGTCGTTCGATATGTAAATCTTTTCTTTCACCACCACCAACAACATTAAATTCTTTCCGAGCTATTAATTCATTTCCAACTTCATGCTTGTATGCATCTGCATGGCTGGCCGAAATACACTGCTCTTGATTTCTTTTAATTATCGCCAATAAAAACACTTTAATATTCATAACTTTATTTTATTGGGTCACATTTACGGTTGATTTTAATTACAATGAAACATGTTTTCATTTCAAGTGCTTGTAGTACTCGCAGCGACTGGGATTCTACAGAGTTGTTGTTATGACGTGGCATTTCAATGAGAGTTGTTTGACATCAGTCGGGCCGGTTGGTATTTATGAGGAGCCCATTAACATTTTGTGAGGTACAGCGTCATGTGGGGCCTGTATTACATATTTGTTGCAAGTGTTTGGCCTGAAATAGAAGATCTAAACTATTTGGTTTTTATTTGTCCCCGACAATTTTACTGATTACAAACGAGGATTATTTTGATCCACTAGCAAGACTCCAAAGGTATCCTTTTGACTCTTTATTTTTAAATATTATTAAAAATTGTCTGTATACTGGATCGCATTAATTGCCCGATCGAAATTAAATTTTGTATGAATCATTTGTTTAGCACAAGGACGAATCCTATTAAAATTGAACATAATCTGTCAAAATTGAGATATAGCTCCCACATATACCTTCGTCCGATTTCCTTCTTACTATGTAATATTAGTCAAAATTGCATAGAATTCGGTACACTCAACCAAATTGAGTCTAGAAATAAGTATGTAAAATTTGGTGGAAATCGGCTCAGATATAACTTAAGCTCCCATATATATTATTCATTCGATTTTTAATTTTTGTCCATCATATTCCTAATATGAACTCCATAACAACGATATTCAGGGAAATATACAAATACCAAATTGAAAGAAAGTGTATCAAATTGTTGAAAAGCGATTAAAATATACCCATAGCTATGTGCGACCCATATATGTTTTATCCGATTTGTATTTAGGTACCTCACACCCGTAAAGTGTTCTCCACAACAACGATATTTTATCCCAACTCTCAGATACAACATAGATATATCTCTGCTAAATTTTATAGAGATCGGTTCAGATTTGAATACAGCAGTCATAAATAGTTTCATCCGAATTCACATTTATTGTGCTAAAATGTGTGAAATCGGTTTAAACAATGTGGATTCTGATAAATATTTATTCAGACACCTATGGCCCTTCAAATTTAATAGAAATCGCTTAAGAGGAGGATATACCTCCAATATATTAGTTTCGTTCGGTTTTAAATTACAACTGCTTTAAAGTCATAATACACATTCAAAAACGATCCTAGTTGTTTGTCATAAGCCATTACCACATTCAAATTCGAATGTTGAAATAAACGATAAATAATGTCGCTAAAATCGTCAAAATACCGAATATCGGCAGGTACCGTTATATAGGGGCAATACGAAGACGTGTACCTGCATAGAGAATTTTCTGTAATACGCTGTAGTATCCATTACGAATTTCAAATGCCAAATTTAACACCATTCTGGTGAATAATGTCGCTGAAATCATAAAAAACCGATTATCGGGAGGTACCGTTATATGGGGGCTATACGAAGACGTGTGCCTGCCCAGATAATTTCTTGTCTTATGCTGTAGTATCTATTACGAACTTCAAATACCAAATTTGAAACAATTCCGGTGAATAATGTCGCTAAAATCATCAAATTGCTAAGTGTGCGAACTGTACTAAATGGTACTAAATTTGGAACAGTTAGGTTTAGGGTGAATTAATAAGGTTGGAATTTTGAAATTTTGTATTGGCGTCCCCTTTGGTGGTAGGTTTGTGATAAAGATGTGGTTTTGGAAACGTGTACTACAAGAGCACAAGTGTACAATTTGATATTGGGTAAACAGGTAGTGCTTGAAATCTTAAAGTTGGAATTAGGGTCGCTGTTCATGTGTAGTCTGGACATATGGGGTGGTTTCCTTCCAAAAAAGCAACAACTTTAATAACATATAAAACCTTGAAAGCCTAAAAATTGAGTACGGTATATGAAGTGTTGATTCTAAAATTTTGTCAAACTAAAAAAATTGTGTATTTTGAGTACCTTAAAAGGCCTAAAATGAGATGTTGGAACGAATCTAAAATTTTTATTTGGACTTTTCGCTGACGAAGTAGAGGCCACTTGCTAATGTCAAATATTTAGGGGTAGTACTGGATAGGAAACTTAAATGTGAAACTTAGGTTTGGACTATATTGGTTACTTCCTTCACTTTATTTGAGATATGTTCCAATTTTTGGAGAAAGTTGAAATGTGCTGAGCTACCAGATATAGTCGACCGAAATATTCCATTTTCATATTTCATCCAATACAGATAAAAATATTGTTATGGGCAAAATTACAAGAAAATCCAAAATAGATTTAAAATTTTAGGCGAAATCATAAATTCCATATTCATCCGAGGTTTTTGGTTGAGAGAAATATTTAGTTATAGCAAGTTGTAAAGAATCACTAACTTGTTTCGCAAGTTATGGCAGATAAAAGTATTGTGACCCTTTGTGGGTGAGGTACCAGAACGGGTTCGCAGATATCTATCATCTTCACAACTCATGTTTGTATGTGCGAAATTTCGCTTTCTTTGATTTTTTTTAATCTTGAGCCCAGAGGAAATGGTCCAATCTCTACCATCTTTATAACAGATCTTGTGTTAATGGAAACATTGAGATGTCCCAAGTCTGAATGGAATCGGATGTTAATTTCGCGGTTTACTAGTTTCATGGATACTCAAAATTTTGAAGTAATGGACTGACAGCAAAACAGAATGGACACAGCTAATCTTGTGCTAGTGGAAATAATGGGATGTGTGAAATATGGAGAGAACCGGATGAGTATTTCGGATTATAAATCGTCTTGGTTTTTAATAACTTTGAAAATTTGTGGAGGTACAAGAATGATTGGACCGATGTATTCCCTAGACATTGGGTTAATAAAAAATATTGTGATGGGTGTAGTTCGAAGACAATCGGACTCTTACATTACACTTTTTATAAGAGTTATGATTTTTGACACTTTTGTGGGGGAGGTACTTGTCAAATTTCGATATTGTCAAATTTCGCACCTGACCTAGCACTGATGCAAATATAAGGATTTGCAAAGAGCAAAAACAGATTATCCTTTCTCTTTCTGTACAGTAAAATATTATTTTTGCTAATTTCGACTTTTTGTGGGGGAGATACCAGAAGAATTGAAACGATATTGCTCCAAATCAGATAATAATATTACGATGTACCAAGTGTGGACCAAATCGGATAATCCCTTGGAAGGTTATCGTGCGCACCAATCGGCCACACTGACAGACGGACATCGCTAGATCGACTACAAATGTCCTGAAACAAATTTGGTCCAAAGAGGCCTAGGGTCTTAAACCGTTATTTCGATGAGGCACGTTTTTGCGGTATCAAAGGATATACACCCTTTTTAGCCATTTGGTTGAGGGTTTTAAAACGGAGTTGAGTGGTTCTTATCAAACGGTCCTAATTTCCCGTAGTACTTGTAATTCAAAATTGCCTTGGGTCGAATAAAGAGGGATTTTATGAAAACTAAATTTTAAAAAAATAAAAAAATAATAATATTAATATTAAATAAGTAAAGAAATTGTAAGTTCGGCCGGGCCGATCTTTGAATACCCTCCACCATTTGGAACGATTTTGGCAATTTTCAAAAAAATAAAATCCGTTAAAATTACTGTTAAAATCTTAAAAATACCGAATGTAACCGTTATATTAGGGTCTATACGACGACGTGGACCTGCATAGCCAACTTTTGTCATAAGCCATTACAATATTCAAATGCGAAACTTGAAAAAAGAGAATTCGGTGAATAATGTAGCTAAAATCATCAATATAAGGAGGTACTATTATATGGGGGCTACACTAAAATGTGGACCTGTACATGCAATTTTCTGCCATAGGCTGTAGTACCCATTACGAACTTCAAATACCAAATTTGAAACATTTCCGGTGAATAATGTCCCTTAAATCGCCAAAATGCCGAAAAGGGAGGTACGATTTTATTTGGGGGCTATACCAAAACGTGGACCTACATTACCCATTTTCAATACCAAAAGTTCTGTAGACATAATAACACATTTTATCAACCTACTTCATTTCGTTCGGAAGATAGAGAGATTTCCACAGACGGATAGACGGACGGACATTGCTAAATCGATATAGAATTTTATGCTGATCAAGAATATGTACACTTTGTGGGGTCTAAAATTTATATTTCGAGGTGTTACAAACGGCAAACTTAATATGCCTTCTATACTATGGTGGAGGGTATAATAAAATGTTCCCTTTTTCTAAAAAATCTTCAAGAGAAAAAACCGGATACTGGAACTAAGCCATAATAGATAATAATATGTGGCCATATTTTTCTTCAAAATTGATATTGTTTCTGTTTTGGTAAATTTTCTTGTCATTAAATATTTAATGCTTTCACTTTAAAATACTCCCCATGGATGCATACAATTAGTGCGTACTTATTATTTAACGAAATTCTCTTTTTTCCTTTGTCAGTAATTCTCATTACGTTAATCCGCCCCTGTTTCATCGCATATTCACTATGTATTCAAGCTGTATAACCGCTACTTGTATTCACTCATTTGTTGAATGTTATAATAATTTACATTACGTGACCACATGCAATTTTTTACGTTTCGTTATTTTGCCAAAGAGTCTTTCATGTGAGTCTGGCCTCTGCAGGGGAAAATTAACAAAAAAAAAAAAACGAAAACAAAATTTATGCTTGGCCAGTATTTAAAGGACCTCTGTACATGCGATTAATTATTAAATACTGAATATTACGATGCAAGAAGGTCGTTAAAACCGACATCGACGACGACGATTGGCATGTGAAATCTCGGCCACAATCTCGCCGAATTCACAGCTACAAATTGAACGGAGGGTCACACAGAAACATTCAATAATGTTTTATTTTTATACCCTCCACCATGCATAGTATGGAGGGTATATTAAGTTCGTCATTTCGTTTGTAACTCATCGAAATAATAATTTTAGACCCAGCATATATTCTTGATCAGCGTAAGATTCTAAGACGATTTAGCACTGCCCGTCCGTCTGTTGTAATCACGCTACAGTCAAAATGAATTAAGATAGGAAGCTAAAATTGTGCACAGATTTGTCTTTTGTCTGCAAGCAGGTCAAGTTTGAAGATGGGCTATATCGGTCCACGATATCGTATAACGGTGCCTCTCCTTATTCGGTATGTTAATGATTTTAGCCACACTTTTGAATGGAATTGTCTGAAATTCCACATAAGGCGTTCCCCGTGAGTACTTTACCCCCTAAAATAGAATCTATATCTATAAAAGAGGAAAATGTTTGTATGTATGTTTGTTTGTTTGTTTGTTTGTAATTTATGGACTCGAAAACCGCTGAATAGATTTTCCTAAAAATTTCCATATATACTGCAACATCGCCTGAAATTAACATAGGCTATATACATTTTTGAATTTCCACTTGGAACTGGAGATATAGCATCAGAATCGGAGATGCCTCCCAAAAATTTAGATTTTATATGCACATATCTATTGATTGGTTGAAGTTACAGTCTCCAAATTCGGAATACGTAACGGAATTTGGAACAAAAATAAGTTTGCCAAATTATATTGTAATCGGTTCAGATTTGGATATAGCTCCCATATATATTTTCGACCGATTTCGTTTATTTAATGCCTCAAATACAATAAGAACGTTCGATTCCAATGAAATTTGGAATGTGTGACGGGATTTAATCCGAAAATAAATTTGTCAAATTATATTGAAATCGGTTCAGATTTGGATATAGCTCCCATATATATTTTCGGCCGATTTCAAGCATTTGATGCACCAAACACGCTTTGTATCCCCAATTTCAATGAAATTTGAAACGTGTGATAGATTTTATCTAAAAAATTGATTTCCCAAATTATATTGAAATCGGTTCAGATTTGGATATAGCTCCCATATACATTTTCGGCCGATTTCATGTGTGATGGACCAAACACGATATGTATTTCCAATTGTGATGAAATTTAAAATAAGTAACGGAATTGGGAGCCAAAATGAATTAGTCAAATTAAATTGAAATCGGTTCAGATTTGGATATAGCTCCCATATATATTTTCGACCGATTTCATGTATTAGATGCACCAAACACGCTATATATCTCTAATTTCAATGAAATTTGGAATGTGTAGCGGAAATTAGTACAAATATAAATTTGTCAAATTATATTAAAATCGGTTCCGATTTGGATATAGCTCTCATATATATTTTCGACCGATTTCATGTATTTTATGCACCATACACGATATGTATGTTCGAATCCAAAGAAATTTGGAATATATAACGGGACTTGATTAGAAAATAAATTAGTCAAATTATATTAAAATCGGTTCAGATTTGGATATAGCTCCCATATATATTTTCCGCCGATTTCACATATTTGATGCACAAAACACGATACGTATATCCGATTCCAATGAAATTCGGCATGAGTGGCTAAATTTGGTACAAAAATAAATTTGACTTGATTATAGCTCCCATAAGCGAGAGAGACAAAGTCTAGCACAAGAAAAAATTGCCAAATTATATAGAAATCAGTTGAGGTTTGCATATAGCTAACATTTATATTTCGGCCGATTTCATATATGTTATGCACCAAACATGATATATATGACCGATACCAATGAAATTCAGAATGTGTGGCGGAATTTGGTTACAATAATAAATGTGACAAATTTATTGGAAATTAGTTAAGATTTGGATATAGCTCCCATATATATTATCGGCCGATTTCACATATCCGACGCACCAATTTCAATGAAATATGAAAGGTGTGGCGGAGTTTGGTGTAAAAGTATTTTTTTTAATTATATTTAAATCGGATCAGATTGGGTTATGATTTTAATAAGAACCATTGACCCACAACGCCTTAGGCTAACACTAAAAAACAACACAATTGATTTGAAATACGCTTATTAAGGCGAAGTATGTTGCTATCTCGAATTCACTAATTGCAATAGAAATGCCACTCAACTTCAAAAGATTGCAGTTTACTGCACGCTTGGTATTTGCTATGAAATAAATAAATCCGAAGGACAAACCCTTCGTGTATGTATGTCATGTTACTGCTTTTCTAATGGTTTGGGTTATTTACACATTAAAGTAGTGCAATAATTTTTTTTTAATTTTTAAATTTGTTTTTTTGTTTAACCAACATATATTCGTAAATAAAATTTTGAATGCATATAAAATCAAAAGGGGTAGCGAAGCGCACCGGGTTCAGCTAGTTGTATATATAGGTCCACGATATCGTTTATCCCCCATATAACGACACCTTCCGTTATTCGGTATTTTTATGATTTTAGCCACATTTTCCAATGGAATTGTCTGAAAATGTATTCCAAATGGTGGAGGGTATTCAAAGTTCGACCCGGCCGAACTTACTGATTTTTTACTGGTTATTTCTCCACTTTTTGCATACTTAAAACATATGTTTATTGTGTGGCCTTAATTAAGTACATACATCTTTCCATTTGATGGATCATGAATGTAGGTATGTTACGTATACAACAATGTGGCCCAGAAGGGGAGTTTTTTTAATGCAGTTAATTCTCACGTAGGAATTGAGAAGAATTATTTCCCTTGTAATATCGGCCAAGTTTGAAGCCTTTTAATATTTACACAATGGATCCCTGGAGAGTATTTGGTAACACTTTATAAGAATAGTTTGAGTTTTAATGGGAGAACACATAACTTGCGCTAATCTCGAACAAGTACAGAAATTAGGAATGAGTTAGATGCAGAGAAAGAGAGCTAGGGCTGAGAATGAAAACATAATTTTGCCGATAATACAGATCTATATTAATATGATGAAATTTAAGTTTGCTTTTTTGCGATGTTGCACAGTGGGCTAGAATCATTTTTATCTATTAACAATTCTGTAACTTTTAAAGAGGTTGCGATTTTAATGTTGTAAGATATGTAAAGTCTCTTACCGTTTTTATAGCTATTGAGGTTTTTTTTATTTATAAGGTTTAAAAATCTATTTTAATTTAGAAGTTTCCGGTAATCCTCCACAAGATTCGCAAAATCATTTTCTTGTAAAAGGTTTTGAAGCATTTAATGTTTCGATATATTTTCATAATTTTATTAGATCGGTTTTCTGAATACCTATTTAAAAAATATTGTTATAGCGATAGTTAAGGAATTCCTACTTTTAATATCTAATTACATTTTGGGACACTATCAGGTGTTTTGATAATTTTTATACCCTTCACCGTAGTATGTAGGGTATATTATGTTTGTCATTCCGTCTGCAACACCTCGAAGTATGAATTTTAGACCCCACAAAGTATATATATTCCTGATCAGCATAAATTCTATGTAAATTTAGCGATGTCCGTCCGTCTGTGGAAATTACTCTAGCTTCCGAACAAAATGAAGTAGGTTGATAAAATTTTACTCAAATGTATATTATGCCTGCAGGCCATGTAGGTCAACGTTTTGGCATAGTCCCCGTATAGTGGTACTCCCGATATTCGGTATATTGATAATCTTAACGACATAATTCACCGGAATTGTTTAGTATTTGAAGTTCGTCATGGATACTACAGCCTATGACAGAAAATTGTACATGCAGGCCCACGTCTTCGTATAGCCCCCATATAATTATACGTCCCTATATTGATGATTTTAGCTACATTATTCACCGATTTTTTCAAGTTTCGCATTTGAATATTGTAATGGCTTATGACAAAAGTTGCCTATGCAGGTCCACGCCGTCGTTTAGACCCTAATATGACGCCTACATTTGGTATTTTTAAAATTTTAATAGAATTTTTCACGGTATTTATTTTTTGAAAATTGCCAAATCCGTTCCAAAGGGTGGAGGGTATTCAAAGTTCGGCCCGGCCTTTATTTGATTGTGTATCATATCAGAACGTATCTCAAACTCTGAATCAATTTCCACTAAATTTGACGGAGGCATTTGTACGTCTCATATCAAATAACATTGCTATAGGGTACATGATATCACTTCAAGAAGAAATATATTATGAAATATATATGTTATCGAGTTTCACGAATTGGAAAAGTTCGGTTAAATGTTGAAAAATCAACCCAATTTAGGCTGATATCACATGTTTGGTGCCCAATAACCGTGAAATCGGATGAAGATAGATATGGACCTATATCCAAATATGACAGAGTTATTTTTTAACTCTATGATGTGGAGTGCATATTATCAATGTAAGGGACTTTAACACCAAATTGGTTGAAACATATATGAGAGGTATAGCTATATCTGAACCGATTTTTACCAAATATGAATTGTTTGCTTCTAGTCTAAGATTGGTCGGAAATGCCTCAATTTACTTCATTTTGGACATTTTAGACATTTGGTGCACAATAGCCGATTCTCACCAAATTATATATATTTCGTCCCTGAGCAAAATAAATCGCATAATACCCTGAAAAAATTCTAGATCTTCAAAATTAATTGCAATTTACCTAAACTGTTTAAATCACTTAACACAGGTATCTAAAGCTATTATGATATAATAACAATAGAGTAGAATAATTGGTACTGAGAATTGACCAAACACTTCTACGTTTTGACTGTACAGCCAGATTTAAGGTATATTTGTTGTTTTAGCATTTACAGTAAAATGACAATTTGTGTCCCATGTATGTTGAAAATACTTACAAAGAACTGAAACATATAGATTCAAGTTTAGATGTGTCCATCTAACTCTATCTCCCGATATGCGGTATATTGATGATTTGTATCATATTTTCTCCCTGGAATTGTATCAAATTTAAAATTTGGTGTTTAAAATGAGTCCCATTTCCACCGACAGAAAATTGCTTACACAGGTCTTCGTATAACCCTTATATAACGTTGCTTGCCAATATTCGGTATTTTGACGATTTATGACACATTTTTATACGTCCAATACGTCCAAAACGTGCCTAGTCGCAATAATTACAGCAAGATCGGGTGTGAGAACGGACACGATCGGACTACTGCTTCTAGTACCTTCCCCACAAAGGTCCGAATTTGGAATACTTATAACGCTCATAAAATCCGAAGTATACAGCAGATTCTTTTCAAACTTTCAACCAATCCAATATTTTTACCGTTACTAAATTGCATTTTATGAGTCTTTTGGTTATTCAAAATATCCGATCAAAGTTCGCACATCCTAATAGTTCCACCAAAAGAAGATCTGATGTGAAGATGGGAAATATCGGTCCACTCCTTCTAATAATTATAATAACTATTATAAAATGTGAAATGATAAGACTCTTATTGTCGTCAAATTTTGAAAATCCCAATATTCTTAGTAGTACAAGAGTAAAGACCTGAAATGGTAAAGACCAGACAAAATGCATTCTGAGAAAATGGTTTGTATCTACAATACATAGAGTAACAGCTCATGACAGAGGCATATTAATATAAACAAGTAAAAAAGCAGTAAGTTCGGCCGGGCCGAACTTTGAATACCCTCCACCATTTGGAACGAATTACAAAATTTTCAAAAAAAATCCATTAAAAATTCTTTTATAATCTTTAAAACATCTAATATAGGAAGGTGCCGATATATGGGGGGATATTCGATATTGTGGACCTATAAAGATAAATCTATGTGTGCGTGTAAAGTACTCACAAGGAACTCCTTGTGTGGATTTTCAGATAATTCAATTGGAAAAAGTGGCTAAAATCATCAAAATACCGAATATCGGGGGTACCGTAATATGAGGGCTATACGATATCGTGGACGTATATAGATAATTCTCTGCCAAAGTATAAAGTACCCGCAAGGAACTCCTTGTGTGGATTTTCAGACAATTCGGATGAAAAATGTGGGTAAAATCATAAAAATACCGAATATCGGGGGGTACCGTTATATGGGGGATATACGATCTCGTGGACCTATATAGACAATTCTTTTTGAGGGGGTAAAATGCCCACAAGGGACTCCTTTTGTGGAATTTCAGACAATTCCATTGAAAAATGAGGCTAAAATCATCAAAATGCCGAATACCGGGGGGTACCGTTATATGGAGGCTATATAATATTGTAGACCTATATAGATAATTCTCTGCCGAGGTATAAAGTACCTACAAGGAACTACTTGTGTGGATTTTCAGACAATTCCATTGAAAAATGTGGCTAACATCATCAAAATACCGAATATCGGGGGTACCGTTATATGGGGGCTATACGATATCGTGGACCGATATAGTCCATCTTCGAGCTTGACCTGCCTGCAGACAAAAGAAAGATTTGTGCAAAATTTTAGCTTCCTATCTTAATTCGTTTAGATTGTAGCGTTATTACAACAGACGGACAGACGGACGGACAGGGCTAAACTGTCTTAGAATTTTACGCTGATCAAGAATATATATACTTTGTTGGGTCTAAAATGATTATTTCGATGAGTTACAAATGGAATGACGAACTTAATATACCCTCCATACTTTTTTTGGTGGAGGGTATAAAAAAGTTAAGAAGCAGTAAGTTCGGCCGGGCTGAACTTTGAATACCCTCCACCATTTGGAACGAATTTGGAAATAAAATCTTAAAAAATCTGTTAAAATTTTAAAAATACCGAATAAAGCCGTTGTATTGGTGTCTAAACGACGTGGACCTACATAGGCATTGTTTGTCATAAGTAATTACCAAATTCAAATTAGAAACTTGAAATAAACCTAAAATCAAAATATCGTATATAGGGAGGTACTGTTATATCGGAGCTGTGCGAAGACCTGGACCGGCATAGACAATTTTCTGTAATAGGCTGTAACATCCATTACGAACTTCAAATACGACATCTCAAACAATTTCAGTGGGTATTGTACCTAAACTCGTCAAAATACCGAATTGAGGACGTACTGATTGTAGGGCCTATACGAAGCTCTTTTCTGTCACAGACTGTAGTTCCCATTCCTAAATACGTAATTTGAAACAATTCCGGTGAATAATGACACTAAAATCATCACAATATTGAATATAGGGAGGTACCGTTATATGGGGGCTATATGAAGACGTGAACCTGCACATACAATTTTCTGTCTTAGGCTGTAGTATCCATTTCGAACTTAAAATACAAAATTTGAAACAATTCCGGTGAGTGATGTCGCTAAAATCATCAAAATACCGAATATCAGGAGGTACCGTTATATGGGGGCTATATGAGAACGTGGACCTACGTGGCCCATTTACGAACTTAATCTGCCTACAGGAAAAATAAGCATGTGTGCAAAATTTTAGCCTTATGTCTCAATTCGTTCGAAAGATAGCATGATTACAACAGACAGACGGTCAGACATACAGACAGACAGGCGGACATCGCTAAATCGACATTTAATGCTGATGAAGAACATATATACTTTATGGGTTCTAAAATGTATATTTCGGGGTGTTACAAACGGAATGACAATCTTAATATACCCTCCATACTATGTTGTTATGGTATCATAACAACAGAAGTATTTTTCACAGGGTTGCCATATTTTGACATATTATATATTATCTTTAAACTTCTACGTCTTTGCAAGAGTTGGTATAATGGACGTATAGATCGAACTTTTCCTTCCGATACCTCCCTGATAACGGATAAATATTTTGAATAAACAAACATAAGACAAATTGAAACAACCTAATACTACACAAGATCTAGTGTGGAGATATAATATATCGGTACTCTCTTTCTGGTACCACCCTCACAAAGCGTCACTTTTTTAAATAATTATAAATATATATAAATATAATTGCACAAACATTTTTAAAATCAAAACAAATTTGTTTTGATTTTTTGTGAAGAATTTCAGCTGAAAATAATTTTTCTTTTGTTAAAAAGCTAAATCTCGTAAATTTATAACCCATATCCGTGCGAAACTCTTAAGGTAATGATTAATATCATATCTGGGAATCTGTGGTATTTATTATTGCAATCTAATTTCAGAATGGAGGCGTCAAAAAGGTTGAAAGAATTCAATAGAAGTGAAGTATTAGTGGAGGAGATGCAGGTATCAAGGCAACAGAGGGCAATAACAGCTAGAATGGCCATCAATGAATAAAATGTGTAAGATAATTAAAAAATGAAAATTACCATTACAAAATGAAGCTTAATATAATATTTTTCTCAGGATTTTCTCAGCTCAAGCTTAAGTCTTATGTTCGTATGCTTATTGTAATATTATTCTCAGGCCATTTCGTTATGTTGGGTTATAACACATTACATAAAGCTTTACACCACCATTTTATGTCTGTATTAGCTTTTGAAAATGTAGCAAAGACAACAATCATTTAGGGACTGGCATACAAATAAGTGGAAAAGTGGAAAAATAATATGGAACAGCTCATTGTTGATATATTTCAGCAGGTGGCGTTGGTAATAGAAAACGAGTAAAAAGTAGTCAATTTCGAAATTTTTATACCATCACCATAAAAAAAAATTAAATAAAATTCATCAAAATACCAAATATCGGGGGTATGATTATATGGATGTGAACCTCTGCAGCCGAAAATTGTCTTCACATCCATATAATCACAATTTTTATTATTTTTTATTTAATTTTTTCTTAATGGTGGATGGTATAAAAATTTCGAAATCGAATGCTCTCTCGTGCAGTCAGACAGACTGACGGACATCGGGTATAAAACGTCTACCACACAGCTCTGTAGTATAAAATATTCTACTTTGAATTAAGAGAAAAGTATTTAAAAAAATATGAGAACTCAATTCTTCATTGAAGTCAATAATCTCAGCAGTTCAGTATCAGTGCATCGTTTGCCCATCAAACAAGCAGTTCGCAAATGCGGACGAATTGCAGTTTCAAATATTAGTAAAGCAATAACAATGAAGTGTGGATTAATAATATTTATTTTCTTGATAGCACTCTGGCTAAGTTTGGTGATGGGAGATGAGGGGTATGTTAAGTCTCGCCAAGTCACGTGATTTACAATTCTTGATCAATTAATTAATTTGTTTATTTTTGTACATTGCCTTGTAGTTACTATTCCATCATCGCACCCGGCACACTTAAATCGAATCGAAAATACAGTGTTGTTCTAACGTTACACGATGCCACCGAACCGGCTACAATACGTTGTGGCATTGTGGGACCCTCATACAATCACAACGAAGAGGTGGTTTTACAGCCGTTCGCATCACAACAACTCGATTTTATGCCAGCAAAACTTAAACCGGGCAATTATTTATTTTTTGCTGAAGGCCTCAGCGGATTATCGTTTAGAAATGAGACGATGCTGTTGTTGGAGGAAAATGCCGGTCCACATATTTATGTACAAACTGATAAGGCGGTATACAAACCATTGGATTTGGTACAATTTCGAGTTTTGATCCTCGATGAACATACCAGACCAGTGAATGTTACTGAACCCATACGCGTTGAGATAATGGTAAGTGTGGCATATTTAACAACAGAACAAAGATTGGAAATGAAATAATTACAATCTAATGGCAAATAGATGGGAATTATTTAAAAGCAAAACCGAAGATTGTAATATAAACCTAGTAAACAAAGGTTACAGTCGGGCGGGGCCGATCGTTAAATATTCTATAACACTATAATAATACAGTTTATATTGGAGGGATACTCGAATGAATATAGTGTAATAAATAAAAAATATTCATTCGTAATATCAGGATAAAATGTTTAACTTTTTTTGTTGAATTCCAATTTAAAACCAGTAAAGAAAGTCTTAAAGTCGGGCGGGCCGACTCTATGATACCCTACACCACTTTGCTAATTTAGTAGAGCTGCGCATAACAATTAAAATGTTTTACGGGAGAATTCAATCATACACGATATGATTATAATTATAATTTAAAGTTCAAAGGACTAAATATGCCGAAGCATTCGCAGTTGGAACAAAATTAATTTGAAATCAGATAAATATACTTATGGGAGCTATATCCACATCTGAACCGATCTCGATAAAATTTGGCAAAGACGTTTCTGAGCTGTATTTGATATATTTCCCTGAATATCGTTGTTACGGAGTGCATATTACGGCTGTGGGTAACAACTATAACAAATCGGATGAACAGTATATATGGGAGCTATAGCTATATCTGAACCGATATTTACCAAATTTGGCATACTACCTTCTAGACTCAATTTGGTCGTATGTGCAAAATTCCATCCCATTTGGGCAAATATTAGACGTTTGGTGCACAATAAAAGCTAAATCGGACGAAGTTATATATGGGAGCTATATCCGAATCTGAACCGATCTCGATAATATTAAGCAAATGCATTTCTGAGCTGTATTTGATATGTTTCCCCAAATATTGTTGTTACAGAATGCATATTACGGCAGCGGAGGACAACAATAACAAATCAGATGAACAATATATATGAACCGATTTCGTTCAATTTTGGCATACTTTATTTCAGGCCTAATTTGATTGTATGTGCAAAATTCCATACTATTCGGGCTGATATTACACGTTCGGTGCACAATAAAAGCAAATCGGTCAAAGATATATATGGGAGCTATATCTAAATTTTGACCGATTACCTCAATTTCAATAGGGTTTGTCCTTGAGACAAACAAATGTTGTTTGGAAAATTTCATCTCAATCGGATAATAAATGCGACCTGCATTTTGTTCAAAAGAATACATGGACAGACGGACTGACATCCATAAATCAACTCAGAAAGTGATTCTATGGAATCAAAAGTAACTATAGGTCTATCTCAATTCCTTCTCCATGTTACAAACAAATGCACAAAGACATAATACCCTTACCACTATGTGGTGAAGGGTATTAATATATATTGGACTCAAATGGTAATCGCTCCGAATTATCATCACAAATCTGGATCCATTTCATACTGCTGTCATTTTTAAGCCACTCGTCCGATAGTTGTTAAAATTATTCCAATGACAGCTCATTATATTGCTTACAAGCGCACAAAAGCATTTTGGTGAGAATTTTCCAAAAAAAAAAAAAAAAAAAATATTCGTGATGGAATTCAAGCGTGATAGTTCGATTTCTTTATATTTTGCTGGAACACCACAAGTGGCTATCGTTAGAGCACTCCAGTATTTAAATGTAAATAAACCTTTTGTGTCTCGTACCATCGCTTGTTACCGTGATACTGGTAGCGTAGCCCAACGTTAAGAAAGTGGACGAAAAAAACAGCAATATCAGCAGAAATGATTCGAAAAGTAAAGAAGCGACTTGATCGAAACCGCGCCGCAATATTCCATTCGGCAAATATTGAAAAATGAGCTCGGGATAAAGTCATTAAAATTCCAAAAAGTGCAAGAACTTACACCGCTACAGAAAGAAAATAGACTCAAAAGAGCCAAAGAGTTGCTTTGCCTGGCCTGAAATGTTGAACTGCCGAATTTGGTTTTCTCCGATGAGAAAACATTCGTTGTCCAGCAGTTTGTAAACAAACAAAATGATCGTGTTTACTTGCCAAAGAGGTCAGATGAAAATGTGCACCTTCGGTTGGCCACCAGAACTCAAACTCCGGCCATGGTGATGGTGTGGGCCGCCATAACAGCCGATGGTCGCCCTTCGCTCGTATTAATCGACATTGGCATTAGAATAAATGGCGAATATTATCGCGATAATGTTCTGAAGGGCGTATTAAAGCCTTGGGCACCCAAACATTTTGGGCGCTGACCTTGGACATTCCAACAGGTGAGTCCTGTCACGCGCCGCCCAACAATGGTTACAAAATGAGGTTTTTCTCTTCTTTCCAGCGCACAATTACCACCAAAATCTCCGGATACCAATCCGTTGGATTATTGTGTCTAAAAGCAAGGTTGGCAGTAAAAAATTACAAAGTGTCGATCACCTCTTGCAAGCGCGTCGCCGAGAATGGGCCAAAATTCCACAGAGCAACATTCGGGCAACATGCGACGGTTTCATAGGCCGTTTGAAGGCCATAATTCATGCCAAAGGTGACCAATTCGAACAAATCTAAACTTGTTCTAAAATTTGATGCTATTTCCGACACTTTCATTCAATAACATTTTAAAAAAAATTTAAAAATTAAGGCGTTTGGCTTTGTTGCAGTTTTTTATCTCACCCTGTACATAGCTAGTTCGACTTAGCTCGCCGAAATAGGAATATTAACATATACTCGTGGGAAACCAATATTTTAAGATGTTACATAATTTTTGGCCCAATCAAACTTATGATACCCCCAACACATTATGTTAAATCTTAAAATATTGGTTTCCCACGAATATATGTTAATATTCCTATTTCGGCGAGCTAAGTGTAGTTGTATGGAGTATATGTCAAAACGTAGACATTTATGGGCACACAGCATTTATGCATCATTTATAAACCATCTTTATTTCGTTCGGAAGCTAAAGTCCACATGCTTTGTCCGTGTAAATATCCAGCTAAGATAAATTTTAAATTCCACGTTCACAATCCTCTAAGGATCAATTAAAAAGTTTTAAGAATCTGCAATTAAAGCGTTCCAGGTATATATTCCTCCAGGAAGTCCACCGTATTTTTAGGTTTATAAGGATTAACCACATTTACCTCATTAACTAACTTTTGTATTTCCTAGAAAATACCCAACAACATAGAGTGGAAAGATCATATTTAAGTCTTTACGTATTCCACATTTTAGACCTCTGAAGATCCTCAAACAAATACTTTAACAAACCTGTAAGGAAAGGTCAAAAATCGGGCGGGCCGACTATATGATACCCTACACAACTATGCATATTTAGTAGAGCTCTCGTAAAAAAAGGTTTATGTTGGGCTTTTCTGAGCTGAGCTGAGATATCTGGTACAAAAAATTATTATTGTAGAGTGCATATTCCGAAAGTGGGAGATTTAAAAACCAAATCGGACAAATTCGGTTGGAAGTACAAAAATTCTCTCCATTTGGGCTAATATTAGCCATTTGTGCGCAATTAACATGAAAACGGATAATGATATACATATAAGAGCTATGAGAGCTCCAAATCTGAACCGATCTTTATAAAATTTTTTTGACTGTATCTGATATCTGCTGCAAAATGTTATTATTGTATCGTGCATTTTAAGAATTTGAGGTTTAAATCCATATATCAAAAACGATTTTCGCTAAATTTTATGAAGTTGCTTCTAGGCTGAACTCGGTCGGATGTACCAAAATTCAGGACATTTGAAGTGATATTTTCCATTTAGTGCACAATTAACCTGAAATCAGTTGAAGATATATATGGGAGCTATATCTAAATTTGAAACGATTCACACCAATTTCAATAGGGTTCGTCCTTGGCTCAAACAAATATTTTTGGAAAATTTCATCTGAATTGGATAATAAATGTGACCTGCATTTTGTTCACAAGAATACCTGGACAAACGGATGGGAGGACGGACGGACTGACATGCACAAATCGGTTCAGTAAGTGATTCTATGAAGATCCTCTAAAGTAACTATGGGTCTACCTCGGTTCCTTCTTCATATTACAAACAAATGTACAAAGACATAAGACCCTAGTATACACCCTAGTATAAAAACCCTCTAAGCATCTGTCAAAAAACCTAAAAATTCCCGCGTGGGTTCACTTAATACATATTAATAAACCCACATAAATAACCGCTTCCATTGGAATGTCCTTAAAATCATATCTATAGCCCTCTATGTTGGGCACGTTTAATGTAGTACTTTTTTTCTTTTTTTAGGATGCCAACGAAAATCGTGTTAAACAATTCAAGGACATTCTGCTTGTGCAAGGTGTATTCACCAATAAATTCAATTTATCTGAACATCCTGCATTGGGCGTTTGGCAAATTTTGGTAACAATCACGGGAAAATATTCATATTCTCAAATGAGCAGTTTTAAAGTGAAAAAATATGTCCTACCCAAATTCTATGTCACCATTGAAAACGCGAACCATGTCACACCGGAAAATCCAATAGTCAAGCTGAAATTCTATGGCAAATATAATTTTGGAAAATATGTTGAAGGCAATGCCACCATTAGAGCAACTGACTGGAGGGGAGATCCCATAATCGCCGATCAACAATTGGATGTTAGTGGTGTTGAAGCCTTCGATATTGAAGTTAAAAATTTCGAAATCTATAGGAATCTTAACGGTGTTGCAGTTACGGTAAGGCTTACCGAGAAGTACACCCAACGCACACAATCGGCCACGTCATATTTTAACATACAACAACAGCAATATAATATTATAGCAGATCCAAATGATATAGAAATCAAAGATGGGAAACCAGTGCGTTTGAAAGTTAAAGTTCAACAGTGGAATGGTACCGCTGTCCGAGATCGTAACGAACCGGTGTATATGATACATGGTGAGAGAACCTATAAGAGCCAATTGGATGATAAAGGAGAAGCCATGTTTGAATTTGAACACGAATCGGAAGCGAAACATATTTTTAAATATCGAGATTCTTCGGCTATTTTACCGAACATTTACAGCGCTGGCGATGACTCAAAAACTAAAGAGGAATTTTTCTGTAAATTGACATTACTTAATGGCAGGTAAGTAATGCAAATTTTAAAGTCATATTGGGTAGTTAAAACTGACCGACCGAAATCGGCTGAAAAATGTATCCGGGGGCTGCAAACAAAGAGAAAATTAGGAATAAATATTTAAATTTTTATGTCCTCCACCATACATATTATGGAGGGTATATTAAAATTATTCCAATGACAGCTCATTATATTGTTTACAAGCGTACCAAAGCATTTTGGTGAGAATTTTCCAGAAAAAAAGTTATTCGTGATGGAATTCAAGCGTGATAGTGTGATTTCTTTATATTTGGCTGGATTTTGGACAGCAAGGTTGGCACTAAAAAATACCAACGTGTCGATCACTTCAAGCAAGCGGTTCGCCGGGAATGAGCCAAAATACCGCAGAGCGACATTCGGGCAGCTTGTGACGGTTTCATTGGCCGTTTAAAGGCCATAATTCGTGCTAAAGGTGACAAAATTAGTTCCATTCGTTTTCAAATTATCCTCTATAAACGATATTTGTTACAATACTAGGTATTGTCGTTCCCTACCGAATTTTGATTTTTCTTTACAGATTTTAAATTGTTAATATGTTTACAAATTTGCTGTAATATTTATTTATTTATTACTATTAGGCCTAAACTTGGAAAAATTATTGAAATTAATGTTTCATCAACGAAGAATATACCCTACATCGTGTACACTGTAACTGGCCATGGAAATATCATACGAACGGAGTTAATCAAACTTCCAGCCAATCAAAAATCCTATACCATTCAATTGATGTCTTCCATCGAAATGATACCCTATGCCCATATTTACGTTCATTATGTTTACGGAGGAAACTATCGGTATGAGGAAATGGTGCTGGATTTTCCAAGGGAATTTGAAAATCAGGTAATATCACCTCGAAAAAGATTGACACACTCATTATCAAACCATTTCGCTTAGATTACCCTTTCGGCCCCGAAGGAGGCCAAGCCTGGACAAAATGTCACGATTAGTATAAAAGCACAACCGAATTCATATGTTGGTCTACTCGCCGTGGATTTGGGTGTATATCTCTTGGATAGCAGCTACGATTTGGATGGTAGACAAATATTAAATGAACTAGGAAGTGATTTGACTTATAGTCCCATAAAGTCATTACTTTATCCTGGTATTATTTCAGGGCTTCTAACACTCACTAATGCCCATTATCCATTCTCCATGGTAATAGGTAACGCCAAGTGGAATATACAAATTTTGTAATATATTTTTGAAAATAAATTTTTCTAGAGCACCATAATCCAGTTTCATGGGGAAAATTTCCAGGTGATTTGCGAAGTAAATTTCCAGAAACATGGATATTCGAAAACCTTGATATGTAAGTTTGGAACCCCTCGCAACACAAAACTGAATAACAATTTTTATTTTAGAAAAAATGAAAATACCCAGCTAACTCTAGAAATACCCGATACAATTACCACTTGGCGTATAACAGCATTCAGCATTCACAATAACACCGGCCTTGGAATTGTCAAGGAGGCCACAAATATTGTAACATTTAAACCCTTCTTCCTTGACATCATCCTTCCCTATGCCGTTAAGAAGGGTGAAATGATAACCCTGCCCGTAACTGTGTTCAATTATCACAATACGAGTCTAAGTGCCGAAGTTACGCTGTACAAAAATGGGGATGAGGAGGACTTCGAATTTAGTTCTGGCAACAAACAGCAAGAAACTAAAAACATAGAACTGCCAGCAGATGGCATTGGAGTTGTCGAATTCACAATAAAACCCCAAAGTCTCGGCAATCTCAAATTGAATATATCTGCCACGGCGTCTGGTGACCTCTTTTCAGATGCTGTACTCCAGCATCTGAGAGTTGAACCTGAGGGCACTGGAAACTATCAAAACCAAGTAATGATACTTAAAGTGTCTGGCAAGGATAATGAATTTTCTTCAAGTCTGTCCATCAAAGTTCCTTCCAACATTGTCACCAATTCGGAATTCATAACCCTCTCCATGGGTGGTGATTCGCTCGGTCCAACATTGGAAAATTTAAATAATTTGGTAATGAAGCCTACCGGTTGTGGTGAACAAAACATGGTGAATTTTGCCCCTAATATTTTGGTGCTGCAATATCTCAAGACCATTGGCAAATATGGCCAAGAGAAAATGTTAGTCAAACAAGCCAAGTCATTTGTGGAAATCGGCTACCAACAGGAGTTGTCTTTTCGCCATGCCAGCGGAGGGTTTAGTGTTTTTGGTGAAAATCAAGACAAGGGTGTAGCCAGCACCTGGTTAACTGCATATGTTGTCAGATTCCTTATTAAAGCTGCCTCGTTCGTTTCGGTGGAGGAGAAAGTCATCAGAAGCGGTTTGGATTATTTGGCCGGCAATCAGCAGCCGGCCGGAGATTTTGCGTATACAGGTTATCTGTTCTATCCGGCGCAACAAAATCGTTTCGGGTTCACAGCATTCGTATTGATGACTTTCATGGAAAATAAGGTAGGAAGATTGACCACAGAAAAAAAACTATATTGGGGCAATGAAAATCAGTAAAAGTCGAGCGGGGCCGACTATATGATACCCCACACCACTATGCATATTTAGTGAAGCTCCCATACCGAAAAAGCCTACCAACTATGAATCATATATTAATTCATATCATGGCTTTAGAGTAGTTGTAATTTGGAATCAGAGGGAACTAATGTAGGTAAAGAATATGAAACTCTGAATCGATTTCTACCAAATTACCTGGTCATTTGAACCTCTAATGCCACAAAACACTGCTATAGAGTGCATTATATCACAATTCGCTCCATTTCGGCGGATGATAGCCATTTGGTGCACAATAAATCTGAAATTCGTCGACTATATATATGGGAGCTGCATCTAAATTTGGACCGATTCTCGCCAATTTCAATAGTGCTCGTCCTTGGGCCGAAAAAATGATATATGGAAATTTCATCTCAAACCGCCTTTTGTTCACAAAAATACAGGGACCGAAAGACGGACGGACGGATATCATTAAATTGACTCTATGAAGATGCTCAAAAGTAACAATGGGTCTATCTCGTTTCCTTCTCCATGTTACAAACAAATGCACAAACACCCTGTGGAGTTGCGTAAAAATATTTGTAGCCTACACCAACACCTTAAGAGGATGTAAAACGATTTTATACCCTCAAACAAATGGCTAGAGAGGGTATATATCATTTGACACAGCCAAAACGTGTCATATCGAAATAACGGAAATTTAGATCAGGACAATTGTTGTCCATCTGACAATCTCAATCTGCTTGCTTGATGTGATCGACACTTTGGTATTTTTTAATGCCAACCTTGCTTTCCAAAATACTCCAGACACAATAGTCCAACGCTTGGTATCCGGAGATTTTGGTGGCCATTGTGCGCTGGAAATGAAGCGAGGAACCTCATTTTGTAACCATTCTTGGGTGACGCGTGCTGAGTGCGATGTCGCTGAGACCTGTTGGAATGTCTAAGGTCTGCGGCCAAAATGTTTGCGTGCCCAAGACTTTAACACACCCCCAGAATATTTTCGCAATAATATTCGGCATTTATTCTTATGCCACGGTCGATTAATACGAGTGGAGAGCGACCATCGGCTGTTATGGTGGCCCACACCATCACCATGGCCAACCGAAGGTGGACATTTTCAGCTGAAGTAGACACGATCATTTTGATTGTTTACAAACTGCTGGACAACGAATTTTTTTCCCATTGGAAAAACCAAATTCGGTAGTTCACCACTTTCGGCAAAGGGAACAACTCTTTTGTTCTTTTGAGTCTATATTATTTCTGTTGCCGTGTAAGTTCTTGCACTTTTTGGAATTTCAATGGCTTTTCCCCGAGCTCATTTTTCAATATTTGCCGAATGGAATATTGCGATATGTTCAGCTCACGAACCATTTTTCGGTCACTGCGACGCGGGTTTCGATCAAGAAGCTTCTTTACTTTTCGAACCATTTCTGCTGATGTTGCTGTGTTCTTCCGTCCACTTCCTTGACGTCGGGCAACGCTACCATCAGCGATGGTACGAGACACAAAAGATTTAATTACATTTAAATGCTGCAGTGCTCTAACGATAGCCACTTGTGGTTTTTCAGCCAAATATAAAGAAAACGTGATAGCTTTAATTCCATCACGAATAACTTTTTTTTCTGGAAAATTCTCACCAAAATGCTTTTGTACGCTTGTAAGCATTATAATGAGCTGTCACTGGAATAATTTTAACAGCTGTCGGACGAGTGGCTTTGAAATGACAGCAGTCTGAAGTTGGTTGCCGGTTTTTCATCACACCCTGTAGAATATATATATTTCGCTATATATGTAACTGAGATGCGGATAGGAAATCTACTGTTACGGACAGAATTGACCGTTTCGTCAATTTGTGGTTTCGCCGGGATTAAAAATACTCGCGTTTTTCTAACACAAAAGTTTTGGTCTACTTCACCCGCTAAATATTAACCGATGACCAATTTAAAAGGCTTCTGCCCAGTCCTAATCTCTAGCCCCATGCTGAATACCGCGTCAATTGGTCTATAATTGTGACCTGTAGAGCAACTGCAAAATCAGAAAAATTTTCTGTTTTTGCTCCATTTCAACCCCTAAATATTTTGCTGTCATCTCCAAAAGAAATAGGCTTGTATTCTGATCCTTACCCCACCGAGCATAATTTCCTGAGGATCGGGCCATAAATGCGATCTGTAGCGTGATTACGAATTGACATGGACATACATAGCTAGACCGACTCAGTTCGACGAGATAGGAAGGTCCATATGCACTTTTCTATGTGGAAAACCAATATTTCGATGTGTTACATAAGACACTTCATATTTAAAAAGGTACGGATACTGAGGATTCTCAATCCGAAAGCTTCCAAAGATTGGGAGTGGGGGACTTGCCCCCTCTATTTATGGTACTATTAGAAAGATGATCGCGAAGAAAAGTTAATTTATAAGGAGTCCTAATTGAAAGAATTGCATTTGTTATCCAATTTAATAGCTAGTTTATCGTTTTATTCCATTTTATACCCTCCACCATAGTATGGAGGGTATATTAAGTTTGTCATTCCGTTTGTAACACCTCGAAATATACATTTTAGACCCACAATTTATATATATTCTTGATCAGCATAAAATTCTATGTCGATTTAGCGATGTCCGCCTGTCTGTCCGCCTGTCTGTCCGCCTGTCTGTCCGTCTGTGGAAATCACTCTAGCTTCCGAACGAATTGAAGTAGATTGATAAAATTTTACTCAAATGTATAGTATGTCTGCAGAACTTTTGGTATTGAAAATGGGCCATGTAAGTCCACGTTTTGGTATAGCCCCTATATAACCGTACCTCCCGATATTCGGTATTTTGATGATTTTAGCGACATTATTCACCGGAATTGTTTCAAGATTGGTATTTGATGTTCATAATGGATGGTACAGCCTATGACATGACATTGTCTGTGCAGGTCCACGTCTTCGTACGGCCCCCGTATAACGGTACCTCCCGATATTCGGTATTTTGATGACTTTAGCTACATTATTCACCAATTTTTTCCAAGTTTCGCATTTGAATATTGTAATGGCTTATGATAAAAGTTACCTACGCAAGTCCATGTCGTCGTATTGACCCTAATATAACAGCTACATTCGGTATTTCTAAGATTTTAACAGAATTTTTAAATGAATTTATTGTTTTTGAGAATTGCCAAATTCGTTCCAATTGGTGGAGGGTATTTAAACTTACAGCTTTTCTACTTGTTCTTTATTCAAAAACATCTCACTTTATACAAATTTCATGAACCCTATACCTTTTCCTCTCATGCTTTCAGAAATATTCCAAAAAATATAAAAACATCATTGAAAAGGGCTTGCAGTTCTTAAACGGAAATGTTGATAAAGATCACGATGTCTATGCCTTGTCAATTATGGCGGCAGCTTTTGGAATGGCAAAACATGAAAATTCCACGAAAGTTCTTGATAAGCTCTTGGCAAAAGCTCTCACGAAAGACAAGCTACGCTGGTGGTCGGCCAATGATAAGAATGGAGAAAAGGACGTTGAGATAACTGCCTACGCCCTGTTGGCCCTCTTGGAAATTTCTTCTGGTGATGATCATTCCGCCATTTTTGAATGGCTAATGCAAGAACGCAACAGTAAAGGTGGATTTCAGTCAACGCATGATACGGTTGTGGGCTTACAAGCTATTGTAAAATATTCCCAAATCAACTCAGCGAGTAATAATCAGCAAATAAATTTACGCTATGCAGCCTTGGATGATAAAGGTCGCGAAATGAAAACAGATGAGTTTACCATAAACGGGGAAAATAATTTGATACTGCAAACGCATAAGGTATGTCAGAAGAATTGTGGAATTTTAAACATCTAAGAGTTCTAATTTTTTCTCCGCAGTTACCACGCTCTACCCGTTCCATTAATTTTAAAGCTACTGGGAATGGTCAATCCATGTTACAACTCTCTTCCCTGTACTATATAACCGAGGAAACAGGACTAAAACATTTTGATATAAAACCCAAGGCCCATCGAGTGAATGTGCTGGAACTTAATGTGGAAATTTGTTTCACTTATCTAACGCCTTCATCCAAGATGGCAACAAAGAAAAATGATGATGACAATGGACCACACTTTTCTAATATGGTCATAATGAAACTTAATTTACCCTCAGGATATCGCACGGGTGCCGAATTGAGTACCAGTCTTTTGGAAAATGAACTAATACAACGTACTGAACCGAAAAATTCCCAAACTACATTAATAATCTATTTTGATAATTTGCAAGCCGGCGATGAAAATTGTATTACGGTTCCGGCTGATAAGACACATGACGTCATCGACCGCAAACCGGCGGCCATTGAAATGTATGATTATTACAATGCGAGTCGTTCGAATACTGTATTTTACACTATAGAGTAATTAAGCAAGTCGATAATTGTTATATCCTCCATCATAATATGGAGGGTATATTAAGTTTGTCATTCCGTTTGTAACACTTCGATATACATTTTGGATCATTCTTGATCAGCATAAAATTCTATGTCGATTTAAAGTCTACCCGTTTGTGGAAATCACTCTAGCTTCCGAAGGAAATGAAGTAAGTTGATAACATTTTAAATAAAATGAAGTAAGTTGATTGATTGAATTTTTAATGCGTTAATAAACAAAACGATTAGAAAAGCAGTAACATGACATGCATACACGAAGGGTTTGTCCTTTGGATTTATTTATTTCATAGCAAACACCAAGCGTGCAGTAAACTGCAATCTTTTGAAGTTGAGTGGCATTTCTATTGCAATTAGTGAATTCGAGATAGCAACATACTTCGCCGTAATAAGCGTATTTCAAATTAATTGTTGTGTTGTTTTTTAGTGTTAGCCTAAGGCGTTATGGGCCAATGGTCCTTATTAAAATCATATCCCAATCTGATCCGATTTAAATACAATTTTAAAAAAATTACTTTTACACCAAATTCCGCCACAACTTTCATATTTCATTGAAATTGGTGCGTCAAATATGTGAAATCGGCCGAGAATATATATATGGGAGCTATATCCAAATCTTAACTAAATTTCAATTAATTTATCACATTTATTATTATAATAAAATTCCGCCACACATTCTGAATTTCATTGGAATCGGTCATCTATATCGTGTTTGGTGCATAACATGTATGAAGTCGGCCGAAATATATATGTTAGCTATATCCAAACCTCAACTGATTTTAATATAATTTGGCAATTTTTTTCTGGTGCCAGATTTCGTCTCTCTCGCTTTGGGTGCATCAAATATGTGATATCGGCCGAGAATATATATGGGAGATACAATCAGATCTGAGCGAATTTGAATATTATTTGTCAAATTTATTTTTGTACCAAATTTAGTCACTTATTTCGAATTTCATTGGAATCGGAAATATGTATCGTGTTTTGTGCATCAAATATGTGAAATCGGCGGAAAATATATATGGGAGCTATATTCAAATCTGAACCGATTTTAAAATAATTTGACTAATTTATTTTTTAATCAAAATCCCGTCGCATATTCCAATTTTTTTTTGGAATCGAACATACCTATCGTGTATGGTGCATTAAATACATAAAATCGGTCGAAAATATATATGAGAGCTAATCCAAATCTGAACCGATTTTAATATAATTTGACTAATTTATTTTCTAATCAAAATCACGTCACACATTCCCAATTTCATTGGAATAGAACTTACATATCGTCTTTTTGTGCATCAAATAAACGAAATTGGTTGAAGATAGATATGGGAGCTATATCCAAATCTAAACCGATTTCAATATAATTTGACAAATGTATATTCGTTTTATTTTCCGCTATACATTCAAAATTTCCTTGAAATTAGAGATACATATCGTGTTTTGTGCATCAAATACATGAAATCGCCCGAAAATGTATATGGGAGCTACATATATCTAAATCTGAACCGATTTCAATATAATTTGATAAATTTATTTTCGGATCTCCACTTCCAAGTGGAATTTCATGTTGCAGTATTCATGCAAATTTTCAGGAAAATCTGTTCAGCGGTTTCCGAGTCCATAAATTACAAACAAACAAACATTTTCCTCTTTTATAGATATAGAAGAAGAAGATATCTGTAGGACATTCGGTATTGAAAATGGATTTTGGTATAGCCACCATATAATGGTTCCTCCTTATTATACACTCCACCTTGGAAAGGAGGGTATATTAACTTTGTCATTCAGTTTGTAACATCCCTAAAAATTCGTCGTAGACCCCATGATGTATATATATTCATAATCAACATAAAATTCTAAGTCCGTCTGCTGGCCGTCTGTCTGTTGAAATCACGATACAGGCCACGTTTTTTGACGTAGAGCGTCAAAACTTAGCATGTATTGTGTCTAAGATGGTTGGTATTGAAAATGAGATATATCGGTTCAAGTTTTGGTATAATCCCCATATAACGGTACATCCCGATTTTTCGTATTTTGATGATTTTTGCCACATTTTTTCACGGATTTGCCAGAAAATTGGTATTTGTAGGTCATAATGGGTCCTAGTTCGGGTGGCGAAATATTTTATGTATGGGTCCACGCTTTGCTATAGCCCCCATATAACGGTACCTCCCGATTTTTGGTATTTAGGTGATTTTTGCCACATTTTTTCACGAATCTGTCTGAAAATTGGTGGCGAAACATTGCATTGCATGGTATAGTCCTCGTATAACGGTACCTTCCGATATTCGGTATTTTGCATGAATATAGAATATGCACTCTACCATAATGGTATTTTGTACCAGATTTGTAATAGAGCTCAGAAATTGCAATATAATACTTTCTTTTACGAGAGCTCTACTAAAAATGCATAGTGGTGTAGGGTATCAAATAGTCGGCCCCGCCCGACTTTTGAGCTTTCCTTACTGGTTTAAATTGTGCGTGGGAGACCCCATGACATTTTTGATCATAGTGCTGCTTTCTTATATTGTTCATGTTTCTACCACAATTTCCGACTGAATGAGTTTGACATTTCGGAGTTTATTTCATATAGACGTACATCCCAAATCATGGAGGTTACAAATTCAATAGAATACAAAATTTTCTTTTCTGACCACACATTGGGGGCTTGAGAGTACCCTAATGTGGAACTATACTTAAATAAATGCCTATGTATGAAAATTAACTCTAAGATGGTTCCTTACTCCAGTAGCTTAAATACAATTTTGTAGCTAAATCAATTGAAGAATGGGATCAAGATGGACCTAACTCCGCAAATTGAAAATTTTATGAAAAGAGGTTTTCTACAACCTTAGAAACAAAAATGCCAAATAAAGGCCAAAAAATGAAAAAAGTGGCCTTGACCCCGAAAATAGCTTAAATCATACGATGTTTATACCAAAATGTGATCATTTTTTGCAAGCATGGTTTCTTCTCGAATTACCAAATTTCCCAAAATTAGTATGAAAAAAATATGGTTAAAATGTAAAATATACTTGAAAACTAATTGTACAATTATACGGGGGTTATGGCCCATATTATGATCTACACAGGCGATTTAAGGTATCTTGAAAGTTAAGGAATAATTTCTGGAAGGATAGAAATCCTTTTCTTACTTAAAGTCGAATTTCAGGTTCTATTTGTTCACTTAATACACAATTGTATTAAATGTAGTACTATTTAGTATTGTTCGCGCACTTGTAGTGTACTTTTCCAAAAACCACCGTCCATCAACGGGTACGCCATTACAAAATTCCAATATGCCAGCCTCATCTTGTATGAAACATATATATGGGAGCTGTAGCTATATCTGAGCCGATTTGCACCAACTTTAAAGTACTTATTTCTATACTAGATTCGGTCCGAAGTGCCAAAATTCACACCATTTGGACTGATATTAGCCATTTGGTGCACAAGAAACCTGTATATGGGGAGCTATATCCAAATCTGATACGATCTTCTTAAAATTTGTCAATGGTATCCAAATATCACTGTTGTCGAATGTGTATTACGAATGTGAAGGACTTAAAAATGAAACATATATATGGGAGCTATAGCTATGTCTGAAGCGATTTTTACCAAATTTGACGTTCTTGATTCTAAGCTGAATTCGGTCGGAAGTGCCAAAATTCACACTATTTGGACTGATATTAGCCATTATGTGCACAAGAAACCTAAAATCGGATGAAGATATATATGGGAGCTATATTTAAATTTGGACCGATTTTCACAAATTTCAATAGTGATCGTCCTTGAGCCAAATAATTGTTATTTAGAAAATTTCATCTCAATCAAATAATAAATGCGATCTGCATTTGGTTTACAAAAATACATGGACAGAGTGATAGACGGACGGACGGTCAGACGGACATGCATAAATCGACTCAAAATGTGGTTCTATGCTGATCACCAAAACGAACTATGGGTCTATCTCGTTTCCTTCTCCATGTTACAAACAAGACACAATGCCCTTACCACTATGTGGTGGTAACTAACAAAAAAAAATATAATAATTCCATTCTTACAGCAATGGGTGTAAAAGAGTAATTATCTTTGGCAATTCTGAAATCATTCTGCCGCTAATTTTGGGGTGGACAAAACTAAATACCACGCAGCACGTTATTCTAAACGTTGGAAATGCAAATTCCAAACTACAGCTAATTTGAATGGAAAATGTTGCTACGATCTTTACAATACCAAAACTTGAGTTGGGTTTTCACCTGGGGCTATTATAGATGTTCAATATCATATAGATTTTTAACACTCAAACTAAAGCCTATGGCTGAAAAATAAGATCAGGCTATTCAAGATGTCTAAAACCGACGATTTTCAATTTAAAAATTACTCTGGTGTCATTACTTATAATAAAAGTTGTGCCTGTGATTTATTATGCTTTAAGAAATATGTATGCTTTAAAGACTAAAAGTACGGGCCGGCAACGCGGACCGGGCCAGCTAGTAGAATATATTTTGACATTTATTATTATTATTTAAAATGTTGACCCTTTATAAGGGAGCTACCGAAGGAGTAGGACAATAAACATTGAAAGCGAAAGGTTTGGATAATCTATCTATATATATATAAAAATCAATTGTTGTTTGTTGGTAACGGAATCAGTTGAAAACGGCTGGACCGATTTGCATAATTTTTTGTAAAAACTTTCGTCATACCACAAGCTAGGTTTTTAAAGGAAAAAATATAGACACGCCCACTTTTGCGCGATTATTGCACGAGATACTGTTGACTTTCCATCCCCCTCTAAGTATTTATTTTGGGCTGAGGAATAGATGATATCGAAATAAATAATCTCATTGCAAAAATTCTCAAATCGAAAAAAATCGAAAAAAAATTCAATGGAATCGAATTTTAAAATAATAGTACATTCTATTGACAAACTTTGTAAGGAGCTTTATACATTTGTTCTAAAAAATCATCGAACAAGTTGAAGATTTTTTCTATTTGTTATTCTTCTTTTCAACTCCAGGACCTACATCGTGGTTCAGCTGGAAGCTGTGAATACATTTAAACAAAGAAAAATGACCGAAAAACCTAATTTGGCTCATTTCAAAGCTTGGACCTACTTCTTTCATGTGACAATAATCCGTCCAATGAGAGCTCAAAATACAAAATTCTTTGGGAGTACAATCAGTAAAATACCAAATATAAAGGGTGCAAAATAGTAGAGCGAATGGGACTTTTAGTAAGAAAAGGATTTCTATCCTTCCAGAAATTCTTCCCCACCATTCAAGATACCTTAAATCGCTTTTGCAGGTCATGATTTCGATCATAACTCACGGATAAGGGTACAACCCGATATCATATTTACCTCTTCGCATAAAGTTTGAAATTTTCAGAGTAGGGCCCACATTCATTTATTGATTTGGCTAACAATTGTATTTATGCTACTCTGGGGTGGGGAACCATCAACAGATAATTGCCACATAGGAATTTATTTAAGTAAAGTCCCCACATTGGAGTATTCCCAAGTCCACTTTCACATCTAATTGGTGGTCAGAAAAGAAAATTTTGTTTTCTGTTGAATTTGTAACCCCCAAGAGAATATTGGTTGGGTCACGTTTTGGTATAACCCTTATATAAATGTATCCCTGATTTCAGCTGTGACCGTGGTCTTGGCCACGTTTTTCAACTGATTTGGCCATTATTTGCTGTATTTAGGCTACTTTGTGAGTAGAGAACCATCTTACAGAAAATGTCAACATACGTAAATATTTTGGTACAGTCCCCATATAGTCCCCAGGCCTGCCGATCTATAGTGATGTTTACCGATTGGCGGACAACAACGCGGGTATTGCCTAATCGTCATTGAATTTTACTATGATCAAGGACATAGACTTTTTGGGGACTCTAATGCGCAATTTGAGGTGCTATGGTAATGGGTGTAAAAGCGTTATTAACTTTGACTATTCAGAAATTATTTTGCCCTCCTTCCATAGTTATTTATTTCTATTTAGTCGAATCAATATTTATATTAAAATTTGTTCTCCTTTATGAGCTAGATTTGTGAAATATTGTGCTATGCTAAATTTGCATTAAAGACTAAAACTACGGGCCGGTAACGCGGACCGGGCCAGCTAGTGTGTATATACTTTTTGAAGAAAATTGTTGATATATTTCATTTATAAGGGCTATAATTAATCAATATGTTGAAAAAGTTGGGAAGGTACAAGTACCAATTATTTTATATTCAGTTCAGATCTCTTGATGGTAAAAATATTGCAATATATACTTTTTGAAGAAACTCGTGGACCGATATATTACAGGGTGAGATAAAAAACTGCAACTAACTTCAGACTGCTGTCATTTCTAAGCCACTCGTCCGACAGCTGTTAAAGTTATTCCAGTGACAGCTCATTATATTTTTTCAAAGGTACAAAAGCATTTTGGTGAGAATTTTCCAGAAAAAAGTTATTTGTGATGGAATTCGAGCGTGATAGTGTGATTTCTTTATATTTGGCTGGAAAACCACAAGTGGCTATCGTTAGAGCACTCCAGCTTTTAAATGTGAATAAATCTTTTGTGTCTCGTACCATCGCTCGTTACTGTGATACTGGTAGCGTATCCCGACGTCATGGAATTGGACGGAAGAAAACAGCAATATCAGCAAAAATGGTTCGAAAAGTAAAGGATCGACTTGATCGAAATCCGCGTCGCAGTGGCCGAAAAATGGCTCGTGAACTGAACACACCGCAATATTCCATTCGGCAAATATTGAAAAATGAGATCGGGGTAAAGCCATTGAAATTCCAAATAATGCAAGAACTTACACTGCAATAGAAAGAAAATAGACTCAAAAGAGCTAAAGAGTTGCTTCGCATGGCTGAAATTGGTGAACTGCCGAATTTGGTTTTCTCCGATGAGAAAACATTCGTTGTTCAGCAATTTGTAAACAACCAAAATGATCGTGTTTACTTGCCAAAGAGGTCAGTTGAAAATGTGCACCTTCGGTTGGCCACCAGAACTCAATCGCCGGCCATGGTGATGGTGTGGTCCGCCATAGCAGCCGATGGTCGCTCTCCGCTCGTATTAATAGACCGTGGCATCAGAATAAATGCCGAATATTATCGCAAAAATATTCTGTAGGGTATATTAAATTTGGGCACGTAAACATTCTTGCCGCAGACCTTGGACATTCCAACATGGCTCAGCACCATCGCACTCATCATGCGCCAACCAAGAATGGTTACAAACTATTGTTCCTCTCTTCATTTCCAGCGCACAATGACCACCAAAATCTCCGGATACCAATCCGTTAGACTATTGTGTTTGGAGTATTTTGGAAAGCAAGGTTGGCACTAAAAAATACCAATGTGTCGATTACCTCAAGCAAGCACTTCGCCGGGAATGTGTCCGCAGAACATCAATCGGGCAGCGTGTGACGGTTTCATTGGCCGTTTTGAAGGCCATAATTCGTGCCAAAGGTGACCAATTCGAACAAATCTAAACATATTTTAAAATTTGATGCTATTTCCAACTTTTTTTGCTTTCATTCGATTAAATTAAAAAGAAATAATAAAAATTATGGCATTTGACTTTGTTGCAGTTTTTTATTTCACTCTGTATATCTCCACACTAGATTTTCTGTAGTATTAGAAAGTTTCAAGTTGTCTCATGGTTGAAAAGAATCCGATACTATGTTCGCCTTTTATGATCATTATGATTATTCAAAATTTTGATCTGTTGCGGGGTAGGTACCAGCAGGAAAAGTTCATTCTACCATTCTTCATACACAGCCAGACCTTGAGTTGATTCTATCTCTTGTTTAAAATAGTTTTCCTCAAGGTCTTCAAAATTGTAGTTTACAACTGTAACTGCATCTTCATTTGAGGTAAAACGCTTGCCAACAAGGAATTTTTTAAGATTTGAGAACAAGTTTAAATTACTGGGAGCTAAATCAGGAGAATAAGCATAAGGGAGGTCAAGCAACTCGTACTTTAATTCGTTGATTTTAGCCATTGATAAAACACTCTTGTGCGCTGGTGCGTTGCCTTGATGAAAAATTAATTTTTTTGTGTTGTACTCCAGACGTTTTTCTCGAATTTGTACATTTAATTTATCCAAAAGATGCAATAGTACTCTGAATTTATTGTTTACCCTTTTGCAGATGAGAAGTTTTTTTTTTTTGAAGAAGAAGACGGGCAGTTTAAAGTCTGTTATATTTGATATTCAGTTGCTTTTATGAAATTTCTTAACTGTTTTATACCATTTACCATGATCTGATTAAGGTCTGGTATAGAGTCGTTCCCCAAGAATTGGGATCTGATATTTGCAAACGCTTGGCATTGGCAGAGAAAATTTTCCAATGTTTCATCATCTTCCCCGCATGCCCTGCATATGCTGTTATCTGCACATCCTATCTTGTACAGATGAGCTTGTAGGCCCAGGTGACCCATAAGGATGCCTGTCACCTTACGGATCTGCTTCTTAACACTAGACGTGACGCATTTAGGGGCACTGTATTGTCTACGTTTATTATAGCTAATTCCCTGTCTGTTTTAGCGATAGAGGTTGCTATCTCGTTACCCCTAAATCCCGTATGTCCTGGTAATGCGTACTAAACCGTGTTAAGAGTAGTTGTTGATCGAATTTATGCATTCCAATACAGTTTTTTATTGATTTGGATGTTATAGCTGTCTTACTGTCCGTGAGGACGTTAACGGTAGCCAGTATCGTGTCAGCATTAAGCCAGTTTAGACACTCTGAAATCGCCGGACCTCCGCTTGAAGGATCATTTTGTGGCCATGGAGAGATCGTCAACTCCAATCACAAGGAGAGTGCCATCCTCCTTCCCCTCCCTGTGGAAGACTTTCCATCTCTTCACGTCCTAAGTCTTGTTTTGTTTGACTTCGAGCTTACGTTCCGTCTCGAAATTGCTGCCAAATCCTCTGACGTATACCGTCGTTTTATTTAGGCGAGGAATTTCGCTCCTCCTCACCAATTTGAGGCTGCCGTTTTCCCAAGGCGGTTTTTTTTTTTTGTCGATAATCCTCTTTAAATAACATTTTATTATTCTTAATGCCGTTGCTCATGATGGGAATTTGATCTTCACCTTCCATGATGTGATCCAAAAATTTGTTGTTTACCATTTCCTCTATCGCTGCCAGATGGTCTTTTGGTAAGTTGTCTGAACCTTTATTGGTATCGATCAATGCATGGTGCATTTCGTCCATATAATGTTTCTTGGCTTTCTCTGCATACGATGGCGGCTTCGTACCCGTTTCCTCTTCTGTTGGGCGTGGGATTTCTTCTCGGAAACCCCAGGTTTAGCAGTCGATTTCACGGCCGGGCACACCTTGCCAGTGCTGGGGATAACCTTGTCGCCCTCGATCATGGATTCCAGTTACAGCCTCCTTTGCAAGGTCCTTGACTTAGTTTACGCGAAGCATCTGTAATTGTGAATCTCTTTTTCGTTTTTGATGGCTTCACAGTGTTTTGTTCCTCAGGGGACCTGATCCAGGGGAGTATTTGTAGCCCCCTTTGAAACATGCTGCGACTTTGCGTTTTTGCTGTTCTGTTGCCTCTTGAGCTTTCGCCGTTTTGCCCCAAAACAGCTTTTTGTTCCAGTTGTGAGCTTTGCCAAGCTGTCACTCACTTCTTCTATCGTCTTGTGCGTCTCCTCCTATATGGTACTCAGTTTGGTACAATTTGTAGGTGGGTGAACCGATAGAGCTGTAATGCTGAAATTTAGAAATAAGATTGCTATTACTTTGTAGGACTGAAGTATGTTGGTAGTTTTGGAAATTCGTATTTATATGTATTAAATGGTACTTAATTTGGTACAGTTTAAATTTTGGGAGAACCGTTAGAGGTGGTACTATATTTGGTATTGGAGTGGGGATAGAGATACAATTATGAATTTTGATATTTAGATTGTTGGGATAGGTACTAGTGGCTGAAGAGGATGTTTGAGAATTAAAGATAGTTTTGGAAATCTGTACGAAAATTAATAAATGGTACTAAACTTCATATTGGGTCAACAGATAGTAGTTGTAGTTTGACATTTTCTATTAGGGTCGCTATTGAATTGTAGGTGGAGGTTGTATCGGGAATGCGTCCTATATATGTACGAAGAGTATTAAATGGTTCTAAATTGGGTATTAGGTGATATTCGATATTGAGGTATCTGTTGTTCTCTGGATTGGAGATATGGAGGTGATTTCAAAAATGTATACGAAAAGTAAATAGTACGAAAAGTACTAATGAGTACCAATTTTGGTATTGGGTGAAGGTATAAAGTTAAAATTCGAAATTTTATATTGAGGTCACAGTTTGTCTCTATTGTTTACATCACAGAGTTTATAAGCTTTATTTACAGGAAACGAAATAGACCTATGTTTTGGTATAGCCCCCCCATATAACCTATATCTGTACCTCCAGATATTCGGTATTTTGATGATTTTAGCGACATCATTCACCAGAAATGTTTCAAATTTGAAATTTGAAGTCCATTTTATAATGGTAATTTGTTCGAACCGAACCACGTCTTCGTATAGGCCCCAAATACCTGTGCTTCCTTATATTGGGTATTTTGATACTTTTTATACCCTACATAGTATGGGGGGGTATATTAAGTTTGTATGTATGGGGGGTATATTAAGTTTGTCATTCCGTTTGTAATACCTTGAAATATACATTTTAGACCCCACAAAGTATGAATATTCTTGATCAGCATAAAATTCTATATCGATTTAGCGATGTCCGTCCGTCTGTGGAAATCACTCTAGCTTCCGACTTTTGGTATTGATAATGGACTATAACGGTACCTCCCGATATTCGGTATTTTGATGTTTTTGGCGACATTATTCGCCGGAATTGTTTCAAATTTGGTATTTGAAGTTCGTAATGAATAATACAGCCTTTGACAGAAAACTGTCCACGTCTTCGTATATCTCCCATTAACGGTACCTCCCGACATTCGGAATTTTGATGATTATAGCGACATTACTCACCGGAATTGTTTCAAATTAGGTATTTGAAGTTCGTAATGGATACTACAGCCTATGACAGAAAATTGTCTGTGCAGTTCCACGTCTTCGTATAGGCCCCATATAACGGTACCTCCCGATATTCGGTATTTTGATGATCTTAACTATATAATTCATCGAATTTATTCATTGAAGTTTCGCATTTGAGTATTGTAATGGTTTACGACAATAGTTGTCTATGCAGGTCCACGTCGTCGTATTTCTTCTCGGAAACCCCAGGTTTAGCAGTCGATTTCACGGCCGGGCACACCTTGCCAGTGCTGGGGATAACCTTGTCGCCCTCGATCATGGATTCCAGTTACAGCCTCCTTTGCAAGGTCCTTGACTTAGTTTACGCGAAGCATCTGTAATTGTGAATCTCTTTTTCGTTTTTGATGGCTTCACAGTGTTTTGTTCCTCAGGGGACCTGATCCAGGGGAGTATTTGTAGCCCCCTTTGAAACATGCTGCGACTTTGCGTTTTTGCTGTTCTGTTGCCTCTTGAGCTTTCGCCGTTTTGCCCCAAAACAGCTTTTTGTTCCAGTTGTGAGCTTTGCCAAGCTGTCACTCACTTCTTCTATCGTCTTGTGCGTCTCCTCCTATATGGTACTCAGTTTGGTACAATTTGTAGGTGGGTGAACCGATAGAGCTGTAATGCTGAAATTTAGAAATAAGATTGCTATTACTTTGTAGGACTGAAGTATGTTGGTAGTTTTGGAAATTCGTATTTATATGTATTAAATGGTACTTAATTTGGTACAGTTTAAATTTTGGGAGAACCGTTAGAGGTGGTACTATATTTGGTATTGGAGTGGGGATAGAGATACAATTATGAATTTTGATATTTAGATTGTTGGGATAGGTACTAGTGGCTGAAGAGGATGTTTGAGAATTAAAGATAGTTTTGGAAATCTGTACGAAAATTAATAAATGGTACTAAACTTCATATTGGGTCAACAGATAGTAGTTGTAGTTTGACATTTTCTATTAGGGTCGCTATTGAATTGTAGGTGGAGGTTGTATCGGGAATGCGTCCTATATATGTACGAAGAGTATTAAATGGTTCTAAATTGGGTATTAGGTGATATTCGATATTGAGGTATCTGTTGTTCTCTGGATTGGAGATATGGAGGTGATTTCAAAAATGTATACGAAAAGTAAATAGTACGAAAAGTACTAATGAGTACCAATTTTGGTATTGGGTGAAGGTATAAAGTTAAAATTCGAAATTTTATATTGAGGTCACAGTTTGTCTCTATTGTTTACATCACAGAGTTTATAAGCTTTATTTACAGGAAACGAAATAGACCTATGTTTTGGTATAGCCCCCCCATATAACCTATATCTGTACCTCCAGATATTCGGTATTTTGATGATTTTAGCGACATCATTCACCAGAAATGTTTCAAATTTGAAATTTGAAGTCCATTTTATAATGGTAATTTGTTCGAACCGAACCACGTCTTCGTATAGGCCCCAAATACCTGTGCTTCCTTATATTGGGTATTTTGATACTTTTTATACCCTACATAGTATGGGGGGGTATATTAAGTTTGTATGTATGGGGGGTATATTAAGTTTGTCATTCCGTTTGTAATACCTTGAAATATACATTTTAGACCCCACAAAGTATGAATATTCTTGATCAGCATAAAATTCTATATCGATTTAGCGATGTCCGTCCGTCTGTGGAAATCACTCTAGCTTCCGACTTTTGGTATTGATAATGGACTATAACGGTACCTCCCGATATTCGGTATTTTGATGTTTTTGGAGACATTATTCGCCGGAATTGTTTCAAATTTGGTATTTGAAGTTCGTAATGAATAATACAGCCTTTGACAGAAAACTGTCCACGTCTTCGTATATCTCCCATTAACGGTACCTCCCGACATTCGGAATTTTGATGATTATAGCGACATTACTCACCGGAATTGTTTCAAATTAGGTATTTGAAGTTCGTAATGGATACTACAGCCTATGACAGAAAATTGTCTGTGCAGTTCCACGTCTTCGTATAGGCCCCATATAACGGTACCTCCCGATATTCGGTATTTTGATGATCTTAACTATATAATTCATCGAATTTATTCATTGAAGTTTCGCATTTGAGTATTGTAATGGTTTACGACAATAGTTGTCTATGCAGGTCCACGTCGTCGTATAGACCCTAATATAACGGCTACAACGGATTAAAAATTGTCAAAATCGTTCCAAATGGTGGAGGGTATTCGAAGATCGGCCCGACCGAACTTACAGCTTTTTACTTGTTTAAGTTTCGCACTTGAATATTGAATTGGCTTATTACAAAAGTTACCATGTCGTCATGTAGACCCTAATATAACTTCTTCATTCGGTATTTTTAAGATCTTAGCAGAATTTTTAACGGAGTTTATTTTTTTGAAAATTACCTAATTCGTTCCAAATTGTGGAGGGTATTCAAGCTTTTTTACTTGTTTTTTTTTTTTTTTTTTTTTGAAAAGTTGCAAATTTTCCATTGCATTTGATTCCAAATTATAACTGCCCTAAAGCCATAATACAGATTCAAAAGTAGTTCATAGTTGATATTGTCTACTTCACATAAATTCCTAATGTAATGGTTTATTTGTTAAGGGTATATGTAGTAAATATCCATAGCGATGTAGGGTACCATGTAGTGGACCCCGCCCGACTATTGACTGCAAATGAGTTATGACTACATTAGCTTATAGCCAGTTACTCAATTTAAAAAAAATGTAATTGCATGAGCATATCAATTCAGTCGTTTTAAGGCAGCCGGCTAGAGATGCAGCTGCAATCGGGTTCATACAATTTGCTGCTGTTACTTCTGACACTGGCATTTATTTCAGCAAGCACATCGGAAAGGTTTTAATTGTCATTTGATTTTAAAACAAATAAATAAATAATATCCTCTTCCAATAGTTACTATTCAGCTGTGGCACCTGGTACCATTAAATCGAACCGCAATTATTCCGTGTGTTTATCGCTACATAATGCTCTCAAGCCGGCCGTGATACGTGTTTCCCTCATCGGCGAACCACTCTTTAATTACGTTCAAAATGTCGATCTTAAACCGTTCGAAACCAAAACGATTTCATTCCTTCCGAATGAAATGAACAAGAAAATGAACAAGTAAAAAACATTAAGTTCGGCCGGGCCAAACTTTTAATACCCTCCACCTTAGGGTAAAGGAAACATTAGAGCCCATTATGACCCACATATACCAATTTTTAGACGTATTCATGGGAAAATGTGCCAAAAAATCATCAAAATACCGAATATCGGGAAATACGGCTATATGGGGCTATACAAAAACCTGGACCTATACATACAGTGTTTCGCCAAAAGGGCTAGCACCCATTAAGACCAACAAATACCAGTTTCTAGACAAATCCGTGAAAAAATGTGGCAAAAATAATCAAAATACCGAATATCGGGACTATACCAAAACCTGGACCGATATATCTCATTTTCAATACCAAACATCCCAGACACAATACAAATTGCTCTGCTAAATTTTGGCGCTCCACGTCAAAAAATGTGGGCGGTATCGTGATTTCAACCAACAGACAAACAGACAGACAGACAAAGGGACAGACGAACATAGTTAAATCAATTTAGCATTTTATGCTGATTATGAATATATATACTTTATGGGGTCTACAACGAATATTTAAGGATGTTACAAACGGAATGACAAAGTTAGTATACCCTTCTTTCCAAGGTGGAGGGATTAAAAAGGGTACCACTAACTCAAAAATCACATTTAGCTAGATTATGCCATTTGGACATTTTTGTGTTATGTTTATGATTACAACACAAAAACAATTACAGTAAAAATCCTGCGGAAGTAGAGCTAAAAATAGAAAATACGTGTATCGGCGTTTTTATACCCTTCCCCATTCTATGGAGGGTATGTGAACTTTGCCATTCCGTTTGTAACTCCTCTAAATATAAATTTTTGTACCTACAAAGTATCAGCATAACATTTTATGCTGATTTAGCGACGATCCGTTTGTCTGTCTGTCCGCCTGCGGAAATCTCTCTAGTTTCCGAACGAAACAAGGTACGTTGATAAAATTTTACTCAGGTGAGTCTTACGAGTATGTCTTCAGGACTTTTGGTATTGAATATGGGTGTAGCCCCCCATATAGTAGATGTGGCACCCATATAACATTATCGACAGATTAAAAGTTTATAGAGTGTTTTAGTCACAATATTTTCCCGATCAATTGGCAGAATTTGTTCCCATTATATAAGAAATATCCATGCATAAAATTGTCAATATAGGTCTTAGTTTTGGTATAGTCTCCATATAACTGTACCTCGAGATATTGGGATTTTGATGATTCGGTCACACTTTTCACCGGAAATGTTTCAAATTTGTAATTAAAAGTTCGTAACGGATTCTACCGTCTAGGACAGAAATTCCCAATGCAATGTTCAGGTCTTCGTATGGCCCCAATATAATGTTAACTCCCCTATTCGGTATTTTGATGATTTTAGCGACATTATTTACCAGAACTGTTTCAAATTTCGTATTTGAAGTTCTGAATGGGTACTGCCTTCTGAAACTGAAAATCACCTACGAACCTCCAGGTCTTCGTATAGCCCCCATACAACGGTACCTCTCGATTTTCGGCATTTTTAACAATTTTCGTTTTAAGTCCAAATAAGGGTACCTCCCTCCCTTCGGTATTTTAAGGGTTTCTGCCACAGTCTACAATCAAATTAGCTGAAATTTGCCATTAGGGGTTCTTGAAACGGCAGTTCTGACCTTGAATGCTCGAATCATGTTTATTATTTGGTATAGAACTCATATAACAGTACCTCCAGATATTTGGCTTTTGAAGATTTCTGGCACAACTTAAAGCCAAATAAATTGAAACTCTACATTATGGGTTCCTGGTAGTCCTGTTCTCTCTCTGCAAAAAATATTCGATTTGTGTCGACTATTTGGTATGGCCCCCATATTACGATACCTCCTGATTTTCTGTATATTGAATATTTCTGCCACAATTTCCAACCAAAGTAGATGAAATGTGACATTTGGGGTTCTTGGGATGTCTGTTCTCTCCCTTCAAAAATATTCGCTACAGATCTGCAAATCGGTATGCCTCCACATGACGGTACCTCCCGATTTTCGATATTTTGAATTTCCAACCAAATTAGCTGCCACAATTTCCAACCAAATTAGATAAAACTTGATAATTGACATTCTCGGTAGATCTGTTCTATCCTTGCAAAAAGTATTCGCCACAAGCCTACAAATTAGTATGGCTCCCACATAACGGTACCTCCCGATTTTCGATATTTTTAAGTTTTCTGATACAATTTCCAATCAAATTATCTTAAAATTGACATTTGGGGTTCTTGAAAGACCAGATACTCCATATAAAGTTACCTCCGGATTCTTGATCTGGCCGAACTTAATCCTCTTTTTATTTTCTATACCCTCCACCAGAGTATGGAGGCATATTAAGTTTGTTATTCCGTTTGTAACACCTCGAAATACACATTTTAGACCCCACAAAGTATATATATTATTGATCAGCATAAAATTCTCTGTCAATTTAGCGATGTCCGTCCGTCTGGCATAGCCCCCATATAAGTGTACCTCCCTATTTTCGGTATTTTGGTGATTTAAGCGACGTTATTCACCGGAAATCAAATTTCAAATTTGGTACTTGAAGTTTGTAATGGATACTACAGCCTGTAACAGGAAATTTTCCGCGCAGGTCCACGCCTTCGTATAACCCCATATAACGCTACCTCCCGATATTCGGTGCTTTGATGATTTTAGCGACACTATTCACCGGAATTGTTCCAAAATTTGGTATTTAAAGTTCGTAAGAGATACTACAGCCTATGACAGAAAATTGTCTGTGCAGGTCTACGACTCCATATGACGGTATGACGGTACCTCCCGATATTCGGTATTTTGATGAATTTTTAACGGATTTTATTTTATTTTATTTATTTATTTATTTTTTTTTTTTTTTTTTTGAAAATTGCCAAATTCGTTCCAAATGGTCCGGTCGAACTTACTTGTTATACCCTACAACACTATGTGTTGGGGGTATTATAAGTTTGATTTTTTATTTATTTTTTTAGGGACATATAAATATTTTGATCTAATTCTTTAGTTTCTAATTTTCGATGGGTTTACCATCGAATCCAAAAGATTGGGGGTTTGGCCAGGAAAATTGATAAATAAAATAAATAAATACTACATTTAATAGTATATAATAATACGATCTTACTTATTTTCAATTATGCATTTAATTTATTTTATAATTCCCATTTTAGGACCCCAATGGAAATCGAATTAAACAATTCAAAGATATCAAACTAAACACTGGAGTCTATACAAATAAATTCAATCTATCGGAACAAACGGTTTTGGGTCAATGGCTAATCTTAGCTTCCGTCTTGGGAAAATATGAGAAATCCTCTGGTCGCAATTTCAAAGTGGAAAAATATGTTTTACCCAAATTTGGGGTTTACATTGATGCCGACTCTGATTTTATACTCGATGACAATGAATTTAGCCTAACTGTATATGGTAAATATACATTTGGTAAATATGTTGAAGGCACTGCAACAGTTGCTATCCTAAATCCGGCCACCAACATGACCGTGTCGAAACAAGAAGCCACATTGGAAAATTTTCGAGCATCGTTTACATTTCAATATTACGATATACCACTGGCCCAGATGTTTTCGTGGATAATCATTTCGGCCACAATTAAAGAAAGACATACGGGCATCACGCAATCTACATTGCAAGAATTGAGTGTTCGAAAGCAGAAATATAATATCTTGGTGCCGGAAAATGAGATTGAATTTCACAATGGCAAGCCGTATAAAATAAAGGCCATGGTACAGCACTGGAATGGCAGTCGTGTGCTTGATACCATCACTCCGATGACAATGATTCATGCCAATAGGACATATAAAACACATTTAGATGCGAATGGTGTGGGCACGTTCGCCTTTGACTATGTTGACAAGGAAGTCAATGTCTTCAACTACGCCGGCAGTTCAACCCATTTACAGAACATTGTCATTGGTCAAAATTATCGATTTGATCAATCGTCCGCAACAGCTTGTACTTTAAAATGGAAGGAAGGAAGGTAAGTCGAGGGAAATTCTTTAGGATTCTTATATTTTTTATTTGCTATTCCAGATTGAAATTTGGTACCAACATTGACCTGGAATTAACATCGAAATTGCCCATTCCCTATTTCATTTACACCGTCACAAGTCATGCCGATATTGTTCGCATGAAATATATCCCTCTACCGGCCAATACAAAATCGCATATCATAAAAATTAAATCTGCTGTTGATATGATACCACGTTGCTACGTCTATGTCCACTACATTATAAATGGAGATTTACGATATTGTGAATTAAGTTTGAAATTCCCCAATGAATTTGAGAACACGGTGAGTAAAACGCTTAGGAAATGCGTGAAGCTGACCCGGGCCGAAGTTTTACAATGCAAATCTTTGAAAATAACAAGTAAATAGAGAGTTAAATGGGGGCTATACCAATTAGTGGACGTTAGTCGAACATTAACCGTAAGGAGAGAACATAGCTTCCAAGAACCACAAATGTCATGTTTCGGATAATTTGATTAGAAATTGTGGCAGAAAAATTCAAAATATCGAAAATCGGGTGGTACTGTTATAGGGGGCTATACCAATCAGTTGACCTGACTGGCACATCTTTCTTAAGAAGAGAACATAACTTTCAAGAACCCCAATTATCTAGTTACAGCTAATTTGGTTGAAAATTGTGGCTGAGAACTTCAAAATACTGAAAATTGGAAGGTACCGTTATATAGGGCCTATACCAACTGGTGGACCTTGATCGAACATTTTTTGCAAAGAGAGACCTAATTGTCAAGTTTTGGCTAATTTGGTTGGAGATTGTAGCAGAAAACTTCAAAATACCGAAAATTGGGAGGTACTGTTATATAGGGCCTATACCAAGTAGTGGACCTAAATCGAACATTTCTCGCAAGGATCTCTCAGACCTACCGAGAACACCATTTGTCAAGTTTCAGCTAATTTGGTTGCAAAATTATTGCAGGAACCTTTAAAATACCAAAAATCGGGAGGTACCGATTATGGGGTCTATACCAACTGGTGGACCTTATTCGAACATTTTTCGCTAGGAGAAAATTTTTCAAAAACCCCAATTGTCAAGTTTCATCTAAATGGGGCAGAAAACTTCAAAATACCGAAAATCCGGAGGTATCGTTATATGGGTGTAATATCTAAACGTGGACCTTCATGGTGAGATGAAACAAGTATATATCTCCCATATATATCTTCATCCGATTTTAGGTTTCTTGTGTACCAAATGGCTAATATCAGTCCAAATCGTGTGAATTTTGCCACTTCAGACCGAATTTATTATAGAAATAAGTACTCCAAATTTTGTGCACGATACAAGAATAATATTTGGTACCAGATATCAGATGCAGCTAAGAAATAGTTTTTTTTTTTAATTTTATGAAGATCGGCTCAGATTTGGATATAGCCTCTATATATATAATTATTTGATTTCAGGTTTAGCTAACATTAGCCCAAATGGAGTGGACAAAACCAACTTACATGGTTATGCTACTTCGTTCGGCCACTGCGACGCGGGTTTCGTTCAAATCGCTTCTTTACTTTTCGAAGCATTTCTGGCGATGTTGCTGTTTTCTTTCGTACACTTCCTTGACGTCCGGCTACGCTTCCAGACGTCTATATGCTTATCACGGTAACGAGCGATGGTACGAGACACAAAAGATTTATTCACATTTTAATGCTGAAGTGCTCTAACGATAACCATTTGTGGTTTTCCAGCCAAATGTAAAGAAATCACACTATCACGCTTGAATTTCATCACGAATAATTTTTTTCTGGAAAATTCTCACCAAAATGCTTTTGTACGCTTGTAAACCAACTGTCACTGGAATAATTTTAACAGCTGTCTGACGACCGCAGTCTGAAGTAGGTTGCAGTTTTTCATGTCACCCTGTATGTAGCCCATTTTCAGTACCATTCAGCATGCGTGCAATATACACCTTGGTACCAAACCTCTAAGCAAAAAACAGACAGACCGACATGTAAAAATGTGTAATATGTAATATTAGTGTAAAATGTAATATTAGTAAGTATTCCTTATCAACATAAAATTCTATATCCGTTCGGGGAAATCACTCTAGCTTCCGAACGAAGCTGCAGCCTATGACCGAAAATTGCATATGCAGGTTCACGTTTGGGTATAGCCCTCCATATAACTGTAAATTTCGGTATTTTTATTATTTTGGCGCCATTACTCACCGGAATTGTTTCAAAATTGTGCATTTGAAGTTGCTAATGGTTATTACACCCTATGACAGAAAACAACCTATACCGGTCCACGTTTTCGTATAGCCCCCATATAACCGTATCTTCCTTTATTCGATATTTTGATGATTTTAGCGACATTATTCACTGGAATTGTTTCAAATTTCGTATACGAAGACTGTCTAATTGCCACCTTTTTATGTTTTTGAATTTACCAGTATTTTTCAAAGGGTTTTTTGAAAACTTGGAATTTTTTCCAAATGGTGGTATTCAAAGTTTATATAATAGCATGGAAACTATAACTGTTGAAGGAGTTTATCACTCGACGACAAGAAATTATACCACACTAAATTGTTGAAATCCATTAAGAATTAAAATTACAATTATTCCCTTCTATTCCAGGTATCGATTTCAGCCCCATCAATAGCTAAACCTGGACAGGAAGTACAGCTTGATCTAAGAGCAAAACCTAATTCATATGTAGGTCTACTGGCAGTAGACCTGAGTGTATATCTTGAAAATCCAGATTTTAATATCGATCGGGAACGTATTTTTAGAGAATTAGTCTACGATTTGACTTTTTCCGGTGTGGATGTCATATATCCTGGACAAATATCTGGACTCATAACACTCACCAATGCCAATTATTTGTATGAAACACCCATTGGTAGGTAATGAAACTCAAAACTCTTCTGGTTATTGTTTTATGTTTTTCTAAATAAATATAGAAAAATATGAGAAGCCAAGATCTAAAATAGAATATGACACTTTCCGCACTGAGAGATTGAAAATACGATCAAAATTTCCCGAAACATGGATATTCATGGACTTCAATAAGTGAGTCAATTTAAATTGCATAAAGGAATTAAAAACTTTTAATTTTTCTTCTATAGTGTCAGCGAAATGACTCAATTGTCATTTAACGTTCCCGACACCATAACCACATGGCTGATAACGGCATTTTCTGTAAACGATGAAAGTGGTTTTGGTATGATGTCCGAACCGACAAATCTAACCGTTTTCAAGACATTTTTCATATCCACAAATTTACCATATTCCATCAAGAGAGGAGAAGTTGTCAAAATACCTTTGGTCATATTCAATTATCACAACAAGGACCTGGACACGCGGATAACAATGAATGGTCTTGATGGAGGTTATGAATTTATTGATGAGTTGACAATGCAGCCAATGGCCTCAACTACAAAATCTCAAGACATAATTGCCTCAGCAAACGGTGGTAACACTCAGCACTTCTTCATTAAACCCAAAAAGCTGGGAGTTATTCGAATTAACATCAAAGCCACCAATTATTTATACAACGATGCCATACTTCAGGAACTTTAAGTTGAACCCACGGGCACCATGGAAAACCACAACAAGGATTTATTTATAAATCTCAAAAAAAGTGAGCAGCTATTTCGATCGTCCATTGATATCGATGTGCCTGAGAATCATTTTGCCGATACCGAATTTCTACAACTTTCTGTGAGCAGTGATATTCTCCACACCACACTTGATAATCTTGACAGTTTGGTAGAATTACCCACCGGTTGTGCTGAACAAAATATGGTTAATTTTGCTCCCAATGTTTTGGTATTAGATCATCTGCGTGCCATATGAAAATCTTCTGAAAACTCCGATCTGGTGAAAAGAGCCACTGGACACCTTGAAGTTGGTTATCAACAGGAATTAAGTTATCGCCACTACAACGGTGCATACAGTGTATTTGGGCCGAACGCCCAAACGGAGGAAAGCACTTGGCTGACGGCATATATTACTCGTTTCTTTATTAAGGCACAACGTTATGCCGGCGTAGAAAATAGGATAATTCAAAGTGGTTTGCATTTTCTGGAATCCAAACAATTGCCGTCGGGTGAATTTCAATATACCGGCTATTTATTTCATCCAGCCCATCAGGATCGTTATGGATTTACGGCCTTTGTTTTGATGACATTCTTGGAGAGTTCGGTAAGTATTCGAACTTTAAGTTTATGAAAAGTTCTAAAATAGTACAATTGAGATATGGCGGTGGTTGTGGAAATGTGTACTATAATTCCAAGTACTAAACAGTACAAAATTTGATATTGGGTAAAGAATTGGGGGCTGGAATCTTGAAACTTGATATGGATGTCACTGTTGGTGTCTGTGGTAGAAAAGTACAAAATAGTACTATATTTGTTACAATTTGGCATTGGATGAACAGACAGTGCTTGAAATCTTCAATTTGGTATTAGGGTCGCTGTTCATGTGTACCCTGGACCAATAGAATAAAGAAAACATTTTCATATAAAAGTATCTGAATTCAATTCCGTTTGGAAAATGCTGTTAAACTTTTCAAAAAACCTTAAAGTTGGTGAGGCCGCCGTGTGGAGGCAATAATTTGTGTCAAAGGAGACTAATTCGAACAAAACTAAACTTATTCTAAAATTTGATGCTATTTCCGTCATTTTTCGCTTTCATTCAATAAAATTAAAAAAAAAAAATAAAAAAGCTGTAGGTTCGGCCGGGCCAAACTTTGAATTTTGGAGGTATACGAAGACGTGGACCTGCACAGACAATTTTCTGTCGTAGGTTGTAGCATCCATTACGAACATCAAATACTAAATTTGAAATAAGTCCGTTGAAAAATGTCGCTAAAATGATCAAAATACCGAATATCGAGAGGTGCCGTTATATGGGGGCTATACGAAGAAGTGGACCTGCACAGATAATTTTCTGTCTTAGGCTGTAGTATCCATTACGAACTTCAAATACCGAATTTAAAACAATTCTGGTGAATAAATTCGCTAAAATCACCAAAATACCGAATATCGTGAGGTACCGTTATATGGGGGATATACCAAAACGTGGACCTACATGGTCCATTTTCAATACCAAAAGTCCTTCAGCCATAGCATACATTTGAGTAAAATTTTATCAACCTACTTCAATTCGTTCGGAAGCTAGAGTGATTTCCACAGACGGACAGACGGATCGACGGACGGACATCGCTAAATCGACATAGAATTTTATGCTGATCAGGAATATATATATTTTGCGGTGTCTAAAATGTGTATTTCGAGGTGTTATAAACGTTATAAACTCCATACCATGGTGGAGTGTATAAAAATATAAAAATGATGGCCTTTGACTTTGTCGCAGTTTTTTATCTCACCCTGTATAAATACTAGGTTTCGCCACCGAATCTAGAACCCATTATGAACTACAAATACCAATTTTTAGACAAATCCTTGCAAAAATGTGACTAAAATCGTCAAAATACCCCATGTCTGGTTTCAAAATTAAGTTTCGTGTAAGTTTCACTGCGTATCCGACAATGAATTGTTCCCATACTAATTGGCATATATCCTATTATTATTACACGATAATATCTTACAATATAAGTGTGAAAAATAAGCAAAAAACTATAGTATCCGTAGTTATCGATATATAGATATAGTAATATTAAACAAGTAAGCAAAGGCTATAGACGTGCGGGCCGACCATGTGATACCCTACAACAATACAATATGTTAAAAGCCCCTTATGTCCAAATCCATTTTGTCATAGAGTACAGCCCTGATATTACCCTTAGCATTTTGACCAGGGACATTTGCCCAATATTTATGTATTCCGTCGTGCTGTTAGTTGTTGTGGTCCATTTTACAGCTAAATATAGTCCTATGGTCATCCAAAATGCTAGACGTCTACGCTGTCCTTAACTTTCTTCTCAGGCATGTCGATTGGCCTCAATTTTATGATCAGGAATTTTTTTCTTCTGTTTTTGGTTCATTTGCAATTTTTTCACACAAAAGTAGTGGCCCAATCCTTAACACAAGATTTTGTGTCCTTTGGTTTCTATATGTGACCCTTATGACGGCTGCAAAATCAGGAATATTTTTAGTTTTCCATTTCAACTCCTACATATATTAAGGACATCTTTGAAAACAATAAGCCTAGCCCTTCTGAGCCTAACCCTACCCTTGTGAAAATTTTTGTGAGGATCGGACGTTAATTGCAATCAGTATATAGTAACCCCAACCTGTGTTGTAAGGTGAAAAAATACACTTCAATATTATAAGCCAAATTGAAAAATCGTATGCGATAAAAATATATTAAAAATGTAACAAAATACTGCAAAATCTATATTAATATCGTTATTTCATACTTTTATGCCAAGAAGGCATTCTGAATTGACAAAATTTTCAAAATCGGTCCAGCCATTCTGGAGATGTGATATTCGCGGTTTAATGGAATATTTGACTTTTATTCAACACAAATGCTATGAACTATTTCACCCACCAAATATTACCCGATGACCATCAAAATTGGAAGGCTTCTGCCCAGCCCTAAGCTCTAGGCCCCATGCTAATTGCAACCTGTAGAACAACTGCAAAATCAGGAAAATTTTCAGTTTTTGGTCCATTTCAACCCGTAAAAATTATGCCATCATCTCCAAAAGCAAAAGGCTTCTATTCAGGCCCTAATCTCACCTCCATTCTAAATTTCGTGAAGATCGGGCCGTAATTGCGACCTGTAGAGTAATTACAAATTAACATGGACAGACGGACGGACATACATAGCTAGATCGACTCAGCTCAGCGTGATAGGAAGATCTACATATACTTTCCTAAGTGGGAAATCAATATTTCGAGGTGTTACATAGTTTTTGGCGCAATCAAACTTATAGTACCCCCAACATATAATGTTGCAGGGTATAAAAACTCAAATCATGTAAATCATCAGCTCTTGGCCACTGTTTTCAATTCAGTTCAAACTTGACACATTGTTATGTTTTTTTATTAAGTCCCCTGCCCATTCTGGTACATCTTAGACAAACTAAAAAATTCCCGAAGAATCCAAATTCCCAAAAATTTCATAGAAATTGAAGGGAGTATCTGATTTGTTTCAAAATTCCCTTGCCGTGATATTTACATCTGGCTTTCGTCAGCTATGTATACCAACAATATCGGCAACCTGCTTCTTTTCAAATTAATATTTTTCTCTCTCCCTCCAGAAATCTAGCCGAAACTATAAAGCTGTCATACAAAAAGGAGTCAATTATTTGGTGGACAATATCAACAACATTAATGATACCTATGCCCTATCTTTGGTTGCGGTAGCATTACAAATGTCCAAAAGTGAGCAAGCCAATCAGGTACTGGCAAATCTCCAACAAAGATCGCAGAGCAAAAACGGTTTAAAATGGTGGCAGTCTTCGAATGCGGCACATTCAAATGATGTAGAAATAACGGCATATGCTCTAATGGCTCTATTGGGAACAAATTCATTGGATAATATAAATATTGTCAAATGGATTTTGGAACAGCGTAATAAGGCTGGAGGTTTCAAAACAACCCATGATACAGTGGTTGTTTTGCAGGCCCTCATTCGATTCAATCAAAAATACCCCAGCAATAATGACACGCTGCTCAAATTCAATTATGCTGCATTGGACGCCCAAGGGCTGGAGGTCGGCAACGGTTTTCTTGGTATCGATCCGAGTAATAGTAAAATATGGCAACAGATTGAGGTAAGAGTAACTGTTATTAAAAGAAACATATTTTAAATGTAACAATCCATGAATTGACAGCTTCCAAAAACAACTCGTTTGCTTCAGTTAAAAATAGAGGGCGAGGGAAATGCTCTGGTCCAGCTGGCCTATCATTATTATGTTCCCTTGGAAACGGATGTAGAGAGTATTACATTGGATGATGACTCAATTACTGCCACAACATTTGCCAAGTCCAGCAGCGTAATTCATCGAAGAGAAACACCAAAACAGAAATCATTTGCCATTTCACCCATGGCAAAGCTAACTTCTAACGCTGTAATGGAGTTAGAAGTCTGTTTCAAATTTAAGCCGTCGAAAGAACTTAAACATCGTCAGACCAATATGGTGATTATGGAAATAAATATGCCCTCCGGATTTGTTGTGTCACCTGAATCCATGCATGATTTACAAGAAGAAGAATTTGTGGCCCGTGTTGAAGTTAAGGATTCCAATACCAAATGTTTGGCATATTTCAAACATCTGCAGGCCGATGATGATGAAAAATGTCTTAGTATTCAGGCGGATAAGATGCATGAGGTTTTGCAGCTGGAGCCGGCATCGATAATAATGTATGATTATTATATACCGGAAAATCGAGATACGATAGCATATCAGATTCAAATGTAGACATAAAGCATTAACAATTTCTCAATAATTATTGTAAAAAAAAAATAAACCTCAGGCGAGTCAACAAATGGTTCTTTTTGGTCTAATTTAAAAAATATGGTTAAAAATCACTTTAAACAAGATTGTAGCTAAGTCAGATATTCTACAAAATTATTAGCATTAAAATTCTACCGTAGATCTTTTGGTGACGTCAAGAGCCTAAAACTTACCTAAACGCCAGGAGTTCATATATGTTGGAAACAGATTTTAAGGTTAAATACTAGTACATAAAGTTAGCGCAAAAATCTCCTATAAATAATAACTTTAGAAGGATGATGTCAAAGACAAAAATATTCTTCATCATATTTTAACTAAAGTTACCAATGAAAATATATTTATATTTACATTATATATAAGAATAATATCTGCATCAATGTTCGAAAAAAAAATCCGAAAATATTTATTTATTTATTTATTAATTTTTTTTTTTTTTTTGATAAATATTTCCCCGGACTTTTTTCATTTTAACGCTGAAAGATTTATACACATTAGATTTCGTTTTTTGCGGTAGGTGTCAACAGAAGAAATGTTCCACACAAAATTTCACTATAAATCTTTGAATAAAGCATAGATCTAGGATCAATGGTTTTTATGCAAATTACATCCCAATATTTTGTACTAAAAGTGAACATGTTTCCTATTTAAATTCGAAATCTCTCTTTATACTTAATTTTATTGGAAATTGTCAAAGGAAAAATTATCCAAATCAAATTTCGTTTTGAGTCTCTGAACAAAAGAAATTTGTATAAATAATACGTACTATGAAAAAAATATCATCTATTTTTCTTTAAAAACATCTGGTTTATTAAACTAACCATTTTTTTCAAATCTCTGTAAAAATTACTGCTTGATTTTTCTACCTGTATCTGAAAGCTTGGACCAAATATCTTTGCTGTGGATAGCATTTTAAGGGTGTGAGTACTTAAATACAAACTCGGATGCTATAGCTATATATTAACAAATTTTCAGCAAATTTCAAATATTTGCTTCTGTATTCGGTCGTATGTGCAAAAATTCACTTAATTTGGGCTGATATTAACCATTTGGTGCACAATAAATACCAAATCGGATAAAGATATATATGGAAGCTATATCCTAAGCTGAATCGATGATTTGGCAGAGTTATTTCTGAAGTATATATGATATCTGGTTTCAAATATAATTGTTGCGGGACTAAATGCCAAATTGGATGAAACATATACAGGTTGAGATAAAAAAAAAAACTTAAACAAAGTCAAACTTCATAATTTTTACATTATTTTTTTTTTAATTTTATTGAAAGCCAAAAATATCGGAAATAGCATCAAATTTTAGAATAAGTGTAGATTTGTTCGAATTGGTCACATTTGCCACGAATTATGGCATTCAAACGGCCAATGAAACCGCTGCTCGAATATTTTGCGCTACACTACTCCAGAACGTGGAATATTGGAGATAGGTGACTTTGTCCAAGGCCCACAGGTGAAACACTGCAACGTTTAGCCGCTCGCTCGAAGAGACTGGCACAACAAAAGATGCTGCCAGGCGTGGCAGACCCCGGAGTTTCCGTTCAAAAGAGAATATTACTGCTGTAGCCGAGGATGTCATGAAAGCACCGTCGACATCGACAAGACGACATGCCACGCAAATAGGTATAAGTCGACGGTCGTTATAGCGAATTTTGGTACAAGATTTGAAGATGTTTTCGTACATAGTCCAGATGGATCTTTAATCGCCACCAAGAAGAAGATTATTTTTCATCAAAGATAATCATGAATGATGAGGCCCTTTTAAATCTTAGCGGGTACGTAAATAAGCAAAATTTAAGCTTCTGGGGCACTCAGTCACTTTATGGTGTGCTGTGTTCGCTGGAGGATTCATTGGACCTTTCTTCTTCGAAGACGTCGGGGACCGAACGGTTACTGTGAATGGTGTGCGCTACAACGCAATGATCAACGACTTATTTTTGCTGCAACTTGATGAATTGAGATTGGAAAACATGAGGTTCCAACAGGACAGTGCAATGGCATACACTGCACGTGCCACAATCGATATGCTGAAGGATACATTTCCCGGGGCGTTTCGGCGTTTTGCACTGGCCAACAAGATCGCCTGATTTGACCGCTCCAGACTTCTTTTTGTGGGCCTTTTTGAAGTCGCGGGTTTATGCCAACAAGCCTCAGACTATTGCAGCTATTAAAGATAATATCCGTCAAGAATGTGTGACCTATCGCCGGAAGTTTTGGGCCATATGATGGAAAATGCCATTAAAAGGGCTCCACTGACAGTAATCTGTGGCGGTGGCCACAAGACATATACTCGACTTGATTTTAAAACCAGTCAGGAAAAGTCAAAAGTTGGGCGGGGCCGACAATATGATACCCTACACCAATTGTCATATTTAGTAGAGCTCCCGCAACAAAATTGATGTACTTGTACTTGCTACTAGACTGAATTCGATCGGATGTAACAAAATTCAGAACTTTTGGACAGATAGTGGCCATTTGGTGCACAATTAACTCAAAATCAGTTGAAGATATATATGGGACCTACATCCAAATCTGAATCGATCTTGATAAAATTTGGCAAATGTCTTTTCGAGCTCTATCAGATATCTTGTACCAAATATCATTGTTGTCGAATGCATATTACGCTTGTGAGGGACTTTAAACCCCAAATCGGATAAATCATATATATGGGCGCTATAGCCATATCTGAACTGTTTTTAGGATGAATTCAGTCATAATTGGCAAAATTCCGTCTATTTAGTGCTGATATTAGCCATTTTATGCACAATTACCCCGAAATCGGTTGAAGATATATGGAAGCTATATCTAAATCTGATTCGATTATCACCAATGTCAGTAGGGTTCGTCCTTTGGCCAGACAAATATTGTTGGGAAAATATCAGCTCAATCGGATAATATATGCGACCTGTATTTTATTCACAAAATACATGGGCAGACGGACAGACATGCCTTAATCGGTTCAGAAAATGATTCTATAAATATCCTCACAAGTAACTATGGGTCTATCTCGCTTTCTTCTCCCTGTTACAAATTAATGCACAAAGACATAATACTCTTACCACTATGTAGTGTAGGGTATAAAAATGGCCATATTTAGTGAAAATCTATTTAGGTATAACTTCCATAAGTTGTTTGCATCCGATTTTAAATAAAAACCACTCTAAAGCCGTAATCCACTTTCAATGGCGATCATAATTGTTATGCTTTACTTCACACAAAATCACAGTGTAAACCATTTTTGGTTAAGGGAGGAACTGCAAAGGAATGCATAGTCGTGTAGGGTATCAATTAGTCAGCCTTGTCCGACTTTTGTCATTTTCGCTGGAAATGAGCACTTTAGGGCGATTTAAATACTTTTTTCCACGAAACCAAAATACACATAGGTACGTATTGCTGGATCGTCTCAGAATTGTACCCTTATCACCAATATATATATTTTATGGTGTCGAAAATGATTGTGGCGATTAAGCACAAACAGAAAACCCAAATGGATTTTCCCTCTATTCAACAGTGAGAGAGTATTTACATTTTCTTCGAAGATTGTCAATGAGTGATAATCTACATTAGCTATTGGCAAAATAAATAAGAATGTGGCTAAACCGAACTTTTAATGCCCACTTCGCTACTTGGAAGGAATTAAAAAAAATTAAAAAAATCCGTTGAAAAATGCTGCTAAAATCATAAATAACCGAATATAGGGAGTTGCCGTGATATGGGGGCCTATACGAAGACGTGAACCTGTATATTCAATTTTTGTCTTAGGCCATTACGATATTCAAATATGAAAATTAAAACAATTCCGCTGAATAATGTTGCTAAAATTACCATAATACCGAATAAAGGGAGGTGTGGACTGTATCGAAATTTGGATCCATATAAAAAGGTTCTCTGCAAGGATGTTCCTTAGATAATGGGTACACATGCTGCCAATTTACAGCAAATTCGGCAAATTTAAATCTGTAGGTATAGTTATGTGGGGACTATACCAAAACGTGGACCTATATACCCCATTTTCAATACCAAGAGGCCTGCAGAGCTAACACACATCTGAGTGCAATTTTATCAACCTACTTCATTGCATTCGGAAGCTTGAGTAATTTCCACAAACGCGAAGAGACAGACAGACAGACAGACATTACTTTGTTGGATCTACAATATATATTTCGAGCTGTTACAAACGGAAAGACAAACGTAATATCCTCTCCACACCATGGTGTAGAGTATAAAAAGACATAGTTTTATTACATGTGCATTTTTTACTCAGTCGTTCTCAGACCGCCTGCCAGCGATGCAGCTGCAATGGCTTTTATACAAATTGCTACAACTTCAGCTGATACTGACATTTATTGCACCAATCACAACGGAAAGGTCAGGCTATTATTCTATGAAGATCTCTCATTTAAAGCTTAAAAATTTCTTTGCAGTTACTATTCGGTTGTGGCACCCGGTACAATAAAATCAAATCGTAATTATTCCGTTTGCTTGACACTACATAATGCTACCGAATCGGCTCTTATGCGTGTTAGCCTTGTCGCGGAGCCGCTTTTCAATTACGTCCAGATGGTCGAACTTCAACCGCTGGAAACCAAAACAATTCAATTTCTTCCACCAAAATTGGATGCCAGCTTTGACTACGAACTTTCCGTTGAGGGTGTAAAAGGTTTGATTTTTCGCAACTCAACAAAACTGCAATCGGAATCGGATAATGATCTGAAAATTTATATACAAACTGATAAGGCCGTTTATAAACCGGGTGACGTGGTACACTTCAGAGTCGTGGTATTGAATGAACATCTAAAACCGTTTAAATCAATAGAACCCATACAAGTTGAGGTGATGGTAAGTACAAGGATACATTTTATTATACCCCACACCATACTGTGGTACTGAATGTTTTGTGCATTTGTTTGTAACATGCAAAAGCAAAGGATACAGACCCATAGTTTCTTTTGGTAGTCTGCTTAGAATCACATTCTGAGTCGAGTTATGCATGCCCGTCCCTTTGTCTAACCATGTTTACGGGGAAAATCTAGCAGATTATTTTGGGATTCCTTGGAATCTCTGGATTTTAGGTGTATATTGTCTTTAGCAAAACTGCAAATACAAACAAAGCTGAGTGGTCTTAAAAAATGGGCTATATCGACCTACGTTTAAGTATAGCCCCATATAAAGGGATCTCCAGATTTTCGCTAATTTCAAGGTTTCTGCCACACTTTCGAACCAAATTAGTAGAAATCTGACAATTGAGATTGTAGGAAGGTCTGTTATTTCCATGCAAAATGACAATCACTCTACCTTCCGAACGAATTGAAGTAGGTTAATAAAATTGTATTAATATGTGTATTTGGTCTGCAGGACTTTTAGTATTGGAAATGAGCTATATAGGTCCACTCATGGGTCCATGTAACTGTACCTCCCGATATTTTGATGATTTTAGCGACATTATTCACCGGAATTGTTTAAAATTTCGTGTTTAAAATTCATAATGGTTACTACAGGTTGTGACAGAAAATTGTCATTGCAGGTCCAGGACCAGGACTTCGTATATCCTCCATATATCGGTACCTCCCTATATTCGGTATTTTGACAATTTTAGGTACAATATTCACCGGCATTGTTTCAAATTTTGTATTTGAAGTTCCTAATGGGTACTACAGCCTGTGACAGAAAATTGCCTATGCAGGTCCACATGTTCGTATAGACCCCAAATTTTTAAGATTTTAACAGAATTTTTAGTGAATTATTATTATTCTTTTAGAAAATGTCAACATTTATTCCAAATGGTGGAAGGTAATCAAAGTTCGGCCGACCGAACTTACTGCTTTTCAACTCGTTTTATTTTAACTTAAACTGATTATATTCCAAGATTACATAATCTACTCTTTTTATACCCTACAACACTATGTGTTGGGGGTATTATAAGTTTGATTGGGCCAAAAATTATGTAACACCACGAAATATTGGTTTCCCACATAGGAAAGTATATATGGATCTTCCTAGCTCGCCGAGCTGAGTCGATCTAGCTATGTATGTCCGTCCGTCTGTCCGTCTGTCCGTCTGTCCATGTTAATTTGTAATCACTCTACAGGTCGCAATTATGGCCCGATCTGCACGAAATTTAGAATGGAGGTGGGGCTAGGGTCAGAATAGAAGCCTATTTCTTTTGGAGATGATCGCATAATATTTAAGGGTCGAAATGGACCAAACACTGAAAAAATGTCGGTTAGTTTGATTGGGCCAAAAATTATGTAACACCACGAAATATTGGTTTCCCACATAGGAAAGTATATATGGATCTTCCTAGCTCGCCGAGCTGAGTCGATCTAGCTATGTATGTCCGTCCGTCTGTCCGTCTGTCCGTCTGTCCATGTTAATTTGTAATCACTCTACAGGTCGCAATTATGGCCCGATCTGCACGAAATTTAGAATGGAGGTGGGGCTAGGGTCAGAATAGAAGCCTATTTCTTTTGGAGATGATCGCATAATATTTAAGGGTCGAAATGGACCAAAAACTGAAAAAATGTCGGATTTTGCAGTAGCTATACAGGTCGCAATTATAGACCAATCGATGCGGAACTTCGCATGTAGCTGGAGTTTAGGGCGGGGAAGAAGCCTACCAATTTGGGTGGTCATCGGATAATATTTAGCGGGTAAAATATACCATATCTTTTGTGTTGAAAAAATGCAAAAATTTTCATTAAACCGCGAATATTTTAAATCCCGGCAAACTCACAAAGCCATGACAAGGTTACTTCTGACCTTTACATTGATGTTAACATTTAACAAAACGGATATATAGCAAAATATGTGCGATATATATGTCTATCAAAGAAGATATGCTTGAAAGATCTTTTATATGTCGAGAACGGCTGAACTGATTTCGACAGTTCTCATTAATTCAGAATGGCCTCTTGGCAGGAAAGGAACAACGTCCAAAAAATCGCATAAAAATATCTCTCTAAAGATGAAAATATTGATTTTGTAAAATTTTCTCATATTTTTTTTCAATTTTGTCATATTTTTGGCATATTTTCATTTTGAATTAAACATTTGGTAATATTTCTACAGCTAACAAAACTAAGTAGTTAGGATATCAGGATATCATATACAGATCGCATTTATGGACCGATCCTTACGAAATTTTGCATGGGGATAAGATGAGGGTCAGAATAGAAGCCTACTCTTTTTGGAGATGATCGCCACATATTTAGGGGTTGAAATGGACCAAAAACTGCCAAATTGTCAGCAGGTCGTAATTATCGCCCGACCCTCACGCACATTTGAATGGGGGTTACCGGACATTGCAAGAGCCAAGCAGTTTTGGATGGCCATCCAAAAATATTCAATGTGCGAAATTGTTTGCCAACTTTTGTAGACAAAATACGAAAATGTCCATTCCAGTGACTTTTTGGAGAATTCACAAATACAGGAAAGACGCACTTCTGACTATTTCGTTGAAGAATATTGTCAAATGTCTGTATCTCATATAGATGCGTTTTAGTCAAAAACCAATAATAAATGTTAATCTTTTGCCACTTCTGCGAGATTATAGGTCTTTGGGAAATATTGGTTTCAGATCTAGAAAGACCATTTACGTGCAACATCTACCAATAAATTGGAAATGAGCAAATTATTTTAAGTTGCTATTATTTGAAACCTGATGGTTTTCTTTTATTATTTGTCACAATATCTTGTGGAATTCCTTCGAGTTTCTCGCCTATATAAACTGTATCGTTTATTATAGTGTTGTAGGGTATTCAACGGTCGGCCCCGCTCGACTGTAGCCTTTGCTTACTCGTTATTATTTCATTTTATTTTGATAAACATAGTGCTAGAGGGTATAAAAACTTTGGCTCGTCCGAACTTAAAACCCTTTTTACTTGTTTTTAGATCCAAACACCAAAGGAGTTTAAGTTTCTGAAAACAGATATATTTTAAGACTTTTATATAGTTTGGACCACATGCAAAGGAACCCCAATAGTGTGAGATAAAATGTGAACATTTTAAATTCGTTCTACCAGTTCGAGTTTGTGGCCTTTTTAGTGCTTAAAATATACAATTTGTTCAGTTTGACAAAACTTTTGAATCAAAACTTCATACATTGTACTACATTTTCAGCCCAAGGGCAATGGATCTATACCCAAAAGTTTCTGTTCAACATTTTACCACGTCTCCATATGTAAACTTTTGAAACCAACTGTGACATCAGCTCCATCCCTTCATTACCTTCAATACCAAATTTAGAACCATTTATTACGCATGTCCAAAACAATCGACATCTCTTCATCCCAGAGACGGACAATGATCCTAACTAAGTACTATTTAGTTCTTATCGAACAATTATAGCACGCCAGATCCCAACACCAGATAACAACAGAGATCTTAACATTAAATGACGGTATTCCAGCTCTAAACGTTAAATCAATGCAAAATTTAGTAACATTTAGCACTTTTCGTACAATCCCTTAATCACAGACACAAAATGTGACATCTGTATCAAATTTCAGGATTTCAGCTTTGTTCCTCCCCCAACACCAATTTTACCTCTTTTCGTACAGTTATAGTACACCTTTTCAAGACCATTTTCATATCTCAATTCCAGATGCCAACAGAGACCTCAATATCAAGTTTTGTTATTCCAGCTCTATTCCTTCGCCCAGTACCAACTTTAGTACCATTTAGAACTTTTCCTACAATTATAAGACGAGCTTTCAAACCCAGCTCCAAACATCAAATTTCAAAATTTTATCTCTATCCCTTCAGCCTATACCGAATATAGTACCATTGAATACTTTTTATACAATTACAAAAAACACGTGCAGGCTACACATAAACATCCTTAATCAAAATTCAGAGTTCAAGTATCATATGTTAGCCTAATTGCAATGTGTACCAAATATTGTACTATTTAGTACTTTCCATGCACTTGTTTTACACATTTTAAAAACATCACAATGCTATCACATTGACCATAATGTAATATCTTGAAATTCCAGGCTCATCCGTTCACCCTAAGCCAAAATGTTCACAATTTAGTACATTTAGTGCAGTTCGTACACATAGTACACATTTCCAAAACATACTTCAGATATCAAACTTACTTTTCAACATTAATTTCAATACCAAACTTCAGGCTTTTAGCTTGAGCCGTTCACATAATACAAAATGGTACAATTTTAAAAGTATAGTAAAATTTTAAAACTTTTCGTAACGTCTATCAGTGACACTCACTCTAAATTTCAGAATTCCAACTCTATCGGGTCACCACAATTCCAAAGGGGTATGTAGGAAATACCCCAATCTTAAACTATCACAGTAATACCAATTCCAGATTTCAGTATATCACCCAATCGGTTCGCCCCATTAAAAATTGTACTATATTTGGTACACATACGTACGAATTTCCAAAACTTCCTACATACCCCATTCCTGCCCCCATTCCATTCTCAATTCTAAACTTTAGAATTCCAGCCCTTTTGGTTCACCCAAATTCAAATTTAGTACCATTTAGTACATATAAGTACAAATTTCCATAACAATCATACAATCTAAAAGAAATTTTATTTCCAAATTTCAGTATTCCAACTCTCAAAATTTAAATTGTACCAAATTTATTTGTCACATACCCCAATCTTACAATGCAACAGTAATATTATTTCCAAATTTCAGGATTCTCCCAAAATTTCAAAAGTATCAAATTTAGTACTATTTACTACAAATAAATACAAATTTCTATAACTACTAACTGCATAATGTAGGCAATCCAATAGAAATCTCATTTCCGAATTTCAGGATTTTAACCCTACCGGTTCTCTTAACATTTCAATTGGACTAAATTTAGTACCATTTACTACATATAAGTACAAATTTCCAAAACTACGTACATCATATGTATCATACAATTCAAAATAAATATTAATTCCAAATTTCAGCTTTTCCAGCTCTTTTGGTTCACCAAAACCAAAAGTTTACGAAATTTAGTACAATTTAGTACTTATGGTGCATATAAATTCAAATTCCGAAAAATACCCCCATATCCCAATACTACACTCCACCAATAGTGTTCATTTCAAATTTCATAAATTCCAGTCCATTCTTTTAATTTCAAATTTTACTATATTTAGTAACGATTAGTACTTTTTGTATATAAAAAACTACCTCCAAGTTTGTCGTTATTAGCTCTAACTGCCAACATGATACGAAATGGTACCAAATGAAGTACATTTTTGTTCTTTTCGTACACTTGTTCTTCAAATACTAACGATGCCATATTTAGTACAATTTAGTACTTTATAATACTGTTCTGGTACGGATTTCTAAAAACCAAGCCTTATCTGACACCTTCGGACCAAGAGTGACCCTCACCCAAAATTCTATCTTCAGCCGTTTTTCCTATGCGTTGATGACTCATTAACTCAACTCATTTAATTACTTTATTCAAATTAATTACATTCAATTACTTTACCCCTAGTCCTGTTTTAGTACATAGTTTGTTTATAATTTTTTTTCTTTTAGGACGGTAACAGCAATCGCATTAAACAATTCAAAGATATTAAATTGAATACTGGCGTTTATACCAATAAATTCAACGTATCAGAACATCCGATATTGGGAAATTGGTTAATTCGCGCTTCCGTCTTGGGAAAATATCAAAAACAGTCTGTCAAAAATTTCAAAGTGGAAAAATATGTTCTGCCCAAATTCGGTGTATACATTGAAGCCGACTCTGATATCGTACTCGCTGACAATGATGAATTTAGCCTGGCTGTTTATGGTAAATATACATTTGGTAAATATGTTGAGGGCCATGCAACAATTGCTCTCCTAAATCCGGCCACCAATAAGACAATGATTGAACAAAAAGCCAACATGGAAAATTACACTGCCTCATTTAAGTTTAAATACAGCGATTTGCCACAAGCTCAGAATCTTCCGGTGATTAAGGTTTTGGCCACACTTGAAGAGAGCCACACGGCCATCTCCCAATCTGTGTTGAAAATTTTCAATTTTCGAAAGCAAAAATATGAGATTTTGATACCGCAAGATGAAATTGAATTTTCCTACGGTAGGCCATATAAAATCAAGGTCATTGTTCAACATTGGAATGGAAGTAGGGTGCATGATACCACCACTCCGTTGACAATGAGTCTTGGCGAAATAATATATGAAACGTATTTGAATGGCAAAGGTGAGGGAACATTTACCATCGACCATATGGAAGAAGAATCCTTTGTTTTTCAATATGCCAACAGTTCTCAATATCTACCAAACATTGTCATTGGCCATAATGGAGGAATTAATGATGCCACAACAGCTTGCACACTAAAACTGAAGAATTCCAGGTAAGTTGAATCAAAAAAAATCTGTGGAATTTTTATGAGGAAAGTTCTTATTACAGTTTGAAATTTGATACCACCATTGATCTGGAGTTGAAGTCCGATTTACCTATACCATATTTGATCTACACCGTCACTGGCCATGGCGATATTGTTCGCAGGCAATTGATTAAATTACCCGACAACACAACATCGCACACCATCAAAATCAAACCAAGTATGGAGATGATTCCACTTTCTTTTGTCTACGTTCATTACATTGTGAAGGGCCAATTGCGTTATTGTGAACAATATTTGAAATTTCCCAATGAATTCGAGAATAAGGTAAGTAGCCGTAAGGTATTGCAATGCACGGTTGTTTGAAATTCAATTATTCTGGACAAAACACCAATTTTTGTCGTCGTCGTTCTTTACGAAAATTAGAAAGAGATTAAAAAGAATTTACACCAAAAAGTCTTCAAAGTCGTTAATTTTACACAATTCATTTTTTTTGTTCAAACTTATTTCAACGCCTCCATATGTAAACCCTAGGAACCAATAGTGACTTCAATATCAAATTACAGAATTTCAGCTCTATTCCTTCACCCAATACCAAACATAGTGACATTTAGTACACATATCCAAAACAATCTACATATCTTCGTTGTACCATTTCGAAATATTATAATACGCATATCCAAAAACAGCTCCGTCTCCTCAGACACGACCTCCTAATCAAATTTCAGGATACCAGCTATATCCCTTCACCCATACCAAATTAAGCTATTTTCGTATAATTATAGTATACATTTGAAAAATCACCTACATATCTCAATACCAGATACCAACAGAGACCTCAATATCAAATTTGGGTATTCCAGCTCAATCCCTTTAGCCAATACCCAATTTAGTACCACTTAGTACTTTTCGAACAAATATAGTTCCAAGACTACCTCCATATCTTAAGCACAGACATCTACATAAAAATTAAATGATTTCAGCTCTATCCCTTTACCCAATACCTACTTTAGTACCATTTATAACTTTTCATGGGACGTATTTCCAAACCACCGGTAAATTTCAAACACAGATACCATCAGTAATGTATGCATCAATATCAGAATTTTGTCTCTATCCCTTCACCCAATACCAAATAAAATACCCTTCAGTACTTTTCGTACAATTGTATTGCACATTTCCAGAACTACCCCCGTAGGTCAAGGCCACACATTACAGCAACCAAATTTCAAGAACTATCTGTTCACCTAACACCAAAATGTACCAATTATAGTAAAACTGGTACTTTTTGTGCACTTATAGGACGCATTTTCAAACCTACCTCCGTATATCAATCAAATATACCAACAGGAACCTCAATATCAAATTTCGGGATTTCAGCTCTAACCCTTTAATGAATTTAGTACCAGTTAGTGCTTATCGAACAATTATAGCACAAATTTAAACACAGACCAACAATGACGTTTATAGACAATTTGTATGATTTCAGGTTTGTCCCAATATCAAATTTCAGAACTTTAACTCTATCCCTTTACCCAATATAGTACCAGTTAGTACTTTTCGAACAATTATAGTACACATTTCCAGACACATATAGTACACATTAACCACAGACACCAACAGTGACATTAATATACAATTTCAGGATTTCAGCTTTATTCCTTCACCCAATACCAAATATAGTACCATTTTGTACGAATCGTGCAAATGTACGACGCATTTCCGAACCACCACCAAATCTCAAGCACAGATACCATAGGTGTTCTAAATATCAATTTTCAGAATTTTAACTCTATCCCTTCAACATTCAGTACTTTGTCGTACAATTTAAGTACACATATCCGAAACTACCTCCATAGGTCATGGATACAAATAATTTCAGATTTCATGCACTATCGATTCACCCAATATCAAATTGTGTTAAATATAGTACCTTTCGTGATCTTACTACCTCCTTATCGGTAACCTTCCACCAAAAGAGATCAAAATGCAAAATTTAAAATTTCCAGCTTCATCCGTTTAACCTAAACCAAACTTTTCCGAATTTAGTACAATACATACCCTACATACCCCAATCCTACACTCCGACAGTAATCTTATTTCCAATTTTTAGTATACTAACTCTATTGGTTCATCCAAATCAAAATTGTACCAAATTTAGTTCTATTTAGTGTACTTAGGTACAATTCATAAATATCATATAGTCCAATAGAAATGTTATTTTAACATTTGAGTATTCCACCTCAACAGGTTCACCCAAAAACTTAAATTGTACCAAATTTAGTATCACTTAGTACTCATTTGTACGAATTTCCCCATACCTCAATCCTAGAATCCAATAATAATTTTATTTCTGAATTCCAACTCTATCAGTTCACCCAATTCGAAATTGTACCAAATTTAACCATTTAGTAAGTTGCGTGCACATAAGCACAAATTTCGAAATCTGCCTCCATATTCCAATCCTACACTGCGCTAGTAATGTTAATTTCAGATTTCAGGATTCCAGCTCCAACCGGTTTATATACCCTCCACCATACTATGGAGGGTATATTAACTTTATATATATATTCTTGATCAGCGTAAAATTCTAAGTCGATTTAGCGATGTCCGTCTGTCGGTCCGTCTGTCTGTTGTAATCACGCTATCTTTCGAATGAATTGAGATAGGTGGCTAAAATTTTGCACACATGTTTATTTTTCCAGTAGGCAGTTAAGTTCGTAAATGGGCCATGTAGGTCTACGTTTTCATATAGCCCCCATATAACGGTACCTCCCTATATTCGGTATTTTGATGATTTTAGCGACATTATTCACGGGAATTGTTTTAAATTTGGTATTTGAAGTTCAAAATGGATACTACACCCTAAGACGGAGAATTATCCGTGCAGGTCCATGTCTTCGTAAAGCCCCCATATAACGGTACCTCCCGATTTTCGGTAGTTTGATGATTTTAGCGACATTATTCACCGGAATTGTTTCAAATTTGGTATTTAAAGTTCAAAATGGATACTACACCCTAAGGCGGAAAATTATCCGTGCAGGTCCACGTCTTCGTATAGCCCCCATATAACGGTACCTCCCTATATTCGGTATTTTGATGATTTTAGCGACATTATTCACCGGAATTGTTTTAAAATTGGTATTTGAAGTTCGTTATGGGAACTACAGTCTGTGGCAGAAAATTGTCTGTGCGGGTCCAGGTTTTCGTATAGCCCCCATATAACGGTACCTCCCTATATTCGGTATTTTGATGATTTTAGCTACATTGTTCACCGTTTATTTCAAGTTTCGAATTTGAATATGGTAATGGCTTATGACCAACAATGCCTATGTATGCCCACGTCGTATAGACCCCAAAATAACGGCTATATTCGGTATTTTTAAAATTTTAACAGAATTTTTTAAGGATTTTATTTTTTGAAAATTTCCAAATTCGTTGCAAATGGTGGAGGGTATTAAAAGTTCGGCCCGGCCGAACTTACTGCTTTTTAACTTGTTCAAATTCAAATTGTACTTAATTTAGTACCGTTTAATATCTTATCTGTCCCTTCGAACAAAACCCATAATTCGAACCATAATTTCAAGAAACTAGCTTCAGTCGTTTCGTCTGAGCGTTGATGAATCGTTAAGTCAGTCAATCAACTTTATTCTTTTATTAATACAGATACATAAATGTCGAAATTTTAACTCTATCTTATAATACCAAATGGTACAACATTCAGTGCTACTTAAAAATTTTGCAAATTTCCGAAAAAAAATCATTTATCCTACACCCCGTAAACGACCCCCATTTCAAAAGTTAATATAATTTCTGGTATCTTTTAGTACCTTGTGAATTTTTAGAACGAATTTTCCAACCTTGCGAAGTTAGCTTGGTTGTTGAATCAGTTAGTCACCCACTCACATATAGAGTGAAATAAAAAAACTGCAACAAAGACAAGCGGAACAAAGTCGAGAATGTCGGAAATAGCACCAAATTTCAGAATAAGTTTAAAATTGTTCGGGTTGTTCAACTTTGGCCCGAATTATGGCCTTCAAACGGCCAATGAAACCGTCATACGCTGCCCGAATGTTGCTCTGCGGTATTTTGGCCCATTCCCGGCGAAGCGCTTGCTTGAGGTGATCGACACATTGGTATTTTTTAGTGCCAACTTTGCTTTCCAAAATACTCCACATACAGTAGTCCAACGGATTGGTATCCGGATATTTTGGTGGCCATGGTACGATGGAAAAGAAGCGAGAAGCCTCTTTTTGTAACCATTCTTGGGTGGCGCGTGCTGAGTACGATGGTGCTGAGACCTGTTGGAATGTCCAAGGTCTGCGGCCAAACTGTTTGCGTGCCCAAGGCTTTAATACACCCTCCAGAATATTTTCGTGATAATATTCGGCATTTATTCTGATTTCACGGTCGATTAATACGAGCGGAGAGCGACCATCGGCTGTTATGGCGGTCCATACCATCATCATGGCCGGCAATTAAGTTCTGGTGGTCCACCGAAGGTGCACATTTTCAGCTGACATCTTTGGCAAGTAAACACCATCATTTTGTTTGTTTACAAACTGCTGGATAACGAATGTTTTCTCATCGGAGATAACCAAATTCGGCAGTTCACCACTTTCGTCCAAGCGAAGCAATTCTTTAGCTCTTTTGGGTCTATTTTATTTACGAGACACAAAAGATTTATTTACATTTAAATGCTGGATTGCTCTAACGATAGCCACTTGTGGTTTTCCAGCCAAATATGAAGAAATACCACTATCACGCTTGAATTCCATTACGAATAACTTTTTTTCTGGAAAATTCTCACCAAGGTGCTTTTGTACGCTTGTAAACAATATAATGAGCTGCCACTGGAATAATTTTAAAAGCTGTCGGACGAGTGGCTTAGAAATGACAGCAGTCTGAAGTTTTTTCATCTCACCCTCTTAATATTTCAAAATCAAGTTTCGAAATAAATGCACTGTTTGCAGAGACTGTTTACACATATAAACATTGGTATTGATGATACTTTTTATATGTAACTTGCAGAAATAAAATAAGTTCACGCATTGCCGAGAACATCAATGACTAACACAATGCAATTTATTTTTATATATTTTTATTCAAACTGTCACTTGCGTTGACCTCAAAATTCCAAGAAAACAAACAACAAGTTTGAAGTCAACTGAAGGGATTAGCAATTTTGTTCCGATCGAGCTTAGTGCTATTCTTATATTGATTTCTCTAAATTTAAAAACGTATTTTTCAATTCTTCGTCACAGATATCAATATCCGCTCCACCAGCGGCCAAACCTGGAGAGGAAGTTGAGCTTACTATAAAGACTAAAACTAATTCATATGTAGCCCTACTGGCAGTCGATTTAGGTGCCCAACTTTTAGGTCCAGACTATGATATCGACCGCGAACATATTTTCCATGACTTAATGTTAGATTTGTCCTATTCCGTTTGGGATGTCATACAGCCTGGATTCATTTCCGGCCTTTTAACCCTCACAAATGCTGCTTATGAGTATGAGATTCCTGTTGGTATGTATTGGGGATTGCTTAACTTGTATTCAGAATTTATCCGTTTTTTTTTTTTATATATTTTGGTATTGCAAGATGTGTCAAGAAAGCAAGGACTTATGCCAAAGACAGGTGTGAGTTTCGAACGTGACATAGAAGTGCGTACACATTTTCCAGAAACATGGATATTTATGGATCTTCAAAAGTGAGTATGATTATGGATTTAGAATGGAACAGCATTTACTAACATCAATCAAATTCCGTTAGCGTGAATGAAACTACGCAACTCACCCTTAACGTTCCCGACACCATTACCACATGGTTAATTACGGCATTTTCCGTAAATGACGACATTGTATTCGGCATGGTAGCAAAATCGACAGATATTATTGTTTTCAAGAAATTTTTCATATCCACAAGTCTACCGTACTCCATCAAGAGAGGTGAAGTGGTCAAGATATCGATGGTCATATTTAATTATCACAACGAAGTTTTAGACACCCTCACAACTATGATCAGTTCTGATGGAGACTATGATTTTATTGATGAGTCAACAATGCAACCACAGGGCATATCCGAGAATTCGAAACAAACTAATGTGCCAGCAAATGGTGGTACAACTCTGTACTTCTTTATTAAACCCAAAAAGCTGGGTGCCCTAAAAATTCACATCAAAGCAACTAATCATTTATTTAACGATGCCATTACTCAAGAACTCTTAGTGGAACCCACGGGTACAATGGAAAACCACAATAAGAACGTACTTATAAATCTAATGGAGATTGAAGAAATATTTCTTTCATCCATCGATATTGACATACCTGAGAATATAGTTCCCGATACCGAATATCTGCAACTTTCTGTGGCAAGTGATATTCTCCACACGCCATTGGATAATCTGGAGAGCTTGGTGATATTACCCACCGGTTGTGGTGAGCAAAAAATGGTTCAATTTGCTCCCAATGTTTTGGTTTTGGATCACTTGCGATCCACAGGCAAATATTCGGAAAATCCCGATCTGGTGAAAAAAGCCATTGGCTACATCGAAATTGGTTATCAGGAGGAATTGAGTTATCGTCATTCGAACGGTGGCTTCAGTGTTTTTGGACCGACTGCCCAAACGGAGGAGAGCACGTGGCTAACGGCCTATATTATACGCTTCTTTATTAAGGCACAACGTTATACCGGCATAGAAAATCGTATAATCAGAAGTGGTTTGGATTTTCTGAAATCACAGCAGTTGTCGTCGGGGGAATTCCATTACACCGGCTATTTATTTAATCCAGCCCATCAGGATCGTTACGGTTTTACTGCCTTTGTTTTGATGACATTTTTGGAGAGTTCGGTAAGTAAAATTTGTGGAAAAAGTTCGATGTGATTCTTGGATCAGATTGCATCCTTGAAAAGGAGATTATATTTTGTATCGTAATGCTGGCAAATTCACATCTGAAGTTAGGCTGCCGGCAATTTCGACCACTCCCAAACTTTAGCATAAAGGTTTAAAGTATATGGCGTAGAATCAGTCAGTCGCTAATTCACAGAAATATAACAAAAATGATTTTTCGAAATCAATGAACTAAAATGGCATTTACATATGAATTAACACATATACAGAGACTGTTTAAACATATAAAGCTCGGTATTAACAACACTTTCCAAATTAAGTTTGCAGAAATAAAATCGGTTCACACATTGCAGAGAACATCAATGACAAACATAATACAATTTATTTTATAGCCTCCACTGTACATAGTATGGAAGGTATACTATTAAGTTCCTCATTCCGTTTGTAACTCATCGAAATAATAATTTTAGACATAACAATGTATATATATTCTTGATCAGTGTAAAATTCTAAGACGATTTAGCCCTGTCCGTTCGCTTGTTCAACTGTTGTAATCACGCTAGAGTCGAAACGAATGAAATAGGAAGCAAAAATTTTGTACAGATCAGTCTTTTGTCTGCAGGCAGGTCTACTTTGAAGATGGGTATATTGTTCCACGATATCGTATAACCCCCATATAACTGTACCCCCGATATTCTGTATTTTGATAATTGTTTTTTTGAAAATATAGAAAATAACTTCCTTCTGAGTACTTTACCTCCTGACTATATAGGTCCACAATATCGTATGTCCGCCACATAACGGTACCTCCCTATATTCGGTATTTCGACGATTTTAGCTACATTTTTCAATGGAATTGTCTAAAAATAAACACTAGAAGTTCTTTCTAAGCAATTTACCCCGATAAAATCGATATTTTGACGATTTTAGGGACATTATTCACTGTAGTTGATTAAAATATCGTATTTAGAACACATAATGGGTACTACAATATATGACAGAAAATTGTCTATACAGGTCCCGGTCCTCGTGTAGGCCCCATATATCAGTACCTCCCCATATTCGGTATTTTGATGATTTTAGCGACATTATTCACCGCAATTGTTCGAAATTTCGTATTTGAAGTTCCTAATAGATACTACAGTCTGTGTTTATGCAGGTCCAAGTCTTCGTATAGCCCCGATATTCGGTACCTCTCTATATTCGGTATTTTCATGATTTAGCTACAGTATTCACCAGATTTTTGTTCAAATTTCGTATTTTAATATTGTAATGGCTTGTGACAAAAGTTGCCTATACATGACCACGTCTTCGTATAGACATTAATATAACGGCTATGTTCGGTATTTCTACAATTTTAACAGAATTTGTGACGTAATTTATTTTTTCAAAAATTTCCAAATTCGTTCCAAATTGTGGAGGTTATTGAGAGTTTGGCCCGGCCGGACTTACTGCTTTTTTACTTGTTATTCCTAAACGTTTGTAACACCTCGAAATATTGTTCTCATATTGATCTTTCTGTTTCAACGAACTGAGTCGATTTATTTATGTGCCTCCGTACGCCTGTCTATGTTAATCAAACCATGATTAACTTATGGTCCAATAATGGCTTAGCTCTAGTTTAGTAAAAATTCTCGGATTTTTTTTAATAAAATCGACTTGTCTGTGTTTAATGTCCCATATCTCTGTATCCAGTAAAAAATTCTGTAGCATTTTGAAAAGGTATAGAATTCCATAATGGGTCCTTTTTTTACTTTTTGGGGGTTTTATAAAATATTCGGGTCTAAAAAATCGATCATTTAGATATTACCCCAGAATGACTTTAAATGACACCATAATGTGAACACTTGTGGGTAGGAATTTGAAATCATACCTATATTGTCAGTATCAATTTAGTAGATACGGATTTAAACCGAGTTTTGGTCTCGGACTTTTGAGTCACATATTCCGACCCGTCCCCCAAGAAAAAATTATTTCCCGAAATCTGGGTACATACCAACGACTGAAAAAAAACAAGTAAGCAAAGGCTATAGTCGTGCGGGGCCGACCATGTGATACCCTACAACACTACAATATGTTCAAAGCCCCCTTATGTCCAAATCCATTTTGGAAGATTTCGCTTTTGAAATTATGTGACGGAGCACTGCCCAGATATTACCCTTAGCATTTTGACCAGGGACATTTGCCTAATATTTACGCACTCCGTCGTATTTTGCGATCATCTCCAAAAGCAAGAGGCCCCTCTGTATCTACAAATTTAGACTCTTCTATACGATCTTCTTGTCTACGATATTTGGCTATATTCGTCAACGAAATCAGCAAAAAAGGCAGAAGTTCGCATTTTGTGTATTTCGGCTATCGCCTGTAAGTAATGTTGGTATTTTTCAGACAAAAGTAGTGGTACATTCTACCCGCTGTCCTAAACTCTAACTTCATGCGAGATTTCGTGTCCTTTGGTTTCTATTTATGACCTTGTTGGTCCATTTCAACCCCTAAATATATTGCGGACATCTTTGAAAACAAAAGGCCTAGCCCTTCTGAGCCTAACCCTATCCTTTTCGTGAGGATCGGATGATAATTGCAATCTGTATATAATATCCCAAACCTGTGTTGTAAGGTGGAAAAATATTACACCTTAATATTATAAGTCAAATTGAAAAAATTGCATGCGATAAAAAATATGAAAAAATAAAAAAAATGTCACAAAATACTAAAAAATCTATATTAAGATCATTTTTGACTTATTTTTATGCGATTTTTTTAGATTTTATACTTTTATGTCAAGAGGGCATTCTGAATTGACAAAATTTGTCAAAATCGGTCCAGCCATTCTTGAGATATAAGCATTCCATCTAACATTCCTTTCCTTTGTATATACACATTGTATATATTTCGCTATATATATCCGATATATTTACTATCGGCATCTACGTAAAGGTCAGAATTGACCTGTTCGTCTATTTATGATTTCGCCGGGACTAAAAATATTCGCGGTATAATGGAAATTTGACTTTTATTTAACACAAATGTTATAGTCTTTTTCACCCACTAATTATTGCCCGATGACCATCAAAATCGGAAGGCTTCTGCCCAGCCCGAAGCTTTAGCCCCATGCAAATTTCCGCGTTGATTGGTCCATAATTGCGACCTGTAGAGCAACTGCAAAATCAGGAAATTTTTCAGTTTTTGGTCCATTTCGACACCTAAATATTGTGCGATCATCTCCAAAAGAAATAGGGTTCTATTCTGACCTTATCCACACCTTCATTCTAAATTTCGTGAAGATCGGGCCATAATTGCGACCTGTAGAGTGATTACAAATTAACATGGACAGACGGACAGATGGACAGACGGACAGACGGACGGACGGACATACATAGCTAGATCGACTCATCTCGGCGAGCTAGGAACATCCATATATACTTTCCTATGTGGGAAATCAATATTTCGAGGTGTTACATAATTTTTGGCCCAATCAAACTTATAATACCCCCAACACAAAGTGTTGTAGGGTATAATTAAAGAAAATTAAATTTTACATTTAGTCAGGGTTATGGTCAGAATAGAAGAAAGAAAATGGATCAAAAGCAAAGACTGAAGCTTACCACTTTGGATGGTCACCGGATAAAATATCGCTGGTGAAATTTTCTCGTCAGATGAGGTAAGCTCAACTGTATCTAGGGTCTGCATGATGATCCACTAAGCCTAATGAAATAAAAATATTAGATTCCTCCCGAAACGGCTAAAGCTAAAAATTTTAGGTTTTGGTGTTCTGAATGTACCAGATAAGGCTGTTTTTTTTTTTTTTTTTTTTTTTTTTTTTTTTTTTTTTGTGGAAGCTTATATTAGAACGCAACGAAATGTAGTAACAAATCAGTAGAGCTAGAACTCTTCACTTTGAAAGGAGGGTCACTGAAACCCCAAAGGGTTTTTGAAAGTGTACGAAAAGTACTTAAATGTAATAAATTACATACCATTTCGTATCATATGAACGGTTAGAGCTAAAAACTTGAAATTTGGAATAGGAATCAAGGTTGAGGAGTAGGGTCGATGTAAGAAGGTAGTAGAAAAGTACGGTATGGTACTAAATATGTTACAATCTGAATTTAAAGAAACGTATGGAGCTGGAATCCTGAAATTTCATATGGAGGTAGTTTTCGAAATTTGTACTTAAGTGCACGAAAAGTATTAAATGGCACTGAATTTGGTACGGTTTCGATTTGGGTGTACCGATAGAGCTGGAATGCTGAGATTGGAAACAAAGATTACTATTGCACTTTAGGACTTAGGTATGTAGGTAGTTTTGAAAAGTCGTGTCCCTGTTGGTGGTAGATTTGTGATAAAGAGGTGGTTTTGTAAATGTGTAGCACAAGTGCACGGAAGGCACTAAACAGTTCTATATTTGGTACAATTAGGTATTGGACGAACAGAAAATACTTGAAATGTAAAATTTGGTATTAGTGTACCATAATTGTTCGAAAAGTACTTAGTGGTACTAAACCTGGTATTGGTATGTGTAGACTTGGGTCCCGAAATTTGATATTGAGGTCTCTGTTGGTATTTATAATTGTACATATTGTGTACTATAATTGTGCGAAAATAACACTAAATTTGGTAGTGGGTGGGGGGATGGTGCTGTACAATTCTGACATTTGATATGGATGTCACTGTTGGTGCTTGTGGTTAATATACGGGGGTGTTTTCTCGAAATGTGTAACAAAATTGTACGAAAAGTTATTAAAGGTATTATATTTGATAGTGGGTGAAGGGATAGAGAAAAAAATCTCAAAAATTGAAATTTGGATTATTGATGGCACCTGTGTTTGATGCGTCCTATATTTTGTACGAAAAAGGATATAGCTGAAATCCTAAAATTTGATATTGGTATCTAGAATTGATATATAGATGTGATTTTAAACATCTGTACTACAATTATACGAAAAGTACTAAATTTAGTTTTGAGTGAAGGAATGCAGCTGAAATACTGATATTTGATATAGATGTCACTATTGGTATCTGGTTTGACGTATGGATGTGGTTTAAGATATACGTGTATAATTGTTCAAAAAGTACTAAGGGGTACAAAATATGGTAGTGTTTAAACGAATGAGCTGGAATATTGAAATTTGATATTGAGGTCTCTATTTGTATCCGGGATTGAGTTATTTAGGCGGTTTTGGATATCCGTGCTTTAATTGTACGAAAAGTTAAATGGTACTTCATTTGTTACCGTGTGAAGGAATAAATCTGAAATTTGAAATAGATGTCATCATAACTTTGAAATAATTTCTGTGAAAATGTGGCATATCGTGAAAATACCAAAAATCAGGAGGTACAGTGACAAGATGGGGGTGGCTACATCAAAATTTAGACCTAGATTTCTGCAAGTATGTTTCTTACATACTGGGAATACAAAATGCCAATTTACCTACGGACCCATGGCCCATTTTCCTGTGTGTGGGATATTTCGAGGTGCTTGAAACCCTCCACACTATGATGGAAGGTAAAAACGTTCTGAAAAGCCAGCTAGGCATATGGTAGTCAGATGCAATTAATATTGAACTTGGTTGGATATGGGCAGTAGGCTCGCCAATACCAAGGACATTATCTCTACTAAATATTATTAAGTTTACGCCTATGTTTTTTATGTATCGTCTAATTTATAACATTTATTTTTTCACCGCAGGAATTTAGAAGAAAATATAAAACTGTCATACAAAACGGAGTCAATTATTTGGTGGACAATATCAACAACATCAATGACAGCTACGCCATAGCTTTAGTGGCAGTAGCATTACAAATGTCCAAGAATGAACATGCCAACGAAGTGTTGACAAAACTCGAACAAAAATCACATACCGAAGATGGTTTAAAGTGGTGGCAGTCCTCGAATCCAGCCCATTCCAATGATGTTGAAATAACGGCATATGCTCTGATGGCTCTATTGGAAAGGAATTCAATGGATAATGTAAACATATTTCAATGGATTTTGCAGCAGCGCAATAAAGTTGGAGGTTTCAGATCCACCCACGATACAGTGGTTGCTTTGCAGGCACTCATTCGATAAAATGAAAAATATCCCAGTACCAATGAAACTCTGCTTAAAATCAACTATGAGGCAGTGGACGCCCAGAGGTTGAAGATTGCCAACGGCATGTTTGGTATCGATCCGAGCAATAGCGAAATATGGCAACAAGTTGTGGTAAGAATTGTATTGAAATAAAGTCCACTATTAGCTTATTTTCTCACGCTCTCAAAAAATTTTCAGCTTCCAAAAGCAACGCGTTTGCTTGAACTAACAATTGAGGGCAAAGGAAATGCTCTACTCCAGTTAGCCTATCATTATTACATTCCATTGGAGACGGAATTGAAAAATATCGAATCATATGATATCAAAGAAAATAACACACCACCGGACAGGCCCCTCAGCATAGCGGACCGAATCGCATTACCACAACAACTGAAATCATTTTCCATTTCGCCATTGGCTAAAATGTCTTCTGTCACTGCCATGGAACTGGAGGTTTGCTTTCAATTTAATCCGTCCGACAAACTAAAATATCGTCAAAGTAATATGGTGATTATGGAAATTAATATGCCTTCTGGATTTATTGCGTCACCAGAATCCGTTGAAGACTTACAAAGTCTAGAATTTGTAGCTCGTGTTGAATTGGAAAATTCGGACACCAAATGCTTGGCATATTTCAAACATTTATTGGCCGATGATAATGAGGAAAAATGTCTCACTATAAGAGCTGTCAAGACGCATGAGGTACTACTGCTACAACCGGCATCTATAACAATGTATGATTATTATATTCCGGAGTATAGAGATACCGTGGCATATCAGATACAATCGTAGAAATTTTAAAATTGTGAAATAAATTGTTGGATATATATTTTCTTAATAAAGCTTAGGAAACAATCTACTCAAAAAAAAAAAAAAACAAAATTATGTTTCCATGTTAATTATAGTCTTTATTAAATAGAAATGCACAATTTTAAATAACTGCGATTTCATATAACAGAAATTAATTTAAACAAGTAAACTTTGAATACCCTCCAACATTTGAAAATAATTTCCAAAAAAATCCGTTGAAAAATATTGCTTATACCATAAAATACCAATTACAAAGTCAAACGCCATAATTTTTACATTTTTTTTAATGTTATTCAATGAAATCAAAAATGTCGGAAATAGCATCAAATTTTATAATAAGTTTAGATTTGTTCGAATTGGTCACCTTTGGCACGAATTATGGCCTTTAAACGGCCAATGAAACCGTCACACACTGTCCGAATGCTGCTCTGCGGTATTTTGGCCCATTCCCGGCGAAGCGCTAGCTCGATGTGATCGACACCTTGGATTTTTTTTAGTGCCAAACTTGCTTTCCAAAATACTCCAGACACAATAGTCCAAGGATTGGTATCCGGAGATTTTGGTGGCCATTGTGCGCTGGAATGAAACGAGGAGCGTCATTCTGTAACCATTCTTGGGTGGCGCATGCTGAGTGAAATGGTGCTGAGTCCTGTTGGAATGTCAAAGGTCTGCTGCCAGAATGTTTGCGTGCCCAAGGCTTTAATACACCCTCCAGAATATTTTCGCGATTTTTTATTTTTCAGCATTTATTCTGATGCCACGGTCGATTAATATGAGCGGAGAGCGACCATCGGCGGCCCACACCTTGACCGGCGCTTGAGTTCCGATGGCCAACCGAAGGTGTACATTTTCAGCTGACCTCTTTGGCAAGTAAACACGATCATTTTGTTTGTTTACAAACTGCTGGACAATGAATGTTTTCTCATCGGAGAAATCCAAATTCGGCAGTACACCACTTTTTTTCGGCCACTGCGACGCGGGTTTCGATCAAGTCGCTTCCTTACTTTTCGAACTATTTCTTCTGATGTAGATGTTTTCTTCCGTCCACTTTCTTGACGTCAGGCTACGCTACCAGTATCACGGTAACGAGCGATGGTACGAGACACAAAAGATTTATTCACATTTAAATGCTGGAATGCTCTAACGAGTAGCCACTTGTTGTTTTCCAGCCAAATATGAGAAGATCACACTATCACGCTTGAATTCCATAACGAATAAGTTTTTTTTTTTTTGGAAAATTTCACAAAAATGCTTTTGTACGTTTGTAAACAATATAATGAGCTGTCACTGGAATAATGTTAACAACTGTCGGACGAGTGGTTTAGAAACGACAGCAGTCTGAAATTGGTTGCAGTTTTTTTCATCTCACCATGTATAGTTAGTTTCCATTACGTTGGGGCTATCCAAAGACGATATTTAAATACGAAACTTCCAGGAAATGTCGCAAAAAATATGGGGAGGTACACTTATATGGGAGCTATTCGAAAACGTGGATCTGTATAAGCAATTTCCGGTCATAGGATGTAGTACCCATTAGGAATTTAAAATTTCAAATGTGAAACTTTCCTGGTGAAAAGTCTAACACAAGTCAAAAGACCGAATATCTCTAAGTACAGTTATATGGGGACAATACCAAATTTCAGACCTATGCAATGATGTGTCTTGCCTCTAATTTACATCGAATTCTGACTAAAACCACAATGCCATATGTCTCGATCTTGCGATGTTCTGGTGCTCACGATAACTCTCGAAGGAGGTTTCCTTTTTATTCCTTTTGGTAAACTCAGTCCGGTATATATAATGCTCTCATAAATATGTTTTAATAAAATCCTTATCAAAGTCATATCATTCACTATACAGCAATGTTATTTGGTACTAGAGAAACTTTTTTTACAGAAGCTCTACTAATACACATAGTGTTGTAGGATATCAACTTTGACCTTTCCTTTCTGGTTATGTTCGCAAGTAGTACCTTGGTCTTTAAGGGAAGTCAGCCAAGTAAACAAAATGACAACTTTAAGTGTTCACGCCATATCATTTCGTATATCAAGAACACGCTATGTTTTATATTATTAATAATTTTAAAATTATATTTAATAGTTACTCCTATAAGTTACATATATGCTTTTTTATACCCTCCACCATACATAGTATATTAAGTTCGTCATTCCGTTTGTAACTCATCGAAATAATCATTTTGGACATAACAAAGTATATATATTCTTGATCAATGTAAAATTCTAAGACGATTTAGGGCTATCAGTCCGTGCGTCTGTCCGTCTGTTGTAGTCACGCTAGAGTCAAAACGAATAAAGAATCGGTCCACGATATTGTATAGTCGCCATACAACGGTACCACATGATATTGATATTTTGATCATTTTAGCCAAAGTTGCCAATGGAATTATCTGAAAATCCACACATGGAGCTATTTCTGAGTACTTTACCCTTTGGAAGAGAAATGTTAGCATAGGTCCACGAAATCGTATAGCCCCCATACAACGGAACCACCCGATATTCGGTATTTTGATGATTTTAGCCATATATTTCAATGGACTTCTCTGAAAATCCACACAAGGAGTTCTTTCTAAGTACTTTATCTTCTGGAAGAGAATTGTTAATATAGGTCTACTATATCGTATAGCCCGATTACAACGGTACCACCCGATATTCAGTATTTTGATGATTTTAGACACATTTGCCCAATGGAATTGTCTGAAAATCCACAAAAGGAATTCCTTCTTAGTACTCTACCCCCTGGAAGAGCATTGTCTATACTGGTCCACGATATTGTATAGGTCCCACACAACCGTACCCCCCCCTTTATTCTGTATTTTGATAATTTTAGCCACATCTTGCAATGGAATTGTCTGAAAACCCATACAAGGAGTTCTCTCTAAGTACTTTACCCTCTGGAAGAGAATTGTTTAACTAGGTTTATCCCCAGTATATCTGTACCTCCCTATATTCGATATGTTGATGATTTTGGCAACATTGTTCAATGGAATTGTTAAAAATCCATACTAGAGGATCTTTCCATGCACTTTACTCGCTGGAAGAGAAATATCTGTATAGGTTCAAGATATCGTATAACTCACATACTACGGAACCCCCGATATTAGATATTTGGCGTTTTTGGGTACGTTATTCACAGGAGTTGTTTTAAATTGCGTACCTAGAATTCGTAATGGGTCCTATAGCCTATGACAAAAAATTGCTTATGCAGACCCACGTCTTCTTATAGCCTCCATATAATGGTACATCCCAATATTCGGTATTTTTATAATTTTAACGACATCATTCACCGGAGTTGTTTCAAATTTCGTATTTAGAGTTCGTAATGGGAACTACAGTATATAACAGAAAATTGTCTATGCAGGTCCAGCCCCATATATCTCCCTATATTCGGTGTTTTGATGATTTTAGCTACATTATTCAAGTTTCGTATTTCAATATTGTAATGGCTTATGACAAAAATTGCCTATGCAACTATACGTCTTCGTTTAAAACACAATATAACAGCTATATTCGGCATTTTTAGGATTTTAAAAGAATTTTTGGCGAATGCTATTTTTTGAAAAATTCCAAATTCGTTCCAAATGTTGGAGGGTATACAAAGTTATAGCCTTTTTACTTTTCCATCCACTATATTTTGTGGGGAATGTAAAGCAATTTGGAAAGCTCTTAGCTCTTCATATGCGTACACTATTTTGGGTTGCCAGAAAGTGAGACATGCAACTATCTTCGCTGAAAAACAATCGATTTCAGGAAGAAATATTGTAAAGCATACATTCCGACATTCCCTAAAAATTTTAAACTAAAACGAAACGTCTGTGGTATAGGATATATTATAAAATATATATAAACTAAAATTCCTTCCCTTAGACATTTTTGCGATTGTTTACATGTGCATTCTTTTAAAATCAGAAAATAACGAAATGTTAATTAAAGCTTTTTCTTTGTATTTAGTGCCATCTTGTGAAAGCTTTTAACATTACCCTCAATTTGCTATCTCTTGCGAACAACACATCGACACACAGATAATAAATAATGCAAGCTTTTTTCATTTGACATTTTAAGAACATGCGCACAAATCATATTGTCAATTTCCGATACAAAATACTTACTGACCCCGACGTGATTTGAACACGCAACCTTCTGATCTGGAGTCAGACGCGCTACCGTTGCGCCACGGAGTCATGTTAGCCGGGGGGTGGTTCAATGTCCATTGAGATTATTATTGTCATGTTTGTGTAAAATGTGTACAGTAAAACCTAATATGATTTGTTCAATTACTAATAATACAATGTTCCCCTTTTGCAGAATCTATAAAAAGAAAAAAATATATTAAAAACCAACCAAGTGGGCATAAACCCCACAGAAAACAATATAATTTAAGGAATATTTTATTTATATAAAATGCATATCATGCCTAGAAATACACGTAAGTCTATGTGCCATGTTTTATTCGCAATTTCTGCAATTGATTGTCAAAGACATACATACATGTTCTTCCCTTACCTAACGTTGGGGGTGGTTTCGAAATGAGCCCTCAACATCATCAGGCTATATTTTGTTAATAAGAAAGATGTTGCAAATTAAACACAACGTTAACAGCTGACTCCGTGGCGCAACGGTAGCGCGTCTGACTCCAGATCAGAAGGTTGCGTGTTCAAATCACGTCGGGGTCATCAGAGCTATTAATGTCTTTGGGGCCGCTCCCAAGGTCCCTTCTTTTGCATTGATGTTATATGCAATTTGTTGTCCGTCCGTCCTCCGACGGTTGGGCCCTTATATGAAGTTCAAAGTCCACAAGGGCCCATTTCTATGGAATCTTATACGGAAATGCATTTCTTATTGTTTTTACTTTTGATTCATTATTATTTATTAATTATTCATTCAATAAATCATTTTGAGTCGCAGTCAGCCACAATATATTTAGGTATTGGCGGAATGTATTGTGTTTAATTGCAATATTTGCCAGATACCGTTCATAATCCAGTTGAATTTCACTTTCCTGCTTTTTCGATTTGAGTGTTATGATGTACGATTATCGATTTTACCACAAGCTGGGACGACCCAATAAGTAGTAACCTCAATGAAGACAACATACAAAGTACTGCAAGCATTTCACAAGCTAAGACCCCGCAGTCCATTAATAATAGTAAAAAATTCTAAATTTTATATGATGAAGACCAAGTTGATAGAATTAACAAAGACAATGGCCGTGTTGGTATCAACACAGTTAACCTGATTTGAATCATTTAATATCCTCAATACAATGTGCTATGAATATTAAAAAAAGGGGGCTTCTTCTGCTAACCTGATGGAAAGGGTACCAACCCAACAATTTTGCTGGAGAAAGCTGTAAGTTCGGCCGGGCCGAACTTTGAATACCCTCACCATTTGGTACAAATTTGGCTATTTTCAAAAAAATAAAGTCTGTTAAAAATTCTCTCGCCCCCACCCACGCCGACCTAGGGGCTACCTCCTCATACGTAGGGAACGCGTACACACCAAAGACCGGGAATGGTAGGTACCGTCATCAGTAATAAATAATCAGTAATAGATAAAAATATACTATTGGCAATTACAATTTCTACGAGAAGGAATATTGTAAGCAACTTCGCCAGTTAAGAAATTAGAATCAATCAAACCGCATGTTAATTTGTTGATAAATAACGCTCTTAGCATAAACCGTCTGCTTTCAAGTGTTGGGAGATCAATTAACAGTAAACGATTTTCATAAGGCGGAAGTAATTCTGACGGGTTCCAGTTAAGTCCCCGTAGAGCAAAAACCAGGAATTGAACTTGAACTGATTCGATTTTATCTGAATAGCATTTATAAAAAGAACTCCACAGAATTTATCCGTACTCTAATACTAGGCGAACTAAGCTTACAAACAATCATTTGGCGACATATGGATCATTGAACTCTTTAGGCCAGCTTTTATGAAAGACTTTGTTTTATTAACACATGAGTAAATGGAAAACTTCTAGAAATCGAAATATTTAAGGAAGATAAGGAAGATTAAATCTAGGAGTCGTTCCGTATCATTGAGTATAATATTTACTTGGTATAAACAAAGTTCATACATCCTATCCCAAAAAGCGTCAAGTACAATTGGGTAAGTGGAGGGTACATAATCTATTTTATTATCACCCGAGACCCAAGAAGATTAAAATCACCCATGCAAATCGATGTATAGTTTTCTGTAAGCAAAGAGGACACTTTTCCAATAAGGTCAGCGTGATTTAAGTAAGTTTCAGCCCCTGAATTGGGTGTATATGGGTGTATATATATTGTATTACCAAAGAATATTAACTTTGAACAAACAAATTCATTGCTTGGGTCGACAACAATATTGACAGTTTCCGAAGGAATCGAGTGGTGGACTGCAACCACAACCCCACCACCTTTTTATTCAATCTATCCTTTCTGAAAATTAGATAATTAACCGGAAATATTTCTGTATCAAGAATATCTGGTTGGAGCGAAGTTTCAGTAAAAACAATTATTCTATATTCGCAGTAGAAACTTTTAAGAAAACATGACTCAATTTAGTGTTAAGACCTCTTACATTTCGATATAGAATAGATATGACATCATTTAGTTTTTGATACTTTTGGTATATTCACAGATCTAGGGGTTTTTGTACGTTCTCTGAAAACAAATTCCTTCATTAAGACACCATCGTAGATGAATGTGACCCCTAGAATCTTAGGGTAGTTCGTGGTCGGTATTAAATTCTCCTCGACCTGCACATTCAGCTGTGATTTCGTGGCATATATTTTCATATTACTCGTATGGAAGTATGCGGCAAGCTCCGCGAGATATGGTTTCAGCCTTTTACATATGTCATCGACCACTGGGCCCGACGCCATGATTGTACACTCATCCGCATACGTTACGATCCCTATGTCGTCTGGAGGGCGAGGAATCCCGGAAAGGTAGAGGTTAAGCAGTTCTGATGATATCACCCCACCATCGGGAAACCCCTTTTTTACTCTACTGGCTTTGGACTTCTTGTTCCGGAATTCCACGTACGATTGGCGTCCACGCATATAGTTGATTATACAACGTTTCAAATTTGGCCGGAGGGTGGTTCTCTGCTCGTCCTCAAACAGTATGGCATGATGGACCGTATCAAATGCCTTTGATAGGTCAAGAGCTACCAACACTGTTCTGTCACACAGTTTGTTCTGGTTCAATCCTCTACTATTATATGTGGAAATCGTGTGTAATGCTGCTGTGGTACTATATTGTGGACGTAATCCGTGCTGATGGTTGGAGACTGGATAGCTTCCTCTAATGCTGGGGAGGAGTAAAGCCTCAAGAGTCTTAGTTACTGGCGACTGAAGCGAAATCGGCCTGGAATCCTTGCCTGACTTCAGTAGCGAGACCACCTGGCCCATTTTCCAGGCTTCGGGCACTATATGGGTGGCTAGCGACAGGTTGAGAACTTTCGTTAAGTATTCGACTCCCCGCGTAACCAGCTGTTTCAGCATTACATTGAGATTCCTTCCGTACCCAACCCTTTGGATGACTTAGCGTTCCGGATGACATTTGCAACAACACCCATCCTAAACTGTGGTGGTTACTCATCGGCGGGAAGAGATCTTATACGACGTAGTACTCTTCGCTTCGCTCTCGGGCTGCTCGACAAATTGTCGGTTAAAATACTCCGCGCACCTCTTCGGATCAGTCACCGTTACGACGTTAAAAGTTGCTGAGGTCCTATCATACATTGTGCTAATATCTGTCAAACAATGAGGTTCACAGCTATTAATCGGCGTTATATACACATTAAGCACCTCTACCTCGGCAGTTCCACCCTTGATTGCTACCCTATGGGTCACTAGAGACTAGCTCAAGCGAGATAGGCATGTACTGAACACCTCCACTTCTGGTGCGATCCTTCCTTAGTACGTTGTAACCATAACAACGTTGTAGGCTGCAATTTTCACTCAGCTTGGTTTCCTGCACCGCTGCGATCTTAATATTCCTCCGATTCATAAATTCCACTATCTCATATATTTTGCATTATTCACCAGAGTAGTTTCAAATTACATATTTAGAGTTCATAATGGGAACTACAGTTTGTGACAGAAAATTGTCTATGCAGGTCCAGGTCTTCGTATAGGCCCCATATATCAGTACCTCACTATATTCGGCATTTTGACGATTTTAGGTACAATACTCACCGAAATTTTTTGAGATGTCGTATTGGAAGTTCGTAATGAATGCTACATCCTGTGACAGAAAATTGTTTATGCAGGTCCAGGTCTTCGTATAGGCCCCACATATCAGTACCTCCCTATATTCGGTATTTTGACGATTTTAGGTACAATACTCACCGAAATTGTTTCAGATGTCGTATTAGAAGTTCGTAATGGATGCTATAGCCTAAGACAGGAAATTGTCTGTGCAGGTCCAGGTCTCCGTATAGCCCCTGCATATCGGTATCTCCCTATATTCGGTATTTTGACGACTTTAGGTACAATACTCAGCGAAATTGTTTAAGATGTCGGATTTAAAGTTCGTAATGGAAACTACAGCCTGTGATAGAAATTTGTCTATGCAGGTCCAGGTCTTCATATAGCTCCGATATAACGGAGCCTCCCTATTTACGGAATTTTGATGATTTTAGCTATATTATTCGCCGTTTATTAGAAGTTTCGAATATGATTAGGGTAATGGCTTATGACAAATTTTGCCTATGCAGGTCCACGTCTTCGTATAGACCCCAATATAACGACTGTATTCGGTATTTTTAAGATTTTAACAGAATTTTTAACGGATTTTATTTTTTGAAAATGTCCAAATTCGCTCCAAATGGTGGAGGGTATTCAAAGTTCGGCCGCCAAACTTACTGCTTTTTAACTTGTTTCATGTCACGCTGTATATATTTTATGGAGTCTGCGACGAAAATTTAGGGATGTTACAAACGGAATGACAAAGTTAATAAACCCTCGTTTTCAAGGTGCAGGATATAAAAATGGAGCAAATTGACGCAAATAATTTTGAATCTTCAACAATGACACCAATATTTATTCTCCTTGTGCGACGCATCTTTCTTTTTAATTTGCTACTCTTCTTATGAGAATAGAAAAAAAATAAGTTGTTCACAAATTTCTTTCTCCGCGCTATAAGATTACAATATTATGTAATTTTTAGTACAAATGTTCAGAAATGCATTATCTAATAACCAGCACCAATAAAGTGCTACATACGAATTTTGATGATTTTAGCTTTAAAAGTAGTAAAAGTGCAGAATTTAGTTGCATTCATTATTTGAATTTCCAAATGAATACATTATCTGACTACTGTGTGAATAAGTTTCAAACGTACAGAATTTTTACGAATTTTATAACATATGTCAACTGAATTACTCAATCAAATTGGAAGAAATTGAGTGTTGCTCATATAACTAAACATATTCAACAAAGGAGGAAGATAGATTATAGATCGATCGACATATTTTCCGTACCTCATACAATTTAACCCACCCTACATATTTACTTAAAGAAATGCTTTCCTTCACATTTATGCCATAAATATTGATTGAGTTCATCGTGTGCCAATTGTTAGCATAATTCATTTATCTTTATTACTTTTATTGAGTAGTCAGTCTCATATAAGCGATTCTTATTATTAGCAGTAGCTTATCAACTATATACCTATACCAATCAATCATCGATATACTTTTCATAGTACACATCTACATTTAATCAAAAAATGAAACCGTTCAGTGCATTTTAGAACTCAGAGAAGTCAACATGACACGATTTGTAGTAACTGTGGCAGTTATATTGGCCGCATTAAGTGTGGCCTATACATACCCAGCAAAAGACAAAATATCCTATCAGGGATATAAAGTCTTCAAAGTGAACATTGAAAATGATGAACAACGTACATTTTTGGCTGATTTCATAAGAAACAATAAGGCTGGGGTGAGATTGAAATGTCTGGGATTGAAAGTAACATGTGATGAAGGTTGTTTTATTATCTTTTTTTTAGATTTCCATATGGCAGGAGGATTCTCATAACATGGATATCCTAGTTGATCCTCAGACCCAGATGTACTTCGAAAATTCCACATTGGTGAGAGGTATTAAGTTTAGTGAAATGATTTCGGATTTACAAAGGTAATTTGTGAAAATTATGAAAAAAAAAATAATATAATGGTGCTAATATTAGCATATTAGTTCCAGGACAGCAGGAAATCATATATAAATAAGGGAAAATAAATAAAAAACCTGTAAGAAAATGTGAAAGGTCGGTCGGGGCCGACTATGTGATACCCTACACCACTATGCGTATTTAGTAGAGCTCCCGTAACAAACAAGTTTATATAGAGAATTTATGTGAAGTAGATCATACCAACTATGAACCTTAATTGAATGCGTATCATTATTTTACAATTTTCGAACTAAATCGATTTTCAACAAATTCGACGGAGGCTGTGGTGCCTTTTGTACCAAATAACATTGCTGTATACCGCATGATATGACTTCGTCAAGAATTATATAAAACTAGTAAAAAAAACAGTAAGTTCTGCCGGGCCGAACTTTGAATACCCTCCACCATTTGAGACTAGTTTTGCAATAAGCCATTACAATATTCAAATACGAAACTTAAAAAAATCCTGTGAAAAATGTAGCTAAAATCATCAAAATACTGAATATAGGAAGGTGCCGTTATATCGGGGCTATACGAGATCTGGACCTGCATAGGCAATTTTCTGTCACAGGCTGTAGTACTTGTTGGGAACTTAAAATACGAAATTTCAAACAAATTCGGTAAATATTGTACCTAAAATCGTCAAAATACCGAATCTAAGGAGATACTGATATATGGGGCCTATAAGAAGACTTGGACCTGGATAGACTTTTCTCTTCCAGGAGGTAAAGTGCTTAGAAATAACTTTTCAGATAATTCCATTTAAAAATGTGGCTATAACCATCAAAATACCGAATATCGGGTGGTACCGTTATATGGGGCCTATACGATATCGAGGACCTATATAGGCAATTCTCTTACAGGGGGGTAAAGTGCTCAGATGGAACTCCTTTTGTGGATCTTTAAACAATTCCATTAAAAAATTTGGCTAAAATCGTCAAAATACCGGATATCGTGGACTTATATAGACAATGCTCTTCGAGAGGGTAAATTACTCAGATTGAACTCCTTTTGTGAATCTTCAAACAATTCGATTAAAAATGTGGCTAAAATCGTCAATATACCGAATATCGGGAAGTACCGTCATATGGAAGCCATACGATATCGTGAACCGATGTAGCCCATCTTCGTACTTGATCTGATCTGTGCAAAATTTTAGCTTCCTATCTTAATTCATTTTGACTCTAGCTTGACAGGCACAGGTCTCTTCGTCGTCGTAGGATTTTACGCTGATCAAGAATATATATACTTTGTTATGTCTAAACTTATTATTTCGATGAGTTACAAACGGAATGACGAACTTGATATACCCTCCATACTATTTATGGTGGAGGGTATGTAAATATTTGTTGGAGCAATAGTTATAAAAATCGATATTACATATATTGTGGACAATAATCGTACAATCAGATAAAGATGTATATCGAAGGAATATAAAAATCGGAACCGATCTCGATAAAATTTGACAGAGGTATTTTCGAGCTGTTTCTGATTTTTGGTATCAAATATTGTTGTGGAGTGCATATTACGCATATGGGAGCTATATCTAAATCTGATCGAAAAAAATTGACAGAGGTATTTCTGGGCTGTATCTGATATCTGGTACTTGCGTAGTGCATAATACGCATGTGATTTGCTTAAACAATAAATCTAATGAAACATATATATGGGAGCTACCGCTATATCTGAACCGATTTTCGACATATTTGACAAAATGCACAAAGACATAATACCCTTACCACAATATGGTGTAGGGTATAAATATATTTTATGAATACTTTTCGTTGGAGGAATATTTGAAAGAAAAAGAACTAACAATTGCATTTATTTCGGTGGGGCGAAACTATTTTCAAATACCTCTTTCCTCTCTTTTACAGTTTGATTGATGAAGAGCAAGCCTACAATGGCGATGATTCTGATGAATTCAATTGGACGCGCTACTATGAACTTGAGGATATTTACAAATTTCTCGATAAAATTCTTGCCAAATATCTAACTGTTACGGAACCATTCACAATTGCCCAGTCCTATGAAGGACGTCCTGTGAGGGGTATTAAAATTTCCTACAAAACGGGAAATCCTGGAATCTACATTGAATCAAATATTCATGCACGTGAATGGATTACATCGGCTACGGCTACTTGGTTTATCAATGAACTTCTTACCTCATCGGATCCCGACATACGCAACTTGGCGGAAAATTATGATTGGTATATTGTACCGGTGTTGAATGTTGATGGATTTGTGTATACCCACAATAAGGTTTGATATATATTTGGAAATTTTTTAATGGTCCAAATGTTAAGTGCTTCAAATTTAGGATCGTTTGTGGCGTAAAACACGTCAACCCGTTGCACACTCTCCCTGTATTGGCACCGATGGTAATCGCAATTTCGACTCGTATTGGATGGTCAACGGTGCCTCATCGGATCCATGTGCAAATGACTATGCCGGACCGGTGCCTAATTCTGAACCAGAAATTAAAGGAGAATCGGAATTTTTACGCTCAAATAAGAACAAATTCAATGTGCTTTTGGCATTCCACAGCTATTCACAGATGTTGTTGTCTCCATATGGCCATACAGAGGAAGTTCCACCAAACAACGATGACCTCTTGAAGGTGGCTGATGCCTATGCCCAGGCTGTGGGCAAGCTGTCGTATGGAAGTGAATACACCTATGGTACTTCGGCCGGTGCAATGTGTAAGTAGAAAACATTAAGGTGTTTGTATGTTACAATATTTCGGTGTCATTGTTTGGGGGTAGGGAAATGTCAACTATGGGTAAAGGTGTCTTAAAAATACTTTTAGAAGGATACATGACATGGGCTATATGTGAAATCCGGTTTGGAAGGTTGGCTTCTTCCCGTTACGACATGTAGATACTTAATTATATAGTGCAATCATTTAAAATTTTTCTGGGATATTCCAAAATTTGGTTAAAAATTGAAACTTTTTAAGGCAGATGATAAATACTCTCTGACACTTCAAAATATCGGCTTGAATCTATGGAAAAAATTTTGAAAACAATTCAAATTGACCGATTCAAAGAAAGTTTCTACGATACGAAACGCAATTTCAACAAGTTAAAAAGTATTCGTCAGTTTTACCAACAGATGTATATCCGCAGCTTTTGCTTTTACGGGAGAGGAAGCAGAAAGAGTGGATATGACATATAAGAAATTTCATTGGATCTAAGGTTGATAGAAATATTCCATCTTCACTCAGGACCGTGTTTTAAAAGAAAAAGTAGATCTTGTGTTCACAAAAATATTGAGATGCGTGTAACTTGAAGACAATCCAAAACTTATTTCACATTTTACAAAAATCACGATTATTCAAAGAAAAAAAAATTTACCCTTTGTGAGGGAGGTACCAGAAGGAGTGGTTCTACATATTCCATCTTCACATTAGATTTTATTTTAGTAGAAATATTGGGATGTGTGAAAAAAGGGACGGGTCGATAAATGTCATCAAGTTTTTTGAGTTTCGTGATTATTCCAAATTTTGACCTTTGTGGGGGAGGTACAAGAAGGAGTGGACCAATATATGTCATCTTCGCACCAAATTTTGTGTTAATAGAAATATTGGGATGTTCGAAATGCGAAGACAATCGGGTTCTCGTTTCACAACTGACATAGCACTTATGCAAATATTGGGAATTGCGAAGATACACAAAATTCGATGAGCCTTTGTTGTTCTATGAGGTAAATTATTGTCTATGAAGATGTTGACCCTTTGGAAGGAGTGGACCGATATTACCCATCTCCGAACTCGATCTAATTTTGATAATAATATTACGATTTACCAAGTATGGACCAAATCGTATTATCGTGCGTAGATCCACTCCAAATGTCGTGAAAAGGATTTGAACCAAAGAGACCTAGGGGTCTAAAACCGTTATTTCGATGAGACACGTTTTGGCCGTATCAAACGATATACAGGGCAAAATAAAAAAACTGCAACAAAGTCAAACGCCTTATTTTTTAACTTTTATTGAATGAAAGCAAAAAATGTCGGAAATAGCATTAAATTTTAGAATAAGTTTAGATTTGTTCGAATTGGTCACTTTGGGCACGAATTATGGCCTTCAAACGGCCAATGAAACCGTCACACGCTGCCCGAATGTTGCTCTGCGGTAGTTTGACCCATTCCCGGAGAAGCGCTTGCTCAAGGTGATCTACACTTTGGTATTTTTAGTGCCAACTTTGCTTTTCAAAATACTCCAGACACGATAGTCTAACGGATTGATATCTGGAGATTTCGGTGGCCATTGTGCGCTGGAAATGAAGCGTGGAACCTCATTTTGTAACCATTCTTGGGTGGGGCGTGCTGAGTGCGATGGTGCTAAGTCCTGTTGCAAAGTCCAAGGTCTGCGGCCAAAATGTTTGCGTGCCCAAGGCTTTAATACACTCTCCAGAATATTTTCCCGATTTTTTTTTCAGTATTTATTCTGATGCCAAGATCGATTAATACGAGCGGGAGCGGCCATCGGCTGTTATGGTGGCCCACACCATCACCATGGCCGGCAGTTGAGATCTGGTGGCCAACCGAAGGTGCACATTTTCAGCGGAATTCTTTGGCAAGTAAACACGATCATTTTGTTTGTTTACAAACTGCTGAACAACGAATGTTTTCTCTCGGAGAATTCCAAATTCGGCAATTCAGCACTTTCGGCCAAGCGAAGCAACTCTTTAGCTCTTTAGAGTCTATTTTCTTTCCCTTGCGGTATAAGTTCTTTCACTTTTTGGAATTTCAATGGCTTTACACCGAGCTCATTTTTCAAAATTTGCCAAATTTAATATTGCGAAATTAATAGTGCGATTTAATATCAGCTTTCGAGCCATTTTTTGGCCACTGCGACGCGGGTTTCGATCAAGTCGCTTCTTTAATTATCGAACCATTTCTGCTGATGTTGCTGTTTTCTTGCGTCCACTTTCCCGTCCATTTTCTCGACGTCGGCTACGCTACCCGTATCACGGTAACGAGCGATGGTACGAGACACAAAAAATTTGTTCACATTTAAATGCTGGTTTTCCAGCCAATTATAAAGAAATAATACTATCACTCTTGAATTCCATCACATATAACTTTTGTTTTTTTCTGGAAAATTCTCACCAAGATGTTTTTGTACGCTTGTAAACAATATAATGAGCTGCCACTGCAATAATTTTAACAACTGTCGGACGAGTGGCTTAGAAATGGCAGCAGTCTGAAGTTGGTTACAGTTTTTTCATCTCACCCTGTATATATATTCTTGATCAGCGTAAAATTCCTTAGCCCTGTCCGTCAGTCCGTCTGTTGTAATCACGCTAGTGTCAAAACTTATAAAGATAGTAAGCTAAAATTGTGCACAGATCAGTCTTTTGTTTGCAGGCGGGTTGGGTTCGAAGATGTGCTATATCGGTCCACGATATACATACGTAACCCGGTATTCGGTATTTTGATAATTTTAGCCACATTTTCTAATGGAATTGTCTGAAAATCCACACAAGGAGTTTTTTTCTGAGTACTTTACTCTCTGAAAGTGAATTGTTTATTTAGATCCACGATATCGTATAGCCCCCATACAACGGTACAGACCGATATTTATACCCTACAACACTATGTGTTGGGGGTATTATAAGTTTGATTGGGCCAAAAATTATGTAACACCTCGAAATATTGATTTCCCATATATGAAAGTATATATGGATCTTCCTAGCTCGCCGAGTTGAGTCGATCTAGCTATGTATGTCCGTCCGTCCGTCTGTCCGTCTGTCCATGTTAATTTGTTATCACTCTACAGGTCGCAATTATGGCCCGATCTTCACGAAATTTAAAATGGAGGTGGGGCTAGGGTCAGAATAGAACCCTATTTCTTTTGGAGATGATCGCATAATATTTAGGGGTCGAAATGGACCAAAAACTGAAAAAAATGTCGGATTTTGCAGTAGCTATACAGGTCGCAATTATAGACCAATCGACGCGGAACTTCGCATGTAGCTAGAGTTTAGGGCGGGGAAGAAGCCTACCAATTTGGGTGGTCATCGGATAATATTTAGCGGGTAAAATAGACCATATCTTTTGTGTTGAAAAAATTCAAAATTTTTCATTAAACCGCGAATAATTTAAATCCCGGCGAAATCACCAAGCCATGGCAAGGTTACTTCTGATCTTTACATTGATGTTAACATCCAACAAAACGGATATATAGCAAAATATGTGCGATATATATGTTAATCAAAGAAGATATGCTTGAAAAATCTCTTATATGTCGAGAACGGCTGAACTGATTTCGACAGTTCTCATTAATTTCGAATGGCCTCTTGGCAGGAAAGAAAAAACGTCTAAAAAAATCGCATAAAAATATCTCTCTAAAGATGAAAATATTGATTTTTTAAAATTTTCTCATATTTTTTCAATTTTGTCATATTTTTGGCATATTTTCATTTTGAATTAAACATTTGGTAATATTTCTACAGCTAACAAAACTAAGTAGTTAGGATATCAGGATATCATATACAGATCGCATTTATGGCCCGATCCTCATGAAATTTTGCATGGAGATAAGATGAGGGTCAGAATAGAAGCCTACTCTTTTTGGAGATGATCGCCATATATTTAGGGGTTGAAATGGACCAAAAAACTGCAAAATTGTCTGCAGGTCGTAATTATCGCCCGATCCTCACGCACATTTGAATGGGAGTTACCGGACATTACAAAAGCCAAGCAGGTTTGGATGGCCATCCAAAAATATTCAATGTGTGAAATAGTTTGCCATCTTTTGTAGACAAAATACGAAAATGTCCATTCCAGTGACTTTTTGGAGAATTCACAAATACAGGAAAGACGCACTTCTGACTATTTCGTTAACGCTGATTTCGTTCAGTCAAAAACCAATAATAAATATTAATCTTTTGCCACTTCTGAGAGATTATAGGTCTTTGGGAAATATCGGTTCCAGATCTAGGAAGACCATTTACGTGCAACATCTACCAATAAATTGGAAATGAGCAAATTAGTTAAAGTTGCTATTATTCGAAAATTAGAGAACGAAACCTGATGGTTTTCTTTTATTATTTGTCACAATATCTTGCGGAATACTTTCAAGTATGTGGCCTATATAAACTGTATCGTTTATTATAGTGTTGTAGGGTATTCGACGGTCGGCCCCGCTCGACTGTAGCCTTTGCTTACTTGTCATTTTTTTTTTTTTTTTTTTTTGGATTTTGGCCACATTTTTTAATGAAATTTTCTGAAAATGAACACAATGAGTTGCTTAAGAGCACTCAACCCCGTGGAAGTGAGTTGTCTATATAGGTTCACGATAGTGTACAGCCCCCATACAACTGTATCTCGCGATATTCTGTAATTTGATGATTGCAGCCAAAATTTTAAATGAAATTGTCTGAAAATCAACGAAAGTATTTCCTTCTGAGTATTTCGCACCCTGGAAGATTATTGTATTTATAGGTCCATGATATCGTATATCCCCAATATAATGGTACCCCCTTTTTCGGTTTTTTTTATGATTTTAGCTAAATTTTTCTATGGAATTATCTAAAAATCCATATTAGAAGTTCATTCCAAGCACTTTACTCCCTGGAAGAGGAATCTATATAGGTCTATATAGGTCCACGATATCGTATAGCACACATACAATGGTACCTCCGATATTTTGACGATTTTAGGTACATTATTCACGGGGTTGTTTTAAATTTCGTACGTAGAATTCGTAATGGGTAATGTAGCCTATGACAAAAAAATGCGTATGCAGGTTCAGGCCTTCGTATAGGCCCCATATATCAGTACCTCCCTATTTCGATGATTACACCGGATTATTTTCAAGTTTATTTAATGGCTTATGACAAAAGTTGCCCATGCAGGTCCATGTCTTCGTTTAGACTCCAATATAGCGGCTATATTTGTTATTTTTAAGATTTTAATAGAATTTTTGGCGAATGTTTTTTTTTTTTTTTTTTTTAAATTTCCAGATTCGTTCGAAATGGTGGAGGGTATTCAAATTTCGGAACGGCCAAAATTGCCGCTTTTTAACTTGTTACTTGTTTAAGTTTAGATCATACTTTTCTATTATATGGAAAAACCATTAGCAAAAAATAAGTAGCAAGAGAAATATTCCAATTGGCATAAACTTACATGAGGTGCGGTTTTAACCCTAAAATGTTTTTTCCTAGCCTTTAAGTAGCATTTAGACTTTTGAATATTCTGGGTTCTATAAAAGTGTTTGATATCAAATCATTTTGTAGAATATTATGACTTGCTACGCTCCTTCTTAATGAGAGTTTTCAAAAATTTTGTTAAGTATTGCCAAACACGCATCTTTGCTGACTCGCTTAAGTTATTAAATAATTGTCATATTATTATCAGTGACTTTGCCAAAGAAATCTTAATCCCAAAAATTCAGGAAATTTTGAATAATGGGGAACTTGATCCTTCTATTTTTTTACATTGCTATGTAAACTTCCAAATGTCGATACAAGTATCTTCTCCTGTCGATACAAGTATCCCTGCTTTCCTAATCTACTGGATTTTTATTTACAATAGTCAATAAAAATTTAATTTTGTTGCACCGAATAACCAAAATAGCTATACCCCCAAAATAAACCTAATGAAATCTTAAATTTCAATTCCAAAATTTTAGATTTCACTGCAGTTTTATATTCGTCATAAATCAAAAACCATTAACTTTTTATATGCATGTGTATGGGTTTGTACGTATATTTTTGCAGATTATGCCCCTGGAGCAACCATCGATTTCGCCTACAATGAAGCTGATATTAAGATAACCTATACAATTGAAATGCGTGATACAGGACGTCATGGTTTTGTTTTGCCACCCACACATATCCTGCCGAATTGCAAGGAAACAATGGCCGGTATTATGGCCCTTATCAAAGAAGCCCAAAATTTGGGTTATATGACACCAAAATATTAGTAATCACATTTTGTTATTGTTTTTTTTTTTTAATTGATTAATAAAGAAACAAAAAACAAACAAGATTATACATATAGATTTATTTACAAATTGATTATCTCTAACTATCAAACTAATCGGTGGTTTTATGACCGCCAAAGATTAGATGAAAGATTTCATGTTATCGATAACATTTTTAAAGTATAAATTGTTTGGTCTTAGCCAATGAATATTTAGTCATTTCTCGGCAATTATGGCTAAATTGAGTTTAATTTTTGTACTGGCCACTTTGGTTGTGGCAATTTCGGCCGCTTCGTTAAAGACAAATTTGTCCGGAAAAGTTCGTTATGACAATTACAAAGTTTACAAGTTGAGCATTGATAATAAAACTCAATTGGCGGTCATTGAGCTGATTCAGGATCTACGTGAAAAGGTACAACCGATGACCATATATTATTGTGAGAAGGTGGAATTTTGAACGTTTTCTTTGCTTCTGTCCACTTTGCAGTACATCATCTGGAAGGAGTACGATGAGGCCACCAAAGAAATCCATATTATGGTAAACCCAGAAGAAATCACCAACTTTTCAGGCATTTTGAAGGTCTATGGTTTCAAAACGGAATTGCTAGTCGAAAATGTGCAAGAGTAAGTATTGAAGCGAAGTGATTCCTTGTTGTAATTTTTTGATAGGAAAATTTGAAAGTCAAAGTAATGAATATTAAAAAAAAAAAACATAATATGTTGGAAAAAATTTAATAAAATTTTGAAAATAGAGAAAGTGAAAGTAACCTAAATAGAGAAGGGCGAGTTCCCCCTAATCCAAATTTTTGCAAATGTTCTTTAGAATCGGTGGATTTTAATTACATAGTGTAGTACCTACCTAAGAGCCCGAATCTCCTATGGGGTTTGATCTACAAACTAGTATTATCAAGTCAATTTGGAATTTTCTACAAACCAGACTGGCTATTAGACAGTGAAATTATAAGAAAATTTACAGCGAATTGGGAAAAAGTGCTAAATTTATATTTTCGAAAATATAAGATGTTTTTTTATATGGACCAAGATTTATCATATTTTTGTATGTATATTAAGTGTACAAATGTGTTTTGTTCGGAGTCTCAAAATTAATTTTGACTTTCCACAAAAAATTAAATTTAAAGTGAGATTTTCACATAGAATGGAAACGTGTTAAATTAGCTGCAAAAATGTAAACAATTAATTTTCAATTTTAATATTTAAAATTCGAATGTAATTTTCATAAAATCTATTCAACCTAGATATGTGGTTTATTCAGAGATTTATAGTAAAATTTTGTGTAGAATATTTCTTCTTTTTGTCACTTTGTCCTAAAATGAAATTTTATGTGACTTGCATTCATCAATTCAAAAAAACGCCGAGAAAAAAATTAATTTAAAAATTAGAAAATATTTTAACTTTTTTTTTGGCAATTTTGGAACAAATGTGAAAGGTGAAAATGGACGGAATTTATCTAAAATTATGTTTTGTATGAGTATTTTGCAGCTTTAACATTGAAATATGAATTTACTGAGCATATTTTTTAAGTAAAACCAGTAAGGAAAAGTCGGACGTGGCCTATATGATACCCTACAGCACATTTAGTAGACCTCGCGTAACGAAAGAAATTATTTCAAGTAGATCATACCACCCATCAAAATTTAGCCTTATAGCAGTTTTAGCTTGGTTTCTGGGAGAACTAATATATGGGAAGCATATCCAATTCTGAATCAATTGTCACTAAACTTGACAGTGACATTTTTATCTTTTATACCAAATAACATTGTTATAGAGTGCATAATATCACATCGAAAAGAATTATATTAAGAAATATATATATTGAAACCGAGTTCCACAAAATGGAAACGTACGTCCCGAAATTCACTTCATTTGGGCTGATTAGCCATTTTTTCACGATAAACTTGAAATCCGATTAAGGATATATATATATAGGTGCTATATCCAAATATTAGCCCATCTCCATCTCGGCATCTGATACCAAATACCATTGTTGTCTAATGCATATTACGAATGTGAGGTTTAAGTCCCTCACATTCGTAATATGCATTAGACAACGCTAAAGCCATATCTGAACCAATTTTCACTGAATGTAGTGATGTACCTGCTACTAGACTGCATATGTAAGATATATTCAAATCTGAACTAATCTTGAAAAATTTGTCAGAAGTATTTCTGTGCTGTATCTGATATCTGATGCCAAATGTGCTGGACTTAAACATAAAATCGGATGAATCCTATATATGGGAGCTATAGGTATATCTGAACCGATTTTGTCCGAGATCGACGTACTTCGAGACCAAATTCGATTGGATGTGCCAAAATTCAGGTCATTTGGACTGATATTGGCCATTTGGTTCACAATTAATACGAAATCGGTTGAAGATATATATGGGAGCTATATTTAAATATGTACCGATCTTGATACCATTTGGCAGAGGTATTTCTAGGTTGTATCTGATATCTGATACCAAACATTATTCTTGTGGGGTGCATATTACGAATGTGGGGAGAACACCAAATCGGATGAAACATATATATAGTATCTATAGCTATATCATAACCGATTTTCAACAAGTTTGATGTACTTGCTTCTTGGCTATTTGAACGAATATTACACAAAACAATGATGTATAGCTCAGAAATACCTTGGCCAAATTTTATTGAGATCGGTCCAGATTTGTGTATAGCTATCATATATATGAATGAAAATTTCTCATTTCGGTCTATGTATTCATATAGCCCCCATAGAATGTACTTCCCGATAGTCGGTATTTTGATGGTTATAGCCAAAATTTTCAAGGGAATTGTCTGAAAATCCACACAAGGAGTTCCTTCTGAGTACTCTACCCCCTGGAATAAAATTGTTTATATAGGTCCACGAATCGCATACCCCCATGTAACTGTATTCCCTGTACACTCCGGCATTCACCGAACATTTTTCAAATTTCGTATTTGTAGGTCGTAAGGGGTACTTCAACCTATGACGAAACATTTTTTATGCAGGTCCACGTCTTTGTATAGCCCGCATATAACGTTTTTCATTTGAGCGGTATTCTTTGATTAAATTTTTTAAAAAATTTTAAGCTCCTTCCAAAGTTTGGTCGGACGAACTTTTTTACTTGTTTTACTAGTCAAATGATTTTTTTTTTATTTTTTAAAAATATATTTTCAAGGACAATATACACATGAATTTAAAATATCAAATATGGTTTCGAATTCTCATAATCACGACAGAGGACTTGAAAATAAGGCAATTGCCACGGAATTTTGCATTGTTTTGTTTCTTTGGTCACTTTCGGGCTTAGCAAAATAATAATGGCAACAATATTTGTTTTTAAAACAAATATACCAATGAAGGCGGATTTGTTGTTGTTCAAACGAGAATTTGTGTTCCCAACTTTCTTACATAGAAAAGAAAATACAATTTTGTTTGGCCTCGACGTTTGAATGGCTAGAAGTTTAGCTCTCCGAACTACTATAGACTAAAATAACCAGAATTTTTTTTTTCAGATTTTCTATTTTGTATACAACATTTGTAAGGAAATACCAAAATGAAGATAAAATCATCAAAATACCGAATAAAGGGAGGTGCCTCTATGAAGATGTGTATTTTCTGTGATAGGAAGTGGTAGCCACTACGAACTCTAAATTCTAAATGGTTAAATCAAAATACCTAAATTCTATACTATACCAAAACTTTGACCTATATGAACAGTTCTCAAGGATGTTTCCTACACAAACTGCCAACGTACAGCAAATTTGGGTTAAAATTGTCACTGAAAAAACAAAAGGCTTTAAATCTGTTGGTATAGTTATATGAATGCTATACAAAAACGGCCCATTTCAAATACCCAAAAATAGACCTAAGTAAAAATATATCAACCAACCTAATTTCATTCGGAAGCTAGAGAAAATTCCTGAACTTACGAACTTCCATAAATCGACATAGAATTTTATGTTAATCAAGAATATTGCAATTTTATGGGGTCCAAAATGTGTAATAGGTTTAAATACAAAATGATAATCTAATATACCCTCCATTCTATATTGGAGGTTATAAAATGTCATATATTTGACATTTATAATTATAAGGCATATAACCTCTCTTTGACAACACATTACAAAAATGTTTGCAAATATACCATTATCGAATGCACTTAACAAGCTGGTTGAAAAATTCCGCAAATTCCTAGGTCTGTTTCTAGTTCAAAATAGTAAAATATCTTTAGATTGAAAATTATACTGCCTTAATTGCATGCCCTAAAAACACATTTCACTAACAATTATTTCCCATCATAAATCAAATCGTTTCTTATCGCCGAACTATGAACAACGATAACAATTTTAAAGTGGGCTACTACATTGCCATAATTAATGGCTGTTGATTTTTTTAATCTCCAATTAAAAAATGACTATTTTTAATTTCCCCTCATATAAATATTTATTTCATTTTAGATTAATCGACGAAGAGGAACGGGCTGCCCAGCTATCACCCGATAACGGAGAATTCTCTTGGACTCGTTATTATGAATTGGAAGATATTGAAAAGTGGTTAGATGGCGTTTTTGCAAAATATCCATCGGTCACGGAAGCCTTCGAAATCGGTAAATCGTACGAAGGTCGTACCATTCGTGGCATTAAAATCTCATATAAGAGTGGCAATCCTGGCATTTTCATTGAATCGAATATTCATGCTCGTGAATGGATCACATCGGCCACCGCTACATGGTTCATTGATCAGCTGTTGTCCTCCTCGGATCCCGAAGTTAGGAACTTGGCTGAAAACTATGATTGGTACATAATTCCGGTGTTCAATGTTGATGGTTTTGAATATTCGCATAAAAAGGTAAGATAGTAATAGCGTACTGTGATGGTATAAGTGTACCAAAAAGTTGAACCCATTGTATTGGTTAAACGGATAGAGCTAGATTTCTGAATTTTGGAGTGAGAGTCGCTGATGGGGTGTAGGGCAGATGCTCAAAAGGATTTTCTACTTTATGAGTACTTAAAATACTGAAAAGCCCCAAATTTGGTAATATTTGGTTTTATGTGAACGGATAGGCTAAAATTTGCAGGTGGTATACGAATTAAATTGTCGAAGTGGGATTGGTATAGGGAGGTGATTTTAAAAATGTATACTAAATGGTACATTTGGATTTGGGTGAATGGATGGACTTGGAACTTTGAAATGTTGATATTGGGGTCAAGCTTAGTGTTTGGGGTAGAGATTTAAAGTTGGGCTTGGTACTAAATTTGGTATATGAGGAAAGGACTTTTTGTGATTCGGGGTAGACATATGGGATGGATTTTGAAAAAACAGTACTAAATGATATTAAACTTGGTACTTAAGGAGGGGATAGAGATGGAAATCTTTGTAGGATGGACGAACCAAAGGTTTTGTGGAAATTCGAACAATAAGTGTACCAAAAAGTACAAAATGCACTAAATTTTGTAGCATTTGAAATTATGTGAATGCATAAAGGTAAAATCGTGAATGGATACGGGTGAAATGTTTAAATGTAGAGGTCTCTCTAGAAATGTGTATAGGTACACTAAAAGTGCTACATTTAGCATACAGAGTGAGATGAAAAAACTGCAACAAAGCAAACCGCCATATTTTTGCATTTTTTAATTTTAATGAATGAAAGCAAAAAAATTTCGGAAATAGCATTAAATTTTAGAATAAGTTTAGATTTGTTCGAATTGGTCACCTTTGGCAGGAATTATAGCCTTCAAACGGCTAATGAAACCGTCACACGCTACCCGAATGTTGCTCTGCGGTATTTTGGCCCATTCCCGGCGAAGCTCTTGCTAGAGGTGATCGACATTTTGGTATTTTTTAGTGCCAACCTTGCTTTCCAAAATACTCCACACACAATAGTCCAACGGATTGGTATCCGGAGATTTTGGTGTCCATTGTGCTCTGGAAATGAAGCGAGGAACCTCATTTTGTAACCATTCTTGGGTGGTGCGTGCTGAGTGACATGGTGCTGAGTCCTGTTGGAATGTCCAAGGTCTGCGGAGAAAACAAAATTCGGCAGTTCACCACTTTCGGCCAAGCGAAGCAACTCTTTAGCTCTTTTGAGTCTATTTTTTTTCTGTTGCGGTGTTAGTTCTTGCCCTGGCTTTATCCCGAGCTCATTTTTCAATTTTTGCCGAATGGAATATTCCGATATATTCAGCTCACGAGCCATTTTAATGCCACTGCGACGCGGGTTTCGATCAAGTCGCTTCTTTACTTTTCGCCCACTACCTTGTAGTGTCACGGTAATGAGCGATGGTACGATTTATTCACATTTAAATGCTGGAATGCTCGAACGATAGCCACTTGTGGCCTTCCAACCAAATATAAAGAAATCATACTATCACGCTTGAATTCAATCACGAATAACTTTTTTTCTGGAAAATTCTCACAAAAATGCTTTTGTACGCTTGTAAACAATATATTGAGCTGTCACTGGAATAATTTTAACAGCTGTCGGACGAGTGGCTTAGAAATGACAGCAGTCTTAAGTTGGTTGCAGTTTTTTCATCTCACTCTGTATAGTGTAGGAATAGAACTGTAATTAGAACTTTTTGTATTGGGATCACTGTAGATGAAAAGGAGTCAAAAAAGGAGTTTGAAAGTTATGATTACTATAATGTGTACGGAAAGTACTGAATGGAACCAATTGAATGTATAGTGAAAAAGATGAGAAAGAATTGTTAATATTGGTTTAGGGAAACCCCTAAAAGACAAGGATTTCATGAAATCGAAAATTTAAAAAAATGTGGTGAAGTGGGGAACTTGCCCCTTTCTATTTAGGTTACTTTGTGATGTGAACTTTTTCAAAACGCAGATGCATGTGATATCTATTTTTCGCTCTTCTTTCATAATCTACCGAGTTTTGTTATGTTGCACAGGGTCATTAATTTTTTTCGTATAACTTCCGTTCCTAGGACCGTATGTGGCGCAAGACCCGCCAACCTGTTTCAACTTCCGATTGTATTGGTACCGATGCCAATCGTAATTTCGACTCACATTGGATGGAAAACGGTGGTGCCTCCAATAATCCCTGTTCGGAAACGTTTGCCGGTCCCACACCATTCTCCGAACCCGAAGCCAAGGCATTGGCCGATTTCGTTACCTCAATTAAGGATAAAATCAACATTTATTTGTCCTTCCATTCCTATGGACAATGGTTGTTGTCTCCATATGGACACACCAAGGATGAATTCCCCGAAAACTATGATGACCTATTGACCATAGGTGAATCATTTAAGACAGCCATCAAGAGCTTGCCCTATGAAACGGATTATGTACATGGTTCCACAGCTAGCGTCTTGTGTAAGTAACAATGGCGAATTCGCTCTTTTTCGATTTTAATGCAAAATTTATTTACAGATGTTGCCTCCGGTTCCACTGTCGACTGGGTATTCAATGAATTGGACGTTAAGGTTGGCTATACCATTGAATTCCGCGATAAGGGCCGCTACGGCTTTGTCTTACCTCCCGTGCAAATTTTACCCAACTGCCAAGAACTGATGACCGGCATGAAGGCTTTGGTGTCGAAATCAAAAGAATTAGGCTATTTGTAAATGTGTATGTGTGTATAAAATACGAGTGTTTTTATTTGTCAGAACCGTTATCGGCTCTCATTAAAATATTTGATATATGAGGAAAGTAAATCATCAATTTTATAACCTAAATTAGTTGAACATAGCAGTTTGGAAGCACCAATCATATTGCCAAATCGTATGTGGAAGTAAGTATTGCCGGAACTCCAGAAACTCAAGTCGCCATAACCATAAGAGAGCAAAATGTCCTGGAAAGAGAGGAAGATTGATTTAAACGAATTTGAATTGATGAGCAGGATTGAGCACCATAGGTCTGAGGTTTTTTCGTCTAGAGAAAATTTTAGAACCGTAGGTCTGAGGTTTCTTCGTCCAGAAAAAATTCAGTACCACCGCGGTACTGAGGTTTTTTTCGTCTAGAGAAAATTTTAGAACCGTAGGTCTGAGGTTTCTTCGTCCAGAAAAAATTCAGTACCACTGCGGTACTGAGGTTTTTTCGTCTAGAAATTTTTTTGTCTAATCATAGAAAAAAAACCTTAGTACCCCCAAGGTACTGTTTTTTTTTTCGTACAGAAAAAAAATAACCTACCTTAGTTATAGGATCAATGACATGAAATCCTTTACGATTGATGGCCAATAATATGGTCGGAGGCAAACTGTCATCGTTGGATTGTTGGACAACAAAAAACGTAGAACCAAACATTTGTTGTTCACTTAAAATAGCCAGAAACTTTTGCGCTGCAGAAGTTTCATTCGCACCATCTTGCAGCAGGAAATCTTTTATTTCAGCTGCTATTTGAGTTTTCCAATCTTGAGATTTTCTTTGTTTAATATATTCTTCGGGTAATAGGAATGGTAAAATTTCATTTGGTCGCTGTAGGGCTAAAAGATTTTCACCATGCTCAGCAATGTATATCAATGACGCCAGCGTCACTGCCTGTTCCTTGGAGATTTTATAATAGCCTGCCAAATATTTTGGCACTTCTTGGGGGAAATGGAAGATAACATCAGCATTGGCATCCTTGCCCGTTGCAGTGCTAAGCCAAAGCTTCTTCATAAAGTACAGCAAATAAGGTGTGGATTTTTGGACATCCACTGAACGCGAGGGTATATTCTGGACTATCCACTGCATTAGTTCGGTGACGAAATCGAAAATGAATTCATTTTCGGGTAGTGAGAAAACCCGATCACCCACTTTTACAAACAGACTGAAACCATCCAGATTTTTAAGTTGCAAGCGTTTACCAATGACTTGGATTAGATCACGGCCTCGTGTGAAAGATTCAATTTCAAAGGCCTCGACTGTGTTGTCGGGGAAATAAATCTAAAATTGGAATAAAAAATTATTTTATATTTCCAGCTTTATCTCCACCTCCTTACCTTGTGATATATGTGCATAAAACGATTTTGTATACCCTCCACCTCAATAATATAGGGTGCATGTTTGCGCAACCCGTTACTAAGTGTACGCTTTACACGCTTAAAAGATTCCGTTGCCAGGACGTGTGTTCGAGTTTTCAAGAACTCCGCCAATTCCTTCATAACCATGGCCGAGGGATAAGTGACGCCGGTGGCCAAATACATTAAATCCCAACCACGTTCCTCGCTGTAGTTACCGGGATTGTCGGTCAACTGTTTCATAATTTGACAATACAGCTCATCGCGCAACGGGGCATGTTGTACTGCGGGTTGAAAAATCAAGTCGGTGTTGATTTGTTGTTTTCCACTCGGAACATCACCCATATACTGGAAAAAAATAATAAATAGGACTTTAATAAAGTGTTGGGGGTATTATAAGTTTGATTGGGCCAAAAATTCTGTAACACCTCGAAATATTGGTTTCCCACATAGGAAAGTATATATCTCACCGAGCTGTCCGTCTGTCCTATCTCGCCGAGCCGTCCGTCTGTAGCGGAAGCGGAAGTTAGCATGGGGCTAGAGCTTAGGGCTGGGCAGAAACCTTCCAATTTTGATGGTCAGTGGGTGAAATAGATCATATCATTTGTGTTAAATAAAAGTCAATTTTCAATTTGGTAAGGATCGGGCCACAATTTCAAGCCCGGGCCTAAGACCGTCTTTTTACAAAATGAATGAAATTTAGAAAACTTATGTTTGCGTTAGCCGGTGCCGGACATACCCAGAATAGAAAGACGCAAACCCCGGCCGCAGACCGACTACTTACAAAAAGTTTAAAATTTAAAAAATTTTGGTTCGCGTTACCTAAAGCAGAAAAAAAGTTTAAAATTTAGAAAATTTAGGTTCGCTTTAGCCGGTGCCGGACATACCAAGTAGATAAACTCTCAAGCCCCTGCCGAAGGCCGACTACTTACAAAAAGTTTAAAATGAAAAAATAGGTTCGCGATAGCCGCTGCCGGACATACCCACAGGAGAAAATCTCCATTTTTTCCCACGGCCGTTTATGTCCGCATTCGTTTTGGACATACCTATTATTATGGGGATTATATCCGCTACTTTCTGGGGATTATGACCGATATTTTCTTGGACATTTAATTATGGGGTTTCTGACCAAAAAAACGATCTTCACGAGCTTCACATACGAAATTTGAAACAATTCCTGTGAATATTGTACCTAAAATCATCAAAATATGGAATATCAGGAGGTTTCGTTTTATTGGGGCTATACGAAGACGAGAACTTTATGAACTTCAAATACGAAATTTGAAACTATTCTAGTAAAAAATGTCGCTAAAATCAACATAGCGAATATCGGGGGTATCGTTGTATGAGGACTATTCGATATTGTGGAGCTATATATCCAATTCTCTTCCAGGGGGTAAAGTACTTAGAAGGAACTCCTTGTGTAGAATTTCAGACAATTCCATTAAACAATTTTGCCAAATACAAGAAAATGCCGAATATCGGGAGATATCGTTATATGGGGGCTATGCGAAGATGTGAACCATTTTTTTGTTATTGGCTGTAGTACCCATTACGAACTATAAATACTAAAATTGGAACAACTCCGGTGAATATTGTCCCTAAAATCATGAAAATACCGAATATCGGGGGGTACCGTTTTATAAGGCCTATTCGACATCGTGAAATTTATGGACAATTTCCTTTCAGGGAGTAAAGTGCTTAGAAAGACTTCTTGTGTGGATTTTTAGACAATTCCATAAAAAAATGTAGCTAAACTCATTAAAATACCGAATATTGGGAGGTACCGTTTCATGGGGCCTATACGATATCGTGGACCTATGAATAGACAATTCCCTTCCAATAGGTAAAGTACTCAGAAGGACCTCCTTGTGTGGATTTTCAGACAATATCATTGAATCATCAAAATACCGAATATCGGGGGTACCGTTATAAGGGGGCTACATGATATCGTGGACCGATATAGCCAATAGAGACAATAGACTGATCTGTGCTAAATTTTAGCTTTCTACCCTTATTAGTTTTGACTCTAGCGTGATTACAACAGACGGACGGACGGCCAAGGCTAAATTGTTAAAAAAAATTACGCTGATCAAGAATATATGTACTTTGTTAGGTCTATCATTATTATTTCGATGAGTTACAGACGGAATGACGAACTTCATGTACCCTCCATACTATGTATGGTGGAGTGTATAAAAAATCACAGCTGTGATTGCTCACTTTATCTCATGTGTCCGCTCAACGCTTGTTGCTAAACAAAAGAAACGTTCATGTTTGATTCAAACTGATTGTTCGATCCGATGCAAAAACGATATTTTTTTGTAGAACACACCAACCAAGACCGAATGTAATTCAAACTCGTTGCAGCCCTCTGGCACTTATGTTTGTACATTGATCTGTTCAGCTTATGTGAATGTCAAAATAATGTTGAGATAGGGAAATTCCCGCAAAAAGTATTCTCACTCGTGCCAGAATTACGACCATGAGATGTTTCGTGAGATACATACATTATGAGAGAACTGAAAACAACTTGAGGCGAGCGCTGTGTTTGTAGATCTGTACATAAATGAATGGATTGCGTATGAGTGAACAAACACAACAATCGAGATTTACTTTCAGTTTTCTGCCATATTTTAAATCGAAAAGTGCATAAAAACAAGGTCGAAAAAAATCGAATAGCGAGGAATTTTGTTCTCTCTTTGTGTACATATGTATATAAATGTGATTCCATGCATCAACTCAACATTTAATGGACGAAAGATAAAATCTAATTTGTGTACTGTCCATCCAGCCATAAGCTTATGAATCCTACATTCTCAGAGCATCTCAGATTCTAAAAAAATTGCTATGGATATGTCGGAAGTTGAACAGTTTTTGTTGCAACAAATTAAAGAGGAGATGGCTACGCCAAATATAACAGCAGAATATTTGCAAGAAGAAGAGGAGAAAGAAGCCAACACTTTTTACAACATACAACACGAGTATGAGGACAAAGAAGAAAATGCAGATAATTTCGATAACGACATCCAAGACATTTTGGGATTGCGTCCACATTTGCACATTCTCACCTGTTCGAATCATCAAAGCGAGAGAACAGATATCCAAATGAGAGATTTCCATCTCAAGCTTTTACAACATATGCCGGATGATTTTGACTTCTCCCATGCGGAGACAACTCAGGAGATTTATGCGAAATTGGAAACGAACTCATATCCCAGAAATGCCTGTCTCTTGATAGCGTTGCATGTCGAATGCTACTGTAAATCGTACATATTGCTGCAAGTACTCAAAAGGATGCGAAACAATCCACATTTGCGTTATAGAACCAAAATCGTTTTGGCCAGCTACGATGTCAAACGAATACTGGGCGAGACCAATGAACCATACACGAATTTAATTTTGCAAAAATTTCCCCAATGGGGTAGCTGTAATAGATATTCATATTTCTATTATGACCCAATCTCATGTAGCACAGAGCGAATAACATTCGATGAGGATTCAATCAAAAGTGAAGGCTATATTTTGAACGATCATCACATTTTCCGGCAATCTTATGTCGAACATACACTTTTCATGCAATTTGGAATTGAAAGCTTCGGGGAGATTTCGAAACAAATTTATTTTTCGGGGAAGAGAATTGCCGGCAATCGTCAGAAATCTGTTAAGGAAATATGCACAACGAAAAGGTTCCACTGTAATGCCATTGTTTACTCCTCATCGGATGCCGATAACTATGTTTACAGTGTAAATCCGGCATTGGCCATTATAATTAATAATTACTATTTCACCAGTAGCGTGCGCCAAGGTAGTGAAGAAGATGTTCGCCGTGTTATAAGAGAAATGAGAACAGCTCAAATTCCATTTATTCTAATTCAAGATTGCACACAGCGGGAATATTTCAAAATTCTGGATTTCCTCAAACATTGCAATTTTCGACCTTTGAAAACCTTTATATAGTATTTCTAATGTCCCATGGCGATTCGGGTAATTTAATTTACACCCATGACGGGCATCTACACCTCTTTGAAGACATCATCAAACCCCTTGAGAACAACCAGTCTCTGACAAATACCGAAGTATTGGTTGTGTGTAATTTTTGTCGTGGTCAAATCGATTACGAATATGCCAGCTATTTGGATTTGAAAAACATGCAGTCAACTTCAAGCCCACTTTTAGGGGAAAATTTAACCCTTATGTTCAGTGTTCCCGATGGTGTGGCCTCACCGCGACATCCTCAATATGGCAGTCCCTTCATGGAAATATTTTGTGACACATTTCGTTCCATAGAATACCACAACGAGGATTTCCGCAAAATGCATGAAAATATTAATCAAACTTTGCAGGAAGTCGATTATTATCAGGATGTTGATAAATGTTCCGACATTATAATGGGTAACTCAGAAATATGTCACACCCTCTCAAGGTTGCGTACAAGAGCTGATGATATGCTGAAGTTGATCAAACAAATTTTCAAAGATTTTCCCAGGTTGATATGTCAAGAAGAAGAATACGAAGGCGCCGAATATCCAAATCGTCTCAAATCCCTTTTCTATGTATGTGGAATTATTCGAAGTGTTTCAGAGACTTTTCCAAGAGAATATTTCATGGATAAATATTTTAACAGTGAATCTGATTGGAATATCTGCCAGTAATGATCTTATTCCATTTTTTCAAATTTTTGTATTAAATTATAAGAGTGCATTGTAAAAAATCTAAGCGCTACAATCCTATGTAAGACAGAATTTGGACTATTGATGCTATAATCATTGATTAAGTTATTCACAATATATAATGTTTTTCTCAATCGTATAAAAAATCTGGAAAACATTTTTTGAAAGATTGCTGAAGATAAAATAATGAATACTCCCCCCATTTGGAACGAATTTGGCAATATTCAGGAAAATAAAATTCGTTAAAAATTCTGTTAAAATCTTAAAAATGCCGAATGTATTGGGGCTATACGACTACGTGGACCTGCATAGGCAACTTGTGTCATAAACCATTACAATACTAAAATACGAAATTTGACGCAATTCCGATTAATAACGTCGCTAAAATCATCAAAATACCGAATGTCGGAAGGTTCCGTTATATTGGAGCTATACGAAGACGTGGAACTGCATATACATTTTTCCGTTATAGGTTGAAGTACCCATTACGAACTTAAAATATCAAATTTAAAACATTTCCGGCTAATAATGCCTCTAAAATCATCAAAGTACCGAATATCGCGGGTTGATTTATATGGAGGTCATCCGAAGACGTAGACTGGTACAGATAATTTTCTGTCTTAGGCTGTAGTATCTACTACGAACTTCAAATACCAAATTTGAAACAATTCCGCAGAGTAATGTCTCTAAAATCAACAAAATACCGAATATCTGGAGGCACCGTTATATGGGGGCTATACGAAGACGTGGAACTGCATATACATTTTTCCGTTATAGGCTGAAGTACCCATTACGAACTTCAAATATCAAATTTGAAACAATTCCCGTGAATAGTGTCGCTAAAATCATCAAAATACCGAAAATCGGAGGTACTGTTATATGTAGGCTACACGAAGACGTGGACCTGCACAGACAATTTTCTATCTTAGGCTGAAGTACTAGTACGAACTTCAAATACGAAATTTGAAACAATTCAGGTGAATAATGTCGCTAAAATCATGAAAATATCAAATATCGGGAGGTAGCGTTATATGGGGGCTATACCAAAATGTGGACCTACATCGCACATTTTCAGTACAAAAGTCGTACAGACAGAGTATACATTTGAGTAAAATTTTATCAACCTACTTCATTTCGTTAAAAGCTAGAGTGATTTCCACAGATGGACGGACACCGCTAAATCGGCATAGAATAAAGCTGATCAAGAATATAGTTGTGGGGTCTAAAATGTATATTTCGAGGTGTTACAAACGGAATGACAAACTTAACCACCATGGTATGAAGGGTATAAAAAAGGGGTAGACTTCGGAAATTAGCAGCAATTTATAGACCAGCAAATACAAGGGAGCTGCAATAACCCATATTTTTTCCGTAATGAAATAAGGTTATAGACACATGGAACGGCCCTCTTCCTGTGCCCGCGGCAATTATTAAATTTAAAATAACAGATATGAGCTCCACATTTGGGAAAATATATCGAATGTGGAATTGTGTAGGCAATGTTTTAAATACCGAATTCTAAACAATACAAAATGATCAAAATCGGAAGGTAACTTCATAAGGGGCTAAGTAAAACGTAGACCTATAAATATCGAATTTTAAACAATTCCGTTCAGAAATGTGGTTAAAATCATCAAAAGACCAAATACGAAAATCCATATAATTTGATTGGTTTAGGTGATTATTTCGATGGGCTACAAGAGGAATGACAAATTAAAAATGCTTTTCTGACTTACCTTCAAAATATTTTGAAACATTGTAACTGCCATATCAAAAAGTTCATAGTCCTGTTGTAACTGCTTCAACAGCGGTGCTTTGAGTAATGCTCGAGAATGACGCCACAGATCATCGCTGTCGGAACGAATTGCATGCAAGCTCGAAGAAGTAGAACCTCTGCGTCCACTAAAAAATAATCAATTATTCAGCATTTTTTTGGATAAATACAATGTCAGTCAGGTGGTGTGTACCTCAAATTATTACTACGAAAATGTTCTGCAGCAAATTTACTCAAGTTATGCATTTTCTGTCGCTGTATGGTGTTGTATTTCGAGCGAATTGGCTTGTTTGGAACACTTTCAAACATCTCGCGATAAATTTTCAAAATTCTTTCCGTTGGCTTTGTTAGGCACGCCAATATGACAATGGCTTTCGGCGAAAATTCTCCTTCTATGTGGTTACATACACCTGTGAATATGGCATTTTCATTTTCCATAATCTGTCCTCCGGTCACACCATTTGTCAACTCAACAAGATCTCCTTTTTTCAGTGCCAGCCCCTTTTCACTATTTGGCAATTCATCAGCCGGGTTTACCTTATCCACGGCTATACAATAACGAGATCTCTTTTTCAAATTATCAATCATATAGGAAATAAGTCGCTCCACATCCTTGGCCTCATAACATTTGAAGGTGAAATTTTCATTTTGTACCGTTTCCAAGAGGAAAGTGTCCACCGGGTTACTCTCATCCGATTTACTGGCGACTTTTGTAATTTCTGCATATGAAAGTTCGGCCAATATTTGTTCCATTTCATCGACAAAATAAACAGCATTGGAATTTACAGCTATCACTATCTGATCTGTTTGAAGTTGTGGTCCATCCACCCGAACAGCTTCATAGAATCTAGAGAATAACATGGGCCATGTCAAATGGGCATATAGACAGATATCTTCAATAGCAGTTTGTTTGGGTGTTTTCAGTTTCACATATTCATGCTTCCGATAGGTTTCACGTATTAACTGCGTCCACTTTTGAGTGGACTCTTCACCGGATATAAGGAGTTCTTTGGGAACACTTTGTGGAATAAATTCGCGCAGAATCTGTAAAGAGGATATTTAAAGTTTGAAGCCAATCTTAGCAATGCGATTTAAAAAAAATTAGGTTTTTCTGGACCGTCATCAGCTCGCCGGACGTATCTATAGACAACCTCAAAGGACGTCTCCATAGACAACCTCAAAGGACGTCTTCATAGACGTCGTGAAGAACGTCTCCATAGACGTCGTCGTGAATGACGTCTCCATAGACGTCGTCGTGAAGGTCGTCTACAAAGGCGCCCTTCAGGTCGTCTATGGAGACCTCCTTCAGGTCGTCTATGGAGACGTCCTTCACGACGTCTACGACCTAACGGGCGTCTCTATAGACGTCCTCAGGGACGTCTCTATAGACATCCTCAGGGGCGTCTCTAGAGATGTCCTCAGGTGCTTCTCTATTACGTTATGTTACATGTTCATGTTACAGAAATGGTTATTTACCTCATCCTTCATTTCATCACCATGTTCCGCATAATACTGCAAAGCACATATCATGGCTATATCTTTTTCCGAGCGACAACGATACTCCCCGAAATTCAAGCCTCTGCAAATCTAGAAAATTTTAAAATTATAACAATTTTTTTCCAGAAACATGTCCTTCAAAAATGCTCTCACCTGCTTATAGACCAAATATGCCGCCAATTTATCCTGTCTTGGATCATACCAAGAGCTAAACATTTCCTTGCGAAAATACAATTTCCACAACGCCTTGCGTTCATTTTGACCCTGTTCCTTGGCATACTGCTCACAATTGGAAATGGCATCCATAATGTGTTCGCTACCATTTCCTAATGACATTATTTTATCCGCAATTGAAATTACTAAAGAGAAACCAAAATTATCGATGAGACCCATATTGGCGGATAGTTGTTGTATGGCCTCTGCGGCTGTAGAAGCCGAATCGATTTGTAATTTCTTGGCGGAACCGTCCATTAGATAGATATCCAATGTGATGGTTGATTTGTTGCGAGTCGATTGTAGTTCCAACCATGATGGTGGTTGGGTTCGCGGTCCATTTTGTAGGGTTCTATTTAGGCGATTTTCACAATACGGCCCGTAAAGTTCGGGACCATGTTGCAGGAAACATTTCAAGAAGTTAACAAATTTTGCACTTGGCGGAAAACAGCCAATACACAACGACAGCAAAATCCATCCCTTGGCAAAGGAGGTGCGATAGGGATTGTTGGTCAATTGTTTACAGATTTGGGCAAGAATTTCATCTCTGGCGAAAATTTTAGAAAATAAAAAAAATATTAGAATTTGTTTATTTTCATTTTGTTTTAGCACTTACCTCAAATTCGGTCTCAGGATACCATGGCCAATGATAAAATGTAATTTTTCCAAATTACTCATTCTCGTATTCAACACCTGATGATAGTATTCAATTTCATTGGTATTATCCAGGGCTTTCCTTAGAATATCGGGTAATTTGGTTTTCCTTTTCAAGGTTTTCCGTATTAAACGACGATGTTGTTCCTGATCTCCCATTGTGGCTAAAGCTTCTTGAAATTCTTTACTTTGCACAGTTGAACGGCTGAGAGTTTGTGTCAGCCGTTGCATGACATTTGCTTTCACAGTACCGCCAGCGGGCGCATCATCATCCCCATCCTCGCTATATCTTGCCTCAGCCATGTCGCCCATGAAACGTAATATCATTATCCAAATGGACTGTGATTAAAAAATACAAAATAGAATAGTTAATATATTTTATTTCCATAAATAACTTCTAAGAATTAGACACTGAATATTAAATTCGATATATATTTTTTTTAATATTTTTAAACGCTACCTTGTGGCACATTTTGGGTGAAAATTATTAATTGTTAATTATTACGAACGAAATTTTCATACTTTTTCCACAACCTAAAGTAACTTTCTAACGATCCTCTTTCCCTTAATATTTCAGAAATAATTGTTGAAATCCAAATTTGGAAAGCTTTCAATTCGTGTCAAACTCGTACTTTTGAACGTAATTTCCAAATTAACCATTGAAAGCCAATCGGCGTCAACCTTTTACCACAGATCACAATCAAATGACAAATCGCATTTTTTTTGGAAAATTATAAAAAATGTCACCCAACGTACCCAACGTACTCGGCAACTAGACGATGAATAAATAAATCAAATTATTTATTCAAATATCGTGCTATTATTAAATGAGACGCGTGTTGTCTCATTGTATCTTCAATTATCATATTTGCAATTGAACATTTATTTTTAGCTTTCGTGCTGTGCTATTTCGCAGTGTGCGCGTGTGTGTGAAACTTTATTTAGTTTTCCATTATTTAAGGCACGAGGTTTTTTATGAGATTCTCTTCCATTTTGAATATGTCACACATTTTCTTAAAAATAGCAGCAAAACCAGTAAAGAGTGGATTTAAAGTAGGGCTGGGATAAATCACAAGTTCAAGTTATCTTATGACTCCTTGTTAGTCACAAATCTTTATATTTGTAGAAAATGTTATGAAATGCGACGAGTCCTTAGGGACGAATATGAAGGGAGTGATTATGGTTCATTGTTAAACGAAGACAAATTGAACCTCGTCCGGTGTTGGACCCATGATACCACTGAGCAACACAAAAAGTAATTACAGGAAAAACTCTGTGGATGAATGAAAGTAAAGCTCGAAATAGAAAATATAGCGAAGCAACCCAAAATGGGGGGAGCAAATTTTCCTTTTAAATCACATTTTTGAAATATAAGGATTCTGAAATACTAGAATTAGATTCCTAGATTTCTTTTTTCTTCGAATCCCTACCTTATTGGTACTTAGTGTTTTCGGCAATATACGATATAATAACAATACGAGGATTATTTTGGTGGAACATTTTAACCTTCTAACGGAGTCAACAAAGTAGGCATTTTAATCATTTTAATATCCTCCACCATAGTATGGAGGGTATATTAAGTTTTTCATTCCGTTTGTAACACCTCGAAATATACATTTTAGACCCCACAAAGTATATTTATTTTTGATCAGCATAAAATTCTATTTCGAATTAGCAATGTCGATCCGTCTGTCCGTCTATCCGTACGTCCGTCTGTGGAAATCACTCTAGCCTCCGAACGAAATGAATTAAGTTGATAAAAATTTACTCAAATGTGTATTATTTCTGCAGGACTTTTGGTATTGAAAATGGACCATGTAGGTCCACGTCTTCGTATAGCCCCCATATAACGGTACCCCCGATTTTTGGTATTTTGATGATTTTAGCGACATTATCCACCAGAATTGATTCAAATTTGGTGTTTGAAGTTCGTAATGGATACTATAGCCTATGACAGAAAATTGTCTGTGCTGGTCTACGTCTTCGTATACCCCCCATATAACGGTACCCCCGATATTCTGCATTGTGATAATTTTAGCGACATCATTTACCGGAGTTGTTTGAAATTTGGTTATTGAAGTTCGTAATGGATACTACATCCGGAGACATAAAATGAGCCATGTAGGTCCACGTCTTCGTATAGCCCCCATATAACAGTACCTCCCGAGATTGGGTATTTTCATAATTTTAGAGACATTATTTACCGGAACTATTTCACATTTAGTATTTTAAGACAATGACAGAAAATTGCCTGTGCAGGTCCACGTCTTCGTATAGCCCCGGTACCCTCGATATTCAGTGTTTTGATGATTTTAGAGACAATATTTACAGGAATTATTTCAAAATTTGTATTTGAAGTTCGTAATGGATACTACAGCCTATAACAGAAAATTGTCTGTGCAGGTCCACATTTTATAACCCTCATGGATGATTTTAGCTACATCATAAACAGATTTTTTTCAAGTTTAGTATTTGAATATAGCTTATGACAAAAGTTGCCTATGCAGGTCCACGTCGGCTACATTCGTATTTTAAGATTTTAACAGAATTTTTAACGTATTTTATTATTTGGAAATTGCCAAATTTGTAACAAATGGTGGAGGGTATTCAAAGTTCGACCCGGCCGAATTTACAGCTTTTCTACTTGTTTTTTTTTTTTTTCTTAAATTGTTGGGATTTCCGTTACTAATGGTTGTTGCATGTTAAAATTTAAATAGAAATAACTGACTGAGAAACTGAACCGATCTCGATAAATTTTGGCAGAGGTATTTTCGAGCTGTATCTGATGTCCGGTATCAAATATAATTGTGGTGTAGTGCATATTACGCATCTAAGGGACTTTAACATCAAATCGGATGAAACATATAAATGGGCGGTATAGCTGTATCTGAACCGCTTTTCAGCAAAATTTGAAGTTCTTGCTAGGCTGAATTCCGTTGGAAGTGCCAAAACCCAATCCGTTCGGGCTGATATTAGACATTTGGCGCACAATAAACCAGAAAAAATAGCCCATACTCTTTAGAAGGGATCTTGTGTTGATGGAAATATTGAGATGTACCAAATCTGAATGGAATTGGATGTTAATTTCGCGTTTTATGAGCTTCATGGATATTCAAAATGCTGACATTTTGTGTGGGAGGTAACAGAAGGAGTGGACCGATATATCCCATCTTCACAGCAGATCTAGTGTTAGTAGAAATAATGTGATATGTGAAATATGAAGAGAACCTGGCGCTTATTTATTTCGGATTTTATAATTTTTTTACAAAGGAAGGGGACTTTAGCCAAAATGCTTATATCTCAAGAATACCTGGACCGATTTTTGACAAATTTTGTCAATTCAGAATGCCCTTTTGGTATAAAATGAAAAATGCACTTTTGGCATAAAATGATATTTTGTGTCATTTTTATACCCTACACTACAAGGTGGTCAGGGTATTATGTCTTTGTGCATTTGTTTGTAACAGGCAAAAGGAAACGATATAGACCCATAGTTCCTTTTGATGATCTGCATAGAATCACATTCTGAGTCGATTTATGCATGTCCGTCCGTCCGTCTGTCCATGTATTTTTGTAAACAAAGTGCAGTTCGCATTTATTGCCCTATCCAGATGAAATTTTGCACAAATCATTTGTTTGGCACAAGGACGAACCCTATTGAAATTGGAGATAGTCGGTCAAAATTTAGATACAGCTCCCATATATATCTTCGTCCGTTTTGCCTTTTATTGTGCACCAAACGTGTAATATCAGTCCGAATAGTATGGAATTTTGCACGTACGATCAGATTGGACCTGAAAATAAGTATGCCAAATTTGATTGAAATCGGTTAAGATATAGCTATGGCTCCCATATATACTGTTTTTTTTTGTCCTCCGCAGCCGTAATATGTACTCTGTAACAACAATATTTGGGGAAATATATTAAATACAGCTCAGAAATACATTTGTTAAATTTTATCTAGATTGGTTTAGATTTGGATATAGCTCCCATATATAACTTCGTCCGATTTACCTTGGATTGTGCACCAAACGTCTAATATTTGCCCAAATTGGATGAAATTTGTCACTTACGACCGAATTGAGTCTAGAAGCTAGAATGTCAAATTTGGTGAAGATCGGTTCAGATATAGCTATAGCTCCCCTATATACTCTTCATCCGATTTGTCATATTTGTGACCCACAGCCGTAATATGCACTCCGTAACAACGATATTCAGGGAAATATATCAAATACAGCTCAGAAATATCTTTGCCAAATTTTATCGAGATCGGCTCCGATTTGGATATAGCTCCCATATATATATATTTATCCGATTTCAAATTAATTGTGCACCAAATGGGCAATGCAAGTCCGAATTTAAAAGATACGAAGGCTTCGGCATATTTAGTCCTTAGAACTTTAATTGTTATGTGGAGCTCTACTAAATTAGCAAAGTGGTGTAGGGTATCATAAAGTCGGCCCCGCCCGACTTTAAGACTTTCTTTACTGGTTTTAATATATTTTATCGCATGGTATTTATTCAATTTGACTTATAAAATTGAAGTGTATATTTTGTAATATTTGTTCACCTTACAACACAGGTTGGGGTTATTATATACAGATTGCAATTATCGTCCGAATATAGCCAAAAATCCTAGACAAGAAAATCATATAGATGAGTCTAAATTGTAAAATGGACCACAACAACTATCAGAACGACGGAGTGCGTAAACATTGGGCAAATGTCCCTGGTCGAAAAGCTAAGGGTAATATCTGGGCAGGGCTCCATGGCATAGTTTCAAAAGCGAAATCGTCCAAAATGGATTTGGAGATAAGGGGCTTTCAACATATTGTAGTGTAGTAGGGTATCACATGGTCGGTCCCGCACGACTATAGTCCTTGCTTATTTGTTTTTAATGCGTCATATATACGGAAATGTTGAATAAATTTTAACTTCCTCCAAAGTTTTCCTAAAAATTTCAACTAACGCTATATAAACATTATAATCAGCTAATATATTCCCTTCTAATTATGCTAACTGTTATAATAGATTTTAGCCAAACAAATTATTGCAAACCTCACTTGTGGAATATGTTAGAGCCTTTTTTTAATTTCAAAAAAACTTTCCATTGTTTATAATTTTCGAGCAATGGAATAATTTCCAGTTTCGATTTCATTAAAAATTTAACACCAGTATATTATTTGGCGGAAATTATTATGGTTATTAACTTCACAAGTATTGTTTACAGCCGGCGTTTAGCTTAATATTTTAATTAGCACATCTGAACAATGCTTACCTGCGAGGCAATTTCGTCCAACGGCAAGTCATGATCAAGTAATGATTTTTTCAGCGGCTTCTTGCTATAATGACCAGTTACACCAGAATTGAAATAGGTTGCAGCGAATTTGGCAAAACTATATTCCGATGCATCGATATCGGGAACTTTGGTTTTGGGCAAGCGGATTGTGCCTCCAGTCGATGAATTTGTTTCAAGGGTTTTCTTCAAAGTCTGCGGACAAAAAAAAAAAATAAATTATTGAAATATTACATTCTAATTACCAACCACAACAATATAAACAAAAGAAAATGTCTCGTGTAAACAAACACCTTGACTCTGTTACTCGTACAACCCACAAAACACAAACATAGTGCAGTACACAAACACATTCAGCAAACAATAACACACACTGTAACAACAACAACAACGACAAATCTAGATCATAAATTATTAGTTTATTGTTTTCTTATTTTTTTGATGTTGTATTTTGTTATTGTTTTTCTACTTGACAAGAAATTATGATCGCTATTCACTTGTCAACGTTCTTTTCACTGTAGATCGTAAATATTTATCGGACTTGATGGCGGTCGCTTTAAGACTTTACTGATGCCATCAAATTTCTTTGATAGAAGTTAACTGTGGCGGTAGTTTATAACTCATATAAATTATGACAGCTAAATTTATCGTCTCTTGTATAAATACGAGGCGGGGTTATTTTCGTACAGTGGCTCAGTGCATTTGATGTAACAAAATTAATTTATGATATGATATTTATATCATACGTTTGTCATTCCATTTCTAACGTATCGAAATAATAATACTAAGAGAGTGGCATAACTCAAACCAGTAAGAAAAGATCAAAAGTCGGGCGGGCCCGAATACCCTACAACATTATGCGTATTTAGTAGAGCTAACGTAACAAAAAAGTATATATTCTTTATAAATTTGGCAGAGATATTTTCGAGCCGTATCTGATGCCCGGTATCAAACATCATTGTAGTGGGGTGGAATTAACGCATGGGAAGGACTTCAACACTAATTCGAATAAAACATATAAGTGGAAGCTATAGCTATATCTGAGCCGCTTCTCACACAGATGTCCAAAAATTCAGGTCATTTGGACTGGTATTTACCTTCTGGTGCACAATTAACCAGAAATCGGTTGAAAATATATATGGGAACTATATCTAAATTTGAACCGGTTCTCATTAATATCATTGGGTTCGTCCTTGGGCCAAACAAATAGAGGATGAGATTGAAAAACTGCAACTAACTTCAGTCTGCTGTCATTTCTAAGCCACTCGACCGACAGCTGTTAAAATTATTCCAGTGACAGCTCATTATATTGTTTACAAGCGTACAAAAGTATTTTGGTGAGAAGTCCTCCAGAAAAAAATTATTCGTGATGGAATTCAAGCGTGATAGTGTGATTTCTTTATATTTGGCTGGAAAATCACAAGTGGCTATCGTTAGAGCAATCCAGCATTTAAACGTGAATAAATCTTTTGTTTCTCGTACCATCGCTCATTACCGCGATAGTGGTAGCATAGCCCGACAGAAAACAGCAACATCAGCAGAAATTGTTCGAAAATCAAAGAAGCGACTTGATCGAAACCCTCGTCGCACTGGCCGAAAAATGGTACCCCTACATACAATTTTATAATTCAAGGATTGTCATCTATCAAATCTTCTAAAATAGGTAAATAGGACAAGGATTATCAAAATACCAAACATCGGTGAGTATCGTTATATGTGCGCAATAGGAAAACGTGGAACTAAATATTCAATGTTCTGCCACCGGGCTAGAACCCACTATAAACTATAAATACCAATTTTTATGAAAGTATTGAATATCGGCAGGTGCCGTTATATCGGGGATATACCAAAACGTGGACCTATACATACAATGTTTCGCCACACGAGCTAGAACTCATTATGAGCTACAAATACCAAAAATCGTGATATCGTGATTTCCACTATATTGGGTCTACGACGAATATTTAAGGATATTACAAATGGAATAACAAGGTTAATATACCCTCCTTTTTAGGCGGAGGGCATAATAATTTAAAAGAAATAAGCAAAGGCTATGGTCGTGCGGTGCCGTCCACATTATTTGAAGTAGAGCTTCAACATTTGGCAGAACAATTTGTATTATGTTTAGGATGGTTGGTATCGAAAATGATATATCGGTCCACGTTTTGGTATAGCCGCCATTTAAATTTGGTATTTGAAATTCGTAACGGATACTACAGCATGTGACAGAAAATTGTCTATGAAGGTCCACATATCTGCATAGCCCCCATATAACGGTACCTCCCTATATTCGGTATTTTATTAAATTATTAAATTTTAACGACATTATTCACCGGAATTGTTTCAAATTTGGTATTTTAAGTTCGTCATGGATACTACAGCCTATGACAGAAACTTTTAAGTGCAGGTCCACGTTCTGGTATGGCCCCCGTATAATGGTACCTCCCCATATCCGATGTTTTGATGATTTTATCTACATTATTCACCATTCGTTTTTTTAACGGTTTTTATTTTTTGAAAATTGCTAAATTCGTTCCAAATTGTGGATGGTGTTCAAGGTTCGGCCTGGCCTTACAGCTTTTTTAATTGTTTCTTCCTAAATGGTAGAGGGTATCAAAAGATACAACATATTGTTTAAATGTATGGTCACAAGGCAAGTGGATGAATTCTCCTTGAACTATCCACCATCTGTCGCTTTGAGACACTGTCTATACCTTCTGGTATGTTGCAAAAACAAATATCAGAAAAACGTTGATTTTTTTCTTCATTCATCCGTTAAGTGATAAGACACGTTGAACTATAAATTATTAGAGTAAATATTGAGTATCCGGTGATCACTCTTGTGGACCGAGGGGTCACACACAAAAACACAAGGCAAGTTGAGTGTAGGGGCACCAAGAGGCATAATTTCACACCTTATCGATCGATGTTTATGATGGGCTCTCCAAGTGGTCGCTCGTAAATAAATACATACATATGTTCGCCAACAATTTTAAATGTTAACATTTATGTTCGACCCACCACATTCATTGATTTATAGGTAGATAGATGCACGGATAAGAGAGTGCGACTAAATAAAGAGAGAAAGTGAGAATCAATGAAAATTCGAATTGGTAATGGGTGATTACACAAAAACAATTGACCGAGTGTGAGAAGCCAATGGACGCGTAAAGGAGAAAAAAACATAGAACGTAGAATTGATAAAATCAATATTTAGTTTAATACAAGCATATGGATGTGTGTATGTGTATGGTATGTGTGTATGTATATCTCAATACGTTTAAATATAGTAATGACTTAAGCCGTGCTATTATAGCAGTCAAATTTTGAAGGGTCTTAACCATTTCATTTCATTAGGTTTCATTTAGTCGTTCCCGGCGGTTGGTGTGCACAACACTTTGAAGTTACTTTGGGTTTGGTTGCAGCAGCCACGGATTCAGTGAGTAAGGATGGAGAAAACAGAAATAAAATATTTTTTTTCGAATTTGGGATACATGGAGTTTTATTTATTACGTAAGGATTCAGAGGATAAGTATTTATGAAATAAAGCGATTTAAGATATCGGGTGTAATACTTCGTAAAAAAAGGAATTTTTATGGTTGGTTGTGTTTTTTTTTTTTGTGTTGAAAATTGAGCATATATTCAGTGATGGTGAGTTTTATATCAAAATCATCGGGAATATTAAAGAAATGTTTAATTACGATGCATTGTAAAAAAACAAAATATTTTGGATGTTTGGTCTGTTCCAGATATTCAAAAATGCAAAAAATGTTCAACACCATAACGGATTTTCATTTTATGATGTCGAAGAAATGTAAATATATTAGATTCTTGCGGGTTTTGGAACTGAACAATTTTTGCTCTGAGTTGCACAGTAATCTTTAACTTTAGAAAAAAAAGTTCTTAAGTGAATTTCCAAAATACTATAAAAGGGAACGAAATGTTTTGCATAGCCATAGCCTTTAATTCCCTTCGCCATTAAAATATTTAAATTATCGGTTGTATAATCTATAAGTTACCGTTACCTGCGCTTTATTCAAATCCTGTAAGAGCGCTCAACACTTTTGCGAGTGTAACTTCAAACGATTTAGATTTTAAAATATGAAATTATAGCCACATTCACCGGTTCACTTGGATAAATACCAGACACCAGTAAAACGAATAAATACCTGGTATTTAGTCGATTTTTTATTGGTTTGTAAAATTTTTGCCTGTCTATAAAGAATTTAGCGAATTCCGATTTTAAATTTTTGGATAAATATCCGGGAATTTACACGTGAATTTACCTAAATGGTGGTCAAAAACTATTTTGTAGAAATTTCCTCAAACAAATTCATCATGCAGTGCTTTTTATACACTCCACCATACTCTCTGCCCGTCTGTCTGTTGTAATCACGCTATCTTTCGAATGAATTGAGATAGATGGCTAAAATTTTGAACACATGTTTATTTTTCTAGTAGGCAGTTTTCACATAGCCCCCATATAAAGGTACCTCCCGATATTCGGTATTTTGATGATTTCAGCGACATTAGTCACCGGAATTGTTTAAAATTTGGTATTTGAAGTTCGTAATGGATACTACAGCCTATGACAGAAAATTGTCTGTGCAGGTCCACGTCTTCGTACAGCCCCCATATAAAGGTACCTCCCATTATTCGGTATTTTTAGCGTCAATATTCACGGGAATTGTTTCAAATTACTTATTTAGAGTTCGTAATGGTAACTACATTCTGTGACGGAAAATTGTCTATGCAGGTCCAGGTCTTCGTATAGGCCCCATATACCAGTACCTCCCTATATTCGGTATTTTGACGAGTTTAGGTACAATACCCACCGAAATTGTTTGAAATGTCGTATTTGAAGTTCGTAATGGATGCTACAGCCCATGACAAAAAATTGTCTACGCTGGTTCAGGTACCTCCCTACATTCGATATTTTGTTGATTTTAGCTGCATTATTCACCGTTTATTTCAAGTTTTGAATTTGAATATGGTAATAACTTATGACAAGCAATACCCATGTAGCTGCACGTCGTATAGACCCCAATATATCGGCAATATTCCTTTTTTTTTTAATGTTCACAAAATTTTTTAAGGATTTTGTTTTTTGAAAATTTCTAAATTCGTTCCAAATGGTGGAGGGTATTCACAGTTCGGCCCAGCCGAACTTACTGCTTTTCAACATGTTTATAATCTTATGATACATTTCGTAAACAAAACCAGCAAGGAAAGGTCAAAAGTCGGGCGCAGCAGACTATGTGATACCCTACACCACTATGCGTATTTAGTAGGGCTCTCGTAACAAAAAAGTTCATATTGGGAACCTATGTGAAGTAGATCATACCCACTATGAACCAAATAACATTGCTGTATAGTTCATGATATGGGTTCGATAAGGATTATATTAAAAAATATTTATTGGAGCAATAGGTATACCGGACGGAGTTTCACCAAATTGTAAAATTCGGTTGAATATGGAAAAGTCTAATCAATTTGGGCTGATATTACATATATGGTGAGCAATATGGGAGCTATATCCAAATCTTAACCGATCTTAAAAAATTTATCATTATTATTATAATTTATGAGCCTTATTTGACATCTGGTACCAAATATTATTGTTGTGCAGTGCATATTACGCATGTGAGGGAATTAAACACCAAATCGGATAATATATATATGGGAGCTATAGCTATATCTTAACCGATTTTCACCAAATTTGAAGATCTTACTTCTAGACTAAAATCGGTAGGTACTGCCAAAATTCAGGTCATTTGGACTCAACTTGGTCATTTGGTGCATAATTAAATCGAAATCGTTTGAAGATATATATGGGAGCTATATCTAAATTTGAACCGATTTCTATAGGGTTCGTCGTTGGGTCATACAAATATTTTTTGGAAAATTACATCTCAAACTTACATCTCCTATCTCACTTCCTTCTCCATGTTCCCCATGTCCGAACTAGGAAAATCAAAACGTTAAAATCTTGCTCAAGTTATGTCTAGAGATTTTCATTATTTTCACAAGGGAATATATGGAGCAAGCGATGATGTAGTTCCCATATAAAGATAAGGCCGATTTATTGTATATTCAGAAAATTAACTGCTTTTGCCAAAGTAATTCTTGTAAACCGATTTTGAATTTTCTGCTCAGAGTTGGCGTTCTTGCTGTGGTCAATATCTTAAAAATACTTGCAATCTCACATTGCCAAATATGGGGACTATACCAAAACGTTGGCCGAGTTCAAAATCCTTTGGAACAAAGCTGACGAAAATCCTGAATTATAGCGTATTTTATATAACAAGTTGGTCAAATCTTAAAAAACCTGAAATGGAGTGGTGTCAAAAAATGGGGGATATTCACCATACACCAACGTATGGAAACGTACACCAAAAACATTTTACGGCAATCAACTTATGCAACAGCAAATCTCGGGGTGGGAAATCCTTAGTGGAGTTGATAGTATTCCGTTAGTAAATTAAAATCCAAAAAGGGGTTTTGGGTTCCCGGACCAAATTTTTAAGCCCCATTATATATTAAGCCCCATTAACCATACACAAAGGTAACCTAATATTTTACTCTACAGGGTGAATAAATCCTTTGAGTCTCGTACCATCGCTCATTACGGTGATACTGGTAGCGTAGCCCGACTTCAAGGAAGTGGACGGAAGAAAAAAGCAACATCAGCAGAAATGGTTCGAAAAGTAAAGAAGCGACTTGATCGAAACCCGCGTCGCAGTGGCCGAAAAATGGCTCGTGAGCTGAAAATATCGCAATATTCCATTCAGAAAATATTGAAAAATGAGCTCGGGGTAAAGCCATTGAAATTCCAAAAAGAGCAAGAACTTACACCGCAACAGAAAGAAAATAGACTCAAAAGAGCTAAAGAGTTGCTTCGTTTGGCCGAAAGTGGTGAACTGCCGAATTTGGTTTTCTCCGATGAGGAAACATTAGTTGTCCAGCAGTTTGTAAACAAACAAAATGATCGGGTTTACTTGCCAAAGAGGTCAGCTGAAAATGTGCACCTTCGGTTGGCCACCAGAACTCAAGCGCCGGTCATGGTGATGGTGTGGGCCGCCATAACAGCCGATGGTCGTTCTCTGCTCGTATTAGTTGACCATTGTATCAGAATAAATGCCGAATATTATCGCGTAAATATTCTGGAGGGTGTATTAAAGCTTTGGGCACGTAATCATAATTCGTGCCAAAGGTGACAAATTCGAACAAGTCTAAACTTATTCTAAAATTTAATGCTATTTCCGACATTTTTTCTTTCATTCAATAAAATTTTAAAACTGAGACTGATCGGTAACGTGCCATAATGTACACCTTCAGACCCTCAGTGACCCTCATGCCAGATTTTATATGTTGGATCAGCATTAAGCCTTCGGCCTAACGTGAGGGATTACGAATGGAATGACAAAATTAATATACACCCCATAGCAAGGTGTAGGGTATACGAATGTATTAAATACCAAAAAGTAACAAATACTTAAATGCAACAAAAGTGTTATTCAGAAGCCAGAATTTGTACAATGTTATTGTTAGAATTTCGACATGCAAAGAGATACTAAATATTGCACTATTGCGGCCACATGATTGAGGTAGAAGGCTAAAATTCAGGTTAAGTTTGTGAATGAGGCAGGTCGGTCCGCGTTTTCGTATAACTCTCATACAACCCTACTAAGACACATTTTCAAAGGGAATTGCTTAAATTTGTAATGGGTCCCACCTCCTGTGGCAGAACATTGTCCATATATCCTCGGGTTTCCCTTATGTTTCGGTATTTCCCGATATTCGGTATTCTGACGATTTTAGCCAGATTTTTCAGAGGAATCATTTAAAATTCGGTATAAAGAGTTTCTAATGGGTTCTATCTTCTGTGGCAGAGGACTGCTGGAATAGACTCATTATTTCTTTTATTACTCATAAGGCGGTTCTTCCGTTTTTTTGTTGTTGGGGATTGAAGCCACAATTTTTATTATACTCTCAGCATTATGGCTAAAGAGGATATTTATATATATATCATTTGGTACTGCCAAAACTTGCCTCATCGACATAACGGTTTTAGATCCCAGGTCTCTTTGGACCAAATAAGTTTCAGGACATTTGGAGTCGATCTGGGGGGTGTCCGTCCGTCCGTCTGTCTGGCTGGCGAACACGATAACTTTCGAAGCGAGTATCCGATTTAATTCAAACTTGGGGCAACGTAATATTTTTATCAAACTTAGATCGAGTTCGGAGATGGGCAATCTCAGTTCGCTCCATCATGTACCTTCCCCACAGAGGGTAAACATTTTGAATAATTAAAAGTCTTATAAAATTTGAAATAAACATCCGAATATCTTCAAATTTCACAAATTCCAATATTTCTATTAGACAAGATCATGTGGGAATATAAAATATATCGGATCACTCCATCTTGCACCTCCCCCACAAAGTTTCAAAATTTTGGATAATCATAACTCTTAAAAACCATGAAGCTCGCAAGGTCAAAACATCCAGTTTCTTTCAAACTCGGCACATCCCAATATTTCTATCAGCAGAAGATTTGACGTAAAGATGGAATATATAGGTCCACTCATTCTGATACCTCTCCCACAAAGGGTCAAACATTTCAATAACTTTATTTATCATAACTTGTGAAACATATTAGGTGTTCTTAAAGTATCGAAATATTTATCTCAACATGAGTTCTGATGTAAACTCCTTATTCACAAAAGATTAAAATTTTGATTGACAACTACTCGTATAAAATTGGAAATAAATGTTAGATCATCATTAAAATATACTCCCATTATTTTTATTACTATTAGACGAAAATTAATACATAGGTCCACTATATCTGAAACCTCACGTAGTGAAGGAAGTGGTCGATATAGTCAAAACCTGGCATGTGTAACGGAAAATATTGGCCAACTCCTTCCTACCATCCGGCGTAAATATTTTAACAATCATAAAGTGAGGCAATATTTATTTTTATGAATGGACATTGCCGGAGATTCTCATTTATTTTTTTTATTTTTTTAAACTTGGAATTTCAGAATGGTCGGTCCAAGTTTTGGTATAGCCCCCATAAAACTGTAGCCACAGAATTAAGGGCTTATGGTTGGTTTAGTCAAAATTTAAACCCGAATTAGCTTTAAATTGCCAGTTTGTGCTCTCAGTTTGCAGGAGAAATCCTTGCATAGAACTGTCCATATAGGCTAAAATTTTGGTATAGCCTCCATATAAATGTTCCTCCTGTTATTCGGTATTTTCACAATTTTAGCCACATTTTTCCTTAAGAATGTTTCAAATCAGGTATATAGAGGTTGTAGTTGGTGCCCCTAATTACAGAAAATTGCATGTACAGACCCACGTCTTTGCATAGCCCCCATATAACGATATCGCCTGACATTCCGTATATTCACGACTTCAGCCATACCGAAATTGTTTTGAATTTAGATTTTGGAATTCGCAATGGGTACCACATCCTATGATTGAAAATTACCTAAAAATGTCTACGTCTTCCTTTTTTCCATATGATATAGGATATTAAAAGTTCGGGCGGACCTAATTTATCTGTTTATACCCTACACCACATAGCGGTAAGGGTATAATGTCTTTGTGCATTTGTTGTAACATGGAGAAAGAAGCGAATTAGACCCATTAGTTAGTTAGTTACTCTTGAGGATCTTCATAGAATCACTTTTTGAGTCGATTTATGCATGTCAGTCCTTCCATGTATTTTTGTGAAAAAAGCATGTCGCTTTTATTATCCGATTGGCGATAATCGAATCAGATTTAGATATAGCCCCATATATCTTCAACCGATTTCGGGTTAATTGTGCACCAAATGGCTAATATAAGTCTAAATGACCTGTTTTTTGGTACGTCCCACGAATACGAATTCAATCAAGAAGCAAGCTAATCAAATTTGGAGAAACTCGGTTCAGATATAACTTTAGCTCCCATATATATGTTTCATCCGATTTGGTGTTAAAGTCTCTCACATGCGTAATATGCACTCCAGGAGAATGATCGATCGATTCAGATTAGGATATAGCTCCCATATATATTTTTATGCGATATCAGGTTTATTGTGCACCAAACGGCTAATATCGGCCTGAATTTTGGCAATTACGACTTAATTTATCCTATAAATCAGTATTTCAAATTTGGTGTAAAACGGTTCAGAAATAGCTATGCCCTCGTATATATGTTTTATCAGATTTGGAGTTTAAAGTCCCTCACAGAGGTAATATGCATCCTACAACAATGATCTTTGGTACCAAATATAAGATACAGCTCCGAAATAAGTGTATCAAATTTTGTCAAGATCGGTTCATATTTGGGAATAGCTCCCATATATATCCTCAACCGATTTCGGGTTAATTGTGGACCAAATGGCCAATATCTGTCCAAAAGTTCTGAATTGTGGTACCTCCGACCGAATTCAGACTAGAAGCACGTACATAAAATTTGGAGAAAGTCGGTTCAGATATAGCTATAGCTCTCATATATATGTTTCATCCAATTGTACCCCACAAGAATGTTATTGGGTACCAGATATCTTATAGAGATCGAAAGTATTTCTGCCAAATTTTTGTCGATATTGGCTATGATTTGTATATAGATTCAATATATATCCCTAATCCAATTTCAGCTTGTATGTGCAAATAGTGGCTAAATCAGCCCAAATGGAGTGAATTTCGGGACGTACGTTTACATTTTGTGTAACTCGGCTCTGATATATATTTTTTTTAATATAACCTTTCTTCAAGTGATATCATGCGCTCTATAGCAAACTATAACTGTTTTAAAGTCCAATGTTGATGGGTGGTATGATCTACTTGAAATAAATTATTTTGTTACGGGAGCTCCACTAAATATGCATAGTGGTGTGGGGTATCATATAGTCGGCCCCGCCCGACTTTTGACTTTTCCTTACTGTTTGTTTTTATTTGTTCTAATGCAAATCCATTTTTCATCTGGTCCCTTTTGGGTCCACCCTGGACCTCTAAAAATAGAACAACATCAAATGTATGTGTGGAGGAAGTTGAGTTTACTGAGATCACGCTTGAGGACTATCTCCAAGCGAGCGCCGTTTAAATTATACAAATTTTCAAAAATATGTAGCTTGTAAATACCGTATTTCCTCGCTTGGTTTGAATGATTGGTGATGGTAAGGCAATGCCAGCAAACAAACAAATTAAATGAAATAAAATAACAAGAAAAACTAAACTACATTGTCAAATTGTGCATTAAAGCTAGCGCCACCACCACCATGATCATCCACCAAAGGCATCTAAGGTAGAAACACAATGAAGCAGTTAATCCAAACAACTGGGTTAGTTCGTGTTTGCCAAAAAAGACAAATCCCTATGTTTGTTTTAAGAGTGTTGCCAAAGCAGCTTCATTTTGTTTCTCTCTTAAAAAATCAATACCAAAACGAAAGCACACAGAAAAAAACATACACAAAATACAAACTACAATTTTGTTTTTTTTTTTTTACAATTAGCATGTCATGGACATAAATATATAAAATTTTATTTACAATAAATAATATACAATCATTTTTTTTTTTTTTTGCAATAATCGGTTTGAGGTAATTTCATTGTGTGGCTGACAAGAATAACAACAAAACATTAAAAAGAATTAAAAATTAATAAATTTAAATAAATATTTATACAAATAATTTAACAAAACATATAATCCTGGAGCGGCAGAGGGAGGGAGACAGGTAAAAAAAACTTATCGCTACAAAAATAAACATTAATGAATTGCAAACTACTGGTGAAGCTGATTGGCTAAGTGCCTTGTGTGTGTGTGTGGGAAAGCGGAAAATACTGGCACAAAATGAAATGAATTTTTAATACCACCAACCCAACCATCCAACCACCAAACCAATCGATCGTCAAGGCTTTGAGAAAGGCCTCATCAGTATTTCATTTGGCTTAAGAAAAGAAAAAACTGATAATTTTTCCAAATGCATTTACTGCCCGGCATACAGGGAGCAAGAGCGAAAGAGAGAAAGGGGCGACAGATTGCACTATCTCTAGTTTTGTATTTATTTACAAACGTGTCTGATTTGCATATTTGCGTGGCGGAGGTTGAGGCACTGTCGATTCGTAATAATTTACCGGACGCGATAACAGTTTTGTGGGTATTATACGAGGTTTACTTAACACTTTCTCGAACATTTGCGATTTCTCTTTGACATTCGGCCCCACAGGGCCACTTACATCGGCATCGTTGAGGAAGCCAAAGACATCATCGACAATCTTCTTTGATGACTCGACATCAATGTAATTGTTATTGTTAAAATCTTCCTGTGGTCGAGCGTGGCCATTTGTGATGCGTGGTCTGGGCTCAGGACTCTTTTGAAGTGGATCAATGCCCTTCAATCGTTTCTGATAATTATCCTCGGCATGTTGTTTCCAGCGACGTTCACCTTCACGGCGATATTGCTCCTCCTCCTGCTTCCGTAGGGCTCGCAATTCTTTCAGTTTAACCAAACGCTGAGCATATTTGGCCTTGAATTCTTTGCGTGCCAGATAACCTCTACAACGGGCTTGCAGCAAAGTCACACGTCTTCGCAGCTGGGCAAAATCGTAGGTTAATTGACGCGATTGCACTTTGGCCGCCAGACGATGGAATCCTCTGTGCATGAGTAAAAAGTCTCGGCGCGGTTTACAGGCTCTCCAATTTCTTTGGATAACAATTGCAGCATTGCGATATTTCTCCAAATAACGCTTGAAGATGAGGCGACGTACCGCCCTCTGAATGGTAACGATGGCTTTGAGTATGGCCCGTGATCTTTCCTCCTCCAATATGACATCATCGCAATCTTTGAGAAAGACTTTGGTCAAACCGAATTGATGATCAGATTTCAGTGATAATTCATTATGGCAAATATCCTCGGTCACTTGGCGATAGTTCACCTTGTCCAGGGGGCCAAGGCCACGCATTAGAACACGATAGCGTAGCACAAATTCCTTGTACGTATGGCGTATGGGATAGCCGGCACGTCTGATGCGGGCCGTTTCCATCATGCCGGAATAGCGCAGCTGGCGGACACATAGCTCCCGATCAAATTGCTAAAAAAGAACAAAAAATAAATCAATTATTTTATATTTTCTCAAAAAATTCTCTCACTTACATTCGGTTGCTTGTTCTCATTGGGTTTGATGCAACGTATAAAGAAGGGATGGGCAGCCGACAGAGTACGCATCAACAACTCCAACGAGTTACGAAATTTCACCGACAACGTCACCTGTTTCTTAATCGTATCGAACGGCACCGTCACAGGGAATATTTGTTTCAAAAATTTATTCTTCGATTTGGCAATCATTGTATTCAGATCCATACTAAACGAATCCCGATTCTTTTCCAAAAATCCTTGGGTATTATACATCACAACACCGGCATAATGCTTAATGCCGAACAGAGTATTTGATCTGGATTTGGTTTTGACATAAATCGATCGATTACCATGCTGAGCATGCAGTTTTTCGACAAGCGTGAAATCAGTGCCCTTGGGGAATTTCGATTCCTCATCGATTAGAGACATTATGTTGATCGCTTTCATGCCGATTAAATCCAAAACATCTTGATTATCTTGAAATTCAATGTGCTGCCAACTAATGTTTTCCTGTTGATATTCCGATTGTTCCATCTGTAAAAGAATAACCATAGTGAGATATTACTTCAATATATTTTAAATATATAGGCTTTAAAAAATTCCTGAAATTATTAAATTAAATTATAGTTAAACTGGTTATGTGACTTGGTTTCATAAATCCTCCTGTCTCATAAGGGTAAATGACGACGGAATTCGAGCGCGACTTTGACTATCACTTAATATGACATGAGTGGATAGTCGCGCTCGAATTCCGTCGTCATTTACCCTTATGAATTGACATTAATATGGCATGCAACGATGGCAAACTGATTATGTATCCCCACCTCAACTTCCTACAAAAGCAGTTCCGGACAATGCATCATTTCTCCAATTTAATTGTGATGGTCTCAGAGGTAAGATCAACGAAATTGTAAGCTTTATGAGTCGGAAGAACATCAAGGTCGCAGCGATCCAGGAGACGAAGCTGAGTACCACCTGCAGGCTTCAAAGTTGTGATGGATACAACGTACTGAGGAAGGATCGCTCCAGAGGTGGAGGTGGAGGATTAGCGTTCCTATTGCACCACTCTGTCCAGTACAGACCTATCTCGCCTGAGCTTGACTCTAGTGACCCGTACATGGAATGTATGGGGGTAGCGGTCAAGTGTGGAACCGCCGAGGTAGAGGTGCTCAACGTGTACATTCCGCCGTTAAATAGCTGTGCCCCACGTTATATGCCCAATATCAGTTCACTACTGGTAGGCAATAACCGTCTGGTGCTAGGGGATTTCAATGCCCATCATGAATTATGGCATTCCGTCCTAGGTAATGACCAGAGAGGCATGGCGCTGGCTGAGCAAATCGATAGCTCCACGTTTTGCACAGCGAATGAGGACGCGCCCACCAGAATAAGGGGAGACTGCCACAGTTCTCCGGACATATCCATCGTGTCCCCAGGTCTGACGAATGACGTAACTTGGCAATCAGTCATTTCTCTAGGCTCAGACCACCTCCCCATTATTATCGCCATCAATAGACCACCCGACTTCATCGACTCTGAACGCCGCACTTTCCTTAACCACGGGAAAGCTAATTGGCAAGAATTCAGAGAGTATACCAATCGCCGCTTCAGAGAACTGCCCAACCCATCTGATGTTCAGGTAGCAGATAGGTGTTTCCGGGACATCATCAAAGCTGCAGCCGCTCGCTATATACCTGCTGGTCGAATACCTGAAATAAGACCAAATTTCCCAGCAGAGGCAGCGGGATTAGCAAACGAGCGAGATGAGCTTCGCCGTACTAACCCTAATAACCCCAGAGTCAGGGAACTTACTCTGGAGGTAAACAGGTTAGTAGGCGAGCATAAGCGGAAAAAGTGGCTAGAACATCTGAAGCATTGCAACATCGGTACCGGAACGAGTAAATTGTGGGCAACGGTTAAGTCGCTTTCGAACCCTGGAAAAAAGGACGATCGGACATCTGTCTCATTTAACGGCGTAGAAGTGACAGATCCGAAGAGGTGCGCGTGTTATTTTAACCGGCAGTTTGTAGAGCACCCCGAGAGTGACAGGGCGAAGAGAAGGATACTACGCCGTGTACGATCCCTTCCAGCCGAGGAGGTACCACCACAATTTACGTTGGCAGATGTTGCACAGGTCATCAGAAGCGCAAAGTCATCCAAAGCGCTTGGTCCTGACGGAATCTCAATGGTGATGTTGAAGCAACTGGATGAACCAGGAGTTGAGTATCTGACAAAGCTTCTCAATCTGTCGTTAGCCACCCTAGTAGTTCCCGATGCCTGGAAAATGGGCAGGGTGGTCCCGCTACTGAAGCCAGGCAAGGATGCCAGCAAAAGTGATTCATACAGGCCGATATCACTTTTGTCACCAGTAGCAAAGACGCTTGAGGCTTTACTCCTCCCCAGCATAAGAGAGTGTTTCCCAGTAGCCGATCATCAACACGGATTCCGAAAATTGCATAGCACAAAAACAGCTTTACACGCCATTTCCACACATGTCAGTAGAGGTCTCAACCAGAACAGGCCGTGCGATAGAACAGTTATGGTGGCACTTGATTTATCAAAAGCCTTTGATACAGTCAATCACGCCACACTGTTCGAGGACATTGAACGCACCACCCTCCGGCCAAGTTTGAAACGTTGGATAGTAAACTACATGTGTGGACGCCAGTCGTACGTGGAATTCAGAAACAAGAAGTCGAGCATCCGTAGAGTTAAACAGGGAGTTCCCCAAGGTGGGGTGATATCTCCGGAACTGTTTAACCTCTACCTTTCTGAAATTCCACGCCCTCCAGACGGCATAGAGATTATTACGTACGCAGATGATTGTACGCTCGTGGCGTCCGGACCCATTATTCATGACATTTGCGATCGGGTGAACGCTTACCTGGTTGATCTTACCGCCTTTTTCACTGCGAGGAATATGAAGATATCCGCCACTAAGTCGACGGCCACACTTTTCACCACATGGACTGCGGAGATGGGGCTATCCTTGAATGTGCAGGTCGATGGTGCTATTATTCCGACCACCAACTACCCCAAGGTATTAGGGGTCACATTCGATTGCCTCTTTAAGTCGTCCGCGCATACCACAGCTATCTGCGACAAGATTAGAAGTAGGAACAAGGTCCTCAAGTCTCTGGCCGGCAGTACTTGGGGAGCTGATAAGGAGACCTTGTTGACCTCTTACAACGCGATAGGCCGGTCTGTGGTAAACTATGCGGCTCCAGTGTGGTCCGCTAACGTCAGTGCTACGCAGTGGAAAAATGTTCAGTCCTGCCAGAATGCCGCCCTCAGAACCGCAACAGGGTGCCTTCTCATGACACCCGTCGATCACCTACATGAGGAGGCGAAGGTCTTACCGGTGCGACAGCATAACAAAATGCTGTCAATGCAATACCTGCTTGGGTGTTATAGACAAAGCCATCCAAATCACCATCTTGTGGATAGGCAACCTCCGCCCAGGCACGTTAGGAAAGACCTTCATGATCTAGAGAGAGAGGTACAGAGGTATAAGAGAGAGCCTCTAGATCAACAGGCCTATCAAGCGGGACTGAATAGTATTCACTCTAATGCGGTCTCAGAAGCCATTGAAGGATATAGAGTGAATACTGTGCTAGGAGACCATCCCCCTCCCGTCGCAGCTGAAGAACGAGAGCTGCCCCGACAAACCCGAGTAGTCTTGGCTCAATTACGATCCGGATGGTGCAGCCGCCTAAATTCCTACTGGGCCCGGATCAACGGCGAAGTGCAGAACATCTGCCCAGCATGTGGCACAGGCCCACATGACACGCCGCATTTATTTCGCTGCCCAGCCAAGCCTACTCACCTAACTCCAGTCTCGTTATGGACTCAACCCATACAGGTTGCATCCTTTTTGAGACTGGACTTAGAGGCAGAACCGGATTGAACTGAGTCAGAAAATGGAAACCAAACGAACACATATGTATGAGCTGCTACAACAACAACAAAAGCAGCTGCAGTTTATGTCAAAAATTGTCCGCATTGGTCCACCATTTGGCTTAACCCCCATGTAAATGTACCTTCAGATTTGAAGGTTTTTAGACGCGTCATACTCAGAGTGATTCGAATACACTATACTATACTAATGTTTACAATTCTAGTTCTTGGTACCATCTAATAAATGCTTTAGTACCTTTAGTACTTTAGTACACTTGTTGTAAAATTTCTCAGAAATAGATTTTTCTATACTAACAGTTAACATCAACCCTACATCCTTCCTATCTTACTTTAATCTAAACTTAGTGCATTTTAGTAGTTTTGCTACACTTATTTGTTCATCAATTCTACATAACATCAAAGGCCCTAACTTCAAATATTAGATTTCCAACTCTATCCCTTCCTTAAATACCAAATTTAATATCATATACTACTTTTCGTACATTTTTTCAAATCGACTTTCACACACCTCACAAAAAGTGGTACCAAATTTCAGATTTCCAGCTATATCCAATTTCCAAATACCAAATTTAGTACAATTATGTACTTTTCATACTTTCTTAGAGCAAATTTGTAAAACCAACCTTAAATCTCAACACTACACACTAACAGATTTAGTTGATAAAGAGTTATCACAAATCTACCACCAACAGGGACCCCAATACAAAATTGCAAAATTCCAGCTTCCTCCGTTCAATCTGAACCAAACTGTTTCAAATTTAGTACGAACTGTTTCCACATTTAGTACACGTTTCCGAAACCACCGCCTAGAAGCAAGTATATCAAATTTGGAGAAAATGGGTACGGATATAGCTATAGATGTTTCATCCGATTTGGTGTTTAAGTCTTTACATTCGCAATATGCACCCCACAAAAGTGATATTTGGTACCAAATATCAGATAAAGCTTAGAAATACTTCCGCCAAATCATCCGAGTTTGTTTTTACGTCCCTCAAATTCGTAATATGCATTTTACAACAATTGTCTAATTTTATCGAGCTAAGATTTGGATATAGCTCCCATGTATATCCGTTATTCGATTTCAGGTTTATTGTGCCAATAATGGCTAATATAAGGAGTGAATTTCGGTACATACGTTTCCATTTGGTGGAACTCGGTTCGGATATATATGTTTTTTAATAATCCTTCTCGAAGTGATATCATGCACTCTATAGCAATGTTATTTGGTAATAAAGATAAAAATATCTCCGTCAAATTTAGTTAGAATCGCTTCAGAATTGAACATGCCTCCCATATTCTGGGTCAGATAAAAACCAGTAAAGAAAGTCTTAAAGTCGGACGGGGTCGACTTTATGATACCCTACACCACTTTGCTAATTTAGTAGAGCTGCGCATAACAATTAAAAGTTTTTATGGGAGAATTCAATCATACACGCTATGATTATAATTATAATTTAAAGTTCAAAGGACTAAATATGCCGAAGCATTTGTTTTTTTTTTTAAATTCGGACTTGTATTGTCCATTTGGTGCACAATTAAATTGAAATCGGATAAAAATATATATGGGAGCTATATACAAATCGGAACCGATCTCGATAAAATTTGGCAAAGATATTTCTGAGCTGTATTTGATATATTTCCCTGATATATTTCCCTGAATATTACGGAGTGCATATTATGGCTGTGGGTAACAAATATGACAAATCGGATGAACAGTATATATGGGAGCTATAGCTATATCTGAACCGATCTTCACCAAATTTGACATACTAGCTTCTAGACTCAATTCGGTCGAGAGTGCCAAATTTCATCTAATTTGGGCAAATATTAGACGTTTGATGCACAATCAAAAGTAAATCGGACGAAGTTATATATAGGAGCTATATCCAAACCAGAACCGATTTCGATAAAATTTAGCAAATGTATATATGAGCTGTATTTGATATATTTCCCCAAATATTGTTGTTACAGAGTGGATATTACGGCTGCGGAGGACAAAAATAACAAATCGGATGAACAATATATATGGGAGCTATAGCTATATCTGAACCGATTTCGATCAAATTTGGCATACTTATTTTCAGGTCCAATCTGATCGTACGTGCAAAATTCCATACTATTCGGACTGATATTACACGTTTGCTGCACAATAAAAGGCAAATCGGACGAAGATATATATGGGAGCTATATCTAAATTTTGACCGATTGTCTCCAATTTCAATAGGGTTCGTCCTTGGGCCAAACAAATGATTTGTTCAAAATTTAATCTGGATAGGGCAATAAATGCGAACTGTACTTTGTATAAAAACTGCAACAAAGTCAAATGCCATAATTTTAATTTTTTTTTAATTTTATTGGATGCAAGCAAAACATGTTGGAAATAGCATCAAATTTTAGAATAAGTTTAAATTTGTTCGAATTGGTCACGTTGGCACGAATTATGGCCTTCAAACGGCCAATGAAACCGTAACACGCTCTCCGAAAGTTGCTCTGCGGTATTTTGACCCATTCTTGAGTTGATCGACACTTTGGTATTTTTTAGTTGCAACCTTGCTTTCCAATATACTCCATACACAATATACTCCAGAAGGATTGGTATCCAGAGATTTTGGTGGGCATTGTGCGCTGGAAATGAAGCAAGTAACCTCATTTTGTAACCATTCTTGGGTGGCGCGTGCTGAGTGCGATGGTGTTGAGTCCTGTTGGAATACCCAAGGTCTACGGCCAAAAAGTTTGCGTGTCCAAGGCTTTTATACATCCTCCTGAATATTTTCGCATTTATTCTGATGCCATGGTCGATTAATACGAGCAGAGAGCGACCACCGGCTGTTATGGCGGCCCACACCATCACCATGGACGACGCTTGAGTTCTGGTGGCCAACCGAAGGTGCACATTCTCTTTGGCAAGTAAACACGATCATTTTATTTGTTTACAAACTGCTGGACAACGAATGTTTTCTCATCGGGGAAAACCAAATTCGGCAGTTCACCACTTTCGGTCAAACGAAGCAACTCTTTAGCTCTTTTGAGTCTATTTTATTTCTGTTCTTGTATAAGTTCTTGTACTTTTTGGAATTTCAATGGATTTACCCCGAGTTCATTTTTCAATATTTGCCGAATTGAATATTGCGATATGTTCAGCTCTCGAGCCAGTTTTCGGCCACTGCGACGCGGGTTTCGATCAAGTCGCTTCTTTACTTTTCGAACCATTTCTGCTGATGTTGCTGTTTCCTTCCGTCCACTTCCTTGACGTCTAGCTACGCTACCAGTATCACGCTAACGAGCGACACACGTACGAGACACAAAAGATTTAAATGCTGGAGTGCTCTAACCGTAGCCACTTGGGGTTTTCCAGCCAAATATAAAGAAATCACACTATCACGCTTGAATTTCATCACGAATATCTTATTTTCTGGAAAATTCTCACTAAAATGCTTTTGTACGCTTGTAAACAATATAAAGAGCTGTCACTGGGATAATTTTAACTGATGACGGACGAGTGGCTTAGAAATGACAGCAGTCTGAAGTTGGTTGCAGTTTTTTCATCTCACCTTTTTTCTGGTACCTTACGCACATCTTAACATTTTCTAAATATTATCACATATCTCATATAAAGTGAAGGAAGTACCCAATATAGTCCAAGTCCGGCATGTCGCAATATTTATATCATATTTATCTAGGTCCGATGTGAATTGGACATAGAGGGTCAGCAACTTGAATAAAGATTAAGGAGGTCAAAATATATTTAGATAATCAAACATTGGCTGAGGGTATACATCTGTCGCCAAAACCGACTGATACTTTTTAACTTGTTTAATCAAAACTTATACACCCTACTAAGTTGTCAGGCTTTCAAGGTTTTATATATTATTAAAGTTTTTCCATATCCGAAAAGAATAATAGGAAAATTTTTACTTTTTATAAAAAAAGTCTTTAAAATCTTTCATTTTTAAGTTTACCGAGGAGGGTATTAGTAAAACCATGACACAGTGAACCTCCATCCAGTTTTTCAGCCCAAAACTATTTTAACTTCTCCAAATTTAAACCCTGGAAAGCAGTGAGCTCAATATCAAATTTCAAAACTTAAGCTCTACACCAAAGCTATTCATCCATTACCATATTTAGTAACATTTAGTACGCATATCCAAACCAATCTACATCTCTCCACAGTTATCCAAAATTAGAACCTTTTAGAATTTTGCGAACAATTATAGTACATATTTCCAAAACTACCTCCGTCTCTTAACTACCGACACCAACAGTGACATTCATATCAAATTTCAATTTTCAGCCCTATCCAAAGTTTAAACAAATTTGGATGATAATTTTTTGTTCTATGAGGTAAATTATTTTCTGTGGAAAATTTGACCTCTGTGGGGGACGTGCCAGTAGGAATATGTAGGAATTAGATTTAAGTTTGGTTAAAATATAAAGATGTAGCAAGTTTGCACAAAATCGAACATTTCCTCTGACAGTTATTATGCGCCCCAGCTAGAGAGACGAACGGACAAACATTCGAAAGGACGCAACCTTTATCGACTACAATTGTCCCGAAGAGGATTTTGTACCAAGAGACCTAAGGCATTCGCATCACAGCATTTGTCCGCATCAAATTATATACCCTCAGCAGCCATATTGCTGAGGGAATATATACTCAATCAGTCTTAATTAGTTTTAATGCAGTTCATCAGGTCTTAATATTTCAAAATATAAAAATTGAAACTACTCACCTTAAAGATATGTTTCACAAAGAATTGTTGTAAATTCTCATTGGCATAGTTAATGCACAGCTGTTCAAAGCTGTTATCCTCGAAATTTTCAAAACCAAATATATCCAGTACACCAATGGTATTAATGTTCTTCACAGGATTCTTGTCGATAGTGTCGTTGATGCGTTTAATGATATGCACAAATATATGACCGTACAAGGCTTTGACAAAAGCATCACGTCCTTCTAGGGCTGAATCCTTCGAAAGGCTAGTGACCACATGTTCTCCATGAATTATCATTGTCTTTTGTGTGAGTGTTTCACATAAAATTTCTGTGGACACACCCAGCAGCGATGAAACGCGTGCAGCATTGTCTGGATCATTGACTTCAGCCGCCTCCATGTTACGTATCTCGGTGGCCCTGAAACCCAAATTGCCCAAGTGCAAAACAGCTGCTAGCAAATTAAAAATTTGCCATTGCTCTTCGGCACTGAATGACAAAACATTCATTGCCGAACGGATATCAGAAAAATCTTTGGCATCATTCTTGCCGGGCAGTTTGTAACAACCACCCTGCGATAAATAATGATATTTAGCCGGTGACTGCTCCTGCAGATGTAAACGTTTACGTTCCTCAGGATTGAGACCGGCCAACATTGAATAGAAAATGTGATAATTTCGTTCGTCATGATTCTGTGAGACAATACGCGACTTCTCCAGTAGGTACTGTTCGATTTTTGCTCCCTGTATAACACCCGCTTCCGTGAAACGAACTTCTATGTATTTGCCAAACCGGGAGGAATTATCATTGCGTACTGTCTTGGCATTGCCGAATGCCTCCATTATGGGATTGGCTTCAATAATTTGTTGTTCAATCCATGAATGTTTGCCGCTGATGGCGGCCAAATATTGAAGTATTAGCTTTGTACTCTCCGTTTTGCCAGCACCCGACTCGCCACTGATTACAATACACTGATTGGTTTTTTCTCGTCGCATTTCCTGGAAAGCATTGTCACTGATGGCAAAGATGTGCGGAGGCAATTCATTGATTTTCTTGCCTCGATATTCATTGATTTCCTTATTCGTATATATGGGCAGGACCTGGTAGGGATTGATGGCAACCAACATGGAACCGGTGTAGGTCTGCAAAGAGAAAAGAAATTGATTAGATATAAGTTTGAAGTATGGTAAATATAAATATAAAGTTATGGTATTTCAAAACGTAAAACTCGCTATTAGTTTTAGCTAGACCCAAGTCAAAACTATTTCAAATGAGATTTACATAAGGGATATATTGATTTTTTAATACCCCACACCATGGAATGTAAGTTACATTAAATTTGTCTACAACCTCTAAGTATTCGCTGAAGACCCCAATGTGCACTAAATGACCAATATCAGTCCAAATGACCTGAACTTTGGCATATCCGACCGAATTCAGTCTAGAAGCAAGTAAATCAAATTTGGAGAAAATCGGTTTAGATATAACTATAGCTCCCATATATATGTTTCAGCCGATTTGGGGTTTTAAGTCCCTCACATGCGTAATATGCACTTCACAAGAATGATATTTGGTACGAGATAAATTATGAAGCTCAAAAATACCTCTGCCAAAAGATTTAGATTTATATATAGCTCCGATAAGAATCTTCATACGATTTAACGGTTATTTATCACAATATATGTAATATCAGCCCAAATTGAATAAATATTTTCATATTCAACCGGCGAAACTCGATCCGGTATATATATTGCTCCCATAAATATTTTCTTTAATATAATCCTTATCGAAGTCATATCATGCACCATACAGCAATGTTATTTGGTTCAGAGTTGGTATGATCTACTTTACATAAATTCCCCATGTACACTTTTTGTAACGGGAGCTCTTCTAAATATGCATAGTGGCTTAGGGTCGGTACCGCCTGACTAGTCGTCACCGCCTCACTTTTGACCTTTTCTTACTGGTTCCTTTTCCGGAAATAATAATAAAAAAATAGAAAAATGGTTACTTTTTACACCAAAGAGTCTTCACAATCTTCCATTTGAAGTTTATTTGGAGGAGGAGGATATTAGTTGAACCATTGAACAATGGACTCACATCTAATTTTTTCTGTCCAAAACTATTTCACCGTTTTCACATGTAAACCCTAGAACTCTATCCCTTCACCCAATACCAAATTTAGTACAATTTAGTACGCATATCCAAAATAAGCTACATCTCTCCATCGTAGACACCATCAGTGATCCAGAATTAGAACCACTCGGTACTTTCTGCATTTATAAAACAAACACCAAAATTCAACACCAGATTCTCAGAGAGACTTCATTATCAAATTTCGGGGTTTCAGCTCTTTTCCTTCACCCAACATCAAATTTAGTACTATTTAATACTTTTCGTACAATTACAGTATGCATTTTCATAAACACCTCCATATATCCATTCCAGGTAACAATACGAACCTCAATATTAAATTTCAGAATTTTATCTCTATCCCTTCACCCAATACCAAATATAGTACTATTCAGCAATCATCCTACAGTTATAATACATATTTCCGAGACCACCTCCAGTCTACCAGTCTACACATAATCAGCGACCTCTTAATAGATTTAAGCACTATCTGTTCACCCAATACCAAATTTAGTACCATTTAGTACTATTCCTACGAATATAGGACGCATTTCCAAAACCTCCACCAAATATCAAGCACAGATACAATCATTAATCTTAACTATCATGATACTAGCTTCAGTCGTTTCGTCCGGGCGGTGACGCTGTATACTTCCATTACATCTATCGGCTGGTACTCTACCTGGTACGAACATTCTATCAAAATCGAAATCACAAAATTGAGCGAAATATTTAGATATAGCGAGTTGGAAAGTATAGCTGACTTATTTCGCAAGTTATGACAGTTAAAAGTATTGAAAATTGTAACCCTTTTTGGGTGATATACCAGAAGGGGTTCGCAGATATATATCATCTTCACAACAGAGGTTGCGTTAGCAAAAATGTTTGTATGTGTCAAATTTGAAGAGAGTTGGATATTTATTTCGCTTTCCTTGAGCGTTTTGCTTTTTAAAATCTTGAACCCCATGTGGGGGAAGTACCAGAAAAAATGTTCCAATGTCTACCATTAAGATGGGTAGATTTTGTGTCCATGGAAATATTGAGATGTAGCAAGTCCGAATGGAATCGATTGTTAATTTCGCGTTTCATAAGCTTCATGGATATTCGAAATGTTGATCCCTTGTGGGGGAGGTACCAGAAGGAGTGGACCGATATATCCCATCCTAACAGAAGATCTTGTGTTAGTAGAGATAGTGGGATGTGTGAAATTTGCAGAGATCCGGAAGCTTATTTCCGATTTTATAATCGTTTTGTTTATTCAAAACTTTGATGATTTTAGCTACATTATAAACATATTTTTTTCAAGTTTCGCATTTGAATATTGGAATAGCTTGTGACAAAAGTTGCCTATGCAGGTATTATATTATTGGTAATTTTAAGATTTTAAGAGAATTTTTAACGGATTTTATTTATTTATTTATTTTTTTTTTTTTTTTGAAAATTGTTAAATTTGTACCAAATTGTGGAGGGTATTCAAAGTTCGGCGCAGCCGGACATACAGCCTTTTTACATTTTTTTCTTTTTTTTTTGAAAATTTCCAACTTTTGTTGGAGAGATACAAGAAGGAGTGGGCCGATTTTTCCATCTCCAAATTCGATCTAAAATTTGATAATAATATTACCATGTACCAAGTTTGGACTAAATCGGGTACCCCTTTCGAGAGTAATCGTGCGCACCAGACAGACAGGCGAACGGACAGACAACGCTAGATCGACTCCAAATGTCCTGAAACTCATTTGGTCCAAAGAGACCTAGAGTCTAAAACCGTTATTTCGATGAGGCACGTTTTGGTCGTATCAGATTATATATACCCTTTCTAGCCATATGGCTGAAGATATAAGAAAAGCATTGCTTATCTGCACTGTACTGGTTTCCTACACGGGAGCTACATGGCCATGCGCTGAGCTAAATAACAGATCATGTGCTATTTTAGCCGTGGCGGAACTGTAAGGCTAAAGCTAATTTCAATAGGTGTTGGCTTTTAAACCCTGCCCGTCGCTCCAGAAAACAAACACCCAAACAGATACTTTACGGTCGTTCGCATTACCTGAAGCATTGACTTTATTTCATTGCTATTGTTGTTGGCAAAAGAACAACCAACAACTACGGGGCAGAAAGCACATATATGGGAATATAGCAAATATAGAATATAGCAAGCGATACAAATATTTAATTTCAATCAATAAAAAATCAAACCTATAAAAAGACACAAAGCGTTTTCCAATGCAAACATTTTAACTGGGCACGTGAAAGAGCTCAGTTTTGTGAAAAAACAATATTTTTTCTAAAAATTGTAGTAAAATATAATGAAATTCTTGGTAGTTTGCACTCTAATTTGGGTATCCGTCCAGAGACAATATGTCTATGAGGCAGCAGCTCAAACGGTCGAAGTGCAACGTTTCGATGAAACCGCGGCAGAGAGCTTCGATCAAGTTTTCAGTGCCTTTGATGCTGATATTGGCGAGAGTGGTTTTGGCAACGCTAAGCCTCAACGCAACAACTGCAAAAGCCAATGCTGTAAGTATCGAGCGCCTGAACACAGCCCTGTAAAAATGTCTCTTTTTCTCAAATAATAATTTTAATTTCATGTCTGTGTTTCCTTTGATTGTTCCTTTAGTTTGTGGTACATCAATCGGCAAACGCATTGTTGGTGGCACACATGTTCGCCAAAACAAATATCCCTGGACAGCCCAGTTGGTAAAAGGTCGCCATTATCCGCGTCTCTTCTGTGGTGGCTCTTTGATTAATGATCGCTATGTGTTGACTGCTGCCCATTGTGTCCACGGTAATGGTGATGAGATAACAATCCGCTTATTACAATTGGACAGATTATCCCGGGATCCTGGCATTACCAGAAAGGTGAGAAATCATAACAGTAATCATTGGGTATCTCTCTAGATAACTCTTTTAATAAGATCTATAGATCTTTCTGGGAACTTTAGAAATCCTTCTTGAGAAGATCAATGGATCTTCTTTAAAAAAATCGAAATATTTTCTTAAAAATTATTTGAGATCTTGAGATGTTCCTTGAGACGCTCCTAGAAAAGATTTTGTAACCTTATTTGAGATGATTATGAGATCTTCCTTAAGAAGTTTTAGAGATATTCTTTGAGAAAGTCTTGAGATGTTCTTTGAGAAGATCTTTATATTATCTTGAGAATATCTCGAAATGTCTCCGAAGACCAACTGAGTAAATAGTGAAATGCTCCACGAGAAGATCTTCCTTGCAGAGGTCTTGAAATCTTCATTGAAAAGATTTTGAAATCTTCCTTGGGAAGATCTGCAGATCTTTTTTGTTAGGACTCCGCGATCGATTTTGGGATTTTCCTGGAAAAGTCTTGAAATCTTCACATAGAAATTACTTTGAGATTTTAGTTAAAAACCTTGAGGACTTCTTTGAGAAGATCTTGAGATATTCCTTGAGAAGATCTTCTTGGGATATTCCTTGAGAATATCTTGAACTCTTACAAAGGAAGATCTTGAAATTTTCCTTGAGAATAACCTGAAATCTTCTCTGAGAAGTTCATCCCTGGACATATATTTTGATCTTCCATGAGAAGTTCTTGAAATCATCACTGGAAAGATATTGAGATCCTTTTTGAAACGATCTTCGGATCTTCCCTAAGAAGATCATGAGACCCGCCTTGAGAAGGTATAGTATTTTTTCTGACAAAATCTTGATATATTCCCTGAGGAATACTTCAGATTTTACCCGAGAAGATCTTGAGATTTTAATTGAGAAGATCCTGAGGCCTTCCTTGAGAATATCTTCAGGCCTTTCTTGAGAAGATCTAAAGAAGATTTCCTTGGAGGTTCTTAAGGTCTAAAGAACTTTCTTGAGAGGATCTACCTAATCTTGAAATCTTCTGATCTTTCTCAAAAATATTGTAATATCTGCTTTGAGAAGATTTTAATACCTTCTATGAGAATTTATTGTGATTTTTCTTGAAAAATATTTGCTCATCTCTTCTGAATACGGAATGGTTATCAATTTAAAATTTTAAAACTGGTTTGTTTACTAAATATTTTGCATATGTTTCTCCTCTTCAGGTTGCCCGCACCATTGTCCATCCCCAATATAATCCCAATACAATTGCCAATGATGTTGCCTTGTTGAAATTGGAATCCCCTGTAACATTTAATGACGAAATTCGTCCCGTATGTTTGCCACATGCAAATCAAACCTTTGATGGCAAAAATGCGATTGTTGCCGGTTGGGGTCTATTGGAGGGTGGTCAAACATCGAACAATTTGCAAGAAGCCAGCGTTCCAATTATTTCCAAGCAAGGATGCCTGTCAAGGTGACGGTGGTGGTCCATTGATGGTTAACGATGGTCGTTTCGCATTGGTTGGTATGTATTTGGAAAAATGGAGATTAATTGAATTTTTTTGTTTTTATAATAATGTTCTATTTTGCCTGTTAGGTGTTGTTTCATTTGGCTATGGCTGCGGCCAGGCTAATGCTCCCGGTGTTTATGCTCGTGTTACCAAATTCTTGAGCTGGATTAAAACGAACACCAAGGATGGTTGTTACTGCAGTGCTTAATTCACATATGGAGATATATGAATCAAAGCGAATTGCCAAAATTTATAATTTATAAACTATAACAGTACGTATTTACGAAAGCAACACCAGATACCAAGAGATACCTTAATATCGAATTTCGGGATTTCAACTCTATACATTAAATCAATACCACATTTAGTAACATTTAGTATTTTTCGGACAATTATAGTACACATTTCCAAAACCACCTCCAAGTCTTAACCACAGACACCAACATGGACATCTTCATCAAATTTCAGGATTCCAGACCTATCCCTTCATATTTGAGCCATAGCCAAATCTGAACCGATCTTGACAAAATTTGATGCACTTATTTCAAAGCTGTATTTGATATCTGGTACCAAAGATCATTGATACCAGATCCGAATCGGTTAAACCATATATAGGAGCTATAGCTATATTTGAACCGATTGAATTCAGTCGTAGATGCCAAAATTCAGTCCACTTGAGCTGATATTAGCCATTTCATGCATAATAAACCTGACATCAGATAAATATATTTGTGGAGCTATATCCTAATCTGAATCGACTTCGATTATCACACGCCTACGCATCTTGACTGATCCTTTTGCAAAATTTTAATATCCTGGCTTGAGCCGTTTCGTATGGGCGTTGGATCTCTTATTTCACTTCTCTTTTATATATATATAGATAGATGTAAGGTCGGTTAACTGAAAATCCCTAAAAATTTGGGACAGATGCCAAAGTCTCTTAAAAATTCGAGAAATTACAGATATAACATTTAAAATACCCATAATGCAGTGGGTTTTCGAAAATGGTGGACTACTCTAGACAATTTTTGCCAGGAATTTGTCTATATTTTCTTAAGTATTAAATTACAGAGACATCATCTGGAAAATATAAATAGGAACAGCAAGAATGGCAACAAGTAAATAAGCAGTAAGCTCGTCCTGGCCGAACTTTGAATACTCTCCACTATTTAGAACGAATTAGAAAATTTTCGAAAAAGATAACATTTGCCACAAATTCTGTTAAAATTTTAAAAATATCGAATATAGCCGTTATATTAGGGCCTGTACAACGTGCACCTACATAGTCATTGTTTGTCACAAGCCATTACCATATTCAATTTCGAAACTTGAAATAAACGGTGAATAATGTAGCCAATAAACAATTTTCTGTCACAGGCTGTAGCTTTCATTATGAAATTCAAATACGACTTTTCAAACAATTTCGGTGAGTATTGTACCTAAAATCGTTAAAATACCGAATATAAGGAGGTATTGATATATGGGGCCTATACGAAGACCTAGAAGACCATTTCGAACTTCAAACACCAAACTTGAAACAATTCCGGTGAATAATGTCGCTAAAATCATCAAAATACCGAATATCGGGAGGTACCGTTGTATGGGGGCTATATGAAAACGTGGGCCTACATGGTCCATTTACTTAACTTAACCTGCCTACTCGCAAAATAAACATGTGCAAAATTTTAGCCTTCTATCTCAATTCGTTCGAAAGATAGCGTGATTACAACAGACACACAGACATACATGGCTAAAACGTCTTAGAATTGTACGCTGATCAAGAATATATATACTTTGTTGGGTCTAAGATCATTATTTCGATGAGTTACACACGGAATGACAAAATTAATATACCCTCCATATTATGGTGAAGGGTATAAAAAATTGCCAGTGGAAAAGAGGAAAAGAATTGGAGGTTTTGAAGGTTACATGGCGACTAAAGCATATGCCGAACCTATACAAAGTATTTATTGCCCAGTAGAAATGCTGCCCAATAAGAACCCGAAACATCAAATGACGGCTGATTCCATTGACAATTGAGGGCGAAACCTTCAAAATGTGGGAGCTAGGACATATAGTGGATGGACCTTCATTATTTTATCATTGAGAATCAAAATTTTAGCAAATTTGGTTGAAAATGTCTAAGAAACCTTCAATATACCCAAATCACGAGACGAAATGTGGATCTGCCCGCTTTGCCCAATTTTGGCACACTCTTTCGGCCGGTATCTCACGAATAAATTGTCTTCGAATGCTTCAATTAAAACGCTTTCGTCTGTATAGACATAAGGCACTAACATTGCCTCACCAGAAATTGTCTAAAAGCGTTAAAATGCCGAATACCGGAGGCCAACTGACAGATCCGGAACGTGAAATAAGAAGTTCATCAAACTCTCCTCTCAATAAGTCCATTACTGCGCGTGCTGTGTTGAGTGAGAAGCAAACAAAACACACTGGACACGATTTTCTCCCTGACAATTGAAACAATAATAATTGTTATGACTCTTCGCATCGTTCTTTATTATATTTTTATTTCCTCAAACTACAGAAGTACTTTTTTCGGAGTAGACACAAAAAAAACAACTATTACTCATTCACCATCCATAACATTACCTCTTTCTATGAAAAACCACCATTTAAAACCCCCGTGAATTATCACTCAGAAAGATACCATTCCTTTTCCAAAGCTATGGCATTTTTGATCTAATCATTCCACCGTTGTATTTTCACAAAAAGATTAATTTCACAAAACAATAATTATTGTTACTTACGTAAATCTTCTTTTGTTTATAGCGTATTTCCAGATTTCTCAGTATTGTGTACTCTTGCAGTTCGCCCAACGTTATCATGTCCTCAACACCATTTTGTGATGTCAAATGCATTGCCTTGACAATATCTGCATTTTGTACCCAATACTGTTTGCCATAGTCGTCGGTAACTAGGGTACGATTTTTATCTGTGCGAACGACACGTGCTCCAAAGGGGATTGCAAATTCACTATCTGCAACCTGTTGCGATTTGACCCATACATATTCAGCCTGGAAATACACAAAAAAAGTGGTATTTATTGTAGATAATAAATGAATAAATTGATAAAAGCTTTAAAAAATTGTGTACATTGTAAAAAAAACAATTACGATGTTGAGTGATTATTTTGTAAAAACGTGTATCGAGGGACATTTTCAAAATCTATGTGGCGTTAAAATTAATAAAATATATTATATCTGTGAATCTTAAATCATTTGCATATAACCTTGCTTTGATAGCAACTCCTGATTAGGTATTAAGAATGGATTGTCATAGAATTGAAACATGTAGATTTTATAGCCGACAATGTAGTACAATAATTTAAAAATTAAAAAAAAATAATTTAATTTGGCCCTGAATTCACTGAATTCCCACTTTAAACTACAAATGCCAGTAAGACCGTTGTTAAACTTTTCAAAAAACCATAAACTGGGTGAGGACGTTGTATGGGGGTCATACAAAAGCGGGAACCTCTATAGACAATTTTATGCTGCAAAGATTTTCATCTTCCAAATCTTCTTAAATACCAAATTTGAAACAGTGATAATTTGATTTGGATTATCAAAATATCGAATATCGGTGGTATCGGAGCTAGAACCCATTATGATCTACGAATACCAATTTTTAGGCAAATCCGTGGAAAAATGTGGCGAAAATCATTAATATATCGAAAATCGGGAGGTACCGTTATATGGCGACTATACCAAAAGGCGGACTGATATATCTCATTTTCAATACTAACCATCCTAGGCACAATGCAAATTGTTCTGCCAAATTTTGAAGCTTTGCGTCAAATAATGTGGGCTGTATCGTGATCGGACAGACAGACGGGCATCGCTAAATCGGCTTACAATTTTATGCTGATTATGAATATATATTTTATGGGGTCTATGACCAATATTTAGGGATGTTAAAAACGGAACCTCTTTTTTAAGGTGGAGGGTATAAAAATACTTGGACAGAAGAACAGACATGTATAAATCTTTGGAGATCATCAAGAATAACTATGGGCTCATTTCGTTGCTATTCGCAGACAAAATGCGCATAGGTATAAAATATATTTTAAGATAGGAGCGACAACCTCAGAAATATACAGACTTCCTGCCTAAAACTAAATTTACTATGAGGAAATAGTTTGCGTTCTTAGTGAATAAAAACTCTCTATTTTGAAAAATGGCTAACATTGGTCCCATTTAACGATACCCCATGTTACTATACCGGGCAAGGCTTTCAACTTGGATTAAATGGGTTAAGATATAGCTTTATCTCTTATATATTTATATGTATATTAGTGTTTCAGTCCGTCACAATCGTAATGATATTATATCTAGATCGGCTCAGCTTTGGATATAGTTTCCATATACATCTTCATCCGATTTTATAGTTATTGTGCACCAAATATGTAATATCAACACAAATTGGATGGATTTCTGCAAATGCAATTGGAAGCAAATTCGACATTTGGTAAAACTCTGTTCTATAGCTCTTATACATATTTTTCGTTTTTTTTTTTTTTCAAATTATAACTGAACGAAAGCTAATCGATAAAGGTTCCTAGTTGGTATGATCTACTTCACATAAAATCCCAATATAAGAAGTGGTATAGGGAATCATATAGTCGGCCCACCAGATTTTTGAAATTGACCTTATATATGACTTCTTATCAATTATCTGTCAAACAAATCATGCTTATAAAAATATTTATCAAAACCGACAGACTTTTCGACAATAAAGAGTATTTCTAGATATATGTATTCCCTGCGCTTTTAATACCCTACACCACATAGTGGTAAAGGCATTATGTCTTTGTGCATTGGTTTCTGAGTAGCTTAATCGTGTCAGTCCATCCGTCTATCAATGTATTTCTGTGAACAAAATGCAGATCTCATTTATTATCCGATTGAAATGAAATTTCCAAACAATACTTCTTTGGCCCAAGGACGTGTTAATTATGTACCAAATAGCCAATAATAATCCAAATGAACTGAATTTTGATACATCCCACCAAATTCAGTCTAAAAGCAAGTACACTTAATTTGGCAAATTGGTTCAGATATAGCTACAGATCCCATATATATATTTCATACCATTTGGGGTGCGTAATATGCACTCCACGAGAACTGAATTTCATCCTAGAAATCAGAACTTCATATTTGGTGTAAATCGGTTCAGATATAGCTATAGCTCCCATACATATGTATTATTTGATTTGGGGTTAATTGCGCACCAAATAGTCACTCCAAATGACCTGAATTTTGGCATATACCACCGAATTCAGTCTAGAAGAAAGTACATTAAATTTGGTTCAGATAAAGCTATAGCCATCTTACAATCGCTCGTTACCATGACACTGGTAGCGTAGCCCGACGTCAAGGAAATGGAATGAAGTAAACAGCAACAACGAAAAGTAAAGAAGCGACTTGATCGAAACCCGCGTCACAGTGGCCGAAAAATGGCTCGTGAGCTGAACATATCCTAAAATTCCATTCGGAACGCAGAGCAACATTCGGGCACCGTGTGACGGTATTATTGACCGTTTGAAGGCCATAATTCGTGTCAAAGGTGACCAAATTGAACAAATCTAAAGTTATTCTAAAATTTGATGCTATTTCCGACATTTTTTTGCTTTCATTGAATAAAATTTAAAAAAAAAGTGTAAAATTATGGCGTTTGACTTTGTTGCAGTTTTTTTTATCTCATCCTGTATCTAGATATAGGTGTTCCGTGTGCTTTTATACCCACCACCATAGTATGGACCGTATATTAAGTTTGTCATTCCGTTTGTAACGTCTCGAAATATAAATTATAGACCCGATAAAATATAATTATACTTGATCATCAAAAAATTATATGTCGACCTAGCGATGTCTGTCGGCTGTCCATCTTTGGAAATCACAGTAGCTTCCGAACGAAACGAAGTAGGTTGATAATTTTAGATTTTAGCGACATTATTCACCGGAACTGTTTTAAATTTGGTATTTGAAGTTCGTAATAGATACTACAGCCTATGACAGCAAATTGTCTGTGCATGTCCACGTCTTCGTATAGCCCCTATATAACGGTAGCTCCCAATATTCGGTATCTTGATGATTTTAGCGACATTATTCACTGAAATTGTTTCAAATTTGGTATTTGAAGTTCGTAATAGATACTACAGCCTATGCAGAAAATTGTCTGTGCAGGTGAGTGTTTCGGTATAGCTCCCTATATGCGGTATTTTGATGATTCTACTACATTATTCACCGAATTTATTTTTTTTTTCAAGATTCGTATTTGAATATTGTTCCGTTCCGACAAAAATTTGCCTATGAAGGTCCGTTTCGTCGTCGTATAGACCCTAATATTAAGGCTACATTTGGTATTTTTAAGATTTTAACAGAATTTTTAACGGATTTTTTTTTTCTGAAAATTACCAAATTCTTTCCAAATGGTGGAGGGTATTCAAAGTTCGGCAAGGCCGACTTACAGCTTTTTTACTTGTCCTCTTAAGCAAATCAAAAATAATCCGACATGCCTAAGACCTGCCGAACTTCCTTAAATGTCTTCTAAATGTTCATTGATATTATTTTTATGATGTCAGTACTAATTCACACACATTAAAATATCAAGAAAATTCGGGAATGTTTTATTTGTTTTATAAAACCTTTGGAATTTTTAGTGATAAATTTTCCAAGTTAAAACGTGTTGATTTCTATGTCTAACAACATTATAATATTTTTTATTTTTTTATTATTATGTTAAAATGTTTTATTTTGCTTTGGAGGTGAAGGATTTTTGTTATCTGTTTTTTTTTTTTGTCAAGCACTAACATTGATAACATAATTACCCATCCATTCGTGCGACAGTGCGACAGACAACGGTATTCTTTTTCATATCGTTATCACCGGCTGATATGTATGTTGGGCCGTTCTTCCCACCTCAGATAAGATTATGTTATAGACATGCAGGTAATGGTTATCAATGAAACCCTCAAAAAAAGTTTGAGTTTTTTTTTTAATTTTTTTCGTGTTCAGGCCAAACTGTTTTATTATCTTCTGATTTATGACTTTGGAATCTAAGTAAATAATAATAAAATTTATAGGTGAAGCGTAATCGTTTGACTACGTGGTTTAGGATCAAAGCATTTGTTGTGCCCTTGTTTTTGTTATTTGCTCGAAAATTATGTGATAATTTCTATATCTACTGTGATTATCATTATTTCACACTGATGGTGATGACTTCATCATGATTATGGCAAAATAGAAAATTGATTTTTTGGTTAATTTGCAAAAAACAGGTTGATGAACATGTGTCGCTGGGAGAGCTATCTATTTAAACTCGGGGAAAAGATAGTCAAAAAGGGAGAGATTTGTAGAATAGACAAATAAAGAGTTAAATAATAGTTGATTGATTGTTGATTGACCGATTCATTACTTGCCAGTTAAAGGTGAATCATCGCCACTTAACAAATCGCGTAGGGTACTAGCGCTTAACTGATGCGATTTGGCATATTTTAAAGAGTTTAGTCCAATTTATCAAACATGGATAGTTCTCAGACAGTTTTTAAAAGCTTTGAAGACTTCAGTTCCTGATTTGGTTCAAAATGGGGGTAATATTGGCCCACTCTCTAAAAATGGTATTACATTCCATGTTGTTCTTTAGGCAGTGCAAATGAAATCGCCCTTTGCCATGTTTTCAGCGAAACAACAATACTTTGCGCATTTCTCTTAGCAACCTTGCATTCTAAAGCTATTTCTTATCGAAAAATTTATGACAGCTGCTATCGAATTTTATTCATTTTTTTTTTTGTGAATTTCTTAATATCTTTGCTTGGTTCGTGGAAATTTGTGTACATAAGCATTAAGAAAGTATAAAACCATTGGGGTCTGACGCACTTAATTGATTGCTAATTAAAAGTTTAAACATGATAACAATGGTTTTATTGAACCAATGTCGTGGAAAGCGGAAGGGACCATATAATAACGAAATTTTTCATTAGTTTTCGACTGTAGAAAAGTTATAAATATCATATACATGTAGAAAAAGAACAGTGTTGGCTTTGTTTGTTCGGGATACCATAGTATTTTGTTGTTGCAAAATGGTCAGGCTTAATCCTATTATTGTTGTTTTTATAAAAACAACGTTTGTTTATTTGTGGAGAACGATGGTAATGTTTACCAGGGGGTAAGGTAGGGAATACCTAGGTTTCGGAAAGAGTCTGGGTTATTCTCCCAAGAAGTTATTTTAAAAATAACTTCTATGACAAAAACATTTTTTTACCCAGGTGACGAGATCGTAAACTCAATAGAAGAGGAAAGAGGAAATGTTTAGAAGTGCGGTTGTGATATAATATACACTCTTGAAATACATCTGCGAAATCTCATCAAAATCCGTACAGATTTAGATGTACCTCAGAAATATATGAACCTGTTAGTAAAATTCTAGATTCCTTCCAACAAGTCATGTTAGGGATTTTGTACCCAAAAACACAATTTGTTCAGTTAGACAAAAAGATTTTATAAAAACTTCAAATAGGAAAATGTTTAGCGTTGCTTCCAAAAAGTCTTCAAAATCTTTAATTTTAAAGCTAACAGAGGTGAATACTGGTAAACCCTTTGCACAATGGAACCACATCCAAATTTTTGCCCAAATCTAGTTCAACGTTTCCATATGCAATCCCTAGAAACCATCGGTGACCACGATAACACATTTTAGAATTTCAGATCTGTCCGTTCCAAACCACCTTCATATTTCAACATATACCAACATAAGCTTCAAATCAATATCAAATTTGAGGATTCCAGTCCTATCACTTCACCCATCAACCAATTTAGTATCATTTAGTACTTTTCGTACAAACATAGGATGCATTTCCAAACCACCGCCAAAATTAAAACACAGATACCATCCTAAATATCAAAATAGAGAATTTTATCAAAATTTTGTTTATTTGGTATTTTCGTACAATTATAGTACATATTTCCGTAACCACCTCCAAATTTTTCCAAAACCACCTCCAGCAGCACCGACCCTAATATCAAATTTCAGATTTCAAGCACTATCTCTTCATCCAATGCAAAATTGCACCAAATATAGTACTATTTAATACTTTTCATGGAGTTGTAGTACACATTTCCAAAACCACATCTTTATCACAAACCTACCACCAATAGGGACCCTAATACAAACATTTAATGTAACCATCTTCTTCCGTTCACCTAGAATTGATACTCATACCGAATTTCAAGATTTTACCACAATCCGTCCACATAATTCCAAATGGCACCGTATGGCACGTATGGTTAGAATTTAGATACAAAAAACCCTTTAGTTTGTCTATCCTACACTACATGAAAGACGCTCACACCAAATTTCACTACATTCCTTCTACAAATACCAAAATTAATACTATTTAGTACTTTTCCTACTTTTTTACAATCTGACAGTATGCACAAAATGTAATCCTAATACCAAAAATTTAGACTTTCTACTCAATCTTTTACCCAAATACCAAATTTAGTACCATTAAGTACTTTTTAGTATGTATTTCCAAAACCAACCCCACTCGCTCACATTGATTCTAATATCAAATTTGAGGTTTCCAGCAGTATCCGTTCACGCAATACCAAATTTTAGTAACATTTAGTGCTTTTCGTAGGCTCTTAACCCTTCTCCAAAAGAGACATAAAATACCAACATTTTAAGTTTCCAAATCAATTCTTTCAGCCAAAATCAAATTGAACTATTAAATTAGGTTGCATTTCTTAAAACATCTACTTATATCAATACTACTTCCCAAACTTCATTTTATGTCAAACATTTTAGCTCCATCCATGCACAAAATACAAAAAGGTACGCAATTTAAAGCTTTTTGGTACTTTTAGTACATCTCCAAAAACACAGCAATATCTCAACGCTACACACCAATATTCACCTACATGCAAAATTTCAAAAGTCTAGTCTCAGCCTTTTCGGCTGGACCTGGATGAATTAGTCAGTCCGTCACTCATTACACCCTCAGCCATGGTGGTATAGGTCATTTGATATGAGCAAAACGTGCTTAATCGAAATTACGGAGTTAGATATTATATATTTATATATATATATATATATATATATATATATATATATATATATATATATATATATATCCTTCACTTTATATGATATATTTGATTTTAGATATACCGGACCGGGATTGACCCGATGAAAAAATTAGGTTGACTATGAAAATATCTATCCAATATGGGCTGATATGACATATGTGGTGGACAATAGCCGTAAAATTGGATGAAGATGTATATCGAAGGTGTATAAAAATCTTAGCCGATCTCGATAAAATTTTGCAGAGGTATTTTCGAGCTGTATCTGATGTCCGGTATCAAATATCATTGTTGTGGAGGGCATATTGCGCGTATGAGGGACTTTAACACCAAATCGGATGAAACATATATATGTGAGCTATAGCTGTATCTGAACAGATTTTTACCAAAATCTTATGCGCCAGCTTTTAGGCTGAATTCCGTCGGAAGTGCAAAAATTCAGTTAATTTGGGCTGATATTGGTCATTTGGTGTACAATTAACCCGAAATTGGTTGAAGATATATATGGGAGCTATATCCAAATCAGAGCTGTATGTAATATCTGGTACCAAAGGAAATTGTTGTGGAGTGCATATTACGCATGTGAGGGCCTTACCCTTACCACTATGTGTTGTAGGGTATAAATATTGGTATGGGCAATATTACAAGAAAATCGAACATTTATATCCAATTTTATGCGAAATCATAAATTCCGATAAATTTCTTATTCATCTGAAGTTTCTGGTTTAGAGAAATATTCAGATGTAGCAAGTTGTAAAGAATCTCTGACTTGTTTCGCATGTTATGACAGATAAAAGTATTGAAAATTGTGACCCTTTGTGGGTGAGGTACCAGAAGGGGTTGGAAGATCTATATAATCCTCACAACATGTCTTGCTTTAGCTAAAATGTTTGGATGTGTCAAATTTGAAGAGAGCTGGGCGCTTATTTCTAGTTTTGTGAGCGTTTTTCTGTTAAACATTTTGAATCCTTTGTGGGGGAGGTACAAGAAGGAGCTCGCCAGTATACCCCACCATCACACCAAATCTTGTGTTAGTAGAAATAATTGGATGTGTGATATTTGAAGTTAACCGGCTGCATATTTCGAATGTTACGCTCGTTTTGATTATTTTAAATGTTGACCCTGTCTGGGGGAGGTACCAGAAGAAATGGTCCAATACCCACCATTTTTATAACAGTTTTGTTATTGATGAAATTATTGAGATGCGATTAGTTTGAATGGAATCGGATGTTAATTTCGCGTTTTATGACCTTTGTGGATATTAAAAATTTTGTCCCTTTGTGGGGGAGGTACCAGAAGGAGTGGACAGATATTTCCCATCTTCCCACCAGAATTTGGTTTAATAAAGATATTGTGATGTGTGTTATTTAAAGATGGTCGGACTCTTATATCGCATGTTATTATAGTTGTAATTATTCAACATTTTGACCCTTTATGGGGGAGGTACAATATTGTCCATTTTCGCACCTTTCCTAATATTCATGCAAATTTTAGGATTTGCCAAGTTGGAGCAAAATCGGAAATTGCGACCTTCTTTAGGGGTGGTACCAGAATGAGTGGACCGATATTGTTCATCTCCGAACTCGATCTAAATTTGATAATAATATTACGATGTTCCAAAATTGAAACTGATTTGATACTCCACCAGTCAGACAGGCAGTCGGACAGACATCGCTAGATCGACTCAAAATGTCCTGAAACGGATTTGGTCCAGAGACCTAGGGTCGATAACCGTTATTTCGATGAGGCACGTTGATGTATACTCAAATGATATATACTCTCTCTAGCCATATAACTGAGGATATACATTTCTACCAACACAAGATCTGGTAGGAAGATGGAAGATATATCGGACCACTCCTTCTGGTACCTCCTCACAAGAGCTCAAATTTTTGTTTAATCTGATGTATTCACGTCACAAATAAAGCTTCATATTTTTTTGCCATAACATATTTTGTTGCCACCTATGTTTTTTTCCGAAAAATGTTGTACCAAAAGACGTTGTAGAATATTAATCACCCACAATGATAAACAATTGCATGTCACTTTTGTAAACACCCTCAATATCAAAGGTTACTTTCATCATAACAGTGTTTTAACTTGGCCACCTTAATGTTAGCATTAGTCAACATTCCATTGAGTAATCAATGTGTTTAGTTGAAGTTTCGATTTCTCACAGCCGAGAGAATGAGAGACGATTTTTTCTTTTGGTTATAAAAAATATTGTTTTTTTTATCACAAAACAGCGGAAAATGTTGTTGATAAGGAACAACACAAATAATCAATAACTATAAACGCCACATCACTAACGGGTGGAGTGTTTTATGAAAGTTTATTACTATTTAAAAAAATCACTTGATTTTTTTTCTGCAAAAAAAGGAAAGTTTGAAAATGCACTCACATGATCACTTTTAAAATCCGCCATTATTGGTGATGGTTTTCTATTTTCTACGTGTATTTCAACTTGGATTTGTGTTATTAAAATTATGTTGGCATAACTATTTTGGCAAGTTAGCACTTATTTTTCGTTGAGTATTTATTTTATTATTTAATAATAATTATTTTTTTTTATAACTATTTTATAATAATAATTTTCGGTTTAATATTCCCCACTTATTTTTTTATTTTTTTTTTTTTTTTTTTTTTGTTTAGTTTTGGCACTTGTAATATTATTTTGTTACAAAATTTTATTATTAACACGACGATGGCGCTGTTCTTATCATTTATTTCTTGTTACTTTCTTTTTTAACACGAAAACGTTCGGGGTTTCTGTTTCTTTACTCCAAAACACGTTTATATTGTTTGCCGTCTTTTTTGCGAATAACCCTCCGGACAATTGAAAAGTTCTTACCAACCTGGCCCAGTCATAAATATTAATAAATAATATCTACCACCCGCCAAACCCCATCTCTCTCTACACTCACTGACTCGCTCTCACTCTCTCTATACGGTCTTATTTCATTGTCAATATCAACGGCTGATATCTCAAATATCATTTCTAATACAAACACACCGAAAAGAAGTGTCAATAGGGCTTCCAATGGCATGCGGAGAATAAACAATGACAGCAACATGCATAGATTCTTACTCACCTGTAAAGTACATTACTCTCGGCACTCTACAGCTTTGATAAGGCACTTGCTGTAGATACCAGACATTCATTGATACAATGCTTAAGTGTTCCATACACAAGTTCTCTTCAAGTTGAGTTTATAGCAGTATTTTGTCAATTACCAACTGATTCAGAAGAAATTTGACATTTGAAGTCATGGGAAGGTAAGCTCTGCCTTCGCAAAAAATAAAATTAATAGGATTACTTGAATGCACGATGTAACCGTACCTCCCAAATTGGATGTATTTTATAGGTTTCAGAGGCATTTTCCAACTCAATGATCTATACTAGAAAAATATATAATTCCCACCATAACTCGAAATTCTCAAGATAGACCCTACAAAGTAAAATTCTAAGTAGATTCAGCGATGATCGTATGTTTAGGGTGATATAAAAACAAGTAAAAAAACTGTAAGTTCGGCCGGGCCGAACTTTTAATACCCTCCACCATTTGGTACAAATTTGGCAATTTTCAAAAAAAAAAATCTGTTAAAATCTTAAAAATGCCGAATGGCTATACGACGACGTGGACCTGCATAGTCAAATTTTGTCATAAGTTATTACAATATTTAAATGCGAAACTTGAAGAAAAATCTGTTTAAAATATAGCTAAAATCATCAAAATACTGAATGTAGGGGGTACCGTTATATGGGGGCCATACGATGACGTGGACCTGCACAGACAATTTTCTGGGATGGGCTGAAGTATCCATTACGAACTTCACATGCGAAATTTAAAACAATCCCGGTAAATAATGCCGCTAAAATCATCAAAATACCGAATATCGGGAGGTACGGTATATGGTGGCTATACGAAGGCGGGGACCTACATGGCCCATTTTCTGTTTTATGCTGCAGTATGTATTACGAACTTCAAGCACCAAATTTGGAACGATTCCGTTAAATAATGTCGCTAAAATCATCAAAATACCGAATATCGGGGGGTACCGTTATATGGGGGCTATACGAAGACGTGAACCTACATGGCCCATTTTCTTTTTTATGCTGCAGTATGTATTACGAACTTCAAACACCAAATTTGGAACGATTCCTTTAAATAATGTCGCTAAAATCATCAAAAAACCGAATAACGGGAGGTACCGTTATATGGGGGCTACATGAAAACGTGGACCTATACATATAATGTTACCCCACTGGAGCTAGAATCCATTACGACTTACAGAGGTCAATTTTTAGACAAATCCGTGGAAAAATGTGGCAAAAATAATCAAAATACCGAATATCGGGAGGTACCGTTATATGGGGGCTATACCAAAACGTGGACCGATATATCCCATTTCCAATACCAACTATCCTAGGGACAATACACACACTTGTGCCAAATTTCAAAGGTCTACGTCAAATAATGTGGGCTCTATCGTGATTTCAACAGACAGACGGACAGACAGACAGACAGACAGACAGACGGACAGACAGACGGACATCGCTAAATCGTCTTAGAATTTTATGCTGATTATGAATATATATACTTTATGGGGTCTACGACGAATATTTAGAGGTGTTACAAACGGAATGACAAAGTTAATATACCCTCCTACCCATGGTGGAGGGTATAAAAACTGCAACAAAGTCAAACGCCATAACTTTTAAATTTTTTTAATGTTAGTGAATAAAAGCAGCAAATGTCGGAAATATCATCAAATTTTAGAATAAGTTTAGATTTGTTCGAATTGGTCACTTTTGGAATTTTTTGTTTTTTGGAATTTTCCGCTGAACTGTTTGGCAAATAAACATGATCGTTTTGTTTGTTTACAAACTGCTGACCAACATATGTTTTCTCATCGGAGAATACCAAATTCGGGATTTCACCACTTTCGGCCATGTGAAGCAACTCTGTAGCTATTTTGAAGAAGACCGCTGGAATAGGCTTATTATTATACCATCAGCCAAATGGAAACAGAGTGTATATATCAGTTGATATGGCAAATACGTGTCTAATCGTTCTCATTGGACCAAATCTCTTTGAGGACAATTGGAGTCGATCTAGGGGTGTCCGTCCGTCCATGTGTCTGTCTGGCTGCTGCTCGAAGGGTGTATCCGATTTGGTCCAAACTTGGAACATCGTAATTGCCAAACTTGGATCGAGTTCGGAGATAAGCAATATCGGTCTACTCATTTTGGTATCTCCGCCACAAAAATACATCACGCCGGAAAATAAATATAATAGTAATGTGAATAAAATAACAATAATGTACCTTATAGAACACGTACGGAAATGGAATATATCGGCCCACTAAAACAAGTGGGTCAAATAACTGGTAAAAATGTTAAATAAGAGTCCACATCTCAGTATTTTTATCAACACAAGATCTTATGTGGAGATGGGAGATACCGATACTCTCCTACAGATACCTCCGCAACAAAGGGTCAAAATGAAAGAGGACATCCATTGCCTTCAAATTTTACACATACCAATTCTTTTACCAACACAAGATCTTGTGTCAAGAACAAAATAGTACGAACCACTCCTTCAGGTACCTCCCCCACAACGGGTCAACATTTTGACCGTTTTCCATACTTTTCAAATATGACACATTCCTACATTTTCACCAACACACGATCAGGTATGAAGACGAAATATATCGGATCACTCCTTCTGGCACCTCCACCAGAACGAGTAAAAATTTTGAAAACTTATATCTCTCAGAAAATGAGAAATAAGCTCTCGATTCTCTTTAATTTTCAGCATAGAAGCAAGTACATCATATTTGGTGAAAATCGGTTCAGATATAGCTATAGCTCTAATTTCTAATTCAGCTCTGTAATTTCCCCTATTATAAAATTTTGTACCATTTAGTACAATTATCTCCTTTCACCCAATACCAAACTTAGTACTTTTCGAACAATTATATTAAATATGTCCAAAACCTCCTATATATCTTAACCACAGACACCAACAGTGCTATCAATATCAAATTTCTGCTCTGTCCCTTCACCCAATATCAAATGTAGTACTTTTCCTAAACTAATGTATACTTTTCCAAGACCATATCTGAATACCAAATACCAGCGGAGACCTCAAGGTCAAATCTCTGGATTTCAGCTCTATTCCTTCATTCAATATCAAATTTAGTAACATTTAGTACTTTTCGTATAACATTAGCATGCATTTGCAAAACTTTTCTATATCTCAAACCTAGACACTAACAGTTATCACAACTTTAAGTTTCATGGTTTCAGCTTTATCCTTCACCCAATACCAAATTTAATACCAATTATTTTCTAAACCACTGCCAAATCTCAAAAATATATACCATCAATAATCTAAATATCAAAATTTCGAATTTTATCTCTATTTCTTCAACCCAGACCAAATTTAGTACCATTTAATACTTATCGTACAATTATTGCACACATTTCTGAAATCGCCTCCATATGTCCAAGCTACACCTAAACAGTGACCCTAATAACAAATTTTAGATTTCAAGCCCCATATTCTCACCGAATACCAAATTGTACGAAATGTAGTACCATTTACTAATTTAGGTGCAGTTGTAGTACACAATTCCAAAACCACCTTCATATATCAAACTTACTTTCCAATGTATCCGTATTTAAATGCCTATTGACTTTTTGATTCAAAATGTTGATACTTTGTGGGGGAGGTACCGTTGGAGTGGACCTACATTGTATATTTCTCATCTGACCTAAGTCTGATATAATCATACCTACGTGCCAGGTGTGGACTGCATCGACTACTTTCTCCCTTTCATATGAGACTATACACAAATGTATTTACAGAAAATATTGAATTTTTGTGAGGGAGGTACTTCATGGAGTTGGACCCATATTGCCCATCTCCGTACTCGATCTAAACTTGGCACAAATATTGCGATGTACTAAGTTGTTTTGCATACAAAATAGTTTATTTCTTTGTACCAGGATATGATTAATATTTCCGAGATATGGCGAAATGAAATAATAAAAGTCAAAATTTATTCGGAAATTCATATTCTGATAGTACTCGATGGTGCAACATTGTTACTGAACTGATCGATAAGAGCAAGAACTTTGGAATATTGCATTGCAATCTTTGTATTTATAGCACATATGGCTACAAAGTGTGTACATAATTTGATATGGCAAAAATGTCTGTCTATTCGCCTGGCTGGAGTGCACGATAATTCTTGAAGTGGACATAACGGTGCATTTGGAAATGTGTACTACAAGTGCACGAAAAGTACTAAATAGTACTATACTTGGTACAATTTGGTATTGTGTAAATAGATACTGCTTGAAATCTGAGATATGTTTTTGGGTCGATGTTCATGTGTAACCTGGACATATGGAGATGATTTTGGAAATTTGTGCTATAATTGTACGAAAAGTACTGAATGGTACTATATTTAGTATTGAGTGATGTGATAGAGATACAATTTAGAAGTTTGATATTAAGGTTACTAATGGTATAAGTTTTTGTCGGTGGTTTGGAAATGCGTCCTACATTTGTACGGAAAGTACTAAATTTGGTATTGGTTGAAGGGATAAGGCAGGAATTCTTCAATTTCATATTGAGTTCTCAGTTGGTATCTGAAATTGAGATATGGAGGTGGTTTTTTGAAATGTATACTATAATTGTTCGAAAAATACTAAGGGGTACTAAATTGTGTATGGGGAGAAGGGATAGAGCTAAAATTCTGAAATTTGATATTTAGATCTCTGTTGGAATCAGGGATTGAGGTATGGAATCGCCTCTGTTTTGTACGCCCCACAAAATTTCAAAATTTTCGAATAAAAATATAAATAAATTATCAATAGCGATTAAGAAATTTAACGGAACTGAAGTGATCGATATAGCCCTATAAGGTTTATATCAAAACGTTGACCTACTACTACGGCGACGCAAACCCAAAGTGAAATACAGTAAAATACCGAATATCAGGGTCTACACAGAGAATCAATAGAATACATACTTTTGCAACAATACATACATACTGAGTGACAAAGACATAAGTTGAGAAGACCACAATAATAACCCTCAATGCAAGGAAAATATCAATGAAATAATTAAAATCATCAGTCAACAGTTTTGCCGACAGATGTATACAATCAGCCTTGCCTTATGATTGTTTAAACTGTTGGCTCTCTATAGGGAAATTTCCTTCAATTCTTATGAGATATGAGATCATTTTTACAAAATGTGGAAATATGCGTGAGGTACCAGATGTGGATCGTGGATCGAAGTCTTCCATTTTATCTAATACTGATAAAAATGTTGGTATGTGCAAAATGTGGGAGGTGCCATAAGGGTTAGGCAAAATTTCGAACTTTTTTATGGTGAAGGTATCAGAAGGAGTTGGCCGATAAATTCCATCTTCACATCAGATCTTTGATTGAGAATAATATTAAGAGATACCAAGTTTGAACAGAATCGCTGACTTTAATCGCAAGATGTGATAGATGTAAGTATTGACAAATGTGACCCTTTGCGTGGGAAGTAACATCAGGGATAGGCCGATACATCCCATCTTCACACCAGATCTTCTGTTAGTATAAGTATTGAGTTTGATAATTTTAGGAGGACTAAGAGTCTTATTTCGTGTTTAATGAGTGGTATAATTATTAAAAATGTTTTTAACAAAAACAGTTAAACCTCCACCATTTGGAACGAATTAGGAAATTAAAAAAATAAATAAATAAATAAAATCCATTAAAAGTTATGTTAATATTTTAAAGATACTGAATATCGGAAAGCGCCGATATATGGGGGATATACGATATTGTGGACCTATATAGACAATTCCATTTCAGGAGGTAAAGTACTCACAAAAAACTCCTCGTGTACAATTTCAGACAAACCCATAGAAAAATGTGGCTAAAATCATAAAAATACCGAACATCAGGTGGTACCGTTATATGGGGGCTATACGACATCGTGGACCCTTGTAGATAATTCTCTTCCAGGGGATAAAATACACACAAGGAACTCCTTGTGTGGATTTTCAGACAATTCCATTGGAAAATGTGGCTAAATTCATAAAAATGTCGAATATCGGAAGGTGCCGTTATATATGGGATATACGATATCGGGGACCTATGTAGACAATTCTTTCTCCTTGTGTAGAATTTCAGACAATTCCATTGAAAAATGTAGCTCAACTTATCAAAATACCGAAAATAGGGAGGAGATATGCGTTATTGTGGACCTATAGGGGGAAAGTACTCAGAAGGAACTCTTTTTGTAGATTTTCAGACAATTTCATTAAAACATTTTGCTACAATCATCAAAATACCGAATTTCGGAGGGTGCCTTTATGTGGGGGCTATACGATATCGTGGACCGATATAGACCAACTTCGAACTTGACCTGCCTGCAGATAAAAGTGTGATCTTTGCAAAATTTTAGCTTTCTATCTTTATTTGTTTTGACTCTAGGGTGATTACAACAGACGCGCGGACGGAAGGGATAAATCGTCTTAGAATTTTACGCTGATTAAGAATATACTTTGTTATATCTTAAAGTATTATTTCGATGAGTTACAAACGGAATGACAACCTTAATATACCCTCCATACAATGTATTGTCGAACTTTAGATATCCTCCACCATTTTGAAGGAACTTGAAACATTAAAAAAAATCCACAGAAAAATACCTCTTAATGGAAAAACCTTATATTGAGGCTATACGAAGACATAAACCTGCATACGCAAATTTTTGTCATAGGCTGGCTGTAATATTCATTACGAAATTTAAATACGAAATTTGAAACAATTCCGGTAAAAAATAAAAATCATGAAAATACCGAATATTGGGAGGTACCATTAAACAGGGGCTATATGAAAACGTGGACCGACATGACCCATTTACAAACATAACCTGCCTACGGGCAAAATACACATGTATGCAAACTTTTAACCTTCTATCGCAATTCGTTCCAAAGATAGCGTGATTAGAACCGACAGACTCACAAAAAGACGGGCCTCATATTTCGTTGAATATTCACAACACCCATTTTTATAAAATTCTTTGTGATTCCACCATTGGACTTATGGCCAAATATTGATTTCTTTGGCCCGGTTAGAAAGCTATCACAACGGCCTTCTTATCATATCTTGGTTGATACCAAACATATACCTGACCTTCCAAATGTTTCAAACTATTATCAAACAATTCGATCGAAGAAGTTTAATATCTTTTTGGGAAATGAGAACGTTTACTCGTGTGTAAACATTTATTCTCGTTTAATATGGAATATGTTTACAAAACTTGAGAAACAAACAAATAATTAACATAACACATATTTGTGTTATTTTAGTTAACTATTTAAAAAAAAAAAATATGTTTATCCGAAAGGCGTACATAAATTTGTGTAAATACAAATAGAAATGTTAATTATTATATAAATTCGTTGTCTAACATTCATAGAATGATAATTGTTGTTATAATTTGTAGATGTTAATTGTGCATTTATTTAAAAACATAATATGAAGTATGATAGCCGCACTATTCCAACGAACACCACATGTAAACGAATACTAACAATAACACGAAGACTTGAATAAATTAAACAAACATATATAATAATAATAATAAAAGTTATATACATAATAATAATAAAAATTATAAAACTAATAATAATAATAATAACAATAATAATAATAATAATAATAATAATAATAATAATAATAATAATAATAATAATAATAATAATAATAATAATAATAATAATAATAATAATAATAATAATAATAATAATATAATAATAATAATAATAATAATAATAATAATAATAATAATAATAATAATAATAATAATAATAATAATAATAATAATAATAATAATAATAATAATAATAATAATAATAATAATAATAATAATAATATAATAATAATAATAATAATAATAATAATAATAATAATAAATAATAATAAATAATAATAATAATAATAATAATAATAATAATAATAATAATAATAATAATAATAATAATAATAATAGTAATAATAATAATAATAATAATAATAATAATAATAATAATAATAATAATAATAATAAAAATTATAAAAATAATAATAATAATAATAACAATAATAATAAAAATTATAAAAGGAATAAGAATAATAATAATAGTAATAATAATAATAATAATAATAATAATAATAATAATAATAATAATAATAATAACAATTTTTTTTTTTATTTTTTATTTATTTAAATTCATTTCACAAACAATATGTATATATAATATTTACAAAATGTATCTGCATAATCTATTCCACGAAGCCCTTATTAGCCTTGTCTGTTGGAAATAATGTTGGATTACGTTTATCTCAATAGAATATATTTCATATAGGCTGTATGTAACAAAATAACCCTTTGCTGAAGTCGATAAAGAGGGCTATACAGTTGTTATGTAGGTTGAGATTTTGGTTTATGTGGTTCGAGAAATATCCAAGAAGTTGGTTGATATTTTTATTTTTTGAAATCCGTATTGATTTTTGTTTTTAATTTTATATTTAGAAAGGAAACTAGGCAGCCTTCTTACCACGATTTCTTCTAGCACTTTCTCCAATACGGGTAATATAGAAATTGGCCTATAGTTGGCGTAATCCGATTTATTTCCACCCTTATATATTGGCCATATTATTGATTCTTTTAATGTTTGCGGTATTGATAATTCCTTTAGGCTTAAGTTAATGAAATGTGTTACGATAGGTGTAAGAATATCGGCATTGTTTTTAAGGTCGATTTCTCTTATATTGTCAATTCCGGCACTTTTTCTTGCATTTAATGTCTTAAGTATGTTATTTACAGGGTTGCCCATATTCGACGGACCTTTGGGCCCTTTGGGCCCACTCCAATCGACGAGGCTTGTCCGCAGGCAACATTCTTTGCGTCAATTGAATTTTGTACGGGAACAAATGCAAATCAATGCGAATAATCCGTTGTAAAGTGGACCGAGCCATGTTCTTGGGGACCTCTCAACACTGGCTCGTACGGCAGCGATAATCTCGGCCGATCGCCTTGGTCGACTTTTATATGGCCTCTTCGGATTAGAAAGAGCCTTACCAGTCGAAAATTTTTTGTATAAACGCTTAATGGTGTTCTTAGAAGGCGCACTTCTCACTTTTTTAATGTTTTAAAAGCACGTTGAGTTTTCACAATTGACTTCTTCTTTTGAATGTAAATTTCAACTATTTTGCGTGGCATGTATTGGTTCATGGTAAAAATCTGCTTGGACTGACGCTTCAAACGCGGTATTTCATTAAGCGATGTGACATCTCTGTCAAAAGTTATGGTGTTGCCAGATGGGTCCGTCGAATATGGGCAACCTGTATTTCACTTTCCGTAGTGTATTCAAGATACATTGAATTTGATATGATTCTTTGAGCCCGGGTTTCTAGAGTTGTTACATTACATGGATGCACAATGTTTATGACATTCTGATTGAAATGTATTGCGAATTTCTCTGCAATTTCATTCATATTTCTGTCGGTAAAACTGAGTTTAATCTGTTCATCTATGTTCTTAGTTTTTACACCCCACACTACATAGTGGTAGGGGTATTATGTCTTTGTGTATTTGTTTGTAGAACAGAGAAGGAAGCGAGATAGACCCATAGTTACTTTTGAGGATCTTCATGGAATCACTTTCTGAGTCGATTTATGCATATCTGTCTGCCTGTCCTTCCGTCTGCCCATGTATTTTTGTGAACAAAATCCAGATCGAATTTATAATAAACTGATTGAGATGAAATTTTCCAAACAATATTTGCTTGGCCCAAGGATAAACCCTATTTTAATTGTGAGAATCGGTTCAAATTTGGATATAGCTTGTTCACCAAATGGTCAATATCAGCCCAAATTACATACATTTTGGCACATCCCACCAAATTCAGTCTAGAAGCAAGTACACCAAATTTGGTGAAAATCGAATCAGATTTTTTATATCCCCCACATGCATAACATGCACTCCACAAAAATGATATCAGATACAGACCAGAAATCCCTCTGCCAAATTTTATCAAGATCGCTTCAGATTTGGATATAGCTCCCATATATATTTTTATCCGATTATTGTGCACTAATATTAGCCCAAATGGACTGAATTTTGACACGAACGAATCTTCCTATCTCGCCGAGCTGAGTCGTTCTAGATATATATGTCCTTCCACCCGCTACAGGTCGCAATTATTGTCCGAAATTGAAAATGGAGGTGGGGTTAGTGTCAGAATAGAAGCCTATTGATTTTGGAGATTATCGCAAAATATTTAGATGTTGAAATGAAACAAAAACAGAAATTTTTCCTGATTTTGTAGTTGCTCTATAGGCCGCAATTATGAACCAATCGAAATTGTTCTAAATTTACATTGAATTAGAGTTTAGGACTGGGCAGAAGCCTACCAATTTGGGGCATCGGACAATATTTAGCGGGTAAAATAGACGCTAACTTTTATGTTAAAAAAAGTAGGAAAATGTCCACCAAACCGTGAATATTTTAATTCCAGCCAAATCGCAATTACATTAAAGGGTCACTTCTTACCATTAAAGTGATGCTGATAGCCATGTAATATGTAATTTGACTTAAAATTTTGAATTGTAAATTTTCTAATTTTTTTTACATGTCCAATTTTGTATGGGGCTAGGGTTAGGGTCAAAATTAAAGCTTATTGTTCTTAAGATGTTCAAATGGACAAAAAAAAATAATTCTTTCTAATTTTGTAGTCGCTCTATAGGGCATAATTGAAGACCAATCGACACGGAATTTCGAATCAAAAGAGAGTTAAGGACAAGGAAGAAGTCTAGCCTTTGGAAGACCACCGGATTATATTTAGCTGTAAAATGGACCACAACTTACGTGTGAAATTGTTTTGAATACCTAACAACACGACGAAGTGCGTAAAAATTGGCCAAATTCTCCGGATGAAACACTTAAAGGTAAAATCTGGGTTTTATTTCATCAAAGAAATATTCTAAAATGGATTGGACATAAGGGGAATTTGAACATATTGTAGTGTTGTAGGGTATCACACGGTCGGCCCCGCAGTGCTATAGAATTTGCTTACTTGTTTTTACTATAATTTTTATCGAAGTCATATTATGCTGAAATTTGTTGAAAATCGATTAAGAGTTGGATATAGTTCCTAAATTGCGACTACTCTAAAGCCGTTATAGCATTAAAATAAGGTTCATAGTTTTGGTATGATAAATTCCCAATATAATTTTTTTTTTTTTTGCGGGAGCTCAATTAAATACGCATAGTGATGTAGGATATCATATAGTCGGCCCCGCCCGACTGTTTATTTCTATTTCTTTTCTTACTGGTTATTTCTAATAAACAACGCAAAATTTATTTTTTTTAAACTCATTTTCTCTTGAAACTTTTCAAGTGTCGTAAAATTCCATCAAAAAATTCTTTGTTACGTTTTAAGGAGGAAAAAAGATATTTATTTTTTACATAGCCAATAAAATTAATTAATAAATTAAAAACTGATAAGCATGACACCCTTTATCTGATTAGCACAAAACAAACCAAAGTATTTTTGATTTTGTTTTTTCGTTTTGCTAAACAAACAGCAATTGTGACCATCTGCTCAGCTGGTATCACATGAGTCATTACATACGACGAAAGCACTTCAAAATTTTAGATAAACAATTGAAAGCAGAGACGTAGATAGGGGGAAGTCAATATCACTTGCATTTTCAAAAAATTTAGGAACTACTCTGAACAAGTCTAGGAGAATTGTGGGCCTGTTTGCAGGTATAACATGAGTTATTACTGCAAATACCCCATAAACTTTGGAGAAAGTACAAAAATTAGATAAGTATATAGAGAAGACTTCGTCGCACAGTATCACGAGCGTTAGACAATGTGATTAGAAATAGAGTTTGAAATTCTTGGAAAAGACCCACAAACTCTAAGTTCCTCAGAGTGTATATTAATGGATATATTGATAGAAAATATTCCAATTAGAAGGAATTTGAATTTTTGTGTTGATACATCAAGTAAAGGGTGATTTTTTAAGAACTGTAGGAAAGTTTTTCATAAAAAGATGTTTTTATAAAATTTTAAAATCTGCGTGGTTTAATAATAATAAAATTATTGCGCTGTTTTAAAAACTAAAGAAAATCAAATACTTATTTCTAATTTTATGCGAATAATTGTTAAAAATAATTATAATATATTGTGGGGATGGCACCAGACCCATAAATTCGATATTCACATCCGGTCTCTGGTTAAAAGAAATATTTAGATATACCAAGTTCGAAAAGAATTGCTGACTTGTTTCGCAAGTAATGCTAGATTGATTATAATAATATTACAAATTGTGACCAGGTCCCAGAAGGAGAAGTAGTTGTGGGGCAGGTACCGGAAGGAGTAGACCGACATATCCCATATTCTCACTATATCTTGTGCTGGTAAAAATATTGTGGGGGAGGCACTAATAGGAGAATTTGAAAGGAATCGGATTGCATGGTTATTCAACCGTTATGCGGGAGGTACAAGAAGGATTAGTCCAACATATTCTATCGTCACACCACATCATGTGTTACTAGAAATATTGGGATGTCCCAAGTTTTAAAATAATCAGATACTTATTTCGCATTTTATGAGCATTATGGTTGTTCAGAACGTTGAGCCTTTGTAGGGGAGGTACCAGAAGGAGTGGACCTATATTGCCTATCTCCGAACTTAACCTAAGTTTGATAATAGCATTACAATGTAGCAAGTTTTACAAAAATCTGATGCCCTTCGATAGTTATGGTTCGCACCCCTAGATCGACTCCATATTCCTTGAAACGGAGAAAAAGAGACCTACTGTCTAAAACCGTTATGTCGACGAAGCACGTTTCGACCGTATCAAATGATTTCCAGAGGCATTTGGCAGAGGCATTCGTAGCTCTTGTACAAACAATACGACACGACTTATATAAGGCTAAAACTAAAAACAAGTAACAACGCTATGAGGAAAAAAAAATCCTTTAAAAATAAAGAATCGGGATTGAATGTTGGGTTCTCTTCCATTTTGGTAATCGGTTGGTAAAAAGTCTTAAAAGCCGGTGCCGTTTCCTGCTATAGTGGTTGCTATCTATTGCGAGTTCAAATAGCAAATTAAAAAAATCACCTTAACCAGTGTGGCTAAACTCGCCAAAATACCAATTATCATGAATGATATAACAAATACTGCATCAGAAGACAGAACCGATTACAAATTCCACATACCGAATTTCCCTGAAAAGAATACCAAATATAGGGAAGTATAGAAACGTAAGGGGGATGTAGTTTTTTGGTACCTATAAACCCATTACGAACTCTAAGTACCGAATTTTGAGTCTTGAATCGTGGGGAGGTACTGTTGTATGAGGCTACAGGAAAACGTGTACCTATATAGGCAATGCTTTGCCAAAAGATGTAGAACACATTATAAACTCTATGAAGCTATATCAGTTCAGATATAGCTTTAGCTCGCATATATATGATTCATCCGATTTGGTCTTTAAGTCCCTCACATGCGTAATATGCGTTCCAGAAGAATGATATTTGGTGCCGCACATCAGATATTGCTCAAAATTACCTCTGTCAAATTTTATCGAGATTGGTTCACGTTCGATTCAGTATATAATTTTTCGCAGATCCAGAATGTATATACTTTGTAGACAAAATTAATATATCCTCCATAGGATCAGTATTTGACGAAGCAGATGTTCGAACTACGTCAAATATACGATTTGCTCATTCGGAAAGAATGTAAATTTTTATGCTTTTTAGGAGATATATTTATATATTACTAGCTGGCCCGGTCCGCGTTGCCGGCCCGTAGTTTTTGTCTATTATGCATAATTATTCACAGATATGACTGATATAAGTGTTCACGTACATGTCGATTTAAAGTGTTTTAAAATACCTGTACCCATTTTTAAACAGTGGGCTTCAATATTTAAACCGTGGGCTTCAACTGTGTGGATGTGCTATACAAATCTATTAAAAAGTATATATCAATCTTATCGCCATATAAGGGATCAAATTAATTTTTAATATGGTAAAAATCGTAGCAAAATCTTCCAGTCAAATGAGCAGTAATTTGGAATTTGCTGTATTTTGTATACTACATAATTGAGGGCTGAATGATTTAAGAATAGCCAAAGTTAATTACTTTTTTAAACCCATTAGCAACTTAGATTGTGCATTAGAGTCCTCATAAGTCCCCCTAACCATGTCAGTCTGTTTGTCCGCCAAAAGGTGGACTTGAGAGGGTTTTATAACATGGATAAAAATTCTAAAATTTGTAGATATGTTGAAATTTTAGTGTAAGATTTTCACCCCCCTAATACGCATTATTAGCCAAATTCTTTGAAATGTGGTTAAATTAGGAGGTACCTTCTTTATATGGGCACTACTCCGAAACATCGATCTACAGGCCAAATCAAAAATATAGCAGAACAATATAGCATGTCATAGCATTTCGCGTGATTTAAATAAGTAAAAATAGTTTTATCCACCTCATAATTGCGGGCAGAATGATAAGAAGGGAATTAATTTTATCTGCCATTTAAATTGTAAGTTGGAGACCCCTTAAAAGTACGTTTATATATATGAGGGTTAACCCACTGGTCTCAAAGTAGGTTAACCCTACAAAAAGTTCTAACGTAAACATGGCATAAAGTCCATATTTTCATCATAGGATAATTCAATGATGATTAAACAAATATTCGGTCACGTGCTACTTTCTAATACTTGTACTTTGTTCATGTTTCCACAATTTATTTCATATGGATGCACATCCCAAATCTACGTTCCCAACCAATATTCTCTTGGGGGTTAAAAATTCAATAGAATACAACATTTTCTTTTCTGACCACACATTAGATGTGAAAGTGGACTTGGGGATACTCCAATATGGGGACTTTACTTAAATAAATTCCTATGTGGCAATTATCTGTATGATGGTTCCCTACCCCAGGGTGGCATAAATAAAATTTTTTAGCCAAATCAATTGATGAATGTGGTCAATACCAATATGGGCCCTACTCTGAAAATTTCAAATTTTATGCGAAGAGGTTATCTACCCCCTTAGAAACAAAAATGTCAAATAAGGGCCAAAAAATGAAAAAAGTGGCCGGCCAAGACCCCAAAAATAACTTAAATCATAGATGGTTATATAAATATGAAATCGGGTTGTTCCCTTATCCGTGAGTTATGATCGATATAAAGACCTGCAAAAGTGATTTTAGGTATTTTGAATGTTTGGGAAGAATTTCTGGAAGGATATAAAACCTTTTCTTACTAAAAGTCCCATTCGCTCTACTATTTTGCACCTTTTATTTCAATATTGGTATATTACTTATTATTCTCCCAAAGAATTTTGCATTTTGAGCTCTCATTGGACGGATCATTGTCACGCTTTGAAATGAGCCCCATTAAGCTTTTTCGGTCATTTTTGTTTGTTTAAATGTGTTCGCATCTTCCAGCTAACCCATTACTATATATATAAATGTAAGTTGTGTTAGTTACTACGCTTATAACTCAAGATCCGCTGATCTGATTTTAACGATTCATACAAATTCGGAATTGTCTCTTTTCCGAAAAGGATAATATTCAAAAAAATCGCGTAAAAATGTGATATATTAACATTTTCATTTTGACTTTTGAAATGTACAATAGTAATGTTTTATTTTGCACGATTTTTTTCCATTTTGACTTACTTTTTTCTAATGTACATTTGTAATGTTTTTTTATATTTTTTTCCAATTCGAATATTAATACCAATTTATTTAATTGACTTGATTTCTTGAGAACTGAAATTGATGGCGGGTTGCATGGAATTCAGTCAGATGATATCGAAATAACTTAACGCAGTTAGACCAAAGTTAAAAGATAATTACTTTTTCAAAATCTCTAAAAAAACACGAAAAAAGAGATCTCATGGCAAAAATTCTCAAATCGGGAAAAATCGAAAAAAAATTCAATGGAAATTGACTAGATATGGAAATAGTCCATCCAATGAGAACTTAAAATGCAAAATTCATTGGGACTGCAACCAGTGAAATACCGAATATGAAGAGCACTGTTATATAGTGGAGCAAATTGAAAATTTAGAAAGAAAAGGATTCATATCCTCGGGAAATTCTTCCGATACCTTAAAAGTAACCTTAACTCCCATGTAACGTTATACGGTGACTATGCGCTATAATCAGTAATTACACTGCGGGAAATTACACTTGGAAAATTGTTTGGTTGGTACATAAAAATCCCAAAAAGGGGTTTCGGATCAAACGTTTTTAGGGTCCATTTTATATAGCTTAACCAAACACAAAGGGTCGGCCTAAATTGATGTAGTCCCTCAAATGATGTAGCCCCTTTCAAATTCCTCAAATGTTGGTAATTTGAGATTTTAGGAAGAACAACACATTTTTTCAAATAATTATAAGAATAGGACAATGCTTTGGTATAACCCTTATATGTGGACCTATTTCTTTCATATTACAATAATCCGCCCAATGAGAACTCAAAATGCAATTCATTGGAACGGCAATCAGTGAAATACCGAATATAAAGGGTACAAAATGGTAGAGCGAATTGGACATTTAGGAAAAAAAGAAAAAAACTTCCTAAACTTTCAAGATATCTTAAATCGCTTTTGCAGGTCATGATATATGACCCCCGGATAAGGGTACAATCCTTTTTCAAGTATAGTTTACATTTTAACCATATTTTACTCATACGCATTTTAGCAAAAGTTGGTAATTTGAGAAGAAACCATCCTCGCAAAAAATTATCACGTTTTGGCATAACCATCATATAATTTAAGCTATATTATATGCTCTTAATCACATTCATCAATTGATTTGGCTAAAAAAATGTATTTAGGCTACTCTGGGGTGGAGAATCGTCTTACAGATAATTGTCCACATAGGAATTTATTTGAGTATAGTTCCCACATTAGTGTACCCGCAAATCCACTTTCCTAACCAAGGTTTGGTCAGAAAAGAAAATTTGGTATACTATGGAATTTTTAACACTCAAGAGAATATTGGTTGGGAACGTAGATGTGGGATGTACGTCTACATGCCATAAACTCCGAAATATCAAATTGTGGCAGAAACATGAAAAAATTACGAATATGACGAATGAATGACAAAAATTAATTCCTATATTACGGTAATGAGTGTAAAAGACCAATTATCTTTGACTATTTTGAAATCATTCAGATCAGTGTTCTATAATGCTTTAAAAAATATGCATTAAAAACTAAAAGTAGGGGCCGGCAACGCGGACCGGGCCAGCTAGGCCACGATGTAGGCCCTGGAGTTGAAAGGTAGATGTCAGTTAACATCCTATTTCGCACTTATTTAATTTTTTTAGTGAAAAATTATTCTTTATTTTGTTCACAAAAAATCCACTGAATTCAATATGATAATACAAATTGAAAAAAAATTGACAAAAAAAAGAATAACAAATTGAAAAAGTCTTCAACTTTTTCGCTGATTTTTTACAGCAAATGTTTTAAGATCCTTCCTTACAAAGTTTGTCAATAGAATGTACTATTACTTTAAAATTCGATTCCACTGAAAATGTTTTTTTTTTTTTTTGATTTTTGCAATGAGATCTCTTTTTCATGATTTTTCAGCGATTTAGAAAAAGTAATTATCTTTTAACTTTGGTGTGACCGCGTTAAATTATTTCGATATCATCTATTCCGTTTCGCCACCACATAATTCGCTACTACACTTCCATGTAACCCGCCATCATTTTCAGTTCTCAAGAAATCAAGTCAATTAAATAAATTGGTATAAATATTCGAATTCAAAAATAAAATATAAAAAAACACTACAAATGTACATTAGAAAAAAGTAAGTCAAAATGGAAAAAAATCATGCAAAATAAAACATTACTATTGTACATTTGAAAAGTCAAAATGAAAATGTTAATATATCACATTTTTACGCGATTTTGTTGGATATTATCCTTTTCGGAGAGTAGACAACTCCGAATTTGTGTGAATCGTTAAAATTAATCCAGCGGTTCTTAAGTTATAAGCGTAGTAACTAACACAACTTACATTTATATATATAGATATATTTTTAATATACTATATAATAATTTCTGGCGTTTAGAACAGATTTATATTTTTGATGTCTTCTGGAACATATAGTAGAGTTTTAGTTCAAATTATTTGTAGAATATTTTGACAGGCTACGGCCACGTTTAAAGGGAGTTTCCAAGCATATTTAGACTCGTTTGAGGGTTGCCGACTCGTTTGAGGGTTAACATTTCTGACTAAAATAATACTCGTATTTTTACCTGTAATATTTCCGAAGACATCATATAACTAAAATGCTCGAATTCCGAGGAATCTTAATCTGAACATTTCCAAAAGTGTGGAAGAGGGGGAACTTGCCCACACCCAACCCCTTTTTTATACCCTCCACCATTCTGTGGAGGGCATATTAACTTTGTCATTCCGTTTGTAACTCCTCGAAATATTCATAATAGACCCTACGAAATATAAATATTCTAGATCAGCGCAACATTCTAAGACGATTTAGGATGTCCGTCTGCCTGTCTGTCCGTCTGTCTGTTGTAATCACGCTATCTTTCGAACGAATTGAGATAGAAGGCTAAAATTTTGCATACATGCATAGTTTACCAGTAGGCAGGTTAATTTCGTAAATGGACCATGTCGGTTCACGTTTTCATATAGCCCCCATATAATGGTACCTCCCAATATTTGGTATTTTGATGATTATAGCGATATTATTTACCGGAATTGTTTAAAATTTCGTATTTGAAGTTCGTAATAGGTACTACAACCTTCAAATTTCGTACTGGAAGATCCTAATGGGTACTATAACCTATGACAACAATTTTTACATGCAGGTCCACGTCTTCGTATAGCCTCCATATAACGGTACCTCCCGATAGTCGGTATTTTGACGATTTCAGCAACACTCTTCATCGGAATCGTTTCAAATTTCGTATTAAAATATCTTTATGGGTACTACAACTTATGTCAAAAAAATCGTATGCAGGTCTGCGTCTTCGTATAGCCTCCATATGACGGTACCTCCCTTTACTCCGTATTTTCATGATTTTTGCGACATTATTCACCATAATTGTAAAAAATTTCGTATTTGGAGTTCTTAATGTGCACTACAGCCTATGGCAAAAAAAAATCGTATGCAGGTTCAAGTCTTCGTATAGTCCCCATATAACGGTTTTCATTTAAGTGGTAGTTTTTGGAATTTTTTTTGAAAATTTTCAATTTCCTTCGAAATGGTGGAGGGTATTAAAAGTTCGGCCCGGCCGAACTTAGCTGCGTTTTTACTTTTGCACTTTGCACTATAAACTTTCAAAATGCCTATATACATGCCTTCTATTTTTAGCTCTACTATCATAATCTACTACATATTTGATGTAATTATTTTGTGTAATTAAAACAAAGAAATGCATTTAACACCCCTCCACAGCAAGTTTATCAGTATATTTGGCATTAAATGACGAATAGTAAGTTATAAAGTCAAAGTAACAAAGCCACCCAGCCTAATATCGAAACTCCAATTAAATTGAAAGTTATAATGTATCTTCCAAAGGAAATGAAAATGTGGAAATGTGGAATGCTGCCTAATAATTGGAATATTTATTTATTCAAATGAACTTTCATTAATCCCTGCCCTAGCAATCAAATATTCAGGAGGTACTGAACTCACGTGCAAATACAATGGAAATTATTACAAGCACCTCTTTGTTGTTGTAGTCGATTTTCACATGATCATTGACAAATGCTTTATCGTCGTATCAACCACCAGGCGTCATGAATCATACACAAATCGCAAAATAATTGCTATCAATTATTTCGCAGCAATAAATAGAATGATAAAAAACAAACAATCTGTCAATAGCAATCAATATTTGAAGCGGTATGTGCAAATTATTATTTTTTTGTTCAAAATTTATTATTTAAATATAAATGTTATGCATTTTAAATTTTGAAATAAAAACTCTATCAAATAGGGAAAAGTGTTATATTAATAACAAGTAAAAACCAGTAAATAAAGTCCACTTTCCTAATTTAGTAGAGCTCCGCATAACAATTAAAAGTTTTTATGGGAGAATTCAATCATACACCCGATGATTATAATTATAATTTAAAATTCAAAGGACTTAATATGCCGAAGCATTTGTATCTTTTAAATTCGGACTTGTATTGCCCATTTGGTGCAGAATTAATTTGAAATCAGATAAAGATATATATGGGAGCTATATCCAAACCTGAACCAATCTCGATAAAATTTGGCAAAGATATTTCTGAGCTGTATTTGATATGTTGTTGTTAAGGAGTGCATATTACGGCTGTGGGTAACAAATTCGGTCGTATGTGCCAAATTCCATCCCATTTGGGCAAATATTAGACGTTTGGTGCACAATAAAATGTAAATCGGACGAAGTTATATATGGGAGCTATATCCAAATCTGAACCGATCTCGATAAAATTTAGTAAAGGTACTTCTGAGCTGTATTTGATTTGCATACAATAATTTTTGTCGTAAACTGTAGTACTCATTACGAACTTCAAATTCGAAGTTTGAAACCTTTCTTGTGAATAATGTTGCTGAAATCATCAAAATACCGACTATTGGGAGGTACCATTATATGGGGGCTATACCAAGTCGTGGACTTGCATACACAGTTTTTTGTCGTAGGCTGTAGTACCCAATACGAAACGAATTATTGAAACGATTCCGGTGAATAATGTTGCAAAAATCATCAAAATACCGAATATAGGGAGGTACCGTTATATGGGGCTATATGAAGACGTTGACCTGCATGGACAATTTTCTGTCATAAGCTGTAGCATCCATTACGAACCTAAATGCCAAATTTGAAACATTTCCAACGAATATTGTCGCTTAAATCACCAAAATACCGACTATAGGGAGGTACCGTTATATGGGGGCTATATGATGCCGTGGATTCGTATGAACAATTTTCTGTCTCAGACTGTAGTATCCATTACGAACCTCAAATACCAAATGTTAAACATTTCCAATGAATAATGTCGCTTAAATCACAAAAATACCGAAAATATGGAAATACCGTAATATGGGGTCTATATCAAAACGTGGACCTACATAAAATTTTATCAACCTACTTGATTTCGTTTGGAAGCTAGAGTGATTACCACAGACGGACAGATGGATAGACGATAGACGGGCGGACATCGCTAAATAGAGTGATAGTGATTTTCTGCTAATCAAAAATATATATACTTTATGGGGTCTAAAATGTATAGTTCGAGGTGTTACAAACGGAATGAATATACCCTCTATACTATGGTGGAGGGTATAAAACTCACGCAAATATGACAAAGGAAAGTGACAAATATTACCAACAATCTATATGCCTGTATCAATAAAAGAGTAAAGTAATTGCTTGTCCGATTCTAATGATTCATTAACGACCAGACGAAATGGCTGGAGGTAGAATCTAGTGGCTATATCCGTAGGTGATAGATAAGGGTGGATTGTAAGAACTCTTACTCGAACGGTTCGAAAAGTACTTAAAGTAACTAAATATGGTACCCTTTGTGTTTGACGAACCAGTAGAGCTAGAACGCTTAAATGAGAGTGGAATGAGGGTTGCTGATGGAGTGTATGATAGATGTACCAAAGATATTTGGGAATTTGCGCTTATGGTGCGAAAAGTACTAAAATGTTCGATATTGGGCACCATTTCTTATCATGTGAACGTTTAGAGCTACAACCTTGAAATTTGAAATGGGAGTCTATGTTGAGAAGTAGGGTGATGTTAGGAGGCAGTTATGAAAGTGTTTATGAAATTTGAAATTAATATTACTGGGGATATGGAGGCAGTTTTGCTTATATGCACGAAAAGTGCTAAATGCTACTAAATTCTGTACATTTCCGATATGGGTGAACCGGTAAAGTTGCAATGCTGAAATTTGGAAATAAGATTACAATTGCATTGTAAAACTGCGGTATGTAGGCATTTTTGGATATTGATACACATATTTACTAAATGGTACTAAAATTTGTACAATTTAAATTTTGGATTTTATGATGTAGGTAGTTTTGACACTTGTACCTATATGTATTAAATTTAGTACAATTTGAATTTGACCAACCAGAAGACCTAGAACTTTTGGAAATTCGGAATGAGGGTCACTGATTAAGTGTATGAATTGTAGGGTTTTTGGAAAATTGTGCTTATAGTGCGAAAAGTACTAAAATGTTTAATATTTGGTACCATTTCGTATCATGTGAACGTTTAGAGCTAAAAACTTGACATTTTGATTGGAAATCAAGGTTGTAGTGCAGGGTGGATATGAGGAGGTAGTTTTGAAAATGTGCACTCATGTCTATGAAAAGTACCAAATGGTACAATTTTAATATGTAGGAACGAATGGAGAAGGGTGGGGATGTAGAGACAGTTTTCGACAATTGTACTTTTGAAATGTTCAAAATGGTACTAAATTTGGTACAATTTCGATTTGGGTGAACCGGTAGAGCTAGAATTCTGTACTATTGACTATTGCATTCTAGGACTGGGGAATGCAAGTACTTTTGAATATTCGTACTTATGTGCACTAAATGGTACATAGTTTGGTACAGTTTCAATTTTGGGAGAACCGATAGAACTGGATTGCTGAAATCTGGAAATAAAATTTTTACTGGATTGTATGATGCAGGATGTTATGGAAATTTGTACATATGTGTACAATAGAGCTGGTATCTTGAAATTTGGAAATAATATTACTGTATGAGTGCAGGATTGGGGTATGTAAGAATCTTTGGAAATTCTTGCATATTCGTACTAAATGGTACTAAATTTGCTACAATTTGGGGCTTTTATCCTGAAATTGGGAATCAAGATTTATATTGAATTGTATGATGCAGGTTGTTTAAGAATTTGTACTTATGTGTACGACGGACCCATGTTTTTTTCTCGGCCATTTCGATGACTCCAATCGACGAGGCATGTCCGCAGGCAACATTCTTTGCGTCAATTGAATTTTGTACGGGAACAAATGCAAATCAATGCGAATAATCCGTTGTAAAGTGGACTGAGCCATGCCCAACTGCTGAGAACGGCGTTTTTGGTATGTTCTTGGGGACCTCTCAACACTGGCTCGTACGGCAGCGACATTCTCGGCCGATCGCCTTGGTCGACTTTTATATGGCCTCTTCGGATTAGAAAGAGCCTTACCAGTCGAAAGTTCTTCGTATAAACGCTTAATGGTGTTCTTAGAAGGCGCACTTCTCACATTTTTTAATGTTTTAAAATCACGTTGGGTTTTCACAATTGACTTCTTCTGTTGAATGTAAATTTCAACTGTTTCATAGCGCTCGCGTGGCGTGTATTGGTTCATGGTAAAAATCTGCTTAGACTGACGCTTCAAACGCGGTATGTCATTAAGCGATGTGACATCTCTGTCAAAAGTTATGGCGTTGCCAGATGGGTCCGTCGAATATGGGCAACCCTGTACAAATGGAGTTGGTTTCGAAAATATTTAATATAATTGTTAAAATAGTACTAAATGGCACTATATTAAGTACAATTTTATATTGAACGAACAGGTAGCGACTAAAATCTAACATTTGTGTAGGCTTGACCTCCATAGTTTAGGAAATGTGTACTATAATTGAACGAAAATGACCAAGTACAACTTGGGTATTCTGAATTGAGATATGGAGGTGGTTTGGAAATTTATCCTGTATTTGTACGAAAATTAATACATGGTACTAAAATTTGGTATTTGGAGGTGGTTTTGGTAAGCTGTAATGTAAAATGTACTATAAGTTACAAAATGTCGGTCAGTGTTCCTATAGACATTTGACTAATAATTTGGAGCTTACATTTGATATTTTGTGTTGTATCCAAAAAAATTGAAATGAAAACTCTAAATTTTCAAATGAGAATCCCGTCTACTTTTACCGGCGAGCCTTTAAATTTCTGCGACGAAATCTGATAACATAATTAACTATTTTTCTATCAATAAAAGAAGAAAACATATTACGTTTTTATTGCAAAAAGAAATGAAATATTATTTTGCGTTTTACAAATTTACTTTAGCTTCTGATTGCAAATAGATCTACCTGGAAAGGAGACGTCTACAAAAATAATACTTCAATTTCTTGATATAGATAAGTGATAATGAAGTGCACGACAATACTCGTATCTAAGTCATTATTGTTGAGTGATTTCAGGGAATGTCGAATATTTCTATTTGCACAAAGTGCATATACAAAAGCGGATTTAAAAGCAAATATTTATTTTCTCCCCAAAGCGCACGTGATGTCAAAGAAAACGCTTACAAGTTAATTTTTGTTATAAAGGGAAAATATGTTCTCGTAGTAAAAATGTTTGCATTCTTGCCTTATGCTTAACGTTAGTAAAAATCTAGAGTTTGCAAATATAATGGCCCAAAAATATAATCATTTATATTTTATGGTCATTTTTGTCAGTTTTGTTTTGGTTTAAGGTTACTCAGCTACATATTCGGCAACTGCTTCAATGGCAGATCTTTGACCAATTGTATTCATCTTAGGAGGAAATTAACATTTAGGATATAGGAGAAATATAGCAACGAGGAGGAGAAGAAGTGATTTACAGTGAAAAGTGTAGTTCGCCGAGTGGTCTGCCCAGGTAGGGAATGCTGTCGTCAAACTCGTAAATGTTGATAGGACCTATTCAATCTCCCATCTGCCAAGTAGCCTTTGTCTCTTATTGGATAATATGGGACATCTGCATCGCCTCCACATCTTCTTCATCTTCACACAGTTCACAGTAGTGAGGAACACAGTTTTGTCCCATCTAGAGGTCAGATGTCTGATACTGCAGTAGCCAGTCAGTATACCTAACGCGATTCTTGGATCAGACTTAATGAATGATTGAAGGGAGCAGACTCTTATTTTTTCCTTTACATTGGACAAACAGAATGACCTAGACATTTGGAATGAGAATCGTGGATGGAGTTTCAGGATAGATGGCCCAAAGCGTTTTTGGAAATTCGAAGTTTTAAACTGGTACTAAACTTCTGAAATGTTAACATTTGGTATTACATGAAGGGATAACGTTTAAAACTTGAAATTCGAATAGAAAATTAAAGTTGGAATGTATGACTGATATATGAAGAGGGGTTTGGTAATATGTATAAAGTGTGCAAGCTCAGTACTAAATAGTACTAAATTTGGAATAGTTTGGTTTATGGTAAACGGATAAATCTGGAATTGATAAGTGATAAAGAAGTGGTTTTAGAATATATTTGGTACAATTTGGTATAGGGTGAACAGATAGTTGCTTGAAATCTGAAATTTTTAATTATGGTCGCCTGACCTGGATACATTAATGTGGTTTTGGAAATATGTACCATAATTGTACGAAAGGTACTGCATTGGGTGAAGGGATAGAGATAAAATGTTGAAATTGGGAATTGAGATAACTGCCGGTGCCTAAGGTTGAGATTTCGCTTTGGTTTGATATAATACGTCCTATATTTGATCGAAAATTACAAATTGGGTGTTGGATGAATAGATAGACCTGGAATGCCAAAATTAGATATTGAGATTTCTCTTGGTATGTAGAATTGAGATATAGAGGTGGTTTAGGAAATAAAGTACGATATTTGTACGAAAAGTACAAAACGGTAGTGAATTTTGTTTTAGTTGAAGGAGTAGGGTCGGAATCTTGAAATTTGTAACTGAGTTCTCTGTTGATGTGGTGTGTTTTTTGAAATGTATGCGCTATAATTTTGCGAAAATATCACATAGTATTATGTTTGGTATTTGTTGAATGTGTAGAGAAAAAACTCTGAAATTTGATACTTAGATAACTGTTGGTATATGAGGTTGAGATTTGGAGTCGGGTTTGCAAATTGTTCGAAAAGTACTAAGTGGTACAAAATTTGGTAATGGAGGAAATTAGTTACAGAGCTGAAATCCTGAAATTTAATACTAAGGTTACCAATGGAATCTGAGGTTGAGATATGGAGATTTTTTTGAAATTGATTACTTTAACTGTATTGAGGCGTTAAAAAATTTTGTACAGAATAAAATTGATGCGGGTCCATTGTGCAAAAAGTAATTTTTTTTTATTATTCTTACCAAAAAGTAAAAACTTGAAAAAATGTATAAACCTTGAAAACTGCAAATTTAGTACGGTGAATAAAGTTTTGGTTAAGAAATGTTTTCAAACTAAACAAATCGTGCATTTTGGAGTACTAAAAAGGCCTAAAACGAACTGTTAGAATGAATATAAAATTTTAATATAAGCATATAAATAGTAAAAGACTCATAGCCCGTATTACGACAAATAAATCATTTTTATAGGGTCAGGGCCGACCATATGATACCCTACACCACTATGCATACTTAGTAGATCTTCCCGTAACAAATAAACGTTTATATTAGAAAATGATATGCAGGAGAGAATACCAACCATGAACTCTTTTTGAATCACCATTATGACGTTAGATCAGTTATAGTTTGAATCGGAAAGAGGAGGATATTAGTAAAACAAGTGCACTAATATCCATCCAATCCACATCCAACCTATTTCAACATCTCCATATTTGAACCCTAGAAAAATAAATAATTTCAAGATTCACGCTCCACCCATTCACTTAACGGCATTTAGTACCATTTAGTACTTTTAAAAAAATCATTATTCCACCTTCGTCTTTCAACTACAGACAAAAACAGTGACATTCAAACAATTCTCCGGATTTCAGCCCTATTCCTTCACCGAATATCATTTTTTTTGGTTCGGAGAGTTAATCTACGTATATTAAAGACAATGCCCAAATCTCAACCGCAGCTAGAAACTGTGACTTAAATATTAAATTTCATTATTTAAGCTCTGTAATATCCCCCTTTACAAAATTTAGTATCATTCAGTACAATTATAGAAAGCAGACACCAAATTTTGAATTGCAGTCCTATCACTTCACCCAATACCCAACTTAGTCTCACTTAGTACTTTTCCACCAATTATAGTATGCATTTTCAAACCTATCTCCAAATCTCGACCTGAAAACCAACAGCTATCTAAATATCAAATTTCAGAATTCCCTTCAACCAATACCACATATAGTGCAATTTAGTACTTTTTCCACAATTATAGTACACATTGCCAAAACCACCCTCAAATCTTAATCACAGAGCCCAATAGAGACCTGGACATCAAATTTATCCCTCTAACCGATACCAATTTCACTACCATTTAGTACTCTTCGCACAAATATCGTACTCATTTTCAAAACCACCTCAATATATAATCTACAGATACCAACAGAGACTTCAATATCTATTCACCGGAATTGTTTCAAATTTGGAATTTGAATTTGAAAATTGTGTGTGCAGGCCTACGTCTTCATATAGCCCCCTAATAACGGTACCTACCAATATTCGGTATTTTGATGATTTTAGCGACATTATTCACCGAAATATTTTCAAATTAGGTCTTTAGAATTCGTAATGGGAACTACAGTCTGTGACAGAAAATTGTCTATGCAGGTCCACGTCTTCGTATAGCCCCCATATAACGGTACCTCCCTATATTCGGTATTTTGACGATTTTAGGTACAATACTCACAGAATTGTTTGAGATATCGTATTTGGGGTTCGTAATGGATGCTACAGCTTGTGACAGAAAATTGTCTATGCAGTTCCAAGTCATCGTATAGCCCCTATATATTGGCACCTGCTGATATTCGGTATTTTGATGATTTTAGGTACATCATTCAACGTTTATTTCAAGTTTCGATTTTGAATATGGTAATGGCTTATGACTAACAAAGCCTATGTAGGTTCACATCGTATAGACCCCAATAAAACGGATATATTCGGCATTTTTAAGACTTTAACAGATTTTTTAACGGATTCTATTTTCTTGAAAATTTTCAAATTCGTTCCAAATGGTGGAGGGTATTCAAAGTTCGGCCCGGCCGAACTTACAGCTTTTTAACTTGTTACCCTTGACAACATCTCATTGTCAAAATCTATATTCATATGTCCATATTATATATACAAAATCGGAGATGGGAACCTTTTTCTATGCATTGAAATTTGACAAGGTAAATTATAGAAAATTCCGAACTGGGAATGCTTATTTAAAATGAGGTTACCTCTATTTCATTGTACCCTGATATCAACTTTATTTCTCATACCAAGTTCCAAAGTGTTTAGCTCTATCTATTCACATAATACCAAATGGTACCATTTTAGAATTTAAATACCATTTACAACTTTTGTAACCATAAAGTTCAAGTTTCTAAAACTCCGTAGGTATATCTATTCTGCACTTCATCAATGACTTTCATTCCAGGATTCAGAATTCTTGCTCATTCCAACACAAAGTATTTAACATTTCGTACTCTTTTATTACTCCCATCTGATACCTGCCGACCAAGAGCGATACTCACCAAAATTTTCCAAATTCTAACTTAAGCCGTTTCGTCTGGGCGTTGGTTAGATAATAGCTAAACAAATCACCCTTTATTTAAGAATAAATTTATTCTCCTACACGCATATTCTCTTACATGCAAAATTGCAAAACTTAAGCTTAATTTGCTACTATTTTTTTTCCGGTGCTCGTGCCACAAATTAATCAATCAAATATACCATAAATATTTTTCATTTGCCGCCTACTTACAAAATGTCTTGTTTTGCTGCCAAACCAAATGATTCTGTTTAAATGTGCAGAATTTTTCATTTTCAGTCAGTCTTATCAGTGAAACCGAAAAATTTTCACCATCATCATTTGCTGGTTGGAAAATAGTATATTTTGGCAACCAAAACAAAAATGAAAATTTATCTCTCAACACTTTTCCATTGCCTTCCATTACCAAAAAGTGTCTACACTTTTGGGCCGATTACTGCCACCGCTGTGACAGTCATACGGCAGTTGCATTCATTCATTATATTTTTGCATTTTCGCTCTATTTTGAAAATGTTGGCTTTTTGGCCACAAAAGCAGTCATCTAATTGCTTTCACATTTCCGCTTCATTACCGGGGCCTGAAAGCGGGCTGCAATTTAGCCTTTTGCTGACAACCGTTTACAGTGAATGCTTACCACATTTTAGTGTAGCAGCAGTGTACCTGTTATAATTTTGTGGTTTTGATGTTGTTGTTATTACAGCTTTTGCTGGTTCACACAAAACACAAACAACAAAAATGACATTTGTGCCTTTGCCAACAAAATTTCACCAATGTTAACTCAGAAGGTATCTTCAACCTCAACAATAGTTCATGGGTTTTGTGTTGATGTACTTCACTCTAATGGTAGCCATTTGCCTAAAATGAATGAAAATGACTTTAAAGAAAAGAAAAACAGAAACCACCCGTGGCTTCTGTAAAATTTTATTTGATTTAACTATTTAATAGTTATCCAAAAGTAGGGCGGTGGTATAATATATAGATATAGTAAGGCTTCGTTTGCTGGCATTGTGTATAAATTGAAACTTACCTTATAATATCTTTGACAGAATTTTCCCAGGAAATATTTACAAATTAAATGAATCAAGTAAGCAAAGACTATAGTCGTGCCGGGCCGACCATGTAGTACCCTACAACACTTCAATATGTTAGAAGCCCCCTTATGTCCAAATCTATATCTCTTTTGCCAATATTTACTCACTCCGTCGAGCTGTTAGTTGTTGTGGTTCATTTTACAGCTAAATTTAATCCAATTGTCATCCAAAATGCCAGACTTCTTCCCTGTCCCTAACTCTCTTCTCATGCTAAATTCCGTGTCGATTGGTTTAAATTGTGTGATCAGGAAATTTTTTCTATTTTTGGTTCGTTTGAACCGCTAAATCTTTTGCGATCATCTCCAAAAGCAAGAGGCCCCTCCATATCTCCAAATTTAGACTCATCTATATGATTTGCTTGTCTTCGATATTAGTATCCATTACGAACTTCAAATACCAAATTAAAAACAATTCCGTTTAATAATGTCTCTAAAATAATGAAAATACCGAATATCGGGAGGTACCGTTATATGTGGCTATATGAAAGCGTGGACCTACATGGCCCATTTACAAACTTAACCTGCCTACTGGAAAAATAAACATGTGTGCAAAATTTTAGCCTTCTATCTCAATTCGTTCAGACAGATAGACGGACAGACAGACGGACGGACACTCCTAGATGGACTCCAATTGTCCTGAAATGGATTTGGTCCAAAGGTAACTAGGGTCTAAAACCATTAATTCGCCTTTTCAGATGATATATACACTCTGCCTAAAATGGTTTAAATGAAAGAAAAAGTTGTAATAGGGGTATACCTCTATATGGTGGCTATACCAAAAAGTGAATCGGCATGCAGTGGACCGACATATTTTGTATAAATGATCCTACATGTAGCCATAGTCCTGTATCCAATTTGAAAGAACTATCTTAAATATTGTGAATATTAGAGCAACATATTTGAGGCCCCGTATGCATTTTCAAGGCTATATATAATGAGCCCTAACGAAGGTTTGACCAGGGAACCCAAACCCCGGGAATTGGTGTTTTTTTAATAAATCTTCATAGAGAAACATGCCCTTATTCTTTGTTCCCTCATTCTAAAGAATATGGTGGAGGGTATAAAAATCGCAAGCGATACAAAATATGAAAAAAAAATAAAAACAAATGAACTTGTTCGGACCGGCCGAACTTTTAATACCCTCCACCATAGGGTAATGGAAACACTAGAACCAATTATGACCCACAAATACTAAGCGTGGACCTATACATACAGTATTTCGCAAACGGAGCTAGAACTCATTATGACCAACAAATTCCAATTTTTAAACAAATCCGCAATAAAATGTGACAAAAACCACCAAAATTCCGAATATCGGACGATACCGTCAGACAAATCCGTGAAAAAATGTGGAAAAATAATCAAAATACCGAATATCGGGAGGTACCGTTATATGGGGACTATACCAAAACGTGGATCGATATAAATCATTTTCAATACCAACCATCCTAGACACAATACAAATTATTCTGCTAAATTTTGACGCTCTACGTCAAATAATGTGGGCTGTATCGTGATTTCAACAGACAGACGGACAGTCACACAGACGGACAGGCAGACGGACATCGTTAAATCGTCTTAGAATTTTATGCTGATTATGAATATATATACATTATGGGGTCTACGACGAATATTTAGGGATATTTCAAACGGAATGACAAAGTTAATATACCCTCCTTCCCAAGGTGGAGGGTATAAAAATATCACAAAATACTACAAAATCGATTTTACTACCACAAATGCTATTTTATTAGATTTCATTCTTTTATGCCAAGAGGGCATTCTGAATTGAATTTATCAAAATCGGTCCAGCCATTCCTGATTTATAAGCATTCTAGCTAACATCCCCTTTCTTTGTACATACACATTGTAGATATTTCGCCATATATATATCCGATATATTTACTATCGGCCTCTACGTTACAGTCAGAGTTGAACTTTTCATCTATTTGAGATTTCGCCGGGATTAAAAATATTGGAATAATAGAATTTGCATGCAACCATCCCATTAAATTTAGTGACATTAATGTATTTAAATTTGGCGTCCAACTTTTGATGTCTCCGCTACAAAATTGAGGTATCCGATAACATTTCCATTTTCTTGCCAAAACTTTGTGTAGGTAATTGATTTAAATTTTTAGAGAAACATGAAGATTGCTTAGCCAGAATTCAACGAGCTTTGTGCTGAGTTGAGTTACTCGGGGTAGATGGGCTACAATCACGAAACATGAAACATACATTCGTAATAGAGTTAAATCAAATAATCAAGTGTTGAAGGAATACCTCAATGGTGGTAATCAAAAATACAAAAAGTTTTATAAGAGCCTGTTTAGTTATGGTAAATTCTACCTTGATATAAGTGAAAGCGAAAGTTAAGTTGGGACCAATCTAGACAAATCTGTTGTCATAGAGCCGAAATCACTACAAAGACCTGTGGAAAATACCCATAATTTCAGTAAACCGGTATATTGAGCAATTCAAAAATTCCACTAAAAATTTAAATATTTTGGGAGAATATTTTATATTCACTGAGATTTTCGAATGAAATCAATAAAGAAAGGTTAAATTTGGGCAGTCCCGACTATATGATATAACACACAACTATACATATTTATATACGGTTAAAAAAAATCCCGTTGAAAATACTACTAAAATCATAAAATGTCATATATAGGGGCATGGGGTTCTATACGAAGACGTGAACCTGCATGGACAATTTACTTGAAATACTAAATTTTAAAACAATTCCTGAATGAGAAAAAAAAAACCAACCGAAAGATTTGGCTGTTGATTCAATTCTAGTCTTATTTCAAAAATATTTCCCTTACGTACTACTGAAACTAATCTAACTTAACCTAGTCGCAGCCACACAATTGTTCTTATCTATTCTAATATTAAATGGAGAACATTGCAGGGCTGCTTGACATTTCATTAAAGTGGTCTTGTGCATCTACTGAGCGCATCGATATCTGTGCGTATGGGTCATAACCTTTAATATCTGACACATTATCGTATGCGTCAGCGCACAAGATCACCGAATTGTTCACATGTGGTATTTTATGGCGGCTGGGAAATATGTAATTTTTGAATATTGTTTGTTTATTGCTAGTTTTTCCCAGCGATTCAACCGCACTCAAAAGTATGTACAAAGTATTTTGTACAATTCCTGTGAGAAATGTCGCTAAAATAATCAAAATATCATATAACCCAAACACATACAGGCTGAGATAACAAAATACTGCAATAAAGTCAAATGCCATAATTTTCACATTTATTTTAAATTTTGTTGATTGGTTGATTGATTTTATTGATTAAATTGGTCCCCTTGGCACGAATTATGGCCTTCAAACGGCCAACACGTTGCCCGGATGTTGCTCTGCGGTATTTTGGCACTTTGGTATTTTTTAGTGTCAACCTACCTTACCAAAATACTCCAGACACAATTGGTATACGGATTAGTATACGGAGATTTTGGTGGGCATTGTGCGCTGGAAATGAAGCGAGGAACCTCATATTTCTTTGGTTTTATCCCGAGCTCATTTTTCAATATTTGCCGAATGAAATATTGCGATATGTTCAACTCACGAGCCATTTTTCGGCCACTGCGACGCGGTTTTCGACGAAGTCGCTTCAGTACTTATCGAATCATATCTGCTGCTGTTGCTGTTTTCTTCCGTCCACTTCCTCGACGTGGGGCTGCGCTACCAGTATCACGATAACACACATTTAAATGTGGAGTGCTCTAACGATAGCCACTTGTGGTTTCCAGCCAAATATAAAGAAATCACACAATCACGCTTGATTTCATCACGAATAATTTTTTTCTAGAAAATTCTCACCAAAATGCGCTTGTACGCCTGTAAATAATATAATGAGCTGTCACTGGAATAATTTTAACAGCTGTCGGACGAGTGGCTTAGAAATGACAGCAGTCTGAAATGTAGAGAACTTAGACATGGAGTCTATACCTTAATAATATTTTTACTATTAAAGAATAGCTCCTAGGTATTAGTTCCTTACTGAATGTGCGAAGCGTTGTAGGGTATCATGTAGATGAGCCTGTTCGACTTTGTCCCTTCTTAACCGGCATTTACTTGTTTATATATATATATATATATATATATATATATATATATATATATATATATATATTTAGTTTTTTTTTTTTTTTTTGTTATAAACAGTAAAGCACTAATCAGTGAACGAATGTATGTATACCTTTCATATGAACTGTAAGAGCAGTTTTATACCACACATTTAAAATAAAAAAGCTTTAATTTCGAAAAGTTTAATAAAAGCTGTCCGGTATTTGTTTATACAAAATATTAAACAAATCAGCTGTTTCTTACTCAAAAAAATATTCACACACAAACACCCAGTTAGTAAAGCTTTCCATGCACTACCAACTGATAGAAAGCTTTACTATCAACAAAACAAATTGGCTGGAATATAAACAAAACGAAATATAGAACAATTACGTAGCGACGTACACATGTTGCCATTACTCTCCCAGCTGGCTCTCCAGCAATTTTTTCTCTTCTTACTGTGTGCTTCATACTCTTTGGAATTCGTTACTCTTAACTTGGACCATCACCTAAATTTTATCTCATCTAAATGCATCCGTAGAATTTGCAAGAGTGCTGTTATTATTAGGTGAAGGTAGTTTGCGGAAGAAGTCAAAGGAATAAACATTGAGAGAACAAACATTGTATAAGGGGTTATGACGACCAAACAATACCCTCCAACAGCGTATTCGTACATATACCAAACTTACATCGAGTTGGAAGAGCGGTTAAAAGAGGAAAGTGGTTATACTGTTATACTGTGACACAAAATGGTGGTCAAAATCTGGAGGCTACATTTCTTTTTGGATACGATAGACATTAGCATATTAAGAACGCGGAAGGACAGTTTTGTATGCATGTATGGAACTTCCAAGTCATAGCGTGAGGCATTATTTGCTTGTGACCCTGAGATCGAGGCTTTTTTAGCTTAATATTATCGGGACATATCTTCATTTGCTCAACAATTGGCAATGTTATCGAAAGCAATATACGATTTTGTCCACAATCTAGTTCGAAGATGACCAATATATTGTTGGTATATCTTCCACATCCAAATCATGGTACAATAAAAAGGTAAGGTAGAGCTAGCAGCTGGTTACAATTTTTTTCTAAGTGTGCCCAACTTCTGCCAACTTTGTGTATGTATTTATTGTTTCGAAAAATAAAAAGAAAATATTTTCAAAATCAATGATTGGAAGACGCTTACATTGCGGGACGCACATTGAAGCTATTCGCCAGTTTTGTCATGTAATTGAAAGATCGAACTATTTAGATCATATTTTTGAAAGAAAATTCAGCCTTTTTATTCGTTTTTCGCGCTGTTTAACTAATTTTAAATTCGACAGGAAGCGGCCATAGCCTCAGGGCTATATTTCTGTAGTTTTACGAAGCTGTTCTACCTCCGTATTGTACCATGATCCAAATCTGGCACATGGTAATATTTTTTTATATTTAGCTTAAATGCGTAAATGTAAAATATCGGTCCCCCAATATAGTCAACATTTTGAGAAATCATATATAGATCATAGAAAGCGAAAAGAAAAACGTTTTTTTTTTAACTATTTAATAAGTTTAAATATTCCGACTTATGATGTTTTCGATTTAGGTATGGAACGAAAATGAACAGTATCAGTACCAAAAAAAGCACCATTTAGTACTTTTCGAACAATTATAGTACTCATTTGCAAAACCACCACCAAATCTCAACAATGTAAATTTTCAAAATTCAGTCTCTATCCCTTCACCCAATTAAGTATCACATAGTACTTTTCGAACAATTATAGTACGCAATTACTAAACCGTTCCATATCTCTATCCTAGACACCATAGGCCATCGCGATATAAAATTTTACGGTTTCAGCTCTCCACCTCCATATGTCCACACTACACATGAACGCCAATACCAAATTTCAACCAGTACGAAATTTTACCAAACATTGTACTATTTAGTACTTTTTGGGCGCTTGTTGTACACATTTGTAAAGCAACAACTTTTTCACAAACCTACCACCAACAGGGACACCAATATAAAATTTACAATTTCCAGATTCATCCGTTCACCCTAAGCCAAATTGTTCCAAATTTAATACCATTTCATATATCAAACTTACTTTTCAATATTTATATTCCCACCAAATTTCAAGTTTTTAGCTCTATCCGTTGACATAATATAAAATAGTACCATCTTAGAACTTTAATCCCGTTTTGGAAAATTTTGTAACAAAGTATCAAACTTTTTGTAGGTTTAAGTATTTTTCGTATCCTTTTAGTACGAATTTCCAAAAACCAAGCCCCATCCCGCACCTACGCTCAAAGATTAACTCAAGACTTTCAGTCAGCAAGTCAGTGAAATCTTTCAAATATACAGGGTGAGATGAAAAAACTGCGTCAGACTGCTGTCATTTCTAAGCCACTCGTCCGACAGCTGTTAAAACAGCAACATCAGCAGAAATGGTTCCAAAAGTAAAGAAGCGACTTGATCGAAACTTGCGTCGCAGTGGCCGAAAAATTGCTCATGAGCTAAACATTTCGCAATATTCCATTCGGCAAATATAAAAAATGTGCTCGGGGTAAAGCCATTGAAAATCCAAAAAGTGCAAGAACTTACACCGCAACAGAAAGAAAATAGATTCAAAAGAGCTAAAGAGTTGCTTTGCTTGGCCGAAAGTGGTGAACTGTCGAATTTGGTTTTCTCCGATGAGAAAACATTCGTTGTCCAGCAGTTTGTAAACGAACAAAATGATCGTGTTTACTTGCCAAAGAGGTCAGCTGAAAATATGCACCTTTGATTATCCACTAGAACTCAAGCGCCGGTCATGATGATGATGTGGGCCGAAATAATAGCCGATGGTCGCTCTCCGTTCGTTTTAATCGACCGTGGCATCAGAATAAATGCCGAATATTATCGCGAAAGTATTCTGGAGGGTGTATTAAAGCCTTGGGCACGCAAACATTTTAATCGCAGACCTTGGACATTCAAACAGGACCTTGCCCCATCGCACTCAGCACGCGCCACCCAAGAATGGTTACAAAATGAGGTACCTCGATTCATTTCTAGCGCACAATGGCCACCAAAATCTCTGGATACCAATCCGTTGGACTATTGTAAAAGCAAGGTTGGCACTAAAAAATGCCAAAGTGTCGATCACCTCAAGCAAGCACTTACGTGGGAATGTGCCACAATACCGCAAAGCAACTTTCGGGCAGCGTGTGACGATTTTATTGGTCGTTTGAAGACCATAATTCGTGTCAAAGGTGACCAATTCGAACAAATCTAAACTTATTCTAAAATTTGATGCTATCTCCGACATTTTTTGCTTTTATTCAATAAAATTTACAAAAAAGAAAAAATTATGGCATTTGACTTTGTTGCAGTTTTTTTATCTCACTCTGTAGATAAATCTGATACAGGTTTTGCAATCGGTTTTAGCAAAAGCTAACTGAAAACCATAATATGTTCCTGGTATTTAACACGAAGCTTCATTTTAGACATAGGATTACTTCTGAGAAATTTTATTAAAATCAGTTCAAACTCATTTTCTATTTTTGTACTCAACCAGAGTCAGTCCCGCCTGACTTTGAGCTTTCCTTATAAGTGAACATGCGGATATAACCAAATATTCTAAGAATTTTACGCAGATTCGCCGATTATGCCGATAGCATATTAACGTTATGTCATATCAAATGGCTATTTCGATGAGTTACATACGAAAGAACAAAATAAATATACCCACCATCTTATGGTGAAGGGTATAATAGACTCATGTGAAGTGCAAATAATTTAAATAACAACAACAACAAATAACACAGTGTGTGGTATACGCCATAGAAAGCTTATGGGAAAATACCCACACACACTCGTTACGTATACGCCACCCCACACTGGAGAATTCTCATGAAATGTCGATGTTTCCTTGTTTGGCTGTTGCTTTCATACATCCCCACCCTGTTTCCTGGTTTTCTTCATTCACACGCTACAACAATGGAAACGGTGGACGTGAGAATTTTCCATTTCGAGGAGCATGAGAAACGAAAATTGGGATAAGGAAAAAAATCAGTCAGTTGTCGGCTGTATTGTTGTTCTTGTAAACATCTTTCTCGATGTTTAGTGTTGTTGTTGGTGGTGTATCTGTCATTGCTCTTGGCTCACTTGATTTTGATACGGATCCAAAAGAAGCATACATTGAGAAGTATATGTCGCTTGCTAGCTACTCATTCAAGTCGGAGCTTCAGAACGTAACGGATGGATAGTTGCGTGTGTGCGTGCGGTCGTGCTTTCGTTGTGAGCTGTTGATAATAAACGGTTGTTAAATAGAAAGGATACAAAATGTGAATAAATTTCTAAATAAATTTAAGGACTTGTTATAATGAAAAGAAAAAAGTGCTCTAATCCAATGTCCAAAGAGAAAAAGAAAAATCAAAATGTTTTTGCTTAAAAAAATCTGAAAAAAAAATTAAATGTTAACAAAATAGTGAAATGAAATCCATTGAAAATTCCAATAGAATGACACCAATTTCTATGGCATTCTTTCAACTTTCGGAAGAAAAAAAAATAAATTGTTTTCTTTAAATTGTGTACCTCATTCAATTTCTTTGTTGCTTCTTAAGCATTTCCATAGTTTTTCTTTTTCATTAAAAAAACAACAACAATAAAACTAGACCCTCAATGAAAAAATACAAATTTTCTCCAGTACTTGTGTGACGTTTTCACAAACTGTGTACATCCCAAACGAAAAAGGCCGTTTCCTTTCATTTTCTCTACTTTCTCCCGCACAATTCACCATCCAGTGTTACTCTCACTAGTTTTCTCTACAAAATTCTCTTACTTTCTCCCGAAAACAAAACATTTGCCGCCACTGTTACTCACTTTCTGTGTAGGATAAAAGAGAAAGCGAAAGCATTGCGGAAACATGTACAGCTGTTGTTTTTCTCTTTGTAAACAAACATAAATAAAGCATGTCCTAATATCTCATCTCGTGATAACAGGGAAAGGGAAACTGAGTCAGTGTTGCCATTCAGAACATTTTATTCGATATATGGCCAAAATCTAAATATATTTCTTATAAACAATATTTTGGTAAACATGGCCAACTAAAATTTAATGAGAAGAGGAAAATTTAAAAGCAAATTATTATCGGGGAATAAGTCGTTCCTTGAATAAAATAATAAAAACAAATAAAATAGATATAAGCAAAACCGTGCAAAACTTTTTATGGCCTCCACAATTTGGAAAGTAACTCATGTAAAACAAGTAAACAAAGGCTATAGTCGTGCGGGCCAACCATGTGATACCCTACAACACTACAACTAGTTAGAAGCCCCCTTATGCCCAAATCCATTTTGAAAGATTTTGAAATTATGTCATAGAGCACATTCCAGATATTACCCTTAGCTTTTTGACCAGGGGCATTTGCCCAATATTTACGCACTCCGTCATGTTGTTAGTTGTTATAGTCCATTTTCATATAATCCAATGATCATCTAAACTGCTAGACTTCTTCGCTGTCCATAACTCTCTTCTCATGCAAAATTCCGTGTCGATTTGGTTTCAATTGTCTGACCTGGAAAATTCTTCTGTTTAAATATTTTGCTATCATCTCCAAAATTGGCTTCAATTCTGAACCTAACCCCACCTCCATTTTCAATTTCGTGAGAATCGGGCCATCGGACGAACAGATATACATAGCTAGATATATTCGTCAACGAAATCAATATATTTGTGTATTTCGGACAAAAGAGGTGGTCCATTCTACTCGCTGTCCTAAACCCTACTCATGCGAGATTTCGTGTCCTTTGGTTTCTATTTGTTACCTCTATAACGGCTGCAAAATCAGGAACATTTTTGGTTGTTGGTCCATTTCAACCCCTACATATATTGCGTACATCTTTGAAAACAATAGACCTAGCCCTTCTGAGCCTAACCCTACCCTTGCGAAAATTTTCGTGAGGATCGGACGATAATTTCAATCTGTATATAATAATCCCAACCTGAGTTGCAAATTGAAAAAATATTACAAATTGTACTTCAATATTGCAAGTCAAATTGAAAAAATCGCATGCGATAAAAAATATGAAATATGAAAAAAATGTCACAAAATACAACAAAACCTATATTAACATCATTAGTGACATATAGAATTTATATTTTATGTCAAGAGGGCATTCTGCAACTGTAAAATCAGGAAATTTTTCAGTTTTTGGTCCATTTCATTATTATGCGATCATCTCCAAAAGCAATAGGGTTCTATTCTGACCATAACCCCACCTCCATTTTCAATTTCGTGAGGATCGGACCATAATTGCGACCTGTAGAGTGATTACAAATTAACATGGACAGACGGACGGACGGACATACATGGTTAGATCGACTTAGCTCGGCGAGATAGGAAGATCCATATATATATTCCTATGTAGGAAATCAATATTTCGAGGTGTTACATAATTTTTGGCCCAATCAAACTTATGATACCCCCAACACTTAGTGTTGTAGGGTATAAAAATACTTATTGAAGCAATAGATATTCAGGACCGAGTTTCACCAAATGGAAAAATTCCGTTGAATATGAAATCTACCCAATTTGGGCTGATACTACATTTATGGTGAACAATAACCTAAAATAGGATGAAGACCTATTTCAAGCAAATATTGGTATACGGGACGGACATTTATAACTCGATGGACTCAACTCGTCGAAACATGATGCTACACGGAGGATTTACAAAAGGGTTTAACACCTCAAAATATTTGTCCTTGATTTTGAGGCGTTAAACTCTTTTTGATCAATCGAAATTATAAAAAAAGAACAAAAAAGAAATACATTTCACAACAGGCCTCAGTTTAGAGAAAATAAGACAGTATGGATTTTGACCCTCATAATAGACAAAACCTATATCCTATCTCTCCTCTCACAGTTATTCTGTAAATGACAACATTGTTAGGTCTGTTATCAACTTAATTTTCGTCCAGAATGTTTAAGTATATTATAGGGTTCGGCGTCTGGCAAAAATAGCTCAAATTTTAGAACCCTCCATCATACATAGTATGGAGGGTATAATAAGTTTGTCATTCTGTTTATAACTCATCGAAATAATAAAATAGATACATTCTTGGTCAGCGTAAAATGCGATTTAGACATTTCCGTCTGTTGTAATCACTCTGGAGGTCAAAGGAAATGTGATAGGAATCAATAATTTAGCATAGGGTTGTCTTTTGTCTGCATGCAGGTCAAGCTCGCAATCAGCTATATCGGTGAACGTTTTCGTATAGTCCCCATATAACGATACCTTTTCATATTCGGTATTTCGACGTTTTCAGTCAATTGAATTTTTCACCAATTCTTATTCGACAATGACTGCACGATTTTCTTAATTTTCGTAGTGAATATAAATACTTCCATTGCGATATATGATTCCATTTTTAGAATTAATTCAAAATAACATCTCAAAAATGTCATTAGCATCGGTTTGAATCCCCAAAAAGTAAAAAATATCTTGATTTTCCCACATTTAAAAAGAGACCAATACCCCTTAAAAAGTTCATGTTTTCCATTCGTTGGTTGTTCTTAACATTCAGGCAAGAAAACACATGTTGTTACCCCCGTTACTAGAACATCTGGGTGCGCTCCAACTATCTCTTTGTCTAACAGATGATTTTGCTTTGCTCTCGATTTGCATTTTGTTTACAACACCAGAATGCATTGGAATGTTCTAACGAAACGAAAGAGAGAGAGAGAGAGAGAGCAACATATCGCCTTAATTCTCTTTAACTTTCTTCATGCTGTGACCTACGCAATGTGATGTTATCTCTTGAGATGGACGATGATGGATATATGGCAACTCTGTTTCATCCAATTGGTGGAAATTGTGTTATGTCCTAGTGTATGTGTTTTGTTTTTGTTTTCGTTACGCGGAGAGTAGAATTTTCACAAAAGCACACACACACATACATATATCATGTGTATGGGCGAATGTGTGCGTGGATGTGAAAACAGAATCTTTAAAAATGGAATTTTTCTAAAATCTCTTTTGCAGTATCCTTTGAAACGTCTTACTTAACAACTCGTGTAACTCATTCGTCCCGTAGTGCGGTGTAGTGAAGTTGTGAAAGTGAAATTGCTCTAAGCATTTTTGGAAAAAAAAAATTATTTAAAATCCCAGTAGGCCTTTACTTGAAAAAAAAAAATAAATGAAAATAAAATAGCAAATCAATAAAAAATACATGGAAAATAAAATATCAAGCAATCAATTAAAACCTTGAAAATTAAATGTGTTCAATTCATTAGTGGAAAATATACATACATACCTACATATGTAGTTTCATATGCCGTTTTCATTTTGCAAATCGAGGAATAGCCATCAAGCCATTGCGTGCTGTTGTCGCCGATACCCTTAGATGTCATTTGATTGAAAACGAAACCAAGGCATTTCTTAAAGCGCTGGGAAAAGCATTTGCTCGGGCCAACCACAATCTTCAACACCATTATCCACCAACCAAACAAGCAAGCAATCGAACAACCAGCCAGCCAAGCAACTAATCAACCTCCCACCCATCACCTTCAGAGCACCTGCAGTTAATAAAACGCTGTCTCTCTTTTGCGGTGATTTCCCAGTCAATTCTGTTTTTAATTTGCAAATAGCTGTGCAACAGTTTCACAACACCAAGCTATCAATTTGAACTGTGGTTGGGGGCGCTGTGCAAACTCCTGTCAGCGGGCAACTATCCAAGAGTAACGTGATTTCTACGTAGTACAACAAAAACACATACCCAAAGCAAGGCAGGCATAAGGATTACTTCCATGATCTAATGTTACAGGTGAGTTTTATTGCAATCGTTGACCTAATTTCATTAACTTAATAGAAAAAAAGAAAGGAGAAAAAAACATCAGTAAAGGAACCAATAAAAATAGTGTAAAAATAGTTTTATAATTAACTGAAGAAAATGAAAAAGGACGAATAATGAGAAAATCTATGGAAGAACGTGTTAGAAGTGGAACAAGAAAACGATAGGTTAGCATCACCTATATTTTCAACACCATGCTACCAAGTGTTGTTCTATGGGAAACAACAACAAATACGTGAAAAGTCACATAAACATCGTTCATACGATACGAAAAATTAAATACAGGGTTGGGAATGAAAATCAGGGCGCAGTATGGTTTGCGCAATACCCAAACCTTTACTCTAACGATAATCATTTTATAAATTTGGGATTCTAGCTACATATTTTAAGATATGTATGGGGATTTCCACGTTCCCCCCTGCACCATTTGATAGGCCAAAACGTGCCCCATCGAAATAACGGTTTTAAACCCCAGGTCTCTTTGGACCAAATCCGTTTCAGGACATTTTCAGTCGATCTAGCGATGTCCGTCCGCGCATCCGACCGACCGTCTATCTGTCTCTACAGAGGATATATATCATTTGATAGGCCAAAACGTGCCTCATCGAAATAACAGTTTTAAACCCCAGGCCTCTTTGGACCAAATAAATTTCAGGACACTTCGAGTCGATCTAGCGATGTCCGTCCGTGCATCCGACCGACCGTCTTTCGGTCTCTCTCTGCTGGCTGATGCTCTCAGGAGTATCCGATTTGATCCAAACTTGGTACATTATTATCAAACTTAGATCCAGCTCAGGGATGGGCAATATCGGTGCACTCCTTCTAGTACCTCCCCCACAAAGTTTCAAAATTTTGAATACCAATAAAGCTCAAAAAACTCGAAAATAACATCCGATCAGACTTGGTATATCTCAATATTTCCAGCAACACAATAAAGATGGAGATGTCTTCTAGTACCTCCCCCACATAAGGTTCAAAATTTTGAAAAAACGAAACGCTCAAAGAAAGGGTAAAAAGCATCCAACTCTCTTCAAATTTCACAATTCAAACATTTTTGCTAACACAAGATCTGTTGTGAAGATGATAAATATCTGCCAACCCCTTCTGGTAACTCACCCACAAGCGGTCCCAGTTTTCAATACTTAAATCTGTCATAACTTCCGAAACAAGTCAGCGATTCTTTGCAACTTGCTATATCAAAATACTCAGGTTTCTGGTTGAGGGAAGTATTGAAAATGGAATTTATGATTTGGCAAACAATTGGATATCAATGTTCGGGTTTCTTGTAGTTTTGTCCACACCAACACGAACTTCTTAACATATTCTAAAAAATATCACATATCTCAATATAGTCCAAGCCTGTCACGTCGCAATATGTATATCATATTTATTTAGGTTCGATACGAAATGTACAATATAGACCCATTCCTTCGGACCCATTCAATATATATTTTAATAATCGAACCTACTTATACTCTTAAATTTTTTTCAAATCGATTTTCCTCATATCCACCTATAATTGTTAAATTTGCAAAGGTTTCAGCCAACTATGTGCATAGTCAAAAACAAATAAATTAAAAATTTGTTTTTTTAAAATTTGTTAATTAAAAATCTTTTTTCCATCGATAGTCCATGTATTGTCCTTCACAAAACACAACTTTTAGTCAGGTTTAACCAATTCGAGATACAAACTTTGAAAAGAGTTATTCTCAGAAAAGAATTTTGAAATTGTACATGATTTTTGGAAATTTGAATAAGAAGTGTACTAAAAGGTACCAAAATTTAGAATGAGGGTCGCTTATGGATAGATGCCCGGCTAAAGCTAGAATATAGATAGCTTGCGTGAGGGTTAATCTTGGTGCGTGTGGAAATGTATCCTATATTTGTACGAAAAGTCCTAAATGGTACTAAGTTTGATATTGGTACTAACTTTGACATTGGATATTGGTGTCTCTGTTGGTATCTAAAAGTGAGATGTTGAGGTGATTTTTAAAATGTGTACTTTTACTGTAACTGGATATTGGATGAGGGAACAAAGTTTATATCCTGACATTTGATATAAATGCCACTCTTGGTGTGTGGTGGCTATGGTTGAGATATAGAGATGGTATTAGAAATGTGTACTATAAATGTTCTAAAAGTACTAGGTGGTACTTAACTGGGTATTGAGTGAAGGGATAGAGCTGGAATCCTGAAATTTGGCATTAAGGTCTCTGTTTGTATTCGATATAGAGATATTTTGGTGGTTTTTCAAATGCGTACTTAAATTGTTCGAAAAGTACTTAATGGTACTAATTTTAGGTCACTATTGTTAACTAGGATGGAGAGATGTAGATTGTTTTTTTTTTTTTTTGTTTTTTTTTTATTTTGGCTTACTGTTGCTTTTTAGAGTTTACATATGAAGACGTTCAATTAGTTTTGGACAGAAAAATTGGATGGGGGTCCAATGGGTGTGCAATGATTTTACACATGGTAGAACTAAGAAGGTAAAGTCATGCAATCATATGTTTACAATCTTTTCCAAATGATTCGTTTGACAACATCTCATGGTCAAAATATTTATTTATAATTCCATTGTACATACACAAATCAGAGATGGGAACCAGCTTTCTATGCAGTACAGAATATGCAAAAGATGGGAATTCTTTTTTGAAATGACTTTACCTTCTTAATTTTACCATGGTTTTATATGAAAGACTAGGAAGACTTTTTGGTGTAAAACATTTTCCTATTATACTTTCCGAAAAAGGAAAAACTTAAATTATGTATACAATTTAGTACGATGTATGAAGTTTTGATCAATAAATGTTGTCAAACTGAACAAATTGTGCATTTTGAGTACTAACAAGTAAAAAAGCAGTAAGTTAGGCCGGGCCGAACTTTGAATACACTCCACCATTTGGAACGAATTTGGAAATTTTTGAAAAAGATAACATTCGCCAAAAATTCTGTTAACATCTTAAAAATACCGAATATACCCGTTATATTAGGGCCTGTACGACGTGGGCATTGTTTTTCATTAGCCATTACCATATTAAAAATCGAAAGTTGAAATAAACGGTGAATAATGCAGCTAAAATCATCAAATTCCGTATGTAGGAGGTAGCGTTTTATCGAAGCTATACGAAGACCTGGACCTGTATAGACAATTTTCTGTCACAGGCTGTAGCTTCCATTACTAACTTCAAATACGACATCTAAAACAATTTCGGTGATTATTGTACCTAAACTCGTTACAATACCGAGTATACGGAGGTACTGATATATGGGGCCTACACGAAGACCAGTACCTGCATAGACAATTTTCTGGCACAGACTGTAGTTCCGATTACTAAATGCGTGATTTGAATCTACTACGGTGAATAATGACGCTAAAATCATCAAAATACCGAATATTGGGAGGTACCGTTATATGGGGGCTATACGAAGACGTGCACCTGCATAGACAATTTTCTGTCTTAGGCTGTAGTATTCATTACGAACTTCAAACACCAAATTTGAAACAATTGCGGTAAGTAATGTCCCTAAAATCATCAAAATACCGAACATAGGGAGGTACCGTTATATGGAGGCTATACGAAGACATGGGCCTGCACACACAATTTTCTGTCGTAGGCTGTTGTATCCATTTCGAAATTCAAATGCCACATTTGAAACAGTTCCGGTGAATAATGTCGCTAAAATCATGAAAATACCGAATATCAGGAGGTACAGTTATATGGGAGCTATATGAAAACGTGGAACTACATGGCTCATTTACGAACTGACAAAATAAACATGTGTGCAAAATTTTAGACTTATATCTCAATTCTTTCAAAAGATAGCATGATTACAACAACAGTGTTATAATTATTTTAAGTGTTGATCGCTTGTGGGGGTAATACCAGACGAAGCGAGCCGATCAATTCCATATTCACGACAGATCTCTTTTTGAAAGAAGTATTTATATAAACAAAGTTTGATCGGAATCGTTGACTCGTTTCTGATGTTATGGGTGATATAATTATTGAGCTTGAGTGGCTGTTTGGGAGTGAGGTACCAGAAGGGGTAGGCCACCATCTTCACGCCAGGTAATCTGATGGCAGAAATTTTAGAATGCGAGAAATCTGAAAAAAACGGACGCTCATTTCTCATTTATGAGTGTTTTGATTATTAAAAATGTTGACCATTTGGGGGAGATATTAGATTTTGTATTTCCAGTGCTTTGAAAATCGCAATGACTCCCATATATGCATAACAGTATTTCGGGGTCTATGATCATCATTTATTTATTTACTTATAGAATTTTACAGAAGGTGTTTTTTTTTTTTTTGTAGCCAGTGCTTTGGTAATCGCATTGACTCCCATATCTGCATAACAGTATTTCAGGGTCAATGAATACCATTTATTGTTTTTAGGAAATTTTCCCGAAAATTGTACGTTTTGTCAAAATGTTGTTTGAACAAAAGTTGTGGACCTTAAAATTTTCTATAAAAATGTTCATAAAGACTTCCTTCCGAATTGTTACCATTCCAAAGATACTTAGCTATACTTAGTCACACTACACATAATATGTATACATTTCCCACTATTTGTAGCGATTTTTAATCTAGGAATATAGGCATACCAATTGTTTCTACAATTTTAATATATCTAATTGGAACAAATTAAATTATTTTTGGGTTGACTATCTTCCTGAGATATTTTTATCAAAATCATACCCATGAAAGTCGGGTCATCTTCGATTTCATTTTCTCCATGACTGAGAACTTAAACATTCATTTAGATCACATGTATCTTCTTCTATTGTTCTGAACTGGACATTTGAACATGACTGTCCTTAGAAAATTAAACAAAGTAATTCGACTTTTATACATCCACAACATACAATTGGAAAATATACAATTGGAAAATATATAGTATTTATAAATTTTTTTGGGCCTTTGACCGCGAGTATTTTTTTTTTTTTTTTTGCTCATATGGGACTTCCGTTATTTTTTTATGTCCACTTCAAAATTCAACTTTGTGGAATTTTATTTTTGGAAAGATAAATAAGAAAATGTTTAACCTTTTACACCAAAAGGTTTTCAATATCTTCCATTTTGAAGCATACCTAAATGGTTATTGGTAACAAGATTAAAATTTTTATTTTTATACCCTCAGTCATATGGCTATAGAGGGTATATAAAATTTTATACTGTCAAAACGTGCCTAGTCGAAATAAGGGTTTTAGACAATAGGTCTCTTTGGACCAAATCCGTTTCAGAACATTTGGAGTCGATCTAGCGATGTCCGTACGTCTGTCTGTCTGGCTGGTGCGCACGATAACTCTCGAAGGCAATATCCGATTTGGTCCAAACTTGGTGCATCGTAATATTTTTGTCAAACTTAGATCGAGTTCGGGATTTGTAATATCGGTCCACTCCTTCTGTTACCTCCCCCACAAAAGATCGAAATTTTAAAATATATATTTTTTGCACAGAAAGAAAAAGGATAATCCAATTTTGCTCCGACTTTGCATATCCTAATATTTGCGCCAGTGCTAGGTCGGATGTGAAAATGGACAAATCGGTTCACTCCATCAAGTACCTCCCCCACATAGGGTCAAAAAGATACACAAAAGGTCAAATTTTCAAAAAAAAACCAAAAAAAATATTTTCTTCAGAAAGAGAAGCAATAATTCGATAATGAATAATATCGGTCCACTCCCCACGAGGGGTAAAAATTTTGAAAAATTGTAAATCTTATAAAATTTGATGATGAATCCGATTGTCTTAAAATTTCACACATCCCAATATTTTTATAATCTAAGATATGGTGCTAAGATGGAATATATCGGTATTCTACATCGACCACACAAAAGGTCGAAATTTTTAATATCCATTAACCTCATAAAACGCGACATTAACATCCGATTCCATTTAGACTTGGCACGTCTGAATATTTCTATCATCTATATCTGTTATAAAAACGGTAGAGATCGGACCATTCTTTCTGATACCTCCCCCACAAAGGGTCTCATTTTTTGGAAAACCAAAACGTTTATAAAATCCGAAATAAGCATCAGGTTCTCTTTATATTTTACTATACCATTATTGCCACTTACAAAATATCTGTTGTGAAGATGGGATATATCGGTCCATTCCTTCTGGTACCTCCCTCACAAAGGCTCAAAATTTTGAATATCCATGAAGCTCATATAAAGCGTAATTAACATTCGATTCTATTCAGATGGTACATCTCAATATTTCCATCAACACAAGATCTGTTTATAAAAATAGTAGAGATCGGACCATTTTTTTAATACCTGCCCCATATATTGTTCAAGGCATCCAACTCTCCTTAAATTTCACACATACAAATATTTTTGCTAATACAATATCTGTTGTGCAGATGATTATATCTGCGAACCCTTTCTGGTACCGTATTCACAAAGGGTCACAATATCTCGCTTTGCAGCAAACCTGAGATGAATATGGAATTTATGATTTCGCATAAAAGTGAACACAAATGTTTGATTTTCTTGTAATTTTGCCCATACCAATATTTTTATCTGTATTGGATGAAATATTAAAATGGATTATTTCGGTCGACTATATCTGGTACCTCACGCACATTTTAACATGTTCTAAAAAATATAACATATCTCAATATAGTCCAAACCTGACACGTCGCAATATTTATATGATATTTATTTAGGTCCGATACGAAATGGACAATATTGGCCCATTCCTTCTGAACCTACTCCCCAGAGGGTTAACAATTTAAATAATCATAACAGAAGTCCAAATATATTTTAATAACCGATCATTGGCTGAGGGTATACATCTATCCGCAAAACCGACTAATACTTTTTAACTTGTAATGTTAGACTTGAATGGTATTAATCTGGATAACGTTCACCAAAACGGTTTGATGTACGTCCAATACCATACCATACAATTGTGATTTACCTCGTTGAGACTTCCTCCTTTGGGGCCAAATGAAAGATAAGGTTTATGTCAAAAATATGCGAGGATGATATTGATTACTAACTGCATGCCATTCTTTTTATTATCAAATAAACATCAGATTACTTAAATCAAAAAATTGAATCCTTATATGGAAAATTTAATTCTTGTCCTGAAATGAACTTCTTCACCAACTATGGTATAATTTTCTTACATCCGAATTTCTTTAAATTTCCCACCTAAAAAAAATAATATTTTTTTACAATTCCATCAACAACAATCGTAATTGCATCTCAATTTGAAGAAATGGAACAAAGAAAAAAACCTGTCGTTAACTGCAGATATGCAAATTTTTAGATTTGTCAAAATTATGAAACTGAGCACTGCCAGTAACAGCTGACAATTTGGTTGAGTTGGAGTTTCTTGTTGCTGTTTTCGTTCTATTCTTGACAACATGAATGCGACCAAAGGGAGCTGCATACTCGCTTGTATTATGAATACCACCGTTAGTCCTTCAGTCGGTGACATCAGTTGCAATTATGGCAGTTGACAACTCAGTTCAACTAAATACGAAATTATGTCACAACCGATGATGAAAGTGATTTGTTTCATAAACTATTTTGATGATGTTTTCTTGTGAAATGATGAATTAGCCAGTCATTTCCATGACAGATATAAACACACGCTTGGGATGAGAATGCCAACGATGAATGTTTTTGAAGGATGACAGGGAAAGGACACAACTTAAAACCAGTAAGGAAAGCTCAAAAGTCGGGCGGGGCCGACTATATGATACCCTACACCACTATGCATATTTAGTAGAGCTCTCGTAAAAAGGTTTATACAGAGCATTTCAGAGCTCTATGAGATATATGGTACAAAATCAAAATCTATCTAATTCTATCGTGCATTTTACGAACTATAGCTATATCTGAACCGATTTTCACCAAGTTTGATGTATTTGATTCTAGGCTGAATTCGGTCAGATTTGCCAAAACCCAGGACATTTGGGCTGATATTGGACATTTGGTGCGCAATCAACACGAAATTGGATGAAGATATATATAGGAGGTATATCCAAATCTGAACCGATATTTATAAAACTGAAAAAGAAGATATTTCTTGGCTGCATCTGATACCAAATATTATTCTTGTATCGTACATCGAAATCGAATGAAGATACATATGGGTGCTATATCCAAATCTGAACAGATTTTGAGAAAATTAAAAGCGACTACTTTTGGGCTTTATCTGATATCTGGTACCAAATATCATTCCTGTGAAGAGTATGCTATGCTATACTATATCCAAATCTGAACAGATTTTTATAAAATCAAAATCGACTATTTTTGGGCTTTATCTGATATCTGGTACCAAATATCATTCCTGTGAAGAGTATATTACGAATGTAAGGGACTTAAAGAGCTAATCGGATGAAACATATACATGGAGCTAGATCTATATCTGAACCGATTTTTACTAAAATGTGTGTACTTGCTTATAGGCTGGTTTCGGTCGGATTTGCCAAAATTCATGCCATTTGGGCTGATATTGGCGATTTGATGCAAAATTAACACGAAATCGGATGAAGATATATATGGGAGGCATATCCAAATCGGAACAGATTTTAATAAAATTAAAATCAACTATTTTTGGGCTTTATCTGATAACTGGTACCAAATATCATTTCTGTGGAGTGCATATTACGAATGTGAGGGATTTAAAGACGAAATCGGATGAAACATATATATGGGAGCTATAGCTATATCTGAACCGATTTTTACTAAAATTGGTGTTCTTGCTTCTAAGCTGGTTTCGGTCGGATTTGCCAAAATTGATGCTATTACGGCCATTTGGTGGTCAATAACCCGAAATCGGATGAAGATATATATGGGAGCTATATCCAAATCTGAACCGATTTCGATAAAATTTAAAACAGCTATTCCTGTGCCCAATCTAATACCTGGTACCAAATATCACGGTTGTGGAGTTAACATTACGAATGAAAGGGACTAAAACACTAAATCGGATGAAACATATATATGGTTGCTATATCTATATCTGAACCGATTTTCACTAAATTTGATATACTTGCTTCTAGGCTGAATTTGGTCCGATGTACTAAAATTCAGTCCATTTAGGCTTATATCGGCCATTTGGAGCACAATTAACCCGAAATCGGATGAAGATATATATGGGAGCTATATCCAAATCTGAACCGATTTTCTCCAAATTTGTTGTATTTACTTTAAGGCTAATCTCGGTCACATGTGCCAAAATTCGGGCCATTTGGGCTGATATTGGTCATTTGGTGGTCAATTAACCCGAAATCGGATGAAGATATATATGGGAGCTATATCCAAATCTGAACCGATTTCGATAAAATTTAAAACAGCTATTTCTGTGCTCCATCTAATACCTGGTACCAAATATCACGGTTGTGGAGTGCATAGTAGGAATGTGAGGGACTTAAAGATCAAATCGGATGAAAGATATATATGGGAGCTATAGCTATATCTGAACCGATTTTCTCCAAATTTGATATACTTGCTTCTAGGACGAACCCGGTTGGGTGTGCCAAAATTCAGGTAATTTGGACTGATAGTGGACATTTGGTGCTCATTTAACCCGAAATCGGATGAAGATATATATGGGAGCTATATCTAAATTTGATCCGATTCTCACCAATTTCAATAGGGTTCGTCCTTGGGCCAAAAAAATATTGTTTGGAAAATTTCATCTCAATCGGATAATAAATGCGACCTGCATTTTGTTCATAAGAATACATGGACAGACGGACGGACGGACGGACGGACAGACAGACGGACGGACATGCATAAATCGACTCAGAAAGTGATTCTATGAAGGTTCTCAAAAGTAACTATGGGTCTATCTCGTTTCCTTCTCCATGTTACAAACAAATGCACAAAGACATAATACCCTTACCACTATGTGGTGTAGGGTATAAATATTAAATCGAATGGAAAATTCTTAACCAAAATAGAAGGTACTTTATGAACTTACTTTATGGATTGTCATTGGAGATTTACTTACACTTGAACATATTTTGTGTACTGATCTTGAACGAGCATAAAAATCAGTTCAGAGGAAATATTTCTGCAAAGAGCCCCTATAATTGTTAGGAAATTTTATATTCGTGAAGAAGGAAAAAACTGTTAATTTAATAGTGTGATGCTTAAATGTCGACTTTGAGATATAAATGATTTCTCGATTTTTTTCGGTAAGCTATTTCTGATTTTTCTAATTTTTTCGTTATCTACTCTAATTTTAACCTAAACACGTTACAGCGTCACCTAAAATTCGACGTACTTGGCCGACGTGTTTCATATCACGTCCCAATCCCATTTCAAACAAGTTACAAAGTATCACTCGGTTTTTCCGACAGATATATACCCTCAGCCAATGTTCGATTATAGAAAATTGTTACTCTTTGTGGGTAAGGTACCAGAAGGGGTATCTTCACGAAAGATCTTGTGTTAGCAAAAATGTTTGTGTGGGTAAAGGGGGAGATACCAGAAGGAATGGTCCGATCTCTACCACCTTTATAACAGATCTTGTGTTGATAGAAATATTGAGATGTGCCAAGTCTGAACGGAATTGTTTTATGAGCTTCATGGATGTTCAAAGTTTTGACCCTTTGTGGGGGAGTTACCAGGTACCATTTTCACACCAGACCTTGGGTTAATATAAATATTGTGATGTGTGTAATTAAAAGAAAATCGGACTCTTACTCTAAGAGTTATAATTATTCAAACTTTCGACCATTTGTGAGGGAAGAACTTGATAGAGTGGACCGTCCATTTGTGTCCATTTTCACACCTGACCTAGCACTAATGCAAATATTAGGATTTGCAAAGTTGGAGCAAAGACCGGATTATTCTTAATCTTTCTGTGCAGTAAAATATTTTTTGGAAATTATCGACCATTTGTTGGGGAGGTACCAGAAGGAGTGGACCCATATTGTCCATTTCCGAATCCGATCTAAGTTTGACAATAATCTTACGATGTACGAAGTTTAGACCAAATCGGATGCTCGTTTCAAGAGTTATTGTGCGCACAAGCCAGCCAGCATTTAAATGTGAATATATCTTTTATGTCTCGTACCATCGCTGGTTACCTTGATCCTGGTGGCGTAGCACGACGTCAAGAAAGTGGACGGAAGAAAACGGCAACATCAGCAGAAATGGTTGGAAAATTAAAGAAGCGACTTGATCGAAACCTGCGTCGCAGTGGCAGAAAAATGGCTCGTGAGATGTACATATCGCAATATTCCATTTGGCAAATATTGAAAAATGAGTTCTAGGTAAAGCCATTGAAATTCTAAAAAGTGCAAGAACTTACACCGCAACAGAAAGAAAATAGACTCAAAAGAGCTAAAGAGTTGCTTCGCTTGACCGAAAGTGGTGAACTGCCGAATTTGGTTTTCTCCGATGAGAAAACATTCGTTGTCCAGCAGTTTGTAAACAAACAAAATTATAGTGCTTTCTTGCCAAAGAAGTCAGCTGAAAATGTGCACCTTCGGTTGGCAACCAGAACTCAAGCGCCGGCCATGGTTATGGTGTGGGCCGCCATAACAACCGATGGTCCCTCTCCGCTCGTATAAATTGACCGTGGCAACAGAATAAATGCCGAATATTATCGCGAAAATATTCTGGAGGGGTGCGCAGACCTTGGACATTCCAACAGGACTCAGCACCATCGCATTCAGTACGCGCCACCCAAGAATGGTTACAAAATGAGGTTCCTCGCTTCATTTCCAGCGCACAATGGCCACCAAAATCTCCGGATACCAATACGTTGGCCTATGGTGTCTGGAGTATTTTGGAAAGCAAGGTTGGCACTAAAAAATACCAAAGTGTCGATCACCTCAAGCAAGCGCTTCTCCGGAAATTGGTAAAAATATCGCAGAGCAACATTCGGGCAGCGTGTGACGGTTTCATTGGCCGTTTGAAGGCCATAATTCGTGCCAAAGGTGACCAATTCCAGCAAATGTAAACGTATTCCAAAATTTGATGCTATTTCCGACATTTTTTGCTTTCATTCAATAAAATTTTAAAAATAAAATGTAAAAATTATGACGTTTGTTGTAGTTTTTTTATCTCACCCTGTATTGTGTAAAATGATTCTACATGTAGTTCATAGACCTGTATCAAACTAAATAAAACAAGTAAAAAACATTAAGTTCGGCCGGGCCAAACTTTTAATACCCTCCACCTCAGGGTAAAAGAAACATTAGAAGAAATGTGGCAAAAACCATTAAAATGCCGATTATGGGGAGGTACCGTTATATGGGGGCTATACCAAAACGTGGACCTATAATTACAATGTTTCGCTACACGAACTAGGACCCATTATGATCCACAAATACCAATTTTTAGACAAATCAGTGAAAAAATGTGGCAAAAACCATAAAATACCGAATATCGGGATGTACCGTTATATGGGGGCTATATCAAATCATGAACCCATACATGCAATGTTTCGCCACCGGAGCTGGAAACCATTATGACCTACAAATACCAAATTTTTGACAAATCCGCGAAAAAATGTGGCAAAAAAACTAAAATACCGAATATCGGGAGGTACCTTTATATAGGGGCTATACCACAACGTGGACCTATACATGCAATGTTTTGCCACACGCTTAGGGACCCGTTATGACCTACAAATACCAATTTCCAGACAAACCCGTGAAAAAAATGTGGCATAAATCATCAAAATACCGAATATCGGGAGGTACCGTTATATGGGGACTATACCAGAACGTGGACCGATATATCTCATTTTCAATACCAACCATCCTAGGCACAATGCAAATAGCTCTGCTAAATTTTGGCGCTCTACGTCAAATAATGTGTGCTGTATCGTGATTTCAACAGACAGACAGACAGACAGACGGACATCGTTAAATCGACTTAGAATTTTATGCTGATTATGAATATATACTTTATAGGGTCTAAGACGAATATTTAAGGATGTTACAAACGGAATGACAAAGTTAATATACCCTCCTTTCCAAGGTGGAGGGTATAAAAACAATCTTAGATTTGGCGAAGAATATTTGAGGCGCTTTAGGCATGGTTAAAGCTATGTATATAATGGAGCCAAAATAAGGTTTGGCCAGGGAACCCAAACCCTTTTTGAGATCTTGATATACTAAATGAATACTATCACCTGCACCTGCAATTTCACTCCGGTATTCCGGGAATTTGTGTTGTTTTTCGAGTTCATTTTCATATATTCATAGAGAAACAGGTCCTCTACCCTTTTTTACTATCCTTACATTCTAAATCTTTGTAAAGTATACCTTCATAATAAAATAATCACTTTTAGCCAATGCGAAATAGATAGCCTAATCTCTATTTTTAACTATCAACGGAAGATTAACCATCGATTACGCACACAATGGAAAGAAATTGTTAAGATTTCATGTTTATTTTGGTTAGTGATTATCTTCTATTGTGCTCTTAAAGGATTTCCTCTTTTCCAGTTCTTTTTTTCCCCTTTTTTGGCAAACGTTTATCCTTTTCATGTAGTTTTATTTTTTGATTTGTTTAATGAATCTCTTCAAACGGGTCGTTTTTCCTTTGACATTGCTTCCTCAGTTTTGCTTTGGGAGTTTCCCTCTCCTAAAAAATAATGGTTATTGTTATTTTATATTTGTTTTCGTCTCCCTCTCTCTCTCTCTCTCTCTCTCGATTGTTTAGAGGATGGATGTAGGAGGACAAGGAGTAATAAATGTTTGTCATAGGGTATCCTTTTAACCAGCCAGCCAGGCAACCAAAACCCAACCAACCAGCCAACCATTCGATGTGACAATCTCAAATTCTTGCCATTGTTGTTGCGGGTCGGGTTTCATTACGTTAAGTTGTGGTCGTTGAATGTGTGTTTGTCGCTTTATTTAACTTTTTGATATCGTTTGCCGTTGTCAATTGTTGTCTGCCGAATCTGTTCGTATTTGTTATGCCTGAAGAGATTTGTATCTTTATTGCAATTGTTTTCCAATTGTCATTTACTTGAAATTGATTTACAATAAATTTCTGTTCTAATATTTATATTGTGAGAGAGGTTATGTAGATTTGTATAAGAGGGAGAATATGGAGTTGTGACACATGAATATATATGTATGAAAAAATAGAAACTAAAGATTTTTTTCGATAAAAATTCAACATAATTGATGTACCAAAAGGTCCTCCTTTATATAATATATATTAAAGTTTCTACATAATAAGAACTCAAAATGCCAATATTTGTCTAAATTAAATAGAAAACATTTTGTAGAATGTTTCGACCTACTGCGATCCCGTTTAAAGGGATTTTATAACTACGTTTTTAAAAGAAGAACGAAAAGGACCCTTTTCCTGATTCGCTTTGGGTTTCAAAATATTCTTCGCATTTTTATCAGCAATATTGCCGAAGACACTACAGGGTGAGATAAAAAACTGCAATAACATCAAACGCCATTATTTTTACATTTTTATACCCTCCACAATACTATGGAGGGTATATTCACCTTGTCATTCCGTTTGTAACACCTCCAAATACTCATGTCAGACCCAACAAAGTATATATATTTTTGATCAGCGTACAATTCTAATTCGATTTAGCGATGTCAGCCTGTTGTAATCACGCTATCTTTCAAACGAATTGAGATAGAAGGCTAAAATTTGGCACACATGTTTATTTTTCCAGTAGGCAGGTTAAGTTCGTAAATGGGAAATGTTGGTCCACGTTTTCTTATAGCCCCCATATAGCGGTACCTCCCGATATTCGGTATTTTGCTGAATTTCGCGTCATTATTCAGAGTATTTGTTTCAAATTTGGTATCTGATATCGATATGGATACTACAGCCTAAGACATAAAATTGTGTATGCAGGTCTACGTCTTCGTATAGTCCCCATATAACGGCACCTCCCTATGTTTGGTATTTTAATAATTTTAGCGACATTATTAGCGGAATTGTTTAAAATTAGGTATTTAGATATTGCACCAATATAACGGCTATATTCGGTATTTTTAAAATTTTAACAGAATTTTTTAAGGATTTTTTTCCAAATTCATTCCAAATAGTGGAGGGTATTCAAAGTTCGGCCCGAAAGAAACTTACTGATTTTTAATTTGTTTTTTGTTTTTAATTTTATTGAATGAAAGCAAAAAATGTTGGAAATAGCATCAAATTTTACACGCTGCCCGAATGTTACTCTGCGGTATTTTGGTCCATTCCCGTCGAAGCGCTTGCTTGAGGTGATCGACACTTTGGTATTTTTTAGTGCCAACCTTGTTTTCTAAAATACTCCAGACACAATAGTCCAACGGATTAGAATCCGAAGATTTTGGTGGCCATTGTGTGCTGGAAATGAATCGAGGAACCTCATTTTGTAACCATTCTTGGGTGGCGCGTACTGAATGCGATGGTGCTGAGTCCTGTTGGAATGTCCAAGGTCTGCGGCCAAAATGTTTGCGTGCTTTAATACACCCTATAGTATATTTTCGCGATAATATTCGGCATTTATTCTGATGACACGGTCGATTAATAAGAGCGACCATCGGATGTTATGGCGGCCCACTCCATCACTATAGCCGGTGCATGAGTTCTGGTGGCCAATCGAAGGTGCACATTTTCAGCTGACCTCCTTGGCAAGTAAACATGATAATTTTGTTTGTTTACAAACTGCTGGACAACAAATGTTTTCTCATCGGAGAAAACCAAATTCGGCAGTTAACCCCTTTAGTTCACTCTTAAGCTCTTTTGAGTCTATTTTCTTTCTGTTGCTTACACCGCGTTCGTGCACTTTTTGGAATTTCAATGGCTTTACTCCGAGCTCATTTTTCAATATTTGGCGAATGGAGAATTGCGATATTTTCAGCTCTCGAGTCATTTTTCGGCCACTGTGACGCGGGTTTGGATCAAGTCGCTTCTTGACTTTTCGAACCATTTCTGCTGATGTTCCTGTTTTCTTCCGTCCACTTCCTGACGTCGGGCTACACTACCAGGATCACGGTAACGAGCGATGGTACAAGACACAAAATGTTTATTCACATGTAAATGCTGGAGTGCTCTAACGATAGCCACTTGTGGTTTTCCAGCCCAATATAAAAAAATCACATTATTTTTTTCTGGAAAATTCTCATCAAAATGCTTTTGTACGCTTGTAAACAATATAATGAGCTGTCACTGGAATAACTAACACTGTCGGAGGAGTGGCTTAGAAATGACAGCAGTCTGAAGTTGCTTGCAAGTTTTTCATTTCACACTCTATATACCTAAAATGAACGGATTTCGAGGAATTTTAATCCGTAAATTCCGTAAAGTGTGGAAGATGGGGGAATTTGCTCTGTTTCCATAACCCCTTCAAAACGCCGATACACATGTCTTCTCTTTTTAGCTTTAATTTCATGATCAGCTGGATTTTCTCCTTAATTATTAAAAAAATAAATTTTTCAGCACAGTGTTATAGTACAGATTTCCAAAATCAGCTCCTTCTTTAAATTACAGTCACCATCAATGACATCTAATAAGGTTTAAGGTTTAAAGCCCTATTCCTTCAACCAATACCGTACTTTTCTTACAATTATAGCACGCATTTCCAAAACCTCTTCCATATTTCAATCACATACACCAACAGAGAGTACAATTTCAAATTTCAGGATTCCAGCTCTAAATCTTCATCCAATACCAAATTTATTTTAACTTATTACTTTTTGAACATATATAGTACTCATTTCCAAACCCATCTCAATATTTTAACCACTAACTTCAACAGTAATATCTATATGAAATTTCAGGATTTCAGCTCTATTCCCTCACCCAATACCAACATTTTGTACTATTTAGGATTTTCGTACAATTATAGTACACATTTCCAAAACCACCTCCATGTCTCAATTTCAGATACCAACAGAGACCTCAATATCAAATTTGAGAATCCCAGCCCTATCCCTTCACTCAATACCAAATTTAGTACCATTTAGTACTTTAAGTACATAAAGTACGAATATTAAACGCATTTCCAAAACCACCGCCAAATCTTAAACACAAATGCCAGCAGTAATCTAAGTACCAAATTTCAGAGTTTAATCTCTAGCCCATCACCCCATACCATATGTAGTACTATTTAGTTATTTTCGTGCAATGAAAATACACACTTCTAAAACCACCTCCATATGTTATGGCCACACGTGAACAGCGTCCCTAATACAAAACTTAACACTACAAAAAAATATCTGTTCACCCAATACCAAAGTGTACCAAATATAGTACTATTTTGTACCTTTCGTGCACTTGAAGTGAACATTTCCAAAATCACCTGTTTTTCACAAACCTACCACCCATTAGTACACTAACTGTTCTAAATTTAGTACCATTTAGTACAGTTCGCACACTTAGCACACATTTCCAAATTCAAGTTCATATTTACTTACTTTCCAACTTTGATTCTCATACCAATTTTCACGTATTTAGCTCTATCGGTTTACATAATACAAAATGGTACCATTTTAGAAGTTGGTTTCAATTTTTAGAACTTTCCGTTATCTTAAATTTCGAATTTTCAAAAATTCTCTTGCACATCTGTAATTTAAAAAAGACCCAACATCATGTGACTCCAGAAACTGACAACAATGCTTCAAACCCACAATTTGGGAATAATTTCTTTTACACCATATTGTTTTCATGCCGATAGTAACTGGAGAATTCATTTCTCCATTGTTGGGAGCTTCCAATAAACTGGCTACACCAAAAAGGACAATCAAGTATTTGAGCCTTGCCACAGTTTTGTGGAATGGCAAAGGCATGCAATTAATTCCCGCTGTGATTGTTCCAATTTCGTGTGTAATTTCCCTGACAATTGTGGCGGCCCTTCGTTACACCCACTTCGTTTTTAGCTTAGCAGCAAAATTGTCGATGATTTGTGGTGGTTTGAATGCATTTTCACGAATGTGTGTTGGTGAAAGCTAAACCATGTTCCATGGTAATACCCGTTTTCCTGTTGCCGCTTCTCATCGTGTTGTTGTTGTTGTCGATATAACTTCCAGCTGCTTAGCTACGAAGAATTGCATTCCTTGGTTACCACACACACATACACACCCACCCACAACCCTACATTAAATGACACAGCAGAACATCCGCATGAGATTGCGTTTTTTGTACGAAAGCATCTTGTCAATTGCATTGCATTCGGGCCATGTGTTGTGTGGTTCGAGTTCGACTGGGTGTTTGTTCAAACAAAATCCTTGCAAAATGCGTTCGTTCATTGTCCTTTTATGATACGTTCAGTTAGCCTCGGGCAAGATGATGCTAAATTTGTTCATTTTCTGCGTTTACGTTTTGTATTTACGTTCGCCCAAAAACGAAGGCGACGAAGGAGAGAAATATGTAGGGCGTTGTGTGCACGCTTCAATTACAATTTCCAGCAACCGCCACCACACAATGCGCTTCTGAAGGTAATTCCAGTTCAACAAAAGTTCATTAGAAGCTCAGCGCCAGTGACTGAATGAATGCTGATGAAAATGAACGATGACACCACATCATTTGTGCTAATCAAAAGAAAGAAATATGGACGTGTCATTGTGGTTGACGGAGCTTTGAACGAATTTTAAAATCTCTTTCACGGACTTATACAACATGTCGTTGTTACGCTAATCTCAAAAGGGACTTTGGCTAATAAGAATGTCAAGAAAAAGCTTTGTAATTAAAATTTGAGATTAAAATAGTGTAGTGTATCCAACTAAATATCTGGACCAAAAAGTCCATCATCAACGTAATCCAAGAAATGGTCCAGAATTTCGTTCAAAGTCACAATATAAGGCAACATTTGATTTTAGACACATATCTCAGACGAATTTTCTGTACAAGTCATAAAGCCCCCATTTAACGTTCATTTATTCGCAGTTTAAAATAGAACAAGTCTGACTTACTTACTTTTAAGGATCATCGTAGAATGACTTTATGAGCCGATTTATGCATGTCAGCATCCGTCCGTCCATATTCTTGTGAACAAAATGCAGGTCGCATTTATTATCCAAGGACGAACCCTATTGAAATTGCTGAAAATCGGTTCAGGTTTGGATATACTTCCCGTATATATTTTCAACCGATATTCGGTAAATTGTGCACAAAATGGCCGATATCTTTGCAAAAGTCCTTAATTTTGATACTTCCGATCGAATTCAGTCTGGAAGCAAGTACATCAAATTTGAAGAAAATCAGTTCAGATATAGCAATTGCTTCCATATATATATATATATATATATATTTCATCCGATTTGGTGTTTAAGTCCCCCATGTACGTAATATGCACCTCAAAGGAATGATGCTTGGAATCAGATACAGCTCAGAAATACCTCTGCCAAATGTTGTCAAGATCGGTTCACATTTGGATATAGAGCCCATATACATGGTGAAAAAAAAAACTGCAACCAATTTCAGACTGCTCATTTCCAAACCACTCGTCCGAGTGCTATTAAAATTATTCCAGTGACAGCTCATTATATGGTTTACAAGCGTACAAAACCATTTTGGTGAGAATTTTCCAGAAAAAAAGTTATTCGTGATGAAATTTAAGCGTGATAGTGTGATTTCTTTATATTTGGCTGGAAAACTACAAGTGCCTATCGTTAGAGCACTCCAGCATTTAACTGCGAATAAATATTTTGTGTCTCGTACCATCGATCGTTACAGTGATACTGGTAGCGTATCTCGACGTCAAGGAAATGGACGGAAGAAAACAGCAACATCAGCAGAAATGGTTCGAAAAGTAAAGAAGCGACTTGATGGAAACCCGCGTCGCAGTGGCCGAAAAATGGCTCGTGAGCTGAACATATCGCAATATTCCATTCGGCAAGTATTGAAAAATTAGCTCGAGGTAAAGCCATTGAAATTCCAAGAAGTGCAAGAACTTACACCGCAACAGAAAGAAAATAGACTCAAAGGAGCTAAAGAGTGAACTAACGTTGTGAACTGCCGAATTTAGTTTTCTCCGATGAGAACATTCGTTGTCCAGCAGTTTGTAAACAAACAAAATGATCGTGTTTACTTGCCAAAGAGGTCAGCTGAAAATGCGCACCTTCGGTTGGCCACCAGAACTCAAGCGCCGGCCATGGTGATGGTGTGGGCGGCCATAACAGCCAATGGTCGCTCTCTGCTCGTATTAATCGACCGGGGTATCAGAATAAATGCCGAATATGATCGCGAAAATATTCTGGAGGATGTATTAAAGCCTTATGCACGCAAACATTTTGGCCGCAGACCTTGGACATTCCAACAGGACTCAGCACCATCGCAATCAGCACGCGCCACCCAAGAATGGTAACAAAATGAGGTTCCTCGCTTCATTACCAAAGCACAATGGCCAAAATCTGCGGATACCAATCCGTTGGACTATTGTGTCTGTAGTATTTTAGAAAGAAAGGTTGGCACTAAAAAATACCAAAGTGTTGATCACCTCAAGCAAGCGCTTCGCCGGAGTGAGGCAAAATACCGCAGAGCAACATTCGGACAGTGTGTGACGGTTTCATTGGCCATTTGAAGGCCATAATTCGTAAAGGTGACGAATTTGAACAAATCTAAACTTATTCTAAAATTTCATGCTATTTCCGACCTTATTTTCTTTTATTTAATGAAATTAAAAAAAAAAAAAAATAAAAATTACGGCTTTTTACTTTGTTGCAGTTTTTTGTTTGAACTCACTCAAAGCCAAATTAAATATAAAACATGGTAGAAAAGTTTAAAAAAAGCGGAGTTATATAACCCATTTTCTGTACCAGTAATTCTTGATGTAATCCAAAGATCTCTAACAAATTTCAAAGCTCTACCCCAAATGTTTCGAGATACTTCTCAAACTATGGGGTTCCCTTTGTATATGATTTAAACTATAGAACCGGAAACTTCCTTGGGGGTTTGATCTATAAACGAGTACAATCAAGTCCACTTGAAATTTTCCACAACCAACACTGACTAATGCTCCGTTATATATTAGAAAATCACCAAAAGTACTTAATTCTTTATTAATAGGTTTTTTTTATTAACAAAATAAAAGATGTTTTTTCATTGCAAATATTGAATATATAAAGATTAGAATGTAGAACATTTCGTCCTTTAACACCATCTGCATAAAATGAATTTTATGAAAATATTGATCAAAAAAGTCGATTTTTTTTGGAACATTGATGATTTTAATACCTTCAGTTACAGAGGGTATATACCATTTGAAAAGACCATACATGCTTCATCGAAATAACGCTTTTAGACTCTAGGTCTCTTTGAATAAAAATCAGGACAGGACTACGGGGTGTCCGAATGTCCATCAATCCGGCTGTCTGGCTGGTGCGCACGAAAGGAGTGACCGATTTGATCAAAATCGGTTCACTCTTTCTGGTACCTTCACCTTACTTACTTCACTTCACCTAGCTTACTTTCCAGCCTTGGTTCTCATTTCAAATTTCATTTTTTAGCTCTACCAGTTCATATAATACCAAACGGTATCAATTTAGACATTTGGTACCATTTAAAATTTGGCGTAACCTTAATCATCCTATACTCCATCAGTGACTCTCATTCTGAATTCCATTTCATTCTAGCTTATTCCGATTGTCCAATACAAAGTATTAAATTTATAGTACATTTTATTACTTTAGTAGGAATCTCCAAAAATATATCACTTTATATAATATCCCAAGCCTAAACATCTAGACTGACCCTTATGCAAAATTTCAAGATTCTAGCTTCAGCCGTTTCGTCTGGACGTTGGTTCTCACTCTGTCACTCAGTTATTTTACCACTTTTTATCCACTTTTTATCTGTCTGCAGGACTTTTGGTATTGAAAATGGGCCATGTAGGTCCACGTCTTCGTATAGCCACCATAAAACGGTACCCGATATGCGGCATTTTGATGATTTTAGCGACATTGTTTACCGGAATTGTTTCAAAATTTGGTATTTGAAATTCGTAACGGATACTACAGCCTAAGACAGAAAATGAGCCATGTAGGCCCACGTCTTCGTATAGCCCCTATATAACCGTACCTCCCGATATTCGGTATTTTGATGATTTTAGCGACATTATTTAGCGGACCTGTTTCAAATTTCGCATTAGAAGCTCGAAATGGATACTACCGCCCAAGACAGAAATGAGACATGTAGGTCCACGTCTTCGTATGGCCCCCATATAACGGTTCCTCCCGATATGAGATATTTTGATGATTTTAGAGACATTATTTACCCGAACTATTTCAAATTTGGTATTTGAAGTTCGTAATGGATACTACAGGCTATGACAGAAAATTGTCTGTACAGGTCCACGTCTTCGTATAGCCCCCCATATAACGGTACCTCCCGATATGGGGTATTTTGATGATTTTAGAGATATTATTTACCGGAACTATTTCAAATTTTCTATTTGAAGTTCGTAATGGATACTACAGGAGGTCCACGTTTTATAACCCCCATGGTATCTTCCTATATTCGGTATTTCGATGAATTTAGCTACATTATAAATAGATTTTTCAAGTTTTGCATTTGAATATTGTAATAGCTTATGACAAAAGTTGCCTCTGCAAATTTCGTATTTCTGCGACTTTTCTTGTTATAGTAATACAAAAAAAAAAAAAAAAAAAAAAAAAAACACCGCCAAAAGCGTCCTCTATCGTTATGTCAAATATATCGAAATCTCATTTAAAACGCAGTAATTCAATTAGTTATTAAAATATTTTTAATGAATTATGGAAATCATATTCAAATACTGTGGCGTATACTTGATGAAGACAATTTTTATTAGTATTACTTATACAGCTGTGTGCACACAATAAAATCCAAAGAATACGCCACCGTTCAATACCATTCCTGTCTCGTCTGTATTCTCATAACAACAACAAAACTTAATTAATATCTTTAACACCCACAAAAAAATGTTCTCTTGAATTCATACATTAATACAATTTCGTCGGAAATGAAAATCTCTGGCATATCTATGAATGAATTTTAACAATCGTTTTATGCAAATGACAAATTATGGCACATTAACCAGCAAAAAACGTATTTCAATTTCGTTCTGAGTGTCGTGACAAGGCAAAGTGACCCAAATGGAAATCAAGTCGAGATAGATATTTATGTCCTGGTTTGTGTTCGTGTATTCTATGTTTGTTCGTTTACCCTGGGGCAAAATTATCAATGTCCTTATCATCACAATTTGTATTTCTATTATCATCACCGCCATCATTATTGTTATCGTGCTTATCGTAATCATCATCGTCAGTCCAATGATCATTGGCGACAACAACAAATTGTCATGTATAAATGAATAAATTCCCTCGTTATTAATATGTATGTGGGTTGATTGTGTCAGGGTATTTGAAATTGAGGAGCATTTTTCGCAGAGTGTCACGGTGTGGGTGTGCGTCAATAGTCGAAAAGGGCCACCGTGAATTGACCCCCTGTGCCATTTAATGTCATCGAATATTTTCCAAACTTTTACTTCGGGGAATAATTCAATCAAGATTTTGAATTTATTAGAATTGGTTTTTGGAAACAAATTGGAAATTTGCTGCTGCTTTAACACTATTCGGATGAAATGTGAAATTTTATTAACTAATGACCGGGATCTTTAAATATATTTATGGATTTTCATAAAAAGAAGTAGGCGGCTTTGGTATGGCTACAGTTATGTGAAATATAACGAATCGGTTTAAACGAGTAAAATAGAAACACAGATTGAATGTAAAACAACAAACAATAACAAGCGACGAGTAAAACTTAAAACACCTCGGAACAAAGCATCAAAATATGCAATGACTTGAGATCGCCGGTGGGTAAAAACCCGGTAAACTAATTGTAGAGGGAAACCACCCATGAAATTGCTCAGACTGTTTGCATGTTTTGCACACCTTTTGGACACACCAAATAACATTGCTGTATAGTACTCGACATGACTTCGATAAGGATTATATTAAAAAATATTTATTGGAGCAATAGATGTACCGGATCGAATTCCACTAAATGGTAAAACTCGGTTGAAGGTGAAAAAATTACTCGATTTAGGCTCATATTACATATATGGTGAGCAATAACTGTAAAATCGGATGTAGATGTATATCGAAGCTATATAAAAATCTGAACCTATCTCGATTAAATTTGCTAGAGGTATTTTAGAGCAGCATCTGATGCCCAGTATCAAATATCATTGTTGTGGAGTTCATATAAAGCATGTGAGGGATTATAACAAAAAAATCTGATACATTTGAACTACTTGTTTATACGATTAATTCAATCGGAATTTGCCAAAATTCAGTCCATTTGGGCTGATATTAGCCATTTGGTGCACAATTAACTTAATATCGGATAAAATATATATAGGACCCATATCCTAATCTGATCCGATCTCGATTAATTTTGACAGACGTATTTTTGAACTTCTTGTGGAGTGCATATTACGATTGTGAAGGACTTTAAACCCCAAATCGGATAAAACATATATATGGGAGCTACAGATATATCTAAACCGATTTCCCCCAATTTTAATGCACACTGAATTCGGTCGCATATACCAAAATTCAGGTCAGTTGGACTATTGGCTATTTGGTGCACAAATAACCCGATATCGTTTGAGGATATATATGTAAGCTATATCCAAATCTGAACCGATTGAAATTTTATACACTTATTTCGGAGCTGTATCTGATATCTGGTACCAAAGATCATTGTTGTGGGATGTATATCACGCTTGTGAGGGACTTTAAACTCCAAATCGGATAAAATATATATGTGAGCTACATCTATATTAACTGATTTACACCAAATTTAAAGTACTAGTTTCTAGGATTAATTCAGTCGTAACTGCCAAAATTCTGTTCATTTGGCCGATATTAGCCATTTGGGCTGATATCAGCCATTAGGAGCACAAAAAATCTGGTAACGGATAATATATCCTAATCTGATCCGATCTCCAATTAAATTTGACAGAGGTATTTTGAGCTTCATAAATTATCTGGTTCCAAATATCATTCTTGTGTTGTACATATTAGAGTGTGTGGGACCTTAAACCCCAAATCGGATGAAACGTACATATGGGAAACGTATACATATTTTTTCCAAATTTGATGTACTTGCTTCTAAAATGTAGGTCATTTGCACGGATATTGGCAATTTGGTGCACAATTAACCAGAAATCGGATGAATATATATGGGAGAAATAACTAAATTTGAACTGATTCTCACCAATTTCAGTATGGTTCGTCCTTTGGCCAAACAAATAATGTTTGAAAAATTACATCTCAATCGGATAATAAATGCGACTTTTATTTTGTTCACAAAAATACATGGACAGACGGACGGACTGACATCCATAAATCGACTCAGAAAGTGATTCTATGAAGATCCTCAAAAGTAACTATGGGTCTATCTCGCTTCATTTTCCCTGTTACAAACGTATAACCAAAATCTGGGAAAATAACTTGTAGAAACAATCTATATCTATGTGACAAAACAGGTTTTATATGTGAAGAATATTATTAAATTCCAAATGCTTAACGCTAAAAAGAGAAATTTAAACAAATTTTGGCCTTTATAGGTATGGCCAGTACTGAAATGTGAAATTAAGCTTTACCACAATTTTTTATAGTTATAGTATACTATTAATCTTACCTAATAAAGGATTTCCGCATCGCAGCTTTATTGATTATGGAGATAGAGCAGTCGTGATTTCAATAGACAGATAAGTGGAAATCATTAAATCAACTATGATCATGATTGTATATACTTTATGGGGTCTACGACGAATATTTAGAGGTGTTACAAACCGAATGACAAATTTAATATATTTAATATGTATAGATTATTTAAATTTAATATATATAGATTCAAAAAAATACGTAATTCGGGTCCTTTGAAAAAAAAAATACCTTGAAAAACTTTTCTCAATCTTTCTGCATCTACACTTGTGTTTTATGGAAGCTTTAAGAAAAAAATTTATAAAAAAATTCCTCTTTAACTATATATTAGATATAATTAGTTGATTTAATTTTAAACCTGCAAAAGGTTTCATTTCGGTTGCAAAAGGTTTCATTCCCGCTGCAAAAGGTTTCATTTCCACGGCAAAAGTTTTCATTTCCACTGCAAAAGGTTTCAATTCCACTGCAAAAGGTTTCATTCCCGCTGCAAAAAGTTTAATTTGAATTGCAAAAGGTTTCATTTAATCTGAAAATGCTATATATACGAAGATACTATATATCTAATAAGTGCGGATTACGAGTAATATTTAGAAGGGGGAACTGGACTCCTCTAATTTGGTCACTTTGCGATGTAACCTTCCAAAAAGACCTATACACGTGTTTTCTATTTTAGCTCTACTTTTCTAATGTACCGTGGTTTCTTTTATTTATACCCTACAACACTATTTGTTGGGGGTATTATAAGTTTGATGGGACCAAAAATTATGTACCACATAGGAAAGTATATATGGATCTTCCTATCTCGCCGAGCTGAGTCGATCTAGCTATGTATGTCCGTCAGTCCATGTTAATTTGTAATCACTTTACAGGTCGCAATTATGGCCCGATCACCACGAAATTGAAAATGGAGGTGGGGCTAAGGTCAGAATAGAACCCTATTTCTTTTGGAGACGATCGCATAATATTTAGGGATTGGAATGGACCAAAAACTGAAAAATCCTGATTTTGCAGCTGCTCTACAGGTCGCAATTATAATCCAATCGAAGCGGAAGTTAGCATAGGGCTACAGCTTAGGTCTGGGCAGAAGCCTTCCAATTTACAATAATATTTGTATTAAATTAAAGTAAAATTTTCCATTAAACCGTGAATATTTTTAGTCCTGGCGAAATCACAAATAGACGAACAGGTCAATCCTGACCGTTACGTAGATACCGATAGTAAATATATCGGATATATATAGCGAAATATATACAATGTATATATACAAAGGAAGGGGATGTTAGCTAGAATGTTTATATCTCAAGAATGCCTGAACCGATTTTGACAAATGTTGTCAATTCAGAATGTCCTCTTTGCATAAAAGGATAACATAAAAAAATCGCATAAAAAGATGCCAAAAATAATGTTAATATAGATTTTGTGGTATTTTGTGATTTTTTTTTATTTTTTCATATTTTTTATCGCATGCTTTTTTTCAATTTGACTTAAAATATTGAAGTGTACATTTTGTAATATTTTTTCACCTTACAACACATGTTGGGGTTATTATATACAGATTGCAATTATCGTCCGATCCTCACGGATATTTAGGGGTTGAAATTGACCAACAAAAAATGTTCCTGATTTTGCAGGCGTTATAAAGGTCACAAATAGAAACCAAAGGACACGAAATAACGCATGAAGTTACAGTTTAGGATAGCAGGTAGAGTGGACCACTACTTTTGTGTAAAAATACCAGCATTACTTACAGGCGATATCCGAAATAAACAAAAGTCGAACTTCTGTCTTTTTATGCTGATTTCGTTGACGAATATAGCCAAATATCGCAGACAAGCAAATCAGGCTCTTGCTTTTGGAGATGGTCGCAAAATATTTAGGGGCTCAAATGAGCCAAAAACAGAAAAATTCCTGATAACACAATTGAAGCCAATCGATACGTCTGAGGAAAGATCACGACGGAGTGCGTAAATATTAGGCACATGTCAATTTGGCCATGTTCGTCTGTTGTAATCACGATAGAGTCCAAACGACATACGATAAAAATCTAAAATATCGGTGAAGTCTATAATGCATATCTACCTACCTACCGTAATAGATCATTGTCTACATAGGTTCACAGTTGCCTGTAGCACCTACCTAACCGTACCCTCCCATTTTGGGAATTTCCACGATTTTAGGCTCAGTTTCTACAGGAATTATTTAAAATTCGGTATTTGGGTTACGTAAAGGGCTCTACTCCTGTAGCAGAATAATTTCGATATAGGTCAAAGCTTTTCCATAGCCCCTATCCTCTCGATATTAAGTATTTTGATTATTTTAATCATATGTTCTTAATGACAGAAGTGGCGCATGCCCCCCGAATACTGGATATTTGAGTTACTTTCTGAATTTTGGAGGGTATAATAAATTCTGCTCGTCCGAACTTAACTACTTTTAGTTGTTCGACTTCAATTTCATTGACGTAATGATACGGGTAAGAGGCGCTTAGGCTGGTGGTGAACCTCCTCTGAACGGCCTGGCGGTTCTAAGATGGATCCGATCCAAATCCAATCATTAAGCACACATATAAACTTAGTGACAAGTGTAGCGTATATGTCGATGGCGGGCGGGCCTCAAATCTATCAAGTCAAGTGCCATTAAATAGAGAACAATTCTTGACTATAAGAAAGCTATTCTTCTAATACGTGAATTCATGAAGCTTTGTTGGGTCCCAGGACATAACAATATGGTGGTGAATACAATGGCTGATGAATTACCTCGAGGTGATTCCCAGTCGAAGAATATACCGATTGAAGAGACTGTCAAACCACCTTTATGCTATCATGTCAGCCGATTCAAAAAGGCTCCCACTGAAGAAGATGACACTTGGAAGTTGGTTGCACGGTATATAGGGCCATCTGGCTGGCCTAACCTCTATTAGTTAGTAGGTCTGATCTAAGAATCGTGGTGACCATATATCTGACCTCAAGATGGGATAACAGTGGTCTTGATTTCTCTAGACTATGCGAGGACGAAGAAGAAATGGAGATGACCATTCTGTCAAGCAGGAGACATAGGGTGTTCGCTAGTGGAATAGAAAACACTAGCGTAACCCATTCTGCCCAAAGGGCATGACGCCCCAAGTGACTGCGTAACTAAAAAACAACAAAAAGAAGAAAATAAGAACAAACTCGTAAAGTTCTGCCGGAACAAACTTTTAATACCCTCCACCCTGAGGTAAAAAAAAAACTTTAGAAATTTAAGAATCAGGATTATAAATTGGGTCCATTTTCATTACTGTCAATGAAATCCATTGACAAAAAGTCTTAAAAATGACGTAAATTCGATGGTCAAACTCACAATTTGAAAAAAAAAATAAATAATGGACTAAAATCACCCCAAAATTTGGAAGATTTCGATTCACTAAATGTTATATTTCAATATTCTTGTTCACTCGTGCTAGTTACTGGAGTTTCGGTAAAACTTTACCCAACAGTGAAAGTTGCCATTTTCCTTGAAATCTTTCAAAATATACTAAACAACACAAAAACAGAAAAAGAATTAGAGAAAAAATTTCCAAAAAAAAAAAAAAAAACTCCTATACGAACAACTTAGCATTTTGCCTGAAGGAAAACAAAAAGTGTTTTTTCTCTTCTCTGTCCAAACTAAATGGCAAAACAAAGATTGAAAGTTCATTCATATCGTCCAGGCACAATCTTAACGAGAGAACTACTTAAGATTTTGTGCCTGAAGGAGAACAAGTGAAAGTTCCTCCATCGTCACTCTCTCTCTCTCTCTCTCTCTCTCTCTTTATTTTATTTTTCTTCATTTCCGTTTCCTTTATTGTTTTACTCTGTTTGCCGGTCGTTTATTTACTTTCATTGCGTTTGTCGTCACATTCTGTTGCCATTTTCGACCACTTTTAATGTTTCCCCAGTGGATCCTTGAACATTTCTTAGCGCATAGCATGATATAAATGGGAGCAGCTAAAATCGCCACAAAAAAAAAACTTCATATCTCTTATTTCGTTACACTTAAAGAGAAAGTATTGTCATTTGCCAACATTTGTATGTAGTTTGAAAAAAAGAAGAAATATTTGAGTGGGATTTGTTTGCAGTGTTGTTTAAATGGGTCTGTGGAAGCGACAATAAGAATTCCAAAGAATTCCCCCCTTTTTTCGGGAAGTGGGAATACAGCTTTGGAGCAAAAACATTTACAAGAAATGCCAAACTTCAAAAATTGTCCTTGTATGTGTGCCAATGCTTGTTTGTTTGTGTGACGAATCTTAATTTTTTCAAATGAAATGAATAAATTTCATTAGAAGTTGCCAAATGTTGGCCATTAAAACTTTAAATGTCATATGCCCCGAAGGTCCACAAGTAAATTTAACAAAGTTGAGAGTTTTCTGTTGTTTGTGAATTGTTGATGAGATTTTAATCGATTTCTTAAAAAACGAACATTTGTAAAATGTCGAAATTCATGTACAAGGAATTTGAATTTGTTGTATTTTCATGTGGACTATGGCGCAATTGCCAAATACTATATCTTGTTCTGACTAAATTGACATTTTTCTTCAACGCAATTATTTGGCCTACGAAAAATGTGCGTGAATATCTGACATTAGCTCGATTTGCACTTGGAAATATCTAGTATTTTGCATGACTGATAATTCCCCAATGTCAACAATATACAAGTAATAACGGCGCAAAGGTGAAAACAACTTTAAAAATTATAACAAAAAATTAAGTGATAGCCTACAGCACTTTTATTGCGCCAAACTGATGATGTAAGGTTGAAATAAAGCTGAATTTTTGGAAATTTGAACTATAAGTGAATTAAATGTACGAAAAGGTACAAAAACCAGTAAGGAAAGTTCAAAAGTAAGGAGGGCCAACTATATGATACCCTACACTACTATGCGTATTTAGTAGAGCTTCTTAACAAAAAAGTTTATATTGGGAATTTCTGTGAAGTATATCATAGCAACTATGAACCTTGTGTGAATGCGTATCAAGACTTAAGAGTAGATACAATTTGGGAACTATATTTAACTCTGAATCGATTTTCATCAAATTTGACGGAGGCTTTTGCACCTCTAGTATCAAATAACATTTTGGTATAGAGCATGATATGATTTCGAAAAAATTACATTAAATAATATTTATTGGAGCAATAGATATACCAAAACGAATTTCACCAAATGGAAAGTTTGATTGAATATGAAACCAACACGGCCTGATATTACATATATGGTGGACAATAACTGTAAATCGTATGAAGATGTGTATCAAATGTATATAAAAGTCTGAACCAATCTCGGTAAAATTTGGTAGAGGTATTTTCGAGCCCCGGTATCAAATATAATTGTGCATATTACGCATGTGAGAGACTTTATATTTATTATTTATTTATATTTGGGAGCTATAGCTATGCCTGAACCGATTTTCACGAAAATTTGAAGTACTTGCTTCTGGGTTAAATTCCGTCGGAAGTGCCAACATTTAGTCCATTTGAGCTGTTATTAGCCATTTGGTGCACAATAAACTTGAAATCGGATAAAGATATGTATGGGAGCTATCTAAGCCGCAAAATTTGAAACACTTATTTCAGAGCTGCTTCTGATATTTGGTACCAAAGATTACTGTTGTGGAGTGCATATTACGCATGTGAGGGACCTTAAACCCCAAACCGGAAGAAACATATATGTGGGAGCTATAGCTATATCTGAACGGATTTTCTCCAAATTTGATGTTTTTGCTTCTAGACTGAATTCGGTCCAATGTGCCAAAACGCAGGTCATTTGAACATTTAGCATCAAATTTCAGAATAAGTTTATATTTGTTCAAATCACCTATGGCACGAATTGTGGCCTTCAAACGGCCAATGAAACCTCCCCATGCTGTCCGAATGATGCTCTGCGGTATTTTGGCCCATTCCCGGCGAAGCGCTTGCTTGAGGTGATCGGCACTTTGGTATTTTTTAGTGCCAATGAAACCAGCACACGCTGTCCGAATGTTGCTCTGGGTATTTTGGCCCATTCCCGGTGAAGCGCTTGCTTGAGGTGATCGACACTTTGTTATTTTTTAGTGCCAACCTTGTTTTCCAAAATACTCCAGACACAATAGTCCAACGGATTGGTATCCGGAGATTTTGGTGGTCATTGGAATCACTGGCAATGAAGCGAGGAATCTCATTTTGTAACCATTCTTGGGTGGCGCGTGCTAAGTGCGATGGTGCTGAGTCCTGTTGGAATGTTCAAAGTCTGCGGCCAAAATGTTTGCGTGCCCAGGGCTTTAATACACCCTCCAGGATATTTTCGCGTAATATTCGACATTTATTCTCATGCCATGGTCGATTAATACGAGCGGAGAGCGACCATCGGCTGTTATGGAGGCCCACACTATCACCATGGCCGGTGCTTGAGTTCTGGTGGCCAACCGAAGGTGCATATTTTCAGCTGACCTCTTTGGCATTTTGTTTGTTTACAAACTGCTGGACTACGAATGTTTTCTCATCGTAGAAAACCAAATTCGGCAGTTCACCACTTTCGGCCAAGCGAAGCAACTCTTTTGCTCTTTTGTGTCTATTTTTTTTCTGTTGCCGTGTAAGCTCTTGCACTTTTTGGAATTTCATTTTTCAATAGTTGTCGAATGGAATATTGCGATACGTTAAGCTCACGAGCCATTTTTTCGGCCACTGCGACGCGGGTTTCAATCAAGTCGCTTCTTTATTTTTCGAACCATTTTTGCTGATTTTGGTGTTTTCTTCCGTCCACTTCCTTGACGTCGGGTTACGCTACTAGCATTACGGTAACGAGCGATGGTACGAGACAGAAAAGATTTACTCACATTTAAATGCTGGAGTGCTCTAAGTATAGCCACTTGTGGTTTTCCAGCCAAATATAAAAAATCACACTATCTCGCTTGAATTCCCTCACAAATAACATTCTCACCAAAATGCTTTTGTACGCTAATGAGCTATCACTGGAATAATTTTAACATCTGACCAAAAAAAGGATGGAGGGTATATTAAGTTCGTCATTCCGTTTGTAACTCATCGAAATAATCATTTTAGACCCAACAAAGTATATATATTCTTGATCAGCGTAAAATTCTAAGAAGATTTAGCCCTGTCCGTCCGTCTGTCCGTCTGTTGTAATCACGCTACAGTCTAAACGAATTAAGATAGGAAGCTAGAATTTTGCACAGATCTCTCTTTTGCAGGCAGGTCAAGTTCGAAGATGGGCTATATCGGTCCACGATATCGTATAGCCTCCGTATAAATGTACCCCCAATATTCGGTATTTTGATGATGTTAGCCACATTTTTCAATGGAATTGTCTGAAAATCCACACAAGGAGTTCCTTGTGGGTACTTTATACCTCGGCAGAGAATTATCTATATAGATCCACAATATCGTATAGCTCCCATATAACGGTACTCCCACGGAGTTCGGTATTTTGATGATTTTAGCCACATTTTTCAATGGAATGGTCTGAAATTCCACAAAAGGAGTTCCTTGTGGGCATTTTACCCCCTCAAAAAGAATTGTCTTGTATATCGTATATTCCCCATGTAACTGTATTTTCATGATGTTAGCCTCATTTTTCAATGGAATTGTCTTAAAATCCACACAAGTAGTTCCTTGTGAGTACTTTACCCCCTGAGAGAGAATTGTTTATACAGGTCCACGATATCGTATATCCCCTATATAACGGTACCCTCGATATTCGGTATTTTGATGATTTTATCCACATTTTTCGTTTCGTAACCCTGACGGTATTCTGATGATTTTTAATGGATTTTATTTTTGTTTTTAAATTTTCTAATTCGTTCCAAATGGTGGAGGTTATTCAAAGTTCGGCCCGGCCGTACTTACTGCTTTTTTACTTGTTATTATTCTATTCTATTCTATTCAATTTTTTTTTTTTTTTTTTTTTTTTTTTTTGTTTGCTTTGAAAACTTTTTTATACCGCTTACAAGCACGACATTTATAATGAAGCAATAAACCTTAATTTGCACATATGTGGGAACATGTGTTACACTGTCAAAATACAACAATTGACACTGTCATTATCCCAACAAACCAAACGGCCAGAATTCCAGAAGTCAGTTTGAGTTACATGTTGCTTGTTATACCAAGCATCGAACATAATTTTCATTCTTTCGTGCGGTGCAGTTATAAAGTGAACTTATACTAAAGACCTAGCTCTTGACTTGACGTGAAGAAGTAAAACCTACGTTGATACGTTATGTCATATTGCAAGACAATATTGGCAAATTTTGGTTCGGCGAATTATCATTTAAAGGAAAGCCTGAATGCAAAATTAAAACTGCGACTGACAATTTAAATCTTCGAAATAAGGGTTTTTTCTTCAAAATAATCTCACAGGTAGAGCAATACCAAACTAGAAGCTCGAATATTGCATATCATTTGAAAACCCGTTCACATAAATGGATGGTGTGTTTCTTTAGGGTTTCGTTAAACACGCTACGACGTTTCCGCAAAAGCTTTTCAATTATGTATGAATTAGTTGATTAAAATTATTCTCTTTTTTTCATTTTTCCGTCTCCAACGCACATGCTCACGCAAACAGTGTAGCATTATTTAAATTAAAGAAGAACAAAAAATGGAAAGAACGCATACATAAGTACATGCATGTGTGTATGGATATATGTCTAGCTACAAATGTGGTTAGTGACTACTTAAATATAGTGTTTTTTACGGGTTTTATATTTAATTGCACCAAGTGAACATTTTGTGTGAAATGTAACAGATGGCATTACCTTCGTATGCTTTTTCCAACGACACGTTACCGTACTCCTCGCACTTATAAAGCGTTATATGACATATAAATTGCCATTTAAATAGAAATCTCCAGGTGAATAAATAGATTTTTTTGTAAATGTAAACAGGGTAAATCGCCTGTACGCTTTAGTGCTCTATATGCATTTTTGTTGTAACACTTTCTGTCTTCTAAAAAAAAACTATTTTCTATTTACGAAATAACTAGTAGGTTCTTTCAAATTCTGGAACAGAGCATTTATCCCAACATATTTTTTAATTCCAATCTATAAGACCATTAAAAATGTTTTATGAACAATCGTCAATCCAATAAAAAAATAAACAAATAAAAAATAAAACAAGTAAAAAAGCAGCTGTGGAACGAATTAGAAAATTTTCAAAAAAAATAAAATCCATTAAAAATTCTTTTAAAATCTTTAAAATATCCAATATAGGAAGGTGCCGATATATGGGGGGATATACGATATTGTGAACCTATAAAGACAAATCTATGTCTGCGTGTAAAGAACTCACAAGGAACTCCTTGTGTGGATTTTCAGATAATTCCATTGGAAAAAGTGGCTAAAATCATCAAAATACCGAATATAGAAGAGTACCGTTATATGGGGGATATACGATATTGTGGACCTATATAGACAATTCCGTTTCAGGGGTAAAGTGCTCACAAAGAACTCCGTGTGTGGATTTTCAGACAAATCGATTGGAAAATGTGGCTAAAATCATCAAAATACCGAATATCTCGGGGTACCGTTATATGGGCGCTATACGATATGGTGGACCTATATAGATAATTCTCTGCCGAGATATAAAGTACCCACAAGGAACTCCTTGTGTGGATTTTTCGATGAAAAATGTGGGTAAAATCATCAAAATACCGAATATCGGGGGGTACCGTTATATGGGGGATATACGATATCGTGGACCTATATAGACAATTCTCTCTCAGGGGGAGTACTCACAAGGAACTACTTGTGTGGATTTTAAGACAATTCCATTGAAAATGTGCCTAACATCATCAAAATACCGAATATCGGGGGTACAGTTATATGGGGGATATACGATATCGTGGACCTATATAGACAATTCTCTCTCAGGGGGAGTACTCACAAGGAACTACTTGTGTGGATTTTAAGACAATTCCATTGAAAAGTGTGCCTAACATCATCAAAATACCGAATATCGGGGGGTACAGTTATATGGGGATATACGATATCGTGGACCTATATAGACAATTCTTTTTGAGGGGTTAAAATGCCCATAAGGAACTCCTTTTGTGGAATTTCAGACAATTCCATTGAAAAATGTGGATGAAATCATCAAAATATCAAATATCGGGGGTACCGTTATATGGGGGCTATACGATATCGTGGACCTATATAGATAACTCTCTGCCGAGGTATAAAGTACCCACAAGGAACTCCTTGCTCCTTGTGGATTTTCAGACAATTCCGTTGAAAAATGTGGCTAAAATCATCAAAACACCGAATATAGGGAGGTACCGTTATATATTGGGATGTGTGAAATCTGAAGAGAATCGGATGATCATTTCGCAAATTATAAGAGATATAAGACAAACACCTCTATACCCACTCCAAATGTACTGGAATAGATCTTGCCCAAAGGAACCTAGGTTCAAAAATCGTTATTTCCCTCTTTACACCCTTTGTAGGCATATGGCAGAGGGTATAATTACAATCTACCAGTGGTTAAATGTGATAGTATATTGGCAGAAGGAGTTCGGGAATTCAATGGGTATAATATGGGTATAATAGCGCTAAGATCCAGTGACGGTTCGTGATGATAGGAACGTTGGATTTTTGACGATTGCCAGATAATCGTGGATTACGATAATGATGTTCGGTTTGTAGACGATTTTAAGGTAATCGGGAGCTCTGATGTACTATGTAGCTGCTAGGGTTATAGACGACGTCATTTTTCGGATATAATCGGATACTTCGGTAGGGACCAGGATGATGATGTTTGGGTTGTATATGATTCCGCTATGCGGACTATGATCGGGAACTCTGATGAAAAGCGATCGGCTCACAGGTGTTCGGATCGTGTACGATGAGTGGATGATCGGGAACTCGTATCGGCGCTTTGAGGTTAGTTGGTCGTGCTATGCCACGTTACTCCTCTAGATTTTGGTTTGGAACTGTAAGCCTGAAGCTCCAGTGATAACAGCGATCCGAAATCTTCAAAATCACCACGTACCCTTTAGGCAAGCCCCCTGCAGTAACGATGGCGAAAAAAGCGGCTATTCCACGATATGCTGTGTAAGCACTACTTATGGTGGTTCAATTATCCAGCGGTCTATTGCGGTGCGGTAGTGATGTGGGCTGTGAGCTGTTATTGTTGTGAGAGTGCAGTTATTTTTTCCCCTGGTTGGGGCGTGATCACTTCCATCACGTTACAAAAGTTTACCGGTTTTGTATGGGCCCCATATATCGGTACCACCCGATATAAGGTGTTTTATACTCTTCACCTTAGAAAGAATTGTCATTCCGTTTGTAATACATCTAAATATTCGCCATAGACCCCTCCTATTATGGTACCTCCTTATATTCGGATGATTTTAATGATTTTAATCATATTTTAATCATATTTTGAACGAAGTTTCTTCTATATATGTATATAGAGTTCGTTCGGTACCTCCTGATATTCGATATTTTGATTATTTTAGCCATATTTCCCAAAGAAATTTTTTGAAATTAAAACCATTTTTTCGAATAGCGGAGGGTATAAAAAGTTCGGCTTGATAGAACTTAATAGCTTCGGAATTTCGTTTTTGTTTAAGTAAAATTTTTTGTGCTTAGTACTTTCTAAATTCTTCTTTCCAGTACAAGCTGACTGATTTATTTTACAAGAATACAGGTTGAGTTAGGGTATCAAATTTCGGGACCATCTACTATTGCATTTAGTATTTATTAATATGTTGCATAACATTTCTTTTTTGGGTACAATTGTTTGACATTTTTCCTCTTTTATATCTATGCCAACTGGCAAAAAATAAACCATTTTCTTAAATCGAGCTACTCATTGCCATGGCAATATCTCATTTTTCTTGGGTTTATTCAGGCGTTTTATAGCTGAAAAGGATATCAAGAAGGAGCACAAGCACACCTGCAAAACAATTAAGAAAACGGTTTTGTTTTGCACAAAACCCCACCCCACTTTTAGTTTCGTCCTAAACTATCAAAACAAAAGCAACAACATCATCATCATAACAATTTACGTAATCTATGACCTACAACATATTTATGAACAAGTTTATATGGGCATTTAGATGCGACACTTTTATGACGCGGCTGGTGTGTCTGTCACACGTCCACAAAAGGTAATCTCACAGACACAGAAAGGAAAAGCTTAAAGATAAATTGTGTCAGGTGAGAGGTAGAGAGAACACTCACACACAAACACAAAGAGAAAGACATACATACACACACACTTGAAATGCTTAGGCAGTGACCAAGATGAATGAGAATCTGTGACAGCTAACACCAGCACCACTTACCGCCTTCACAGCCTTCCATCCAACACAATGTAAGACAAATAAAGCGCCCCCAAAACAAAAGATGGGTGGATGGAGGATGACTAGATAGCTGATGGCCGGCTGAAGGGTAGCCATTTTAGTAAAGAAAACCTAGAGAAAATACGTTTGTTAGCGAAATAAAGACACAAAAATTTAAATCAGAGAAAGAAATGCAAACCAAAGTCAGATGTAGAGACAAAAAGTTGGTGACATGTGTCAGCAGAGATAAATGAGATTTACATTTCTATTTTTGTGGAGTAGGGATATAAAAGAGATTTTTTGATTTATATTTACGTTAACAATTGTATGGTATATGTTACTAATTATACGGTAGAGAGGTTCGATATGATTTTGAGAAAAGATAAATAGAATAAAAATATATCGTCATTCTGAGAACGTTGTTGTCCAATTTCGGCCAACATGCACTACTTTGGATGCCATGCCACCGACAGGAACGAAAAGAGTGCGTACAGAAAACTTTACCATAAAAAATCGAATTTTTTGGATCAATATTCCCTTGATAGTTATAAGATGACGCCTGAGAGTAACATAAAATTTCGTTTTAGGTAGACGGTGTCAAAAGAAGAAATTTTCTAAACGTGTTCTATGTTGATTTTGGCCACACTGTTAAACGGAAGAGTTTCAAATGTGGTGTTTGATTTTCTCATCAGATACCAGCCATAGTAACACAAAATTGTCTATATAGGTCCTATTTTTGCTACAACCTCATATACCTCCCGAAATTTGGTAACATTTCCTACCGACAATTTTTAAAAGAGTTAATTGCAAAAGGTTGGAGATTTCAATAAATGCGGCCTGGATGGACTTAATTGATTTTTATACCCTGCAAGTAAAAAGTATGGAGGGTATATTTAGTTCGTCATTCCTTTTGTAACTAATCGAAATAATAATGGGCTATATCGGTCCGATATCGTATAACGGTACCCACCGATATTGGGTATTTTGATGATTTTAGCCACATTTTTCAATGGAATCGACGGAATTTTTACAAGCGGAGTTCCTTCCGAGTAATTTATCTGTGGAAGAGAATTGTCTATATAGGTCTACTATATCGTATATCACCCATATTACGGCACCTCCCGATATTCGGTATTTTGATGATTTTAGCCACAGTGGACGGAAGAAAACAGCAACATCAGCAGAAATTGTTCGAAAAGAAAAGAAGCGACTTGATCGAAACCCGCGTCGCAGTGGCGAAAAATGTTTCATGAGCTGAACATATCGCAATAATCCATTCGGCAAATATTGAAGAAGAGGTAAAGTCATTGAAATTCCGAAAAGTTGCTTCGATTGGCCGGAAGTGGTGAACTGCAGAATTTGGTTTTCTCCGATGAGAAAACATTCGTTGTCCAGCAGTTTGTTAACAAACTAAATTTGCAAAAGAGGTCAGTTGAAAATGTGCATCTTCTGTTGGCCTCCAGAACTTGAGTATTTTGGAAAGCAAAGTGTCGGTCAACTCAAGCAAGGGCTTCGCCGGGAATGGACCAAAATACCGCAGAGCAACATTCGGGCAGCACGTGACGGTTATTGTCCGTTTGAAGGCCATAATTCGTTCCAAAGGTGACCAACAAATCGAAATATATTCTAAAATATGGTGTTATTTCCGACATTTTTTGCTTTCATTCAATAAAATTTAAAAAAAAAAAAAAACAAGTAAAAAAGCATTAAGTTCGGCCGGGCCGAACTTTTAATACCCTCCATCTTAGGGTAATGGAAACATTGGAACCAATTATGACCCACAAATACCAATTTTTAGACATATTCGTGGGAAAATTTGGCAAAAATCATCAAAATACCGAATATCGGGAGGTACCGCTATATAGGGCTATACAAAAATGTGGACCTATACATACAATGTTTTGCAAACGGAGCTAGAACCTATTATGACCAACTAATTCCACTTTTTAGACAAATCCGTGAAAAAATGTGACAAAAAACCATCAGAATACCGAATATCGGGAGGTACCGTTATATGGGGACTATGGCAAAACGTGGCCCGATATATCTCATTTTCAACATGTGACGGGATTTTGATTAGAAAATAAATTAGTCAAATTATATTAAAATCGGTTCAGATTTGGATATAGTTCCCATATATATTTTCCGCCGATTTCACATATTTGATGCACAAAACACGATACGTATTTCCGATTCCAATGAAATTCGCCATGAGTGACTAAATTTGGTACAAAAATAAATTTGACAAATTAAATTCAAATTCGCTCAGATTTGATTATAGCTCCCATATATATTCTCGGCCGATTTCACATATTTGATGCACCCAAAGCGAGAGAGACGAAATCTGGCACCAGAAAAAATTGCCAAGTTATATTGAAATCGGTTGAGGTTTGGGTATAGCTAACATATATATTTCGGCCGACTTCATACATGTTATGCACCATACACGATATATATATGACCGATTCCAATGAAATTCAGAAGGTGTGGCGGAATTCGGTTATAATAATAAATGTGATAAATTAATTGGAAATTAGTTAAGATTTGGATATAGCTCCCATATATATATATATATATATATATATATATATATATATATATATATATATATATATATATATATATATATATATATATATATATATATATATATATATATATTCTCGGCCGATTTCACATATTTGACGCACCAATTTCAATGAAAAATGAAAGGTGTGGCGGAATTTGGTGTAAAAGTAATTTTTTTTAAAATTATATTTAAACCGGATCAGATTGGGATATGATTTTAATAAGAACCATTGACCCACAACGCCTTAGGCTAACACTAAAAAACAACACAACAGTTAATTTGAAATACGCTAATTACGGGGAAGTATGTTGCTGCCTCGAATTCACTAATTGCAATAGAAATGCCACTCATTTCCTGCACGCTTGGTATTTGCTATGAAATAAATAAATCCAAAGGACAAACCCTTCGTGTATGCATGTCATGTTACTTAATATACCCTCCTTTCCAAGGTGGAGGGTATAAAAATGTAAAAATTATGGCGTTTGATTTTGTTGCTGTTTTTTTATCTCACCCTGTAAGTAATCAAACAATTGCGGAAGGAATACATTTGTCAGCAAAACTGACTGATACTTTGCTTGTTTCCTGCATTCAGGAACCGACTCCCCAATCGAATACATAATTTACCTGTTATGTTATTTTCCGAACCCTTCCACTTAAATGCATTGTCTTCACAAAACAACAACCATAAAATATTACATTTGATTCACTAGAGTGATATGAAAGTGCAAAATATGTTACACCAACCATTTCAACCATGACTTAGAATATTGGATAAAGTATATAGACAGATGATTGATATTAAGATATTTTGTAAAAGGATTTGTTATATCTTACGCCAACATAAAGGAAATGTTTGTTTCCTATCGCCATCATCATCATTTTTTATACAATGAAGCGATTGAAATCAACAATCATCAATCACCGATTGAAGTTATGCTATCTCCCACTCTCTCCTCCATTAGAGATAACTTATTTTCCTACATCCCTTTTTGCTAAATTTTGTGGAAAATTTTATGATATTCGTCATCGTCTTATTCTACTTCTGCACTATTCGATTATCATGAACTTTATGAGAGCATTAAATCGACAATGGCTATGAAATGACAGTTTAAATATTTTTCACATTCCCATATAATTTAATTTAGTGGTTAAAGTGTGCATAAATGTCGGTAGTTTTTAACACGTTATGGCATATTAAATAATGTTGGCTAACTGGTAGTAAATTTCATTTATCGCTTGTTATCCTTTGCTAATGTGACATAGATTGGTGGGACAGGTTAATTGATTCACAATAAATTTAAGTATTTTGTTATGGATAATTTAGCATTTATTAAGGATTTTACTGTTAAAAGTGGAGAATATAATAGGTGATAAATTGTGCCTCGTTTTAGTAAATGCACAATTATTCTTCATGTCTCATTAAATTATGGATAATATCTGAACAAATTTTATTAAATTTTTTGAAATATTTGTGACGAGGCAGAGCGCCCCGCTGTAGTATTAAATTGTCAAATTAACAATCACTTTAAATTTTAACGTAAAAAAGCAGTAAGTTTGGCTGGGCCGAATTTTGAATACCCTCCACAAATTGGAACGAATTTGGCAATTCACAAAAACAATAAAAAACGTTAAAAATTCTGTTAAAATCTTAAAAATACCGAATGTAGCTACATTACATTAGGGCCTATACGACGACATGGACCTACATAGGTAACTTTTGTCATAAGCCATTACAATATTCTAATGCGAAACTTATAAAAAATCGGTGAATAATGTAGCTAAAATCATCAAAATACCGAATATCGCGAGGTACCGTTATATGGGGGCTAGACGAAGACGGGGACCTGCACAGACTATCTACTGACATAGGCTGTTGCATCCATTAAGAACATCAAAAACCAAATTTCGGTGAATTATGTCGCTAAAATCATCAAAATACCGAATATTGGGAGGTACCGTTATATGGGGACTATACGAGGACGTGTACCGACTATTTTCTGTCATAGGCTGTAGTATTCACTACGAATCTCAAATGCTAAATTTGAACTAGTTCCGGTAAATAATGTCGCTAAAATCATCAAAATACCGAATATCGGGGGGAACCATTATATGGGGGCTATACAAAGACGTGGACCTACATGGCAAATTTTCACTACCAAAAGTCCTGCAAAGATAACATACATTTACATAAAAATTTATTAATCTACTTCAATTCCTTCGGAAGCTAGAGTGATTTCCACAGACGGATAGACGGACGGACATCGCTAAATCGACATAGAATTTTATGGTGAAAAATATATACACTTTGTGGGGTCTAAAATGTATATTTCGAGGTGTTACAAACGGAATGACAAACTTAATTATTATAATTAAAAATTATAACAGTTTATTGACAAATAGTATTGAGGATAGCTCGCATTATAGTAGAATATTATCAAAATCATACATTGAATAATTACAAGAAAAACTCGAGCTGCAAACCACTTGGCGATTTAGATTGGTTCGGTTCAGTGGTTCACGATAACTTTTGAACCATGGTTCTGTTTTTAAATGGTTTTTCAGCCGGCGCGAACTGTGGTTTTTTTCGGTTCGGTGTAGTATTTCGTCCACACTTAATTTAGTCCTGTGGCTGGCCAACAAGCAATTTTCAACATATTTATGTACAGGGTTGTCCATATTCGACGGACCCATCTGGCAACGCCATAACTTTTGACAGAGATGTCACATCGCTTAATGACATACCGCGTTTGAAGCGTCAGTCCAGATTTTTACCATTAACCAATACACGCCACGCGAGCGCTCTGAAATAGTTGAAATTTACATTCAACAGAAGAAGTCAATTGTGAAAACTCAAAGTGCTTTTAAAACATTAAAAAATGTGAGAAGTGCGCCTTCTAAGAGCACCATCAAGCGTTTATACGAACAATTTTCGACTGGTAAGGCTCTTTCTAATCCGAAGAGGCCATATAAAAGTCGACCAAGGCGATCGTCCGAGAATATCGCTGCCGTACGAGCCAGTGTTGAGAGGTCCCCGTTCTCAGCAGTTGGGCATGGCTCGGTCCACTTTACAACGGATTATTCGCATTGATTTGCATTTGTTCCCGTTCAAAATTCAATTGACGCAAAGAATGTTGCCTGCGGACAAGCGTCGTCGATTGGAATGGGCCCAAAGGTCCCGAATATGGGCAACCCTGAATAATAAAAATGTTTTTATACCCTACAAGGTACTATATATCTGTGCAGTGTGCAGCCCATAGTAGCTTTTGAGAATCTTCTTCTGAGCCGATTTAGGCATGTCAGTCTGCCAACTGTCCGTCCGTCTGTCCATGTGTTTTTGTGAACAAAATGTAGGTCCCCTCTATAATCCGATTGAGATGCAATTTTCAAAACAATATTTGTTTGGCCCAAAGACGAACCCTATTGAAATTGGTAAGATTCGGTTCAAGTTTAGATATAATTCCCATATATCTTCAACCGAGTTCGGGTTAATTGTGGCAGAAATGGCCAATATCAGTCCAAATGACCTGAATTTTGGCACATCCAACCGAATCCAGTCTAGAAGCAACATTACATGAACAACATTGGACTTACAAGAATGATATTTTTGGTACCAGAAAACTTATGGAGCTCAAAAATGCCACTATCAAATTTTATCGAAATCGGATCAGATAAGGATATAGCTCCCATATATCTTTATCCGATATCAGGTTTATTGTGCACCAAATGGCTAATATCAGTCCAAATAGACAGAATTTTGCCACTTGCGACGGAATTTAATCCAGAAACAGGTACATCAAATTTGGAAAGATCGGTTCAGATATAGCTCCCATACATATGTTCCATCCGATTTGGTGTTTAAATCGTAATAATTTTATTGAGATCGGTTCAGATTTGGATAAAGCTCCCATATATATCTTAAACCAATTTCAGTTTATTGTGCACCATGTGGTTTATATGAGTCAAACTAGAGTAAATGTTGGCGTTTCCGACCGAATTCAGCCTAGAAGATTTATTGAGATTATTTCAGATTTTTTAAAGCTACGATATACACATTCACCCGATTTTAAGGTTAATGTTCATCATATATGTAATATCAACCAAAATTGGGGAGATTTTTTCATATTCAACCGTGTTTTACCACTTGGTGAAACTCAGTCCGGTATATACAGGGTGAGATAAAAAAAACTCAAACCAACTTCAGACCTTGTTATTTCTAAGCAAGTCGTTCGACAGCTGTTAAAATTATTCCAGTGACAGCTTATTATATTGTTTACAAGCGTACAAAAGAATTTTGTTGAGAATTTTCCAGAAAAAAAGTTGTTCGTGGTGGAAAACACAAGTAGCTATCGTTAGAGCACTTCAGCATTTAAATGTGAAGAAAACTTTTGTGTTTCGTACCCCCTCTCGTTACCGTGATACTGGTAGCGTAGCCCGATGTCAAGGAAATGAACAGCAACTTCAGCAGAAATGGTTCGAAAAGTAAAGAAGCGACTTGCTCGTAAACTGAATATATCGCAATATTCCATTCGGCAAATATTGAAAAATGAGCTCGGGGTAAAACCATTGAAATTCCAAAAAGTGAAAGAACTTACACCTAAAGAGCTTAAGAGTTGTTTCGCTTGGCCGAAAGTGGTGAACTGCCAAATTTGGATTTCTCCAAAGAGAAAACATTCGTTGTCCAGCAGTTTGTAAACAAAAAAAAATGAACGTGTTTACTTGTCATTCGGGCAGCGTGTGACGCTTTCATTGACCGTTTGAAGTCTATAGTTCGTGCCAAAGGTGACCAATTTGAACAAATCTAAACTTATTCTAAAATCAGAACCTATTTCCGACATTTTTTGCTTTCATTCAATAAAATGTAAAAATTGACTTTGTTGCAGTTTTTTTTTTTTTCACCCTGTATATATATACGTCTATATTCAATACAATGTCAAATGTAAACCACACTGCAACGAAAAGCTCATATCGCTAATATTCCCAGAAACGTTATTATTATTATTATTTGTTCAAATAAAAAGTTTGAACTAATTTCTGACACAAATTTATCAAAATATCTTCATTAATTCACCATATTATTGAAGTATTAATTTTCATTTCTATATTTTTGCAGGTATGGCCGCTTACTACATTTTGGGTAAGATTTAATATTAACAAGTTAAATAGTATAAGTCGCTTTTTCCGACAGATGTATACCCCCAGCCTTGAGTTATGATTTTTCTAACTGTTGATCCTTTATGGGGGAGGTTCGGAAGCAGTTGGCCAATATTTCGTAATTCGCTTCTGAACTAAGTCTGGTATAGATATTACAACGTGCCATATTTGGTCTATATTGCCTACTGCTGAAAAGTGTGGAAATATGCGTGAGGTACTAGATAAAGCGGACCGAAATATTCCACTTCATCTACTACAGATAAAAATATGGGTTTGTGCAACCTGTAAAGGAAATCGAACATTTATATCCAATTTTATACGAAATCAAAAATTCCAATAACTTAGATATTCATATCAGATTTCGGATTAAGGGAATTATTTAAATATAGCAAGTTGTAAAGAATAGCCGACTTGTTTCGAAAGTTATGACAGATAAAAGTATTGAAAATTGTGACTCTTTTTTGGTGAGGTATCAGAAGGGGTTGGCAGATATCTGTTTTCTTCACAACGGATTTTCCGTTAGCAAAATTGTTTGAATGTACCATCTGTGGAACATTTCCGTCTTGAGTTGACGGAAATACTGAAGGAACCAAGTCTGAATTGAATCGGATGTTAATTTCGCGTTTTATCAGCTTCATGGATATTCATGGGGGAGATACCAGAAGAAGTGGACCGATATATTTCTTGTTCACAGCAGATGTTGTATTAGTAGAACTAATGGGATGTGTGAAATATTAAGGGAACCGGATGCTTATTTCGGATTTTATAATCTTTTTGGTTATTCAAAACCTTAAACCCTTTATGGGGAAGATACAAGAAGGAGTGGACCTATATCGCCCATCTTCGAACTCCATCTAAGTTTGACCAAATCGGATACTCCATTCCAGAGTCACCGTGCGCACCAGCCAAACAGACGAACGAACGGGCATTGCTAGATCGACTCCAAACGTCCTGAAATGGATGTGGCCAAATAGTCTAAGGGTCTGAAACCTCTACTTCGATGAGGCACTTTTGGCCGTATCAAGTAATATATATACCTTTCTAGAACGATTGTGCCCTGTCCGTACGTCCGTGTGCTCGTATGCCCTCTGTTGCAATCACGCTAGAATCAAAACGAATTAAGATAGGAATCTAAAATTTTGACCAGATCAATCTTTTGTCTGAAGGTAGGTCAAGCTCGAAGATGGGCTTTATCGGTTCACGGTATCGCATATTCCTCACTGATGATTTTAGCCAAATTTTTCAATGGAATTGTCTTAAAATCTACCCAAGAAGTTCCTTTTGAGTACTTTACCCCGTAAAAGAGAATTGTCTATATATAGGTCCACGATATGGTGTAGCCCAAAAACAACGGTACTATGTGCTATTCGTTATTTTTAACTGGAAATGTTTCAAATTTCGTATTTAAAGTTCGTAAGGGGTACAAAAAATTGCGTATGCAGGTCCAAGTCTTCGTATAGCCATCGTACGATACCTCCCTATATTCGGTATTTTGATGGTTTTAGGAACATAATTCACCGGAATTTTTTCAAATTTCGTATTTAAAGCTCATAAAACGGCACCACCTTTTATTCGGCATTTTGATATTAGCGACATTATTCACCGAAATTATTTTAAGTTTGGTCATATTACTGACATATTTTCCTTAATTGTTTCAAATTTCGCATTTAAAGTTCGTAAGGGGTACTGCAGCCTACGACAAATTACCTAAGCGGGACCACGTCTTCGTAAAGACCCAACATAACGGTTTTTCTTTGAGCGGTATTTTTCGACGGAATTGTTTTTTTCAAGTTCCTTCGAGATGGTGGAGGTTATAAAAAGTTGGGCCCGGCCGAACTTAGATGCTTTTCTATTTGTTTTATCTAATGTGCACTAATGTGTTATATTGGGGCTATACGAAGGCATGAACTTTGCTCTTGCATATTTAACCAAAATAAAACTGTATATAATCTCGCGGTATTGCGCTCCGATCACTTTTATGTTATGATTCGCAGCATCTTTGAAAAGTACGGTGCAAAGATGCTTCCAGTCCATAACCACACCAGACCAAACCGTAACTTTTCCTCGCTATTCATAGTTAAATTGTATACCAATAGTTATTTAAACCAGTATTGCCAAAATGTAATATCTTAAAAAATCGCCGTTTAAAAATTTCTATATATTCAGAAACCCATTGCATATTTTGCGGAATCTAACGTCAATATTCTTTATATTTTTGAGCCTTTTCTCTGCTCTTCAAATACGGGAGAACGCATCCAATTATATCCAATTTTATACGAAATCAAAAATTCCAATAACTTAGATATTCATATCAGATTTCGGATTAAGGGAATTATTTAAATATAGCAAGTTGTAAAGAATAGCCGACTTGTTTCGAAAGTTATGACAGATAAAAGTATTGAAAATTGTGACTCTTTTTTGGTGAGGTATCAGAAGGGGTTGGCAGATATCTGTTTTCTTCACAACGGATTTTCCGTTAGCAAAATTGTTTGAATGTACCATCTGTGGAACATTTCCGTCTTGAGTTGACGGAAATACTGAAGGAACCAAGTCTGAATTGAATCGGATGTTAATTTCGCGTTTTATCAGCTTCATGGATATTCATGGGGGAGATACCAGAAGAAGTGGACCGATATATTTCTTGTTCACAGCAGATGTTGTATTAGTAGAACTAATGGGATGTGTGAAATATTAAGGGAACCGGATGCTTATTTCGGATTTTATAATCTTTTTGGTTATTCAAAACCTTAAACCCTTTATGGGGAAGATACAAGAAGGAGTGGACCTATATCGCCCATCTTCGAACTCCATCTAAGTTTGACCAAATCGGATACTCCATTCCAGAGTCACCGTGCGCACCAGCCAAACAGACGAACGAACGGGCATTGCTAGATCGACTCCAAACGTCCTGAAATGGATGTGGCCAAATAGTCTAAGGGTCTGAAACCTCTACTTCGATGAGGCACTTTTGGCCGTATCAAGTAATATATATACCTTTCTAGAACGATTGTGCCCTGTCCGTACGTCCGTGTGCTCGTATGCCCTCTGTTGCAATCACGCTAGAATCAAAACGAATTAAGATAGGAATCTAAAATTTTGACCAGATCAATCTTTTGTCTGAAGGTAGGTCAGGCTCGAAGATGGGCTTTATCGGTTCACGGTATCGCATATTCCTCACTGATGATTTTAGCCAAATTTTTCAATGGAATTGTCTTAAAATCTACCCAAGAAGTTCCTTTTGAGTACTTTACCCCGTAAAAGAGAATTGTCTATATATAGGTCCACGATATGGTGTAGCCCAAAAACAACGGTACTATGTGCTATTCGTTATTTTTAACTGGAAATGTTTCAAATTTCGTATTTAAAGTTCGTAAGGGGTACAAAAAATTGCGTATGCAGGTCCAAGTCTTCGTATAGCCATCGTACGATACCTCCCTATATTCGGTATTTTGATGGTTTTAGGAACATAATTCACCGGAATTTTTTCAAATTTCGTATTTAAAGCTCATAAAACGGCACCACCTTTTATTCGGCATTTTGATATTAGCGACATTATTCACCGAAATTATTTTAAGTTTGGTCATATTACTGACATATTTTCCTTAATTGTTTCAAATTTCGCATTTAAAGTTCGTAAGGGGTACTGCAGCCTACGACAAATTACCTAAGCGGGACCACGTCTTCGTAAAGACCCAACATAACGGTTTTTCTTTGAGCGGTATTTTTCGACGGAATTGTTTTTTTCAAGTTCCTTCGAGATGGTGGAGGTTATAAAAAGTTGGGCCCGGCCGAACTTAGATGCTTTTCTATTTGTTTTATCTAATGTGCACTAATGTGTTATATTGGGGCTATACGAAGGCATGAACTTTGCTCTTGCATATTTAACCAAAATAAAACTGTATATAATCTCGCGGTATTGCGCTCCGATCACTTTTATGTTATGATTCGCAGCATCTTTGAAAAGTACGGTGCAAAGATGCTTCCAGTCCATAACCACACCAGACCAAACCGTAACTTTTCCTCGCTATTCATAGTTAAATTGTATACCAATAGTTATTTAAACCAGTATTGCCAAAATGTAATATCTTAAAAAATCGCCGTTTAAAAATTTCTATATATTCAGAAACCCATTGCATATTTTGCGGAATCTAACGTCAATATTCTTTATATTTTTGAGCCTTTTCTCTGCTCTTCAAATACGGGAGAACGCATTACGAAAAATATAGCTCCCATATATATCTTAATCCGATTTCAGGTTTATTGTGCACCAAATGGCTAATACTACCACAAATGGGCTGAATTTTGGAACTTCAGACTGAAGTCCGCCCACAAGCGAGTACTCCCATATATATGTTTCATCCGATTTTGTGTTAAAGTGCTTACATGGGTAATATGCACTCCATAACAATGATACATGATACCGGACATCAGATGCAGCCCGAAAATACCTCTGTCAAATTTTATCGATATCGGTTTAGATTTTTCTGTACCTTCGATATACATCTTCATCCGATTTTACGGGGTTTGTTCATCATATCTGTAACATTAGCCCGAATTGGATAGATTATTTCATATTCAATCGAATTTATTTTTTTTATACCCTCCACCATACATGGTATTATTTTCGTCATTCCGTTCGTAACTCATCGAAATAATAATTTTAGGCCCAACAAAGTGTATATATTCTTGATTAGCGTTAAATTCTAAGACGATTTAGCTCTGTCTCTCTGTCCGTCTGCTGTAATCATGCTAGAGTCAAAACGAATTAAGACAGGAAGCTAAAATATTGCACAGATCTGTCTTTTGTCTGCATGCAGGTCAAGTTCGAAGATTGGCTATATAAAGGTACCCCCCGATTTTAGGTATTTTGTTGATTTTAGCCACATTTTTCAATGGAATTTTCGGAAATTCTATGTAAGGAGTTCCCTGTGAATACATCACCCCCTGGAAGAGTAGTATATAGAGCTCCACGATACCATATATCCCTTATATAGCGGTTCCTTCCGATACTCGGTATTTCGATGACTTTAGCCACATTTTTCAACAGAATTGTCTGAAATCCTCACAGGGAATTCTTTGTGAGTACTTTATTCCCTGGAGAATTGCCTACCATATCATATAGCCCCATATAATGGTACCCCACAATATTCGGTATTTTGTTGATTTCAGCCAAATGTTTCAATGAAATTATCTTAAAATCCACACAATAGGGTTCTTTCCGAGTACTTTACCCCCTAAAAGAAAGTTGTCTACACAGGTCCACGTTTTAGTATATCGCCCATATAACGGTACTACCAGATATTCGGTATTTTCATGATTTTAGCGACATTATTCACCGGAATTGTTTTAAATTTCGAATATAAAGTTCGGATCCGTTTCTACAATCAATGATACAAATTACTTATACAGGACCAAGTCTTCGTATAGCCCCCATATAACGGGTTTCATTTGAGCGGTATTTTTTGACGGTTTTTTTTTTTTGAAAATTTTCAAGTGGAGGGGGTAAAAAGTTCGGGCCGGACGAACACAGCTGTTTTTTCACTTGTTTAATATAATCTTGCACATCATCGGCCCTGCCCGACTTTTGACCTTTCCTTACTGTTTTAAAGTGTATCAGTCGTATTACGTCTAATGGATGCCATCATTTCCGTATATGGTTATTCACCATTACCATTGGGCATCGGACCTTGTAATTATATTGCTTGCATTCATGACATTCACGGTGACAATAATGTGTAAAACAAGCTGACTATGAATGGAAAATGGCATGTTAAAGGTAATGTTAATGGACAGAAAAAGAAAGAGAGAGAGAGAGAAAAGAAGAGCAACAATGATAATAGGGTTTGTTTACACCAGACACCATTGCATTGTTACATAGTTTATATTATTATTCCTCATTTTTTATGGCAGCTTTTTTCTTTTTATGATACATTTTCTCCATCATTACGCAATTACTTTGTGTGTTGATTATGTAGTAGTATTCGCATAAATTCTCGGTGTTGGATTTTCTTTGACACAAGGCTGAATGTGTTTAATATTGAAGATGTGGGGTTTAATTTGAACAAAAAGTCAATGTATAAAGAATTTGGTCAAAAAAATGCTGTCATTTTTTTACAAGACCGCGAAATATACGTTGAAACATAGAGTTCTCTGTCGACTTGAAAATGTCCGTCGAGTTTGGAAATTTTATGTAGTGTCCCAGCAATTTTTTTAAATTTTAGCATTTCAAATAGACTATATCGGTCCAAGCTCAAGAAACTCCCTATAAAATAGTATTCACTATTTTAAAGTCTTCGGCTTAAATTTCCAATGGAAGTAACTCTAATTTATTGTTCTGACTTCTCAGTAGATAGATTAAATCTCTACAAACACTCAGTTTAAAAAAAAAAACAAATATTTTGAATAAATCGTTCGGTCCATCTTTTAAATTTGGTTTTAATAAACAACATTTAAAATTAACAAAAAAAAAAAATTAGGACAAGCTAAAAAAACAATAAGTTCGGCCGGACCGAACTTTTAATACCCTCCACAATTGGAGGAAGAAAACATTTCTATATATAAAAGTATTTGAATTCAATCGTGTTCCATTTCAAACTACAAATCCAGAATGAGATAAAAAGAAAACTGCATTCAGCTTCAGACTGCTGTCATTTCTAAGCCACTCGTCAGACAGCTGTTAAAATTACTCCAGTGACAGTTTATTATATTGCTTACAAGCGTACAAAAGCATTTTGGTGGGAAAAGAGTAATTCGTGATGGAATTCAAGCGTAATAATGTGATTTCTTTATATTTGGCTAAAAACCACAAGTGGCTATCGTTAGAGCACTCCAGCATTTAAATGTGAATAAATCTTTTCTGTTTCGTGCCATCGCTCGTTAACGTGATACTGAACATATTGCAATATTCCATTCGGCAAATATTGAAAAATGAGCTCGGAGTAAAGCCATTGAAATTCCAAAAAGTGCAAGAACTTACACCGCAACAGAAAGAAAATAGACTTCAAAGAGCTAAAGAGTTGTTTCGTTTTGCCGAATGCGGCGAACTGCCGAATTTGATTTTCTCCGATGAGAAAACATTCGTTGTCCAACAGTTTGTAAACAAACAAAATGATCATGTTTACTTGCTAAAGAGGTCAGCTGAAAATGTGCACTTTCGGTTGGCCACCAGAACTCAAGCGCCGGCTATGGTGATGGTGTGGGCCGCCATAACAGCCGATGGTTGCTCTCCGCGCGTATTAATCGACCGTGGCATCAGAATAAATGCCGAATATTATCGCGAAAATATTGTGGATGGTGTATTAAAGCCTTGGGCATGCAAACTTTTTGGCCGCAGACCTTGGACATTCCAACACGACTTAGCACCATCGCACTCAGCACGCGCCACCCAAGAATGGTTACAAAATGAGGTTCCTCGCTTCATTTCCAGCACACAATTCTCACCAAAATCTCCGGATACCAATCCGTTGGACTATTGTGTCTGGAATATTTTAGAAAGCAAGGTTGGGACTAAAAAATACCAAAGAGTCGATCACCTCAAGCGAGCGCTTCACCGGGAAAAAAATTCAAATTAAAAAAAAAAAGTAAAAATTATGGCGTTTGACTTTTTTATCATCATCCTGTATATTCTTGATCCGCGTAAAAGTTAGAACTGTTCGACCGTTCGTCTGTTGTAATCACTCTAGAGTCAAAGTGAATAAAGAAAGAAAGCTATAATTTTGCACAGATCAGTCTTTTGTCTACAAGCGTGTCAAGATCAATGATGGGCTATATCGGTCCACGATATCGTACAGCCTCCACATAACGGTACTTCCCAATATTTCATATTTTGATCATTTAAGCCACATTTTTCAATGAAATTGTCTGAAATCGTACACAAGTACTTTACCCCCTGAAAGAGAATAGGTGATATCATATGTCCCCCATATAACGGCACCTCTCGATATTCGGTATTTTGATGATTTTAACGACATTTTTACCGGAATTGTTTAAAATTTCATATTTGAATTTCGTAATGACTACTACAGCCTATGACAAAAAATTTCGTATGCAGGTCAACATATTTGTATTGTCCCCATATAACGGGTTTCCTTTGAGCGGTATTTTTGGACGGAATGTTTGTGGTATTGTTTCAAGTTCCATTATAATGGTGGAGGGTATTAAAAACTCGGTCCGAACTTAGCTGCTGTTTTAGTTGTTTTTGTTTAAAATTATTCTTAATTAAAGAAAAATTGCATATTTTGCAATATCATGAATTCAAACTAAACGTATCCTTATATTCACTCACAAATGACTTGGGTGGCTGGTCGATCGATCATCCTCACAGAAAATGTTCATTGAGACGCACATACAGACTCAAAATGGTAATCCAACAATCTTGTATTCATATCTCAAACAAGAGGTTATCTATATACATGTGAATGTATGTATTTTTGTGCACCAATATATGGTATACATTTACATACATAACATACGCATACATTTGCACACACACATATCCATAAACATGAATGCATCCAAAGCATTTGTTCCATGTACAACATGTTTGATGGTTGGCTTGCTGGCTGGTTGGATGTTTGGCTGGCTGGCTGGATGGCTCATAATGTTTATGGAACATGAAAAACAAAAAGAGGTCTAAAATTATAATAGACATCACATTTACAAACACTCTCTCAGGCATGTGTGCCAACTCAAGCAGATAAAAAACAATGCTCCAACGCACACACACGCACACACACGCACACATGCATTTACACACATACATATGTACTGTACATTTGACATAGAAGGAGGCACTTCATAAAAGTCAATGATTGTGGATTTCTATCTAACAAAATATTTATGCTGGTCTTGTATAGCTATGCCTATATGTACGTATATATTGTAGTGATGTATGCGTATGTATGTTCGTTGTGTGTGTTTGGAGTGTGTGTGTGTTCCATTAAGTGTTGGAAATGCCTATAGTTGTTAGCTACAGCACTTGGAATTTGTGTTGTTGTTGTTGCTGTTGATGTCGTTGTGGTTTTAGCCTTGGGTTATTTACTTTTGTAAACTCAATTCATTCACTTTTGACCTGCCATTCATCGATTTCATATCAAATTCAGTTCGTTTGTTTGTTAGTAGCCTTTGTCATTGTTTTTGTGGACAATGTTGTTGTTGTCGTTCTATCCCACACATACATAGATATTCATGCTCTCATCATTGTGGTTTATCCGGTGTGGTTGCTAAATTGATGAATTTGCATATTGAATTGAATAAAACATCAAATACCTTTCATGTCTATTTGCAGAATAAGAGTAGTTTCCATTTGAAGAAATAATTTCAGCTCCAAAACGGTTTTAGAATGTTGCATAAACAACTATTTGGTAAAACTTTTGTGATACATTTACTTTGGTTTCAAGTCAACAATGCGCATACATACGGGTTGCATCGCTCTGATAAGTCTTCGAATTAAAAGTATACAATTTAGATATTGTAAGAAATTACCATTAAAAGATCCCATGATACCACTTTAGACAAAATTTTATAAACATAACTGGCGTAACAATAAAAATATATGTATCTAATATCATCCATCCATATTCGACATATATTTAATACTATGATGTACAGATGCAGGGTTTCTGACGGTTTGCCCGTACTCGGGGACTGATGGATGGTCGTCAGATGTTGACCGCAGAAGGGTAGATAATCGCGAATGACGGTTAATTATGTCATTTGTAGACTTTCAAGTTTTAATATATTGTTTAAGTTTTTCCTTTTCCGGCAACAATAATATAATAATGTTTACCTTTTACAACAAAAAGTCTTCAAAATTTTTAATTTCAAAGTTTTCGAAGAGGATATTGCACAATGGCTCCACATCCAATTTTGATTATGATTAAAACTATTTCAACATCTCCATAGAAACCTACAGTGACTTCAATATCAAATCAGCTCTATCGCCCAATACCAAACACAATAACACTTAGTACGCATATCCATAACAATCTACATCTATACATCCTACAAACCAAGAGTTCACATAATACCAGATGGCACCATTTTAGAAGTTTAGTAGCATTTTAGAAGCTTTCGTAACTTTAAAGTTCGAATTTCCAAAAATCCCTATCTAAATGTGAAAAATATAAAATTTATACCCAAAAAGCAATGTTTTAGTAATTTCATGTACGAATTAAAAAAAAAAGCTTCATATAAAGGTTGACATCAATAGTGACCTATTTGCTGAATCTAAAGTGTCTAGCTTTGAAAATAATGTTATTTTCCAGAAAACACAGATTTTCAAAAACGTACTACGCATTTCTAAAAACCCCGCCTTATCACTCCATTACCTAACAACAGCTAATTATATGACAAATGCCAATATTGTAACCTTAGCCGTTCCTTCTGGACATAATGAAGCAACCACTAACTCTGCTTTTACAATTTTACTATTATTACAACAGTAATAATAATAATAATAATAATATTAATAATAATAATAATAATAATAATAATAATAATAATAATAATAATAATAATAATAATAATAATAATAATAATAATAATAATAATAATAATAATAATAATAATAATAATAATAATAATAATAATATTAATAATAATAATAATAATAATAATAATAATAATAATAATAATAATAATAATAATAATAATAATAATAATAATAATAAAAATAATAATAATAATAATAATAATAATAATAATAATAATAATAATAATAATAATAATAATAATAATAATAATAATAATAATAATAATAATAATAATAATAATAATAATAATAACAAGTAAGGTAAGGTAAGGTCAAAGTTCGGGCGGGTTTATGATACCCTATATCACTATTCGTAACAAAAATGTTTATATTGGGAATTTATGTGAAGTAGATCATACCGACTTTGAACCAAATAACATTGCTGCATAGTGCATGATATGACTTCGAGAAGAATTATGTTAAAACATATTTATTGGAGCAATAGATAACCGAACCGAGTTTCACACAATGGTAAAATTCGGTAGAATATGCAAGTATCTATTCAAATTGGGCTGATATTACATATATGGTGAGCAATAACCTAAAATCGGATGAAGATGCACATCGAAGCTATATAAAAATCTGAACCGATCTCGATAAAATTTGGCAGAGGTATTATCGAGCAATATCTGAAGCCCGGTATCAAATATTGTTGCGGTGTGCATATTACGCATGTGAAACATAAATATGGGAGCTATAGCTATATATGAACCGATTTTCGCCCAATTTTGAAGCACTTGCTTGCTTTTAGGCTGAATTTCGTTGGAAATGCAAAAACTCATTCTATATGGGCTGATATTAGCCATTTGGTGCACCATAAACCTGAAATCTGATAAAGATATATATGGGAGCTATATCCAAATCTGAACCGATCTTGACAAAATTTAAAAACTTATTTCACAGCTGGATGTAAGGGACTTAAAACCCAAATCGGATGTCACATATATATGGGAGCTTTAGCTATGTCTGAATCGACTTTCTCCAAATTTAATGTTCTTGGTTCTTAACTCAATTCGGTCGGATGTGCCAAAATTCAGGTCATTTTGACTAATATTGGCCATTTGGTGCACAAATAACCCGAAATCGATTCAAGATATATAGGGTTCGTGCTTGGAGCAAACAAATATTGTTTGGAAAATTTCATCTCATTCGGATTATAAATGCAACTTACATTTTATTCCAAAAAAAAAAAAAAAAAAAAAAAAAAAAATACATGGACAAATGGCTCAGAAAGTGGTTCTATGAAGAAGAGACGAGGGTTTCGATCAAGTCGCTTCTTTACTTTTCCATCCATTCAACCATTTCTGTTGATGTTGCTGTTTTCTGCCGTCCACTTCCTTGACGTCGGGCTACGCTACCAGTATCACGGTAACGATGGTACGAGAAACAAAAGATTTATTCACATTTAAATGCTGGTGATCTAACGATAGCCACTTGTGGTTTTCCAGTCAAATATAAAGAAATCACACTATCACGCTTGAGTTTCATCACGAAAAACTGTTTGTACGCTTGTAAACAATGTAATGAGCTGCCACTAGATTAATTTTAACAGCTGTCGGACGAGTGGCTTAGAAATAACAGCAGTCTAAAGTTGGAGACAGTTTTTTCATCTCATCCTGTATTTCATACCACTGGTACTTTGTGTACCCTTGAACGTAATCCCATATCTAATAACCAATAATGACCCCTAACAAAATTTCAAGATTTTTCCATCAATATATAGTTCCGCCATGTTATAATATTTCAACTTGTCTTCTACAAAATAAAGTAACATCCTCGTATCCCATTCATCTGATTGTGAGGTTAAAGAACTGGTAACTCTGAATTAGGACGTAGGCAGTCATAAAACTTCGTGTGCTGGGATATGATATCAATTTTTAGATATTTCGGACAGTTTCATGTACACATTCAGTTTCCCTAAAGGACTCGGATGTAATTCTTTTAAATGATGTATTTTCGTTGAAAAAATTGAACTTTTTATTTTAACATTGGTGATCTAAAATATTATTTGGAGGATACTGCTAGATATTCTCTCTATCTAAATCGCCTTTCAATCTGAAAACATTTTTATTTGCATTTTCGTTCAATCTTAAAGAAGCTATTGGCAACAATTATTTTTCCTTTATTTTTTATTTATTCGTATAAGATAACATTTCGCATGCCTGGCGGTGCGTTGTGGACTCTATCTCCTTATCTTTATGAAATATGGCCTTGGGACGTGTAAGATAGAAAAATAAGTAGATTAAGTAATATCCAAGTAAATTGATGAGCATTGACATTGCCTGTATGGTATGTGTTCATATTGTTTCCTCTAGTTGAGATTAACAAACGTACAAAGCCTACACACATAGATAATATCCAAATAATAATAACAGAGGAACATGTATGCGAAAGTTCTCAGACTGAAAAAAGAAAATATTTTTAACGTATGACGAAAGAAGAATAAGAAATAAAAGAAAATTATCCCACAACAAATGTCTGTTCTGCTTCCCTATGGATTTCTCAATGACTAAAAAATTAATGGAAATTATACGAAACTTTGACAGAAATCGATGCTCTCACGCTTAGATATTCTTATGGCATTGATAGACACATTTCCTACATCTTATTTTACGTGCATGCAATATTGGACGCAACAGTTTGTAATATTTAAGAGATAAATGTAAAATTTAATAAAATATATTTTGTGTTTTGATGGGGAAACAATACTCTGCGATAGTATTGTTTCCCTGAATTGCCTGTCGATTTAACAATATCTGTCCGTCCGTCCGCTCATCCGTCTGTGGAACTCACTCTAGCTTCCGAACGAATTGAAGTAGGTTGATAAAATTTTACTCAAATGATGTTTGGTCTGCAGGACTTTTGGTATTGAAAATGGGCCATGTAGTCCACGTTTCGGTATAGCCCCCATATAATGCCATATAACGGTACCTCCCTATGTTCGGTATTTTTACGATTTTAGCGACATTATTCACCGGAATGGTTTCAAATTTCGTATTTGCGCTAAATAATAGGTACTGCAGCCTGTAACAAATTGCCTATGCAGGTATATGTCCTCATATAGCCCCCATATAACGGTGCTTCCTATATTCGGTATTTTGTTGATTTTAGCTACACTATTCACCGGAATTGAAAATTTCGTACCTATTGTTCCTAATGGATACTACAACCTATGATATGTAGGTCCACGTCGTCGTTTCACGTATATATTGGTACGAAATAAAGATTTTGGCTATATAAGCGACAATTTTCACCGGAATTCCTTCAAATTTCGTAATTTCGCAAAGGGCTCCACAACCTATGACAAAAAAAAATTCGTATGCAGATCCACGTCTTTGAATAGCCCCATATAACAGTATCTCCTGATATTCGCTATTTTGATTATTTTTGCGGCATTATTCTACGGAATTGTTTCACATTTCGTATCTGAAGTTCGTAATGGGTACTACTGCCTATGACTGAAAATTGCTTATGCAGGTCCACGTCTACGTATAGCCCCATATAACGGTACCCCACTATATTCGTTATTTAGATGATTTTATTCGCTGGAATTGTTTCAAATTTCATATTTTAGGTTCGGAATCGGTACTAAAGCTTATGACAAAAATTACTCTTTCTTTTTCCTCCGACCTTAAAAAAGGTAAATACTTTTTTTATTTATTTATTTGTTTATTTATTTATTTATTTTTTTTTTTTTAAAGATTTTGAATTTGTGTGAAGGGAAAATTTTAGATTTGTTTCAATAGTTCGGGTTAGAAATGTTTAGCACTCACAGTTTGTTCAGTTCGGCATACATTTTTAATGGACACTTCATACAACGTAATTTCAGACTATCAAGGTTTTATATATTATTAAAGCTTTTCCCTTTTCGGAAAGAATAATAGGAAAAGTTTACCAAAAAGTCTTCAAAAGCTTTAATTTTGAAGTTCATCGAGTAGGATATTGTAAAACCATTGCACAATGGACCCACATACATTTTTTCAGTCCAAAACTAGTTCAACGTCTACAAACCAACAGTGACCTCAATATCATATTTCAGAATTTTACCTCTATCCCTTCACCCAATACAAACTTTAGTAACATTCATATCGCATATCCAAAACAATTTTTATCTCTCCATCCTAGATACCAACAGTGATTCAAAATTAAAACCATTTAGTACTTTTCGAACAATTATGGTACGCATTTCCAAAAACCACCTCCAAATCTCAATTCTAGTTACCAACAGAGACATCAGTATACAATTCGAGGATTCCAGCTGTATTCCTCACAAAATACTCAATTGAGTACTTGGTACTTTTCGAACAATTGTAGTACGCATTTCCAAAACCACTTCCACATCACAAGCAGCAAAAGTGACACATATATCTATATTTCAGAATTTTAGTTCTATTCCTTCAGCCAATGCCAAATTCAGTACTATTTAGTACTTTCCACAACCCCCCTGTATCTCAATTCCAGATACAAATATATATGTCAATGCCAAATTTTATTATTACAGCCCCATCCCTTCGCCCAAACAGTACGAAATTTAGTACTCTTCGAACAATTATAATACACATCCGAACCACCTCCATATGTTAAGAATACACATGAACAGCGACCTTTATACAAAATCTGAAACTGCAAGCACCCAATACCAAATTGTACCAAATTTAGGGTTTTTCGTACAATTATAGTACACATTTCAATTTCATATACCAACACAGAGCTCCATATAAAATTAGAGGATTCCAGCTCTATCCCTTCACCCAATGCGAAATTTAGTACCATTTGGTATTTTTCGTTCAAAATAGTAACAAATAGAACGCATTTCCAAAACCTCTGCAAATCCCAAACACAGTTACCACCAGTAATCTAAAGATCAAATTGCCGAATTTTATCTCCTTCCCTGCACCCAATACCAAATATAGTACCATTCAGTACATTTCGTATAATTATAGTATAGTATAGTACATTTCCGAAACCAACTCCTTATGTCCAGGCTACACATGAATGTCGACCCTAATATCGAATTTCAGATTTCAAGCACTATCAGTTCACCCAAAAACAAATTGTACCAAATTGTACCGATTTGGTACTTTTCGTGCATTTGAAAAACACATTTCTAAAATCACCTCTTTAGTACAAACCTACCAATAACAGCGACCCCAATATAAAATTTCAAAAATTCCAACTTCATCCGTTCACCTTAAACCTAACTGTTCCGAAAATAGTACCATTTAGTACATTTTGCACACTTAGTACACATTTCCAAAACCACCTTCAGATATCAAACTTACATTCTCATACCGAATTTCAAAGTTTTAGCTTTATCCGTTCACATAACACCAAATGGTACCATTTTTAAAGTTTTGTACCATCTTAGAACTTTTCGTAACTTTTAAGTTCGAATTTCCAAAAATCCTTTGATTCATCCATCATGGACTCCATCAGCGACTCTCATTCCAAATTTCATTCCCTTCGTCCAATACAAGATATCACATTTTTTGTGTATGTAAGTACTTTTCGTACACTTTTCTTTCTAAAAACGCAGTCTTACCATACGCCTACGGATCAAGGCTGACCGTCGTGCAAAATTTCAAGATTTTCAGTTATTCAGTTATTTCACTACTCTTTTATATATATATTGATTAAAAATCGTAATCCTCTGTGGGGGCGGCATGAGGGAGTGCGCAGATATATACCGTCTTGACTCCAGGCCGGACGGAACTTTGAATACCCTCCACCATTTCGAACAAATTTTGTAATTTTCAAAAAAATAAAATCCGTTAAAAATTCTGTTAAAATTTTAGAAATACCGACTGAAGCTGCTGTATTGGGGTCAATACGACGACATGGACCTGCATAGGTAACTTTTGTCATCAGCTATTACAATATTCAAATGCGAAACTTAAAAAAAAAATCTGTTTATAATGTAGCTAAAATCATCAAAATACCGAATATAGGGAGGTACCATGTGAGTTATAAAACGTAGACCTGCATAAACAATTTTCTGTCATGGGCTGTAGTATTCATAACGAATTTCAAATACCAAATTTGAAAAAAAAATTCTGGTGAATAATGTCGCTAAGACCATCAAAATACTGAGTATCGGGAGGTACCGTTATATGGGGGCTATACGGAGACGTGGACCTGCACGGGCAATTTTCGATTTCGATCAACTTACGAACTTCAAATACCAAATTTGAAACAATTCCAGTAAATAATGTCGCTAAGGTCATCAAAATACCGAATATCGAGAGTTACCGTTATATGGGGGCTATACGAAGACGTCGACCTACATGGCCCATTTTCAATATCAAAAGTCCTGCAGACATAATACACATTTGAGTAAATTTTTATCAACTCACTTCATTTCGTTCGGAAGCTGGAGTGATTTCTACAGACGAATAGACGGACATCGCTAAATCGACATAGAATTTTATATACATTGCTAGGTCTGAAATGTATATTTCGAGGAGTTACAAACGGAATGACAAACATAATATACCCTCCATACTACGGTGGAGGGTATAAAAATATTGGGATGTATGAAATTTTAAAAATTTGAAGAGAATCGGATACTTATATCGCATTTTATGAACGTTTTGGCTATTAAAAACTATGATCCTTTGTGGGGAAGGTGAAGTGAACCGATATAGTCCATCTTTGTGTTGATAGAAATATTGGGATGTGCCGAGTTTCAAAGGTATCGGATACATACAAATAATTGCATAGAATAAGATATTATGAATTCATTAGTTTTGCAGCGAAGCAAGTGGCGTGGTTAGCGTCTACGACGGACCTTCACCTGCTTCGCTTAACTTCATTAGATTTTTACTCATAAACCAGTATATTACGGTTGTGGGTAACAAATATAACAAATCGGATGAACAATATATATGGAAGCTATAGCTATATCTAAACCGATCTTCGCCAAATTTGACACTTAATTCGGTCGTTTGTGCCAAATTCCATCCCATTGAGACAAATATTAGACGTTTGGTGCACAATCAAAGGTAAATCGGACGAAGTTATATATGGGAACTATATCAAAATCTGAACCGATCTCGATAAAATTTGGCAAAGATATTTCTGAGCTGTATTTGATATATTTCCCCAAATATTGTTATTGCAGAGTGCATATTAAGGCTGCGAATGACAAAAATAACAAATCGGATGAACAATATATATGGGAGCTATAGCTATATCTGAACCGATTTCAATAAAATTTGGCATACTTATTTCCTAATTTGGTTGTATGTGCAAAATTCCATACTATTCGGGCTGATATTACACGTTTGGTGCACAATAAAAGGCAACTCGGACGAAGATATATATGGGAGCTATATCTAAGTTTTGACCGATTATCTCCAATTTCAATAGGGTTTGTCCTTGGACAGACGGACGGACATGCATAAATCGACTCAGAATGTGATTCTATGCAGATCATCAAAGGGAACTATGGGTCTATCTCGTTTCCTTTTGCCTGTTACAAACAAATGCACAAAGACATAATACCCTGACCACCTTGTGGTGTAGAGTATAAAAACCAAAGCATTCCATATCTCACCACAGCGTTTTAGAATAAATTGCCCATCATAGATTCGAACCATTTCGTCTACACGATTCTGCAATGTCAAGCATGCTAATAATATATTTTGAATCCGTGCACAACTCATTAGTCATATTCTTATTCCATGCACACACATACAAACATACCTATAAATCAACAAAGCAACACCGACGACGGCTACCATCCAAGCATTGGTATTTAGCCGACAGGTCATCGTGTCCTTGAGACCAATTTAATCTCATAGCCACCACTGTCTGTTGAAGCCACCAACGTTGTTGTTGCTCCACTGAAATCCGATACTCAAAACAAAATTTCGGTAGACGATGTGCTGCCTGCTGCCACAAACATCAATAAATTCTCTTGACATGGAAATCTATTTCTATGCCACAGGATGGACGTGTTCAGGAGGTTAAGTTATTGTGGCTCGGCTGGTGTTAACCATTATAAATTACACACACATAAATAAGTTTAATTTAACAGCACATTATATTAAATGGCATAGAAAAGTTTTCTTCCCATCCTCAGTGTGTGAAAAGGCGCTTTGAGCTAAAAAAAAGGGGAAAACAACTTTAATACACACACACACTTAAAAATAAGTATGTTACGAAGTAGGGTTCAGAGATATCAAATAGGTCCCACTTAACAATTTATGTCATTGATAGGCATATTATGTTGACATAGTGACACGTATGTATGTCGTTCGGTATGAGAGTATTTATAGTCACTATAAAGAAAATTAATTTGCCATAAATTTACACACTGAAGAGACCAATTAAATTAATTCCAAGTATTATACCTTGGGGTTGTTTGTTCAGGCTCCATGGGCAGTAATTGATAAAATTGCTGAAAGGATGGTATTTTTTAAAAGTGATGAAATTGTGAAAATATATGGATGAAGAAAAATTTAGCAAGTAAGGGAAAGGGGGGGGGAGGATTGGTAAAAAGGGGAATTGGTTTATTTTTAGAAAATAATTTGCAAATACAAGATTCATTTAATGAAAAAAATTAATTTTTTTTTTTTTGAGCTACTTACAGGTTAATATAAGGGTACGCTTTTTTCAAGCGATTGCAATCTATAGCATTTTACAAGAGTCAGAAAGAATGTGGAGATAAAATTTATAAGTGCCATTGAACGATGACACTTTGCAACATTCAAAAGCAAATAATTTATAGTAAACATTTGATGAACGTACAGACCTCTATACAGGTTAGATGAAGGCTCTGGCATCCATACAGGCTAGATGAAGGATATGGCATTTATACCGGCTAGTAGGAGGCTCTGGGCTTCATACCGACCAGATAAAGGCCTTCATACCGGCTAGATGAAGTCCAGGAGTTTCATACAGGCTAAATGAGAAAGAGCCTCTCTTTTTCGAACCGGTCAAGGGCCAGGCCCTGATTTGGATGAGATAAAGTATCTGCCCAATAAGAAGGGCTATATCTCATAAACCAATCCTACCGCAAAAAAACTGCAACCAACTTAAGACTGTTGTCATTTCTAAGCCACTCGTCCGACAGCTGTTAAAATTATTCCAGTGACAGATCATTATATTGTTTACAAGCGTACAAAAGCATTTTGGTGAGAATTTTCCAGAAGAAAAGTTATTCGTGATGGAGTTCAAGTGTGATAGTATGATTCCTTTATAATTGGAAAACCAGGCTATCGTTACAGCACTCCAGCTCCAGTAGCCCGACGTCAAGAAAGTGGACGAAAGAAAACAGCAAAATCAGTAGAAATGGTTCGAAAAGTAAAGAAGCAACTTGATCGAAAACCGCATCGCAGAAAGAAAATAGACTCAAACGAGCTAAAGAGTTGCTTCGCTTGACCGAAAGTGGCGAACTGCCGAATTTGGTTTTCTTCAATGAAAAACCATTCGTTGTCCAGCAGATTGTAAACAAACAAAATTATCGTGTTTACTTGCCAAAGATGTAAGATGAATATGTGCACCTTTGGTTGGCCACCAGAACTCAAGTGCCGGTCATGATGATGGTGTGGGCCGCCATAACAGCCGATGGTCGCTCTCCGCTCGTATTAATCGACCGTGGCATCTGAATAAATGACGAATATTATCGCGAAAATAATCTGAAGGGTGTATTAAAGCCTTGGGCACGCAAACATTTTAGCCGCAGACCTTTCCAGCACGCTCCACCCCAGAATGGTTACAAAATGAGGTTCCTCGCTTCATTTCCAGCGCACAATGGCCACCAACATCTCCAGATACCAATCCGTTGGACTATTGTGTCTGGTGTATATTGGAAAGCAAGCACTAAAAATTACCAAAGTGTCGATCACTTCGCCGGGAATGAGCCAAAATACCGCAGAGCAACATTCGAGCAGCATGAAACGGTTTCATTGGCCGTTTGAAGGTCATAATTCATGCCAAAGGTGACCAATTCGAACAAATCCGAACTTATCCTTAAAATTGATCCTATTTCCGAGATTTTTTGCTTTCATTCAATAAAATTAAAAAAAAAAACTAGTTAAAAAGCAGTAAGTTCGGCCGGGCCGAACTTTGAATACCCTCGACCATTTGGAACGAATTTGGAAATTTTCAAAAAATAAAATCCGTTAAAAATTCTAAATACCGAATTTAGGGAGGTGTATGATGTATTGGGCCTATACGAAGACCTGGACCTCCATAGACAATTTTCTGTCACAAACTGTATTTCCCATTGCGAACTCTAAATACGCAATTTTAAACTACTCCGGTGAATAATGACGCTAAAATCATCAAAATACCGAATATTAGGAGGTACCGTTATAAGGGGGCTATACGAGGACGTGCACCTGCACAGACAATTTTCTGTCATAAGCTGTAGTATCCATTACGAATTTCAAATGCCAAATTTGAAACAATTCCGAAGAATAATGTCGCTAAAATCATCAAAATACCGAATATAGGGAAGTACCGTTATATGGTACTTCCCTATATTCGGTATTTTGATGAACTACATAACCCATTTACGAACTTAACCTGCCTACTGGCAAAATAAACATGTGTGCAAAATTTTAGCCTTTTATCGCAATTCGTTCGAAAGATAGACGGACAGACAGACGGACGCTAAATCGACTTAGAATTTTACGCTGATCAAGAATATATATACTTTGTTGGGTCTGACATGAGTATTTCGAGGAGTTTCAAACGGAATTATATAGTTAATATACCCTCCATAGAGTGGTGGAGGGTATAAAAATGTAAAAATTATGGCGTTTGACTTTGTTTCAGTTTTTTATCTTAACCTGTATATACAATTTTCGCAACGGACATAGGTTTGAAAAAAAAAAACAATTTTATTTAATGCTAAAATTGGACCATGGCAACTGCCAACTTTGTATTTAATTTCTGATATTTCAAAATTTTTATCTTTAGACTATGTCTAGATAATGTAGAAATATGCGATGTGTTGTGATTACCAAAAATGTTCAACTTTTGCGGGTGAGATACAAAAAGTATGGAATATTTAATTTTCAGACTTGAACTAAGTTCAATAAATATGTTGCTATGTTCAAAGTTCAAGATACATAATCTGATTATGTCCTCGTATATAATAATCTGATTTTATAATAATAATCTGATTTTATATAATAACAATCTGATTTTATATATTTTCAAATTATTTTCCTGTAATGCGACTTGTGTGATTCCTTTCCAATGGCCAACTTATTTCTGCCATTGGACATACGAATTGTTGATCTGCAATCGCAGCGTGTAACATTGTTTCTTAATGACTTTTGTTCTGTTACACTTCCATTTTCCTCCATGCTTCTCCTCCCCTACTCAATTTAATATTTGTACAACTCTTTACTTTGCTTCCTCTCAATCAGCCGCTGCCGTACACTCGTTCGTACGTGTGTGCCAAATAACAAATGTAATTATCCTTTGCTGGAATTGGCATGAATCACGCAATACGTGTCAATACGTCAAGGTGACACGCAATCAATTGAGGTGAACTTTCTTTGAGGAAAATAAAATTCTTAATTATTTTATAATTTTGACATTGAACGAAAATGTGTTTCCTTAATCGGATTATACATTTATGGTTGGGTGGTTGGATGGTGACTGGTTACTTACCTACCTGGCTGGGTGACTGGTAAACGGATGAATGGCGCGAAAAATTACGTGAGCAATTCAAAATATTGTCTGAATAATAAATTAATATTTAGCTGTAGTTGACATACTTTTGTTAATTACAATAAATTATGTGTTTGTGGTAATTAGCGCAATAGAGAAATTCTTCAAATGGCTGATAAATTATTTTATATTTAGATATTCAAGGGGCACAGGGAGTTTGTTGCCACTGTTTAGGGCATAAAGTAAACTAGTATTACAATTAAGTTGCTAATAAAATTCGATGGTCGGAAAGTAGTGGAATATTTTTAGAGAAACTATTTTAATAATCTTCGAAAATAATTGCGTGATTTTAGTTATTCTTAGATAATAACTTCATCTTAAGGAAAACTTATACTGATACATTTTCTTTATTAAAGAGATGTTTGTACTGAATAACAAGAATCGTAGTTCATTAACCTCTACAATTTAGACATTAAAGCGGAAGAAGGTCCTTATTCAGTTTTAAAAGAGATAATATTCTTGTTAACCAATTATACTGAACTCAGGTCCGAAAGTAGCTTGCTTATTAAGTTACCATTGATTAAAAAGATTGATCACAAGATTCATACTTCAATTTACATATTTTATTGTCGAATGATTAGAAATGTAATTCGAACTGTTCATAGGGCAATTATAAGGTCTTCCTTCGAGCGAATTAATCTAAAAACAGCTTTTAATTTTTCAGATGAAATGCCAAAATTCATGCTTGAGGCGAAATATTATATATTATATTAGTATATTAAATTTGTCATTCCGTTTGTAACACCTCGAAAAACACATTTTAGACCCCACAAAGTATAAATATTCTAGATCAGCATAAAATTCTATGTCGATTTATCGATGTCCGTCCGTCTGTCCGTCTATGGAAATCACTCTAGCTTCCGAACAAATTGAAGTAGATTGATAAAATTTTGCTCAAATGTATGTTAATCTGCAGGACTTTTGGTATTGAAAATGGGCCATCTAGGTCCACGTTTCCGTATAGCCTCCATATAATGGTACCTCCCGATATCATATATATATGATTTTAGCGACATAATTCACCAGAATAGTTTCAAATTTGGTATTTGAAGTTCGTAGGAGGTGTAGGTCCACCTCTTCGTAAACGGTAACGGTACATCCCGATATTCGGTATTTTAATGATTTTGGGGACAGAATTGTTTCAAATTTGATATTTGAAGTTCGTAATGGATACTACAGTCGTATCCATTATTAGGGTCGTATAGACCCTAATATAATAGCTACATTCAGTATTTTTAAGATTTTAACAGAATTTTTAACGGATTTTATTGTTTTTTAAATTACCAAATTCAAATTTGATATTTGAAATTCGTAATGGATACTACAGTCTGCGAGAGAAAATTGTCTGTGCAGGTCCACGTCTTCATATAGCCCCCATATAACGGTACATCCTGATATTCGGTATTTTGATTTTATCGACAATATAACCGATTTTTTTTTTTAAGTTTCGCATTTGAATATTGTAATGGTTTATGACAAAAGTTACCTATGCAGGACCATGTCGTCGTATTGACCCTAATATAATAGCTACATTCGGTATTTCTAAGATTTTAACAGAATTTTTAACGGATTTTATTGTTTTTGAGAATTGCCAAATTCGTTCCAAATGGCGGAGGGTATTCAAAGTTCGACCCGGCCGAACTTACAGCTTTTTTACTTGTTGCACCTAAAAATGCAACTTTTATGTCTGTGCCAAAATTGGCAACTGTCTTCGGGTATCGTTTACTAAGGGTAAAGTAATACAGGCACCCGCATCATTCTGGGAATTTAGAATTATGAAAGAAAACTTGTTTTAATAAAAAAAGCAAAAAAAAAACTTTTAATGCCCTCCACCATTTTGAAAAAAAAAACTTTAAAAATGTAAAAAAAAATCCGTCGAAAAATAACGCTAAACGGGAAACTGTTATATGTGGGCTACAAGAAGACGCAGAGCTGCATAAATAATTTTTTATCATGGGCTGTAGTACTCATCACGAACTTTAAATTTGAAACAATTCCGGTAAAATATAACCAATATCATCAAACTAGGAACAATTCCGGTGAATAATGCCAATAATATCATAAAAATACCAAATATAGGGAGTTGCCGTTATATGTAAGCTATATGAAGAAGTGGACCTATATAGTCAGTTTTCGGTCACAGGTTGTAGTAACCATTACGAGCTTCAAATACTAAATTTGAAAGAATTCCGGTGAACAATGTTCTTAAAATCATCAAAATACCGGATACGGGGAGGTATCGTTTATGGGGGCTATACAAAGACGTGAACCTGCATACACAAATTTTTGTCATAGGCTGTACTACCACTTCCGATAAAAAAACACGATATCATACCTATTCAGACAATTCTTTTCCAGGGGGTAAAGAACTAAGAAGGAACTCCTGGTGAGGATTTTGAGAAAACTTCATGGAAAAATTTTGCTAATATCACAAAATTACCGATATTGGGATATACTGTTATATAGGGGACTAGCTGAACCCGGTGCGCTTCGCTACCCCTTTTGATTTGATATGCAGTCAAAATTTTATATACGAAATTTTTTTTGGTATAAAAAAAATAAGACAAATTCAAAAATTTAAAAAACGTAATTATTGTAATACTTTAACGCGTAAACAAACAAATAGCTCGGTCTACCTACGCGTGAACATGACAGGAACAGCTGAACATGAGAAAAGTAGGAACATGCCAAATTTAGTCCGCACACACGAAGGGTTTGTCCTGCTGATTTATTAATTTCATAGCGAATGCCAAGCGTGCAGGAAACTACAATTTTTTGAAATTGTGTGGCATTTGTGTTGCAATTAAAAAATTCGAGATAACAACAGACTTCCCCGTAATAATCGTATCCCCAATTAAATTGTTGTGTAGTTTTTTGCTGTTAGCTAATACCATTGCGAAGGCTTTGTGAGTCAAGCTTCTTAATAAAATCATATCCTAATCTGAACCGATTTTAATATAATTTGACATAATTTACTTTTACACCAAATTCCGTCACACTTTCCATATTTCATTGAAATTGGAGGTACATACCGTGTTTGGTACATCAAATATGTGAAATCGGTCGAGAATATATATGGGAGCTATATTCAAATCTTAGCCAATTTCTAATTTATTTATCAAATTTATTATTGGAACCGAATTCCGCCACACATTCTGAATTTCATTGGAATCGGACATACATATCGTGTTTGGTGTTTTTAGACATTACACATTCCAAATTTCATTGAAATATGGAGTACACAGCGTGTTTAATTCACCAAATACATGAAATCGGCTGAAAATATGTATCCAAAACTGAACCATTTTCAAAATTATTTTTCAAATTTAGTTTTCTGTAATCGACCAATAGATAAGTGCAGGTCCAGGTCTTCGTATAGGCCCCATATATCAGTACCCCCCTATATTCCGTTTTTTGATTATTTTAGCTACATTATTCACAAGTTGGGTCTTCGTAGACCCCACTACAACGGCTATATTCGGCATTTTTAAGATTTTTAACAGAATTTTTAGCGGATATTATTATTATTATTATTATTATTATTATTATTATTATTATTATTATTATTATTATTATTATTATTATTATTATTATTATTATTATTATTATTATTATTATTATTATTATTATTATTATTATTATTATTATTATTATTATTATTATTATTATTATTATTATTATTATTATTATTATTATTACTAATTATTATTATTATTATTATTATTATTATTATTATTATTATTATTATTATTATTATTATTATTATTATTATTATTATTATTATTATTATTATTATTATTATTATTATTATTATTATTATTATTATTATTATTATTATTATTATTATTATTATTATTATTATTTTTATTTATTTATTTTTTTGAAAAGTTCCAAATTCCTTGAAAATGATGTGGTCATATTGGCCGACAAGCTTGGCTACAGAGAAAAATCATCTACCCTGCTGAAAGTTCAAATCCTAATTATGAATTCCTGTTATGCTAATTATGGATTTGTAGTATTTCGTTTACAAAATATATCTATCATTTGTCTTTTAAATTAAAAATGTTTTTTTGTGTAAATAATTATGTTACACCTGAAAACTGTAGTAGGCCCTATTTTTGTCGAAATTGCCAAATATACAAAATTTTTAAATATTTGCATATTTTTCCCATAATAGTAAACGTAACCAAAAATCTATTCATCCTAAAAATTGACATTTATTTAGAAAATGGATCACAAGAAATGTAGGCACTTGCTAATAAGAATGCTAAATAAATAATCCATATAAACCGAGAAAAGGCCACAAAAATAAATCTACCCAAAATCTTGGAAGATGGTTTTCGCCATCTTTCTTGGCCGAAAGATTGATGGGTTCTCTTTAATAAAGTAACTGCAAAAAGTTTTTTTTTCCCTAAACAGTTCATTTTGCTTTTCTTAAGTATTTAAAACATTCAACAAAAGAAAAAATCCAGCCACTTATACTTTATTTAAAAGTTCTTTTTCTTTGTCTTGCCGACAATTTTAAAGCTCAATTAAATTTTCATCTACCTGTCGTGGTGCAGGACTTAAACAAGCAGTGACACCACCCCCAAAAAAAGCCAAAAAGTTCTAGACAGCATTAGCACAAAATAAATTTGCCAAATACCTTGCCTGTCATCTGGCGAGAAGCATTAAAATTATTTAACAGCTAGGAATTTGTAACAATTTTTGATGCTTCATAAAATTTTACTATTATTGCCTTAATTAGGACTTTTATTGGCAATTATCTTGAGCCAAATGAGAAAGAACAAAAAAAAGCAAAAACAACAACTAAAGTGCGTCGTGAAAATCACAAAGTGCCTTTGTAACATTTCATCTATACTTATGTACTTGAATAATATCAGCAGCACCTGGTTTTTAAGGCATTAGCGTGTTAGAAATGAAGGCAAATAAAAGTGAAAAGAAAAACACAAGGCAGTTACCGAAATTATTCAGCAAAAATATAATTTACCAAATTATGTTGTACTTAAAGAAAGATTTAGTAGAAATTAATTCGTAATAAAATGTACTTCTTTGGGAATTCGTCATTGATATACTTTTACGCTTTTTAATACCGGATATCGATTTTACATGTGCTAAACTTAGCAAACAGATTCGGTTATCCGAATTCTATATACTAAAATTTGACACCCTGAAATATATGCCTTAAGGGTGATTTAAGGGTACCGACGTAAGTTGTCCCCGATATTCGGTTTTTTTGATTAATTTACCAACTTTTTTCAATGGCATTGTTTGAAATTCTACACAAGGAGTTATTGGAGACCCCCTGTAAAAGAATTGTATATATAGGTCGTATATCCCCCATATAACTGTACCTCCCGACATTTGGTATTTTGATGATTTTAGTCACATTTTTCAATGGAATTGTCTGAAGTTCTACATAAGAAGCTTCTTCTGAGGAATTTACCCCCTGAAAAAGAATTTTCTATAATGTTCACGATATCGTATAGCCCCATACAATGGTGCCCCCCGATATTCGGTATTTTGATGATTATAGCAATATTTTTCAGTGGCATTGTCTGAAATTCTACACAAGGAGTTATTGGAGACTACTTTAGCCCCTGAAAAAGAATTGTCTATATAGGTCCAAAATATCACGCATATAACTGTACCTTCCGATATTCGGTATTTTGATGATTTTAACCACATTTTTTAGTGGAATTGTCTGAAATTTTATACAAGGAGTGCTCTGTGAGTGCTTTACCCCCTGAAAAAGAATTTTCTATATAGGTCCACGATATCGTATAGCCCCCACACAATGGTGCCCCCCGATATTCGGTATTTTGATTATTTTAGCAACATTTTTGAATGGCATTGTCTGAATTCTTGGAGACTACTTTAGCCCCTGAAAAAGAATACGATATCCTGTATCCCGCATATAACTGTACCTCCCGATATTCGGTATTTTGATGATTTTAGCCACATTTTTATTCTAATTGTCTGAAATTCCACACAAGAAGCTTCTTCTGAGTACTTTACCTCTGAAAGAGTTTTTTTTTTATATTGGTCCACGATAGCGTATAGCCCCATACAATAGTGATGATTTTAGTCACATTTTTCAATGGTATAGTCTGGAAATCCACACAAGGAGTTCCCTCTCGGTAATTTACCCCCTAGAAAAGAATTATTTATACACGTCTACGTTTTAGTATAGCACCCATATAACGCTACCAGAATCGGAATCGTTTCGATTCGTTACTACATCCTATGACAAAAAATTACTTATCCAGCACCACGTCTTCGTATAGCCCCATATAAAGGTTTTCATAAGAGCGGTATTTTTCGACGGAATTTTTTTATACCCTACACCACATTGTGGTAAGGGTATTATGTCTTTATGCATTTGTTTGTAACAGGGAGAAGGAAGCAAGATAGACCCATAATTACTTTTGAGGATATTCATAGAATCACTTTCTGAGTCGATTTATGCATGTCAGTCTGTCCATGTATTCTTTTGAACAAAATGCAGGTCGCACTTATTATCCTATTGAAATTGGTGAGATTTAGATATAGCTTCTATGTATCTTCAACCGATTTCGGATTAATTGTGACCCCATATGGCTAATATTAGTCCAAATGGTATTTTGGTACATCCCACCGAATTCAGTCTAGAAACAAGTAAATCAAATTTGGTGAAAATCGGCCGCATATATATGTTTCATCCGATTTGATGTTTAAAGTCCCTCTCACGCGTAATATGCATTCCACAGCAATGATATTAGGTACCAGATATCAGATACAGCTCTGAAATAAGTGCATCAAATTTCGTCAAGATCGGTTAAGATTTGGATATAGCTTCCATATATATCGTCAACCGATTTCGGGTTAATTGTGCACCAAATGGCCAATATCAGTCCAAATGACCTGAATTTTGGCATATCCGACCGACCGAATTTAGTCTAGTAGTAAGTACATTAAATTTGTTGAAAATCGATTAAGATATAGATGTAGCTTCCATTTATATGTTTCATCCGATTTGGTTTTTAAATCCCTTGCATTCGTAATATGCATTCAGCAGAAATGATATTTGGTACCAGATATCTTATAGAACTCAGGAATATATTTGCCAAATTTTATCGAGAACGGCTAAGATTTGGATGTAGCTCCCATATATATCCATAATCCGATTTCAGGTTTATTGTGCAAATAATGGCTAATATCAGCCCAAATGGAGTGAATTTCGGGACGTATGTTTCCATTTTTTTTAATATCATCTTTTCGAAGTGATATCATGCACTCTATAGCAATGTTATTTGGTATAAAAGATTAAAATGTCTCCGTCAAGTTTAGTGAAAGTCGATTCAGAATTGGATATGCCTCCCTCTGAAACCAAACTATAACTGCTCTAAAGCCAAATGTTGATAGGTGGTATTGATCTACTTCAAATAAATTCTTTTGTTTCGGGAGTTCTACAAAATATGCATAGTGGTCTAGGTTATCATATAGTCGGCTCCGCCCGAATTTTGACTTTTCCTTACTGGTTTTGAAATGAAATGAATGAAAACGTTATCACCGCTAGAAAAACAAGTAGTCAATATAGTACCTTCTGTTGACAATTCTTTCGGTACCGAAGGAGGTTTTTCACAGAAAAGGGTTTTAGTTACACATCAAATGTAATTGGGCCAAATAAAGGCCAAATCAATGCCAAGTCTATAATGGAGGATTCTTTTGCCAATACTGCTGAAAGAAATGGAAAAGAAAAGCCAACAAGTAGCTTCGCAAGGAAAAGTTTTGACCGCCATAGATAAACAGGCAGATTCGGCAAATGTGGTGATGGAGCGAATGAAAGTGCAGATTTGTGTTACCTATGAATCTGAAAAATAGGTGTATCAGAATATGCAATAATTTACCTTTCATCCGGGTTTTCTAAAATATGTGTGGCATTGTTCTTGTGGATATCCTTTAAAATCTAAGATTGTTGCTTTGGACAGTCATCCTTTAAACAATTCATAATTGTAGCTCTCGTTGAAGTCCTTCAAAAAATACACGGGCAAATATTGGATGTTCCAAAAATTCCAATACCATTGGAATAATTACTTCAAAAATAATTTTATTTTTTACGTCATAATTACCCTTATAACAAGTAAATGCTGTATCGAATAACCCCAGCCACAATTTAATTTTCTACTGAAACCTACAATCTGTCCTTTTCATTTGCCGGCAGCAATAAAATAAAGTGATTTCCATAAAAACTGGAAAAAGGTCATCTCATTAGATTTGCCATATCAAATCTCGAATTTCATTTAAATGACTTTTTAAATGTGCCACCCACATAGAAATAATAAGAAGGTTCGCTCATTATCAGCTCGGGCTTCTCCAATTTCATTTGGCTGCCACCCACCAACTTCACCCTCAACAGAGAATTTTTTGGCAAAATGTCACAATTGAAATGTGTTGCGCGTGTGTGTGTTTGTGGGCGAATGAGAGTAACTTTAAATAGAATACATTGATATGTGGGAGGGGGAGTGACTGTTTGACAAGCGAAATGTTAGCATAAAGCGAAAGTTTTCAAACAAACGAACCAAGTTTAAATGTTTGATATATTTAGATATGTAAATTTTCAAAAAGGTGTGTCATTGCAGGGCATATAAAATCTTTGTAGAATGAGAATTCTTAAAATTTTGTTTAAAAAGTTTAATTTTAGATATAAAATAGCTTCAGGGTATGGGATTACTTCATGGATAGGCCAATGATCTTTTAAGTCCTGATTTCGTTTACTACTGCCATTTAAAATGTCTCTAAAATATGTCCTGATTTAATTAGAATTTTCAATTAACCTGATTGAAAGGAGACACAAATCATTCCAGCAAGAATCCATGATTATCTAATTAAACCATTTGAAAATACTTTCTGTCTTAAATACTGTGGCAACATAAAATTGTCTAACCAATTTTTTACAACCCAGTTCTTTTATGTGTCGCACGGAAGATAAGCGCTGACATTTTTCTGCCGAAGACATTAACATGCAATCTCTGCTAATTACAACAGTCAGCCGTCGTATCAACGATACGACTACCCAAAACCGTAACCATATCATGTTTCCGTTTCCGCTTCCACTCACTTAATAGACCGACATCGAGGATAATAATAATCTCCATCAAATAAGAAAGAAAAATACCAAACAACAAGCGTTCTATTTATATTATCTTTGTTTTTGTTGTTGTTGTATTTTTTCTGTTTGTTAAGCGACATAAAATGATTAATGTATAACGAAGGAATCCCGTAAGATACGTATATGAAAATAGATGATTTATGCTACTTAAATCAACCATATACATACATATGTGTAATTAACTGAGAGGAAATACATAATTTCATTTCATCCTAGTTATAAATACATAAAATATTGAACAAATTAAGTTTAAAGCTAATACTAATTATGTTCATCAATTCTTATTTCTTTACAGGTATGTGTGAGTCCATATTCTGCTCTAATGACTTGGGTAAGAACATTTTATAAAATAAAATAATTGTGTAAGACAATATATAGTGAAAAAAACTCTCATGGGGTCAGATGGACCCTATAGACTCTATTCCTGTAGGTCAATTTACAATAGGCGCAAATAGATAGAATAGGCGTCTTTATGACTACGACTTAGAGAGATAGTAGTTCATAGATAATAACATCGTTGAGGGTATATTAAGGTGTTTTGCGGATGCATACCAGCTTTGAGGTATTTGCCACCAGCCGTCCTGTCCAGGCTGAACGATTTGGACTTACTTTACGCTGACCCTCATTATATACTTTAATTGGACATTTTTAGCCTTGGATTGAAGTAGCCTGGTGTAAAACACCGACCCGCTCATCTAAGTTATGTTAAGTAGTTTTAAGCGAATGGTAAAAGTTATAAATGCATTATTCTTTAACTAACTACAAATTGGTTGAAAAGCTGCTGGACTTTTCTCATTCAGTTGAAAAAATCGTTAGTTATAAATGTATTATTCTACAACTAACTACAAATTTGTTGGAAAGTTATCTGCAGATCAACCAGTTAAGAAACCACAACTGGTTGATATTCAGATCATTTTTCAACCAATTTATAGTTAGTTGTATAATATATACAGGGTGAGATAAAAAAAACTACAACAAAGTCAAACACCATAATCCTTAATTGTTTTTAAATTTATTGAATGAAAGCAAAAAATGTCGGAAATAGCATCAAATTTTGGAATAAGTTTAGATTTAGATTCAAACTGCCAATGAAACCGTCACACGCTGCCCGAATGTTGCTCTGCGGTATTTTGGCCCATTCCCGGCGAAGCGCTTGCTTGAGGTGATCGACACTTTGGTATTTTTTAGTGTCAACCTTGCTTTCCAAAATACCCCAGACCCAATAGTCCCACGGATTGGTATCCGGAGATTTTGGTGGCCATTGTGCGCTGGAAATGAAGCGAGAAACCCTAATTTGTAACCATTCTTGGGTGGCGCGTGCTGAGTGCGATGGTGCTGAGTCCTGTTGGAATGCCCATGGTCTGCGGCCAAAATGAATGCGTGCCCAAGGCTTTAATACACCCTCCAGAATATTTTCGCGATAATATTCGGCATTTATTCTGGCGTTATGGCGGCCCACACCCACACCATGGCCGGAGCTTTAGTTCTGGTGACCAACCGAAGGTGCACATTATCTTTTCGAACCATTTCTGCTGGTGTTGCTGTTTTCTTCCGTCCACTTCCTTGACGTCGGGCTACGCTACCAGTATCCCGGTAACGAGCGATGGTACGAGACACAAAAAATTTATTCACATTTAAATGCTGGAGTGCTCTAACGATAGCCACTTGTGGTTTTCCAGCCAAATATAAATAAATCACACGCTTAAATTTTATCAAGAATAACTAAATATTCTTCATAGATACCATAAAGTATGTATATTCACATCTGAAATTTAGCAGAACAATTTGTAATTTGTCTAGGATGATTGGTATTGAAAATGGCCGGTCCACGTTTTGCTATAGCCCCCATATAACGGTACCTCCCGATATTCGGTATTTTGACATTTTTTTTTTTACATTTTTTTTCGCGGATTTGTCTAAAAATTGGTATATGATGGTCGTAGTTGGTTCTAGTTCCGGTGGCTAAAAATTGTATGTGTAGGTCAACGTTTTGTTCGGTAAAAGTTCGGCCCGGCTGTACTTAATTATGTTTTACTTGTTAGCATTGCAAGCTTATAGCATTGTCTGTGAAATCTCAGATTTATGAATTTATACATATAAAAATTAAATAAAGTCCGCATTTTCTGAATTTACTTGACTAAGTTACGAATTTTCTTCCCACTACGCGTTCATATGTGCAGCATTACTCCAACTGGTACATCCTAATGACAATTCCCTACCCATTACCCATATAAACCTACCATGTCTAATCAATTATATATGGCACATGTACAAATTATCAAGTGTTTATTTTTCGACATCCTCAAATCTGCCGACATTATTAATACGAACGAACAAATGCCGGGAAAAACATATTGAGTTATGTCAGTGCCTCAATCAGTTGTTTTTTCCTTTGGATTTGGATTTCCTGTCAAAATGACTAATTACCAAAGGATGTGATAATTTGGTAAACGAAAGATATCTGGCGGCAAGAGAAGTTAATTCGATAAAGGAAATGTGACATGAAGTTAATCTGCCAATGCCGGTGCACATTTCGTTCATTCATCAACATCATGTTGGTAAAGAGGGGAAGAGGGGGTTTGCCGAGGAAGTCAAGTATGAAATGCGTTGATGATTTTGCTAAACAAAGCTGAGCAACGAGTTGCTTAAATGTTTTTATAAGATGAGTAGAATGAGGTACTCATTAACATTTAATAAGTTAAATTTATTAAAGAGAGTACAACAAGGCTAATTTTGAGAAGTTGTCGAAAGATTTAAGACGTTACATGAACAAAAATTATCAATATATAAGAATAATGTTATGAACTGAAATAATGGCATTTTGGGGAAATTCGTATACTTGTTTAGAATTTAGAGAATTTATATTTAGAGTTAAACTGTTCTACAGCAGTCAATCTCTGTTTAATTAGGGCATTTTTATACCCTCCACCATGCATAGTATGGAGGGTATATAAAGGTCGTCATCCCGTTTGTAACTAATCGAAATAATAATTTTAGACCTAACAAAGTATATATATTCTTGATCAGCGTAAAATTCAAAAACGTTTTAGCCCTGTCCATCTGACCGTCTGTTGTAATCACTCTAGAGTCAAAACGAATTAAGTTAGATAGCTAAAATTTTGAACAGATCAGTCTCTTGTCTGCAGTCAAGTCAAATTCGAATATAGGCTATTATCTATATAGGTCCACGATACCTCCCTATATTCGGTATTTCACATTGTGCAATGAAATTGTCTAAAAATACATTTTAGAAGTTTTTTCTATGAATTTTACCACCTGGAAGAGAAATGCCTACATGGGTCCACGATGTTGTATAGCCCACATACAACGTCACCCCCCTATATTCGGTATTTTTATAATTTCAGCCAAATTTTTCAATGAAATTGTGTTAAAATCAACAAAAGGGACTCCTTCTGAGTACTTTACCTCCTAGAGTAGAATTTTCTGAATAGGTCCACGTTTTAGTATATCCCCCATATAACGGCACCCTCAAATATTCGATAATTTTCATGATTTTTGCGACATAATTCACCGGAATTGTTTCAAATTTCTTATGTAAGGTTCGGAACCGTTACTACAGCCTATGACACATATTACATATGCAGGACCACGTCTTCGTATAGCCTCCCTATAAGGGGTTTCATTTGAGCAGTATTTTTGACAGATTTTTTTTTTAACTTTTTATATACAGGATGAGATAAAAAAGTGCACAGCCAAACGCCACAATTTTTATTTTTTTTTTAATTTAATTGAAATTTTAAGCAAAACATGTCGGAAATAGTATCAAATTTAAGAATAATTTTAGTTTTGTTCGAATTGGTCACCTTTGGCACATATTATGGTCTTCAAACGGCCAATGAAACCGTCACGCGCTGCCCGAATGTTGCTCTGCGGTATTTTGGCCCATTCCCGGCTAAGCGCTTGCTTGAAGTGATCGACACTTTGGTATTTTTTAGTGCCAACCTTGCTTTCCAAAATACTCCAGACACAATAGTCCAACGGATTGGTATCCGGAGATTTTGGTGGCCATTGTGCGCTGGAAATGAAGCGAGGAACCTCATTTTCTGGTGGCCAACCCTTCACATTTTCAGCTGACCTTTCTGGCACGTAAACACGATCATTTTGTTTGTTTACCAACTGCCGGACAACGAATGTTTTCTCATCGGAGAAAACCAAATTTGGCAGCTCTCACCACTTTCGGCCAAGCGAAGCAACTCTTTAGCTCTTTTGAGTCTATTTTCTTTCTACTGCGGTGTAAGTTCTTGCACTTTTTGGAATTTCAATATTATTACCCCAAGCTCATTTTTCAATATTTGCCGAATGGAATATTGCGATATGTTCAGCTCACGAGCCATTTTTCGGCCACTGCGACGAGGGTTTCGATCAAGTTGCTTCTTTATATATTTCTGCAGATGTTGCAGTTTTCTTTCGCCCACTTCCTTGACATTGGGCCACGTTACCAGTATCACGGTAACGAGCGATGGTACAAGACACAAACGATTTATTCACATTTAAATGCTGGAGTGCTCTAGGGGTAGCCACTTGTGGTTTTCCAGCCAAATATAAGGAAATCAAACTAGCACGCTTCAATTCCATCACGAATAACTTTTTTCTGGAAAATTCTCACCAAAATGCTTTTGTACGCTTGTGAACAATATAATGAGCTGCCACTGGAATAATTTTAACAGCTGTTGGACGAGTGGCTTAGAAATGACAGCAGTCTGAAGTTGATTGCAGTTTTTTCATCTCACCCTGTATATACTTTATTTTATTTAGTATTGCCATAGCAGGTGACAAGGATTCAAAAATATGTGAATAAATGTAGAAGGGAGTGTCCTGTTGCGATACTAAATAAACATTTACTTTAGAGTTAAAAATGTTGCACTGTCTACCTGACGAAGATGTAAATCATGTTATATTACTTTTTTAAAAAAATTAAATTTCTTCATTAATAAATACATACATACAAACATATATACCGCATAATGAAATATTTATACACACACAAGTATGAAAACGTTAAATAATGCTCCGAAAATAAATTGCTATTTGTTGAAGCCACCTTCAATAGAGTGTTCTTATCACCCAATTGCAAGAGGTACTAAGGAAATGAACACCATTTTTGGAGTTAAACGTTGTGGTTAGATATTTTAGGAGGGAAAATTTTCCACTTTTTATAGATATGCTACAGAACCAATTCAGCGATTTTATTTACTAACTGATTCATAATGTGGGTCAATTTTGGTGTGTAGGGGTGAGATAGGGCTGGTTTTTGGAAATTCAATTTAAAAGCGTTTTTTTGAAATTTGGTATAAGAATTAAGTTGAGGAAGTAGGGTTGATATAGGGAGAAATGTCTACTAAGAGTAAGAACTGTACTGTACTAAGTTTGGGCTTGGGTGATCGGATGGAGCTGGAATTTAAAAATGTTGATATTGGGGCCACTACACAGTGGTGGCTGCCATTAGCAAAAATTCAAAAAATGAATATCAGATATTTTTTGTCAAATGTATACACATGAACTCTTAAGGAGTTAAGCTTTTTAGAAAACATAATAATCATGGTTTTATTCTAACGTCCCACTTCGAGGATAGCATAAAAAAGAGAAAATGTAGTTAGTTGCGTTTTTCAGTGGGATCAGTGCAAAAGTGGAGTAAAAACAGAACTGAATTACAAAATTAAATACATTTCAAAGTGACAAATCTTGGCATAATTATTTTTAGTGCAGTAATTTGTGTGTTTAGTAGTTGTGTATAATATAGCAAACGTGCGTGTTTTGAGTCGCCTTTAAGATTAATTTTGACAATAAAATAGGATTTCAGTTAAAGTTTTAATTGTCTTCCCCCTAAATCCTCCAGTGTGTTTTTCACGCTATTAGTAATGGTCCTAAGATTCGAAAAGTTCTAATTTAACTCCCAGATTTTGTCAGATGTGTATATTATGCCCAAAATACTGAAGTAACTTCGAGGCAATTTTGTCAGTTTTATGGTGCTAGTGACAGAATATGTTTCTGTTGTTTGGGATTGATAGAGATGTAATTCAGAGGGGTTCAATATATGTCGAAAAATTTTAGGCCTTTGCACTATTATCTTCCACCCACAGTTCATAAAATTTTAATACATGCACCCGACATTATAGAATATGCCGTTGTATCGATTGGAGGATTCTGGGAGGAGGCCGCGGAGTCTAGAAACAAAGATATACAAAATTTTCGACTTAATCATATCCGAAAAAAATTCTCGTTTTTCAACAAATACAGATCTTATTATCCGTCTTCTTCTGAGTTCTGACCCCTTTATAACGGGACTGCGAACTTTACCAAACAATAAAAAATCTATATTATTAAAACCTTTATTTGATCTACTTGAATAACACTGAAATTTAATTTTATATTGAATTTTTATTTTATTTTGTTTACAAAAAATGGGAAAATAATGTTGGAAGGGGACCATGCCAAAATATGAGCCGACTATATCCATTTTGTCACATTTTTTATTGTTATCCCATCAAGGTACCATAACCAAATTCAAATTGATATCTGCACTGAAAGTGTTTTTGGCCGCTGTTCCCATACGACCTCGACCACTGTGCACTGGTAGTATGTCGAATTGAAAGAAAAGTACCAAAAGTTCTAAAAGATAATGAATTTCGTATTTGGGGAAGGGATTGATTTGGAAATCTGAAATTTGGTGTGAGGATCATGTTTTGTAAGGTGTGGTTGAGATATGGAGATGATTTATAAATTATGTACTAAAAATGTACTATATGTCATTAAATTTCGTATTTGGAGAAGATATAGAGGAAATCTGTAATTAAAAGTGGGGTCTTTGATGTAGAATAAGCGAACCAAAAGGTTTTTTCAAACTTTAATATTACATTTAGTACAAAGTGTGAGAATAGAGGTGAAATTATGAATTTTGCTACGAGGGTTACTGTGGGTTAGACAATGGGCAGTTTTCAGAAATGCGAATGAAAAAAGTACTAAATTCGATATGGATCATAGTATCGTTTTATACGGGTCATTGTGGGTGTGTGAATGCGTTGTACATATTTTCGAAAATTATTACATTTGGTAATTATAAATTCGGGTATAATATTTCTCATCTTTATAACCTACCCAACAAAGTGGTAAGGGTATTATGCCTTTGTGCATTTGTTTGTAATATAGAGAAGGAAGCGAGATAGAACCATGTTACTTTTGAGGATATTCATAGATTCACATTCTGAGTCGATTTATGCATGTCCGTCCGTCTGTCCATGTATTTTTTTGAACAAAATGCAGGTCACATTTATTATGCGATTGAGATGAAAATTTCCACACAATATTTGTTTGGTCCAAAAACAAACCCTATTGAAATTGGTGAGAATCGGTCTAAATTTAGATATAGTCCTCATATATATCTTCGACTGACTTCAGGTTTATTGTGCACCAGATGGCTAATATCAGTCTAAATGAAGTGAATTTTGTGCACTTTCGAACGGAGCAAATACTTCAAATTTAGTGAAAATCGACTTTAATATAGCTCCCATATATATGTTTCAATTGATTTGGTGTTAAGATCCCTCACATTCGTAATGTGCAATCTACAACAATGATGGTACCAAATGTACCAGATATCTCATAGAGCTCAGAAATACTTTTGTCAAATTTTATCGAGATCGGTTCAGATTCGGTCAGTCTAGAAGCAAGTCCTCACAATATGGTGAAAATCTGTTCAGATATGGGTATATCTCTCATATATATGTTTCATCCGATTTGGTGTTTAAGTCCCTCATATTCGTAATATGCACTTCACAATAATGATATGTGGCACCAGATATCAGATACAGCCAAGATATACCTCTGCCAAATTGTATCATGAATGGTTTCGATTTGGATCTCATATATATTATCAACCGATTTCGGGTTAATTGTGCACTAAATAGCCAATACTAATCCAAATGACCTTAGTTTTGGTACATTCGACTGAATTCAGTCTAGAAGCGAGTACATTAAATTTGGTGAAAATAAGTTCAAATATAGCTAAAGCTCTCATGTATGCGTTTCATCCGATTTGGTGTTTAAGTCCCTCACATTCGTAATATGGATTCGACAACAATGATATTTGGTACCAGATATCTTATAGAGCTCGGAAATACCTTTGTCAAATTTTATCGAGATCGGCTAAGATATGGATATAGATTTGGATATAGCTCCCATATATATCTTCAACCGATTTCGGGTTAATTGTGCACCAAATAACCAATATCAATCCGAATGACCTGAGTTTTGGTACATCCGATAGAATTCAGTCTAGAAGCAAATACATCATATTTGTAGGAAATCGGTTAAGATGTATCTATAGCTCCCATAAATAATGTTTCATCCGATTTGTTGTTTAAAAGCCCCTCACATTCGTAATTTTATCGAGATCGGCTAATATTTGGATATAGCTCCCATATATATCCTTAATCCGATTTCAGGTTTATTGTGCAAGTAGTGGCTAATATCACCCCAAATTGAGTGAATTTCGGGACGTACATTTCCATTTGGCGGAATTCGGCTCCGATATATATTTTTTAATATAGTCCTTCTCGAAGTGATATCATGCACCCTATAGCAATGTTATTTGGTATAAAAGACAAAACTGTAAGCGACAAATTTAGTGAAAATCGATTCAGAATTGGATTGTCTCCCATATATTAGTTCCCTCTGAATGATCTGGTATGATCTACTTGATATAAATTCTTTTGTTACGGGAGCTCTACTAAATATGCACAATGGTGTAGGGTATGATATAGTCGGCCCCGTCCGACTTTTGGCTTTTCCTTACTGGTTTTAAATTGTGGCCCAAAATAGCAAGACAGTTTAATTTTTGAATCAGCCGAAGATATCCTTAATAGAAGGATACCTGAGGTGTTCCCCACTCTTCCCGGTTTTATACAGAACTTCCTCCTGAACTTAGTTTTCGGACTATGCTTTAACTCCTATATTCTACAACTAGTAACACGGTCTTAGGGGCCACTTCTCGTATTGGCGAATTTTCAAAACCACTTGAATGTGTGTCGCTTTGTTTGCATCAGCACGTATTTCGGAAGGTCTTTGTGTCTGTGTAGTTTTATGGCATTGTGAGGATTTATTTTTATGTTTTATTTTATTTTTTTTTTTTTCGAAATGCTCCATTGAAATTTTGTCAGTTTTTTTTTTTCTTCTGTCATCCTGTATTTTTTTCACTTCCCTTTCGATGTGTGTGTGTGTTTCTTTATGTTGTTGTTGTGTTGAAAAGAAAATCCGCTTTACATTGTGCCTCAGAGTTGTGAAGAGCCAGCCACAAAGGGAAACCTTTGCATGGAAGTTGTGAATATTTTCACATGTGAATACTTTTGGGCTTTAGTGTAATTTTTAATCAATCACATTCTGTTGTGTAGACATAAAACATTTTTTATTGCCTTTCAATATAGAGCAACAACAACAAAGCCGCGGCAGCTGTATTAAATTGTTCAAGCATTCTAATTATTTTTGGCAGGGAGATGATTGTGTATTGTTTGAGATGTTTGAAAAAATATTGTTATTTAAGCTTTATGCTAAATAAATGGTTTTATTTAATTTATTGCATCACTGAAGTGCAGAGTATTAGAATGTCATCAGTGAAATTGTTTATGTGATTGTTTTACAGACGTGAGCGGATTATGAAATTTACAGCGATGGAAATTTTCGTTGTCCAAAATCAATTTGGAATACAGAAATTAAAGAGAGTTAAGAACAGGAATTTTTAAAATTTAATGCTTCTATTGATTTAGACTTCTGTACAAGAACACAATATTATCTACTTGCTCTCCAGGATGGGCGGAAAGGAAATTTTGGTGTTTTAAGTTTAATAGATAAGACATTTGTATACACTTCTTCTTATTGTTTGACTCAAGTACACAGAGTGAGATCAAAAAACTGCAACAAAGTCAAACGCCATAATTTTTACATTTTTATACCCTATAACACTATGTGTTGGGGGTATTATAAGTTTGATGGTGCCAAAAATTATATAACACCTCGAAATATTGATTTCCCACATAGGAAAGTATATATGGATCTTCCTATATCGCCGAGATGAGTCGATCTACCTATGTATGTCCGTCCGTCTGTCCATGTTAATTTTTAATCACTCTACAGATCGCAATTATGGCCCGATTCTCACGAAATTTTGCATGGAGGTGGGGTTAAGATCAGAATAGAACCCTATTACTTCTGGAGATGATCGCATAATATTTAGGGGTTGAAATGGACCACAAGCAGAAAAATTTCCTGATTTTGCAGTTGCTCTATAGGCCACAGTAATAAACCACTCGACGCGGAAATTTACATCGACTTAGAGTGTGAGACTGAGCAGGATCCTTCCATCGGACAATATTTAGCGTGTAAAATAGATCCTAACTTTTATGTAAGAAAATAGTAAAACCGCGAATATTTTTAGTCCCGGCCAAACCACAAATACATTAAAAGGTCACTTCTGACAATTAAAGTAATTCTGATAGCCAAGAAATCTATATACAGTGGTGGCCATGAGGTTAGCACACTAGATACTTGCTATATTTAAACGCAAATATTTTTATATATCTTAAATTTTTTTATGATATATTTGTTATGTGTGTTACTTGTCCTTCTAAGATCACGTCCCATCATGTCCAGCATTATCCCTTTATATATATTTTGCGTTTTTCTATCCAGAATAGCATAACCTCAAAAAAACACTGGACAGTATTTTAGCACAAAACAAAAAAGGTTATTCATATTAAAAATGTATCAAAACAAAAACACTCATTTTACTAAAATCTTAGTACTTAGTTGGATATCCTTTATTTTTGATCACAGCTGCTAGTCTCCTTGACATACTATCTACAAGGTCCATACAGCGATCCACTGAAATACCATTCCAAACCTTTTCTACTTCCTTCCATAAATCTGCCAAATTTTTAGGTTTTTCCCTCACTACATGCTGCTCCACATCATTCCAAAGGTTCTCAATAGGATTGAGATCCGGAGATTGGGCTGGCCATTTTAACACGTCGATATTGTTCGATTCCAAGCAACACCTCACTAAGCGTGAGGTGTGTTTTGGATCATTATCTTGCATAAATCGCCACCTAAGTGGCATGTTGTCCTCTGCATAAGGTATCATTGTAATTAGAAGTAAATTCTGGTATACATACTGGTCTATACTAGTATCAATTTTTTTATAGGACCAACACCATACCCAGAAAATGCTGCCCACACCATCACATTACCCCCACCGTGTTTTATTGTTTTACTTGTGTACTTTGGATTATGTTGCATGTTCGGAGGACGCCATACATACCTTTTACCATCCGATCCAAATCTACAAAATTTAGATTCATCACTCCAAAGTACATTTTTCCAAAAAATTAACGGTTTTTTCAAATGCTCATGAGCAAAGGACAACCGAGCTTGTATGTTCTTCTTTGAAACATGTGCCTTATGCTGAGATATGCATCCACGTAAATTTTTTTCATTAAGTCTTCGTCTTATCGTTCTGCTGGACACGTTGATACCATATTTTCCTGAAATTTCTCTCTGGATTACGGTGGAACTCTTAAAAGGATCTTCGACAAACGCTCTGTATATTATAGAGCCCTCTTTACGTGAAGTTTTTCTGGGCCGGGGAGCCTGTCTAACATTTTGAGATGTTTTATACTTCTGAATATGTCTTAGTGCATTATAAACCATCTTCCTGGAACACTCCAAAGTATTAGCAATCTCACTTATACTTGTTCCTCTCGAGTTCATTTGTTGAATAATCTTTCGTTGTTCCTCTGTACACCACTTTTTTTAGCCATATCTAAATAATGTTCATTAAGTCAGTTTGTCTTCCTCATTGATTAAATATTACCTAAACTTACAAATTAATATTTATACCTTCAAAAAAATGTAATTATACTTATATGTGCTAAAATTGTGTCCAGCTTAATTTACACATTACTGCAATAAATTGTAAATTTGAAAGAGAATAGCGATAGAATGCAAAAAAAAAGTAACGGGACTTACTGATCACACCATAAACAACACTAATTACCAAAAACTTTAGTTTATAATAGCAATGAAGTGATATAATTTGCTTTAGAAAACAGAAAGTATGAAGTGTGCTAACCTCATGGCCACCACTGTATATAAAAGAAAGTTGTGTTAGTTACTACGCTTATAGCTTAAGAACCGCTGGACTGATTTTAGCGATTCATACAAATTCGGAATTGTCTCCTCTCCGAAAAGGATAATATACAAAAAAAAAAAGAAACGCGAAAAATGTGATATATCAACATTTTCATTTTGACTTTTGAAATGTACAATAGTAATATTTTATTTTGCATGTTTTTTTTTTTTTCATTTTGACTTACTTCTTTCTAATGTACATTTGTAGTGTTTTTTATATTTTATTTTTGAATTCGAATATTAATACCAATTTATTTAATTGACTTGATTTCTTGAGAACTGAAATTGATGGCGGGTTACATGGAAGTGTAGTACCGAATTATGTGTGGCGAAACGGAATAGATGATATCGCGGTCACACCAAAGTTAAAAGATAATTACTTTTTCAAAATCGCTATAAAATTACGAAAAAAGAGCTCTCATTGCAAAAATTCCCAAATCGGCAAAAATCGAAAAAAAAAATCAATGGAATCGAATTTTAAAATAATAGTACATTATATTAAGAAACTTTGTAAGGATCTTTAGACATTTGTTGTAAAAAATCAGCGAACAAGTTGAAGATTTTTTAAATTTGTTATTCTTCTTTTGTCCATTTTTTGAATTTGTATTATCATATTGAATTCAGTGGATTTTTTGTGAACAAAATAAAGAATAATTTTTCACCAAAAAAGATGAAATAAGTGCGAAATACGATGTTAACTGACATCTACCTTTCAACGCCAGGGCCTACATCGTGCTTCAGCTGGAAGATGCGCACACATTTAAACAAACAAAAATGACCGAAAATGCCTAATGGGGATCACTTCATAGCGTGGACCTACTTCTTTCATGTGGCAATAATCCGTCCAATGAGAGCTCAAAATGCATAATTCTTTGGGAGTACATCCAATAAAATAACAAATATAAAGGGTGTAAAATAGTAGAGCAAATGGGACTTTTAGTAAAAGAAAGGATTTCTATCCTTCCAGAAATTCTTCCCAAACATTCAAGATACCTTAAATCGCTTTTGCAGTTCATGATATCGATCATAACTCACGGATAAGGGTACAACCCGATTTCATATTTATATAAGTATCGTATGATTTAAGCTATTTTTGGGGTCTTCCCATAAAATTTTCGGAGTTAGGCCAATATTGGTCTTGACCACATTCATCAATTGATTTGGCTAAAAAATTGTATTTATGCTACCCTGGAGTAGGGATAATTGCCACATAGGAATTTATTTAAGTAAAGTCCCCACAAGTCCACTTTCACATCTAATGTGCGGTCAGAAAAGAAAATTTTGTATTCTATTAAATTTGTAATCCTCAAGAAAATATTGGTTGGGAACGTTGATTTGGGATGTACATCTATATGAAATAAATTGTGAAAACATGAACAAATTACAAATATAAGAATGTAGCACAGGACCGAATATTTGTTGAATCGTCATTGAATTATACTATGATAAAAAATATGGACTTTATGGGGTCTCCAACTTACAATTTAAATGGTAAGTAAAATTAATTCCCATCTTACGATAATGGGTATTTTACACCCAATTAATTATATTTGACTATTCTGAATTCATTCTGCCCTCAATTATGAGGTGGATAAAACTATTTTTACTTATTTAAATCACGCGAATTTTTTTCAGTTGACATGCTATGTTGTTCTGATATATTTGTGATTTGGCCTCTATTTGTCATCTGGGATTATAAGGGGTTGAAGAAAGTTTTCAATGTAGGTCGATGTTTCGGAGTAGTGCCCATATAAAGGCACCTTTGCCTAAAAATGTGTATTTGGGGTGTGAAAATCTTACACAAAAATGTCAACATATCTACAAATTCTATAAATTTCTCCATGTAATAGTACCCCCTCAAGTCCACCTTTTGGCGGACAAACAGACCGATATGGTTAGGGGGACTTATGAGGACTAAGGTGCCAATGGGTTTAAAAAAGTAATTAACTTTGGATATTCTTAAATCATTCAGCCCTCAATTATGAGGTGTACAAAATACAGTAAATTCCAAATTGCTGCTCATTTGACTGGAAAATTTTGCTACGATTTTTACCATATTAAAAATTAATTTGATCCCTTACATGGGGATACGATTGATATATACTTTTTAATAGATTTGTACATCCACACATTTGAAGCCCGCAGTTTAAATATTGAAGCCCACGACTTAAGAGAAGGTAGGCCAACTTTGAAAAAATTGCAAGTATAGAGGTCTACCTGTTTGGCTTGTAATGTCAGAATTAGTATCAAAACAATAAAAAATCAAACAACTTGTAGCATTTATTTTGAATAAATAATTGAAAACCGCGATAACTGAATGAAAGGTCAACACTTCTTTTCAAAATCATGTACTATATATCTCTAAAGGATTATTTCGCTACAAAAACTCTAGATTTTGTCGATGCATACGTCGAAATAAACATTTTGAAAACACCAGAATTTGAATGTTTTCTGAACATTTTTTTTGTTATTGAAAAGAAAACACATACATAAGCAAATAAAGATGACATATTAAGCCAAGAAAATAAAAAAATTAAAATCATATGGTATCATAGCCCTACCTTGATATCATTGTACCATGGGTACAGGTATTTTATAACACTTTTAATCGACCAGTACGTGAACTCTTATATAAGTCATATCTGTGAATAATTATGCTTTAATTAATATGCATAATAGACAAAAACTTTGGGCCGGCAAAGCGGACCGGGCCAGCTAGTCGGATGTATAGCAAAATAGGTAATATATTTATATATGTAAACAAAATGAATCGAATTTATTTTGCTTATAAGTCAGGAACCGCTGAGCCGATTTTCACAATTCTCATCAATTTGGAATGGTCTCCTGCCAGAAAAGGATAAAATGTAAGAAAATTGCGAAAAATACACCAATAAAAAAGAGGATTTTTTGTTCTTTTTTTTCAATTTTTGTCATATTTTTTATCTCATGCGATTTTTTCCATTTAACTTACAAATTTGAATTGTAAATTTTCTAAATTTTTATACCTCGCAACACTACGTTTTGAGGGTATTATATGCAGCTCGTAGGGTATCACATGGCATCAAATTTTAGAATAAGTTTAGATTTGTTCGAATTGGTCGCCTTTGGCACCAATTATGGTATTCAAACGGCCAATGAAATCTTCACACGCTGCCCGAATGTTGTTGCTCTACGGTATATTGATCCATTCCCGGCGAAGAGCTTGCTCGAGGTGATCGACACTTTGGTATTTTTTTGTGCCAACCTTGCTTTCCAAAATACTCCAGACACAATAGTCCAACAGATTGGTATCCGGAGATTTTGTGGCCATTGTGCGCTAGAAATGAAGCGAGGAACCTCATTTTGTAAACATGTGTGCTGAGTGCGATGGTGATGAGCACTGTTGGAAGTCCAAACCAAAATGTTTGCGTGCATAAGGATTTAATACAACCTACAGAATATTTTCGCCATAATATTCGGCATTTATTCTGATGTCACGGTCGATTAATACGAGCGGAGAACGACCATCGGCTGTTATGGCGGCCCACACCCTCACCATGGCCGGCGCTTGAGTTCTGGTGGCCAACCAAAGGCGCGCATTTTCAGGTGACCTCTTTGGCAAGTAAACACGATTATTTTTTTACAAACTGCTGGACAAGGAATGTTTTCTCGACGGAGTAAACCAAATTCGGCAGTTCATCACTTTCGGCCAAGCGTAGCAAGTCTTTAGCTCTTTTGAGTTTATTTTCTTTCTGTTGTGGTGTAAGTTCTCGAGCTCATTTTTCAATATTTTCCGAATGGAATATTGCAATGTGATGAGCTCTCAACAGCTGTCGGATGAGTGGCTTTGAAACGACAGCAGTCTGAAGTTCGTTGCAGTGTTTTCATCTCGCCCTTATTCTTATATAATAACGAGAACATAGGGAAATACACTAAGAACATATAATAAAACCATATGAGGATAAGACAAATAACTTAATATCATTAAGTAAAGCTAAAATCAGCAGTCTTACCTTATCACGAGACATCTTGGTTTGCCAGCAAACTTATACTGAGTGAACTCTATATACGGAGTCTAGTACTTGCAAAGCATGCGGGAAAGAGGAGGAAACTGTAAAACTTTGTCTTTTCCACTTTTTTCAAATTTTAGGAACCAGTTCTTAGCGAGAGATACACTGGACCCGTCAGGGGAATAAACATTTACAGCATTAGAGGGTTCTGAAAAATATGGAAATCCTAATAAAGGTTTAAGTCCTTTGCTTTTTGGGCATTAATCAAAAAATACTTTTCTGCACACAATTCTACCAATAGAGAACACAACAGGCTGAAGTTCAGTCTTATATACAGTCTAACCGAACGTTTTATTCAAACCTCCTAAAAATTTGACCTCCATTAAATAATATTCCATTTATTATCAAAAATAAATGGAATCTTCAAAATTATTTTTCCATTTATTAGAATAGACATATATTAATTGTTTGCAATGACACAAATGTCAGAATGGCAACAAAATACTCATATCAGTGTAACCTCATATTTGAATTGAAATATTTTCGACCGAAATACATTTGATTTTATTTTCTTATTACGATACTCGTATTCTGTGCCAACTCTCTAAACATCAACAAATGGGAGTTGCATCCAATTTTTTTCTTTTTTTTTTCCAATTTTCATTTTTTATTGCCACATATTGTTTGTACAAAACCATTTCCTTGGCCTTTATTTGTTTGCTGGACGATTGACAGGAAACCGGATGTTATAAAAAACGGAACGGACATTACAGCCGAGAGGCGGATGTATCAGGAAAAAATAAGCAAACCAAAACGAAGAGAACAAAAAACTCACAATGCAAAGCAAAGAGCTTTTAGTTTAAATTTAAATAGAAAATGGATATTCATCAACATCCGTGGAGGATATTTCCCGTGGCCTTTGTCCCACGGTATGTTCTGTAATAGGTGCTATTAGTGTTGTCTAAATGGTTGAAAGCCTTTTTTCTTTTGGAAATGGGCAGGAGTAGGTTTTTCGTAAACATACATGGATATTATTTAGAGCAGTACAAAAGAAAATATTGAATTTTTATATATCGATCTATACCCTAAGCCCTATGGCTGCAGAGGTTCAATATCAGTTGATACACGAAAATGTGAATCACCGAAAACACCGATTGAGATATCTTGTCGTTTTGACGAAATCTTTTCAGGTTATTTAGAGTATGGATAACTTTGGGGAGGAGAGTACCTTATTTTTCAGGAGTGAAATTATTGACTTGCTGAGAATCAACGCCCAGACTTAGCTAAAATCTTGAAATTTTGCCCGGGGTCAGACTTGGTGTGTAGGCGTGAGAGGACTGGGTTTTTGGAAATTCGTGCTGAAAGCGTACGAAAAGTACTGAAATGAACTAAAAGTTGGATACTTTGTACTGGACAAACGGAATAAGCTAGAATTCTGAAATTTGGAGGACTGTAGGATATATGTACCAAATGGTTTTTGGCAGGTCAAACTTCAAGGTTACGAAAAACTCTAAAATCGTACTTTAATTCTAAAATGGTATTATTTGATATCATGTGTTCGGACAGAGCTAAAGACGAGAAATTTGGTATAAGAATCGAGGTTGGAAAGTAAATTTGATACATGAAGGTGGTCTTGGAAATTCGTACTAAGTGTGCGAACTGTCCCTTATTGTACTAAATTTGGAACATTTTGTTTTAGGGTAAGCGGACGAAGCTGGAATTTTGAAATTTTGTTTTGAGTGTTGGTAGGTTAAGATAAAGATGTGGTTTTGCAAATATGTTCAGCAAGCGTACGAATTGCACTAAATGGTACTAAATTTTGGTATTACGTGAACGTATACTGATCACTGTTAGTGTGTAGGGTTGAGATATGCAGGTGGTTTTGGAAATACGTAGTAAAAAGTACTACATGGTACTAAATTTGGTATTTGGTAAGAGATTGACATGGTTGTGTAAAATTTGGCATTGGGATCACCTTTTGTGAGTATTTGTTTATACATTACGGTAGATTTGGAAATACGTACTAAAAAGTACGAAGAGTACTATATACAATTAATTTTGGTATTCGGAGGAGGAATACAGCCAGAAATTTGAAAATTGGAATGATAGTCTTTGATGTTGTGTTGGATATATAAACTAAAGGATTTTACCTTTATTAAAAGTACTACAATACACTAAGTTTGGTAACATTTGTAACTATGTGAACGTATAGTAGTACAAAAAAATTAGTATGAGGATCAATTCTTGGAAATAGGGTTGATATAATTTTGCTTTGTGATTAGAAGATGGTTTTGGAAATCTATACCATAATTGCACGAAAAGTACTTAATGGTACTAAAATTGGAGATAATAGATGGAGATAAAATTCAAAAATTTTATGTGTAGATTACTGATGGTATCTGTATTTGTACAAAAAGTACTTAATGGCACTAAATTTGGTATTGTGTGGAGGGATAGGGCTGAAATCCTCAAATTTGATATTCAGGTCTCTGTAGGTATCTATAATTGAGATAATTTGGCTGTGTTTTGGAAATGCGTCCCTTATTTGTATCGGGTGAAGGGATAAGGCTGGAATCCCTAAATTTCATTTTAAGTTACATGTTGATATTAGGTGTTGAGATCTGGTCGTGGTTTTGCAAATTCCCACTATAATTGCACGAAATGAGCTGAATTGTACTATATTTAGTATTGGGTAAAGCAATTGAGTTAAAATTTGATATTAATGAGTCTTTTGGTATCTATGTTTGGGGTTTTGCGGTAGTTTGAAATGTGTCCTATATTTGTACGAAAAGTACTAAATTTGAAACTGGGTCAAGGAATGGAGCTGAAATTCTGAAATTTGATGTAGATGTCAATGTTGGTGACTGTGGTCAAGTTATGAAGGTGTTTTTGGAAATGTGCACTATATTTGTATGAAAAGTACTAAATTTGGTATTAAGTGAAGAGATAGGGCTGAAACTGTGAAATATTACATTTCGATGAATATTGGTGTCTAGGATTGAGACATGGAACAGTTTACAAATGAGTACTAAATATTACTAAATTTGGTATTGAGTGAATGTATAGAACTGGAATCCCAAAATTTGATATGGATGTCACTGTTGATGGTTAAGATATGGTAGTGGTTTTCGGATTTGGGAATGTGTACTATAATTGTTCAAAAAGTACTAAATGTTACTGAATTGGGTCTTGGGTAAAAGGACATAGCTGGAATCTCGAAATTTAAAATTGAGGACTCTGTTGGTATTTGGAATTGAGATTTGTCGATGATTTGGAAAGTACTAAATGGCACTAAATTTGGTATTTGAATTGAGCTGAAATCTTGAAATTTGATATAGATGTCACTGTTGGTGCCTGTGGCCAAGTTATGGAGGTGGTTTTGGAAATGTGCACTTTATTTGTACGAAAAGTACTAAATTTGGTATTAAGTGAAGCGATAGGACTGAAACTGTGAAACTTTATATTTCGATAAATGTTGGTACATGGAACGGTTTGCAAATGAGTATTAAATTACGTGAAAAGTACTAAATATGAGGGATAGAGCTGGAATGCTGAAATTTGATATTGCGGTCTCTGTTGGTATCTGGAATTGAGATATGGAGGTGATGTTTGAAATGTGTACTGTAATTGTTCGAAAAGTACTGAATGATACTATATGGGTGAAGGGATAAAGATAAAATTCTGAAATCTGATTACTGATCGTATCTGTGTTCGAGATTTGGCGGTGGTTTGAAAATGCCTCCCTTATTTGTACAAAAAAAGATCGAAATGATACTAAACTTGGTATTGGGTGAAGAGGTATTGCTGGAATCCTCAAATTTGATATTTAGGTCTCCGTTAGTATCTGGAATTTAAATATGGAGGTAGTTATGGTAATGTATACTTTAATTGTACGAAAAGTATTGAATGGTACAATATTTGGTACTAAGTGAATGGATAAGAAATTTGATATTGAGGGGACTGTTGGATTCTACGGCTTATATATGGAGGCATTGAAAAAGTCTTGGACAGAAAAATTCGATGTGGGTCTAGTGTCCAATGGTTTTTTATTCTCATAGGTAAACTTGAAGACTTTTGAAGACCTTTCGATGTAAACGGTAAATATTTTCCTGTTATACTTTCTGAAAAAGGAACAAAAAAAAGAAACAACAATTGAAACAATTCCGGCGAATAATGTCGCTAAAATCATCAAAATGCCAAATAAAGCGATGTACTTTGAAATCGGGGCTGTACGAAGACGTGGAACTGCATACGAAATTTTTAAGCTTAGGCTGTAGTACCCATTACAAACTACGAATACGAAATTTGAAACAATTCGCAAAACAATTTTTAAATAATACGAAATTTGAAAATACACAGACAGGCGGACATCGCTTAACCGTCTTAGAATTTTACCCGAATTTAATTTGGTATTGAGTGAAGGGAAGAGATAAAATTCTGAAATTTGATATTTAGACTACTGGTGGTATCTGCAATTGAGATTTGTCGGGGATTTGGAAATGCGTTCTATATTAGTAAGAAAGTGCTGAATGGTATTAAAATTGGTATTGAGTGAAAGAATAGAGATAACATTCTGAAATCGGATTACTGGTGATATCTCTGTTTGAGATTTGGTGGTGGTTTGGAAATGCGCCTCTTATTTGTACAATAACTTCTAAATGATACTAAATTTGGTATTGGGTGAAGAGATATAGCTGGAATTTGGATATGGAGATAGTTATGGTAATGTGTACTTTAGTTGTACGTAAAAGTATTGAATGGTACAATATTTGATATCGGGTGAAGAGATAGGGCTGAAATTTGATATTGAGGGGACTGTTGGTTTCTAGGGCTTACATATGGAGGCATTGAGAAAGTCTTGGGCAGAAAAAAATCGATGTGGTTCCGTCGTGCGTGGTTTTACTAATATTCTCATAAGTAAGTAAACTTCAAAATGAAAGATTGTGAAGACTTTTTGGTGTAAACTGTAAATATTTTCCGATTATACTTTCCGACAAAGGAACAATTTAAATATTACATTAAACCGTGAAAGTCAGGAAATTTAGTACAATGCATGAAGTTCTGAATAACAATTTTTCTCAAATTAAATAAATGTTGCATTTTGAGCACCGAAAAAGTAAAAAATCAGCTAAGTTCCGCCGGGCCAAAATTTTAATATTTTTTGTCATTTGGGAGGAACTTAAAAAATGTCAACAAATTCCGAAAAATACGTTTTAAATTATGAGTTTTATGAACTATACGAAGACGTAGTACTGTAGTACCCATTAAAAAATTTAAATGAAGGTACCCATTACAAATTCGGGAGTTACCGTTATATGGGAGCTATACGAAAACGTGGACCGACATGGCTCACTACGAACTTACCCTGCCTACTAGGAACATACACATGTGTGTAAAATTGTAATCTACTATATAAATTTGTTCGAAAGATTATGTGATTACAACAGACAGACAGACGACATCGTCTTAGAATTTTACGCTAATCCAGAGTATATATACTTAGCAGGGTCTATCATGAATATTTCGAGGAGTTACAAACGGAATGACATAGCTAATATACCCGCCTCAGAGTGGTGGAGGGTATAAACAGCCCAACACGAACTGTTGGAATTCATCAAAATTATAAGGTGGAATTATTAGCTTCCGAAGTAGCGGACACTTGCTAGTATTTTTATAAAAAGTGGATTGAGTTCTTAGATATGTAATCAATCAATCTCCTTCTTTTAGTACAACCCCTTAAAGAAATTTCCATTTCTCGTAGAAAGCGAAGACGGCATCCGATGTGATATAAAATATTTATGTCGGTATTACATCAGAACGAGAGTGGACCATTCTTTCTTATACCTCTCCTTAAAACGGATCAAAATAAAAAAACGTAACATTAATAAAACGGTGAATGTTTTCACCGATTCTACCACAAATCTTAGATCATTTGTAAAGAAGGGATTATTCGGCCCACTCCTTCTTGTGCCACCCTCTAAAGCCAGATATTATGAGTTTTAAAAACTTATGACTCAATTTTTGAACTTGCGTATAATCCTAATATAAACCTCTGTATTAACGTGCGCCCTTAATAGTGTACCATCCGATTTTAGGTGTTTTAAATGGTATATCCATTACATTGCATAATTAAGCTCCGGCAAAATCTCTAATGTGGATAAATGTTGCCACAAAGCCCATTTAGCTAATCTTAAACCTTTAAAGGTTTTAATTTTTTTCTTCTCCTCCCTTTATTGTCTGCTAATACCGCCTAAATACACGACAAAAAAATCAGCACAGCACCAAAGTGGATTAAAAGCTTAATATACGTTCAATTAATGGCCTTGATTTAAATACCAAACCAAACAGCAAAAAATCTAGCACCAGACAAGAACAGCGGCATATCTACTACTATACCAAAAGCAGTGAAGGGCCATCATTGGGAAAACATTAAAACCAGCTGACAACTACAACTCAACGAACGGCAGAATATCCAAAGCCAAAAAGTGCGATAAATTTACATCAAACGCCCAGATAGATACTGCAAAAGAGCACAAACAAACAAAAAACGACGAATACAAATTACTGCCAAGGGTCTATTAGTCGCATGCACATACATAGATGAATGTTTGTGCGTGTATTGGTACGCAACTTTTGGCATACGACTGGTTGTGATAACCCAACCACTAAACATTAAGTCACTCTATCGGTGGTATTCACTTTTTAATTGGGTTACCCACTAAATATTGTTTACTCTCAGTTTTTGCATTGCACAATTTGCAGATGCATATAAGCACACACATACACAGGCAAAGATATCTGTAACGCGTTTTTTATGCACTATCGAATATACAGACAGCCACAACTGTTGTGGCTGAAAACATCTACCGATACATATTGCATTTTTGCTTTATGTACTGATAAGCCAAATGTTAATGGCATCAATAAATTTTAAATAAGTTGAGTTGATTAAAGCGGAACAGTGTTGAAAAAATTATAGACCATGGCAGTGAAATGTGAATCGGCTTAAAATATAGTAATATCTGGTGGTGTATGTATGGTTAATAACAGTACGTACTCACATTTTTGTAGAATGTCTATTCCATTGAGCAACAATAGTTAAACGGTGGAAAATTCAAATTTCAACAACCGTAAAATCGGATGAATATGTATATCGAAGGTATATAAAAAACTGAAACGATCACAATAAAAATTGGCAGAGGTATTTTCGAGCTGTATCTGATGTCCAGTATCAAATATCTTTGTTGTGGAGTTCATATTACGCATATGAGGGGCTAATGACACATATATGGGAGCTATAGCTATATTTGAACCGATTTTCACCAAACTTTGGCGCACAATAAACCTGAAATTGGATAAAGATATATATGGTAGCTACATCCAAATCTAAGCCGATCTTGATAAACAATCATTTGTGGATTGCATATTACGCTTGTGAGCGACTTAAAACCCCTATACAAGAATTGCTGCGAAAATGGGATATATCGGTCCACTCCTTTAGGTACATCCCCCACAAAGGTTCAACATTTAGAAAATCTAAAAAGCTCATAAAACGCGAAATTAATATACGATTCCATTTAGACTTGGCACATCTCAATATTTCCATCAACGTAATATATTTTATAAAGATGGTAGAGATCGGACTATTCCTTCTGGTGCCTCCCCACGTAGGGTTCAAGATTTTGAAAAAAAAAAACGCTCAAAGAAAGCGAAATAAGCATCCAACTCTCTTAAAATTTAACACATACAAACATTTTTGGAAACACGAGATCTCTTGTGAAGATGATATATATCTGCGAACCCCTTTCTGGTACCTCACCCATAAAGAGTCACAATTTTCCGTACTTTTATCTACCATTACGTGCGAAACAAGTCGGCGATTCTTTACAACTTGCTATATCTAAATATTTCTTACCAGAAACTTCTGGTGAATATTAAATTTAAGATTTCGCGTAAAACTGGATATAACTGCTCGACATATTTGTTATTTTGCCCATTCCAATATTTTTACCTGTATTAGATGAAGTATGAAAATGGAATACTACGGTCGACTATATCTGGTACCTCACGTACATTTTAAATTTCAAAAAATTATCACATATCTCAAATAAAGTGATAGAAGTAGTCGATACAGTCCAAATCTGGCACGTCGCAATATTTATATCATATTTATTTAAATCCGATATGAAATAGATAATATAGGCCCATTCCTTGGGAACCTACTCAATTGAGGGTCAACCTTCACAATACCGAAAATCAGAAGGTGTTCGCGGAAGAAATGAACGCACCGTTGGAATATTTTTACTACACTGAATTTATTTATTAAAAATATTTCTTAAGAACTAGTTATGATAATATGACTTAACCTAAATTATCATTAAGTGTAAATGAGAGAGAGATAGATTCTAACTGTACACATGCATATGCACCATGCCACCATAAACCATAGGAGGAGGTCATACACACACATAGCTATCTTACATGTGGCAAGCAAACATGCTGCACTTGCTTATCAGCCTGAGTAAAGATTACATCCCATAATCTAACTCCACCATAACACATGCAGCAATTGAAAATTCTGTATTATTTATTTCTAAATCGAAGGTCTGCTCACTACAGTTTCTTATCTTATTTAAAGACCCCCACATGCTTGCCCCTTTGGTGTTTGTATTTATTTGTGGACTGTACATTTGTTAACAATAGATTTCCTTTCCACAACTTATCTCCTCTATTCAACTAAAATAATTTTATGAAATCTGTTCACTCATCCGTGAACATCTTCCCCGGGGCTTATTTACCCCCATAATTTCCATCATCTTTATAATCTACTTTCTGTTTCTTCACGTGGTTTTGGTACATCTAAATTTATCCTAACTAATGCCCTTTTCATTTTATACTTATTTCTAATGTTTAATACTACTGCTATTAAAACGAATGTAAGTACTATAATTAATGACGCCATGCCGCTATGATGATGAAAATCCAGTCCTCTAAGGTTCAGCTTCGTCTTCTTCAACTCAGCGATTTCTTTAAGCAGTCCTTGCATGGTCTCCGTATGGTTAATCCTCATATCATTCAGTGGACCCATATTAAATGCAGTTATCTCGGTAACATTGGTGACCAACATCATCTTGTTATCCACAATTCGCTCCGACTTCAATTGTACCGGTGCAGAAATTAAAACACCTTTGATACGCAGAGTACATCCAGGTTGCAATTCCACTATCCCTTGAAGCGGCAATTTCATTATCATTTGACCTCCTGGATTACATTGCAGATGTGCCGACGTAATGTTGAAAGAACTAACTAGCCAACTGTTCGATGCATGTAACTTTGTCCATAGATGTTCAAGCTGTGTTGTTGTAAATTGACATCTGTGGCTATTGAGAGGCTTTATCGACGACACTTCACATGAGTTGTCATTTGCGTCTATCCACGGCCATCCTCCTTGACATACATATTTATTTTCTGCTAATCGCTGACATCCGTTTAGCTCCGCTTGTGACATCAAGTGGTAAGCATCCGCATTGTAATTGTATATAAGAAACTGGTTCCTCGATGTGGCTATCATCTTCGTTCCTTCAAACATAAACGGAATCGGAATAACTTTGTACAGCTGAGACACTTGGTCATTGAAGAGAGGAATAGATACAGCAATCACCAAGTCATTTTTCAACGTAGTAGCTCTGGCAGTCAACAGTTTATAAATTATCCGCAACTGATCATCCTTCTTCCCTGGCAGCTTCAAGTGGTCTGGTATATGCTGTCTGATGTGGTTTACTGCGTCTTGCAATTGTGCTGGAGTGAGGAGCGCTGTATTCAATTTCCCGTGGTTTATATCAATCAGCAACTCAATTATTTGCGCCTGAACCTTTTCATTCTCTTCCACCATTAGCTGAAGGTCTTTTGTCACCATGAAGAATTTTATGGACTCTTTATACACGAAATAATTCTCTTTTACGGCTTCCGTAATGTTGTTGATTCTCTCAACCATCCTCTTGAAATTAACATTCACCTCTTCCGTGGTTCTTCTCAACACATTTGTAGTAGATTCGACCACTGATGTCTGCTTTTGGATCAGGAATTTCAAATCATGCTGGTTGTTTAATAGGTTCTTCATATTTTCCTCCATATGTCTTCGATCATCCGCATCCATTGTCCCAAACAACACGTTCTGCAGCGATCCTATGAACTCCAGGGGAGCTCTCTTCACTCGGTGAACTTCCCCGGGGAACAAATATTGATTTGTTTTTTCCATATTTCCCACCTGTCTTCCTATCGCGTCTAGCACGTGATCGCACTGGCTCTCAAAGTCCATTAGCTTTGGACATGATGTTCTCATATCTTTTAAAAGTAACTGTGCTCGTTGTATTAACTCAAAATACGGCTGCATATTGAAATGTACTATTACATTCCATGTTGACGCTACTACATCCACGGAGCCACTGTAGTCCAGGTATAATGCTGCTGAATTATTCAGTGGGGTTATTGTACCGCCAATTTGTGCCGCTCTACTTGAATTCACCGACGCCATCAACAACACCGACAGGAACACTCCAACTGCTGAAACTTTGTTGTCCTTCTTAGTATTCTTCTGGACATCAACTTCTTCTTCTGCCTTCACCAATGGACAAATCTTTTGAACAGGCCGTTTTAAACATCCGTTTTGCAACTTTACTGATACTACCCGTACCTTGCCATCTTTGCCCGCAAATGTCTCGTCGACTCGACCAAGAGGCCATTTTGCTGGAGGCGATGTTTCCTCTTTGACAATCACCACATCTCCTTTCTGCACATTATCCTTTGGCTGGGACCACTTTCTTCTGTGTTGCAGTGTGGTCAAATATTCATCCTTCCATCTGTTCCAGAAATCCTTTTTCATTTTCTGAATCAACTTCCATCGATTTAACGACCCGATGTGCTCCTCCGTATGCTCCGGGGCATCAACAAAGGATCTGCCTATCAAAAAATGTGCGGGTGACAACACGTCGAGTGACTCGATTTCTTCACTTTCTGCGTACACTAAGGGTCTGGAATTTAACATTGCTTCAACTTGGCATAGCAGCGTACTCATTTCTTCGTAAGTTAATTTTGACTCTCCAATTACTCTATTAAGGTGAAATTTCACTGACTTCACACCTGCTTCCCAAATACCTCCTTGGTGAGGTGCCCCAGGTGGAATAAATTTCCATTGCACTTTCTCTCCTGTCAAAAAACTCATCGCTGAACTGTTGTTTTTGACCGCTGCCTTAAAATCTTTATCCAATTTTCGACTGGCACCTATGAAATTCGTTCCATTATCGCTGTAGATAACTGCGCACTTTCCTCGCCGGGCAAAAAATCTTTTGAGGGCTGCTATAAACGCTTCGGTTGTCAAGTCGCTAACTGCTTCTAGGTGTATTGCTTTCGTTGCCATACATACAAACACTGCGATGTATCCTTTAAAACATTTTTGTCCCCTGGTCCTTGAGCACTTCATTAGAATTGGTCCAGCATAATCCACGCCCGTGTGCAAGAATGGATGACTTATCATTACTCTGGGCTCTGGTAAATTTCCCATCAATTGCATAGCTGTTTCCTGTTTATAACGAATACACTTCGTGCAATGGCGGATCTGCTTCTTTATAATTCTTCGTACACCAGTTATCCAATATTTTCTCTTAATAGCAGTTTCAGTTAATCGATTACCTCCATGCAGAGATAATTTGTGGTAATCGGAAACCATTATTTCAGCCAGATGGGATTTTTGAATAATCACTGGATGTCGCTGGTTGAATTGCATACTTGCATTCTGTAGTCGCCCTCCAATTCGCATAATGCCGTTCTTGTCAATAAATGGATGAAGACTCGCTATGCTGCTATTTCTGCTCACTAACTCCTTGTCTATCAGAGCTCTTCGTTCTTTAGGAAATTGTAATATTTGATGAAGCCTCAAAATTACTTCCTCTGCACCCTCAATCTCTGCTATTGCAAGCGCTGCTGAACCTGGTTTCTTGCCTTTCACTATTCCAACAAACCTCAGAATGTAGGCAACAATTCTCTGTAGCTTTGAAAAACTCGAACATTTCTCGGTTATGGCATCTACAAAATGTTCGTCTCTAGCCGTTATAGCGCTCATCAATACTGGTTGCTTCTGTTGCGGCATGGAGGGCCACTCATCTGATGTCTTCTGAAGCCATTTAGGTCCACTCCACCAAGTACTTTCTTCTTCTATCGATAATACTCCTCTAGACCCCAGATCTGCTGGATTCTCTTTTGTGGGTACATAGCTCCATCTTGTGTTGGTCAACTCTCTAATTTCATTCACTTTGTTTCGAATGAATCTGTTGGAATTCTTACTGTTATTTATCCAGCTCAAAGCTATTGTAGAGTCGCTCCATGCAAAAATCGTAAATTGACCTCTCACGACAGGCACAACTCGTTTTAGCAGCTTAGACAATAAATGTGCAGCACATAACTCCAACTTTGGCAGCGTCTTTCTATTCTTGATTGGATTTACTTTCGTTTTCGACGTCAGTAAATGTATACTATTTTTGCATTTTACGTATACCACAGCCGCATATGCTTTTTCAGAAGCATCTGAGAATCCATGTATTTCCATCGACTCGTTTGTAGATGTTGACACCCATCTTGGTATTCGTAGTGTATTTAGTGCGGTTACTGAATTTACAAACTGCTTCCATTCTGTAACAACATCTTCTGGGATAATTTCGTCCCAGCCTGTTTGCATAATCCACAATTTCTGCATCAGGAGTTTCGCTACAACTGTGACTGGAGTGAGCCATCCCAGAGGATCAAAAATTCTCGCAATGAATGATAAAATTTTTCTTTTGGTGAATTTTGAAATTTCTTCGAATTTCATATGAAATTTGAATTCATCCTTTACTGGATCCCACAACAGTCCCAGAGTTTTTATGGACTCGTCATCTTCTATTTTTAAAACATCATTGTTTCCTCTGTCTGTTACTGACTCCAGGATTTCCTCGTTATTTGAGAGCCATTTTCTGAGGTTGAATTTATGTTTCTTCAGTTGCCTGGATACCTTGGTCACAATCGTTCTGCATTCGTCGATTGAATCCGCACCCGTCATCAAATCGTCCATATAAAAATCTTCTCGTATAATCTTTTTTATATGTGTGTCAACTTCTGGATCGTCTCCTATTCTAAACAGACTCCTCACTGCTAAGAATGGCGCTGCTGTTGTTCCATAAGTGACTGTTGTCAATTTATATTGCTGAATCGGCTGCTTTTCATCCTCTCTCCACAATATATACTGATACTCCTGATCAGCTGGATGCACTTTTATTTGACGGTACATCTTCTCTACGTCCGCTGTTATCACGTAACGCCACATACGCCATTGTAGCATGATGTCAAATATGTCCCTTTGCAGCTTAGGTCCCGTGTACATAATGTCATTCAAGCTCTTGCCATTTGTTGATTTTGCCGATGCATCGAAGACTACTCGTACTTTCGTAGTTATACTTCCTTCTCTTACCTCTGAATGATGCGGTAAGTAGTACTTCCCTTCAACTGCTGCTGACACCTTTTCCATATGGCCCAACTCTTCGTACTCCTTCATAAATTTTTTGTAGCTTTCATCAAGATTTGGATTACGACGTAGCTTCTTTTCTATTGACAATAATCTTGCAATTGCCAGACCTTTCGAATCACCAAGGGATTTGTCATCTTTCAGTGGTAATGACACCACTATTCTTCCTTCATCTTCCACCACCGTCGTTTCATTGTACGTTTGCATGCACCAGTCATCTTCGATCGTCATACTTGATGGTGTGTCCACCTCCTCCAACTCCCAGAACCTTTCCAAGTTTGTCACTGCCGAATAAAATCTTCTGGATTTATTTTTAAGCTGAACTTTACCAGACAAGATCCATCCCAGTTTTGTTTTTTGCGCAAAAGGTCCTTTATTTTTCACTTGGCCTTCTTCCATTATTTCAGAATAAAGGTCGCCGCCAATGATCAAATCCACTCTGTCGCTTTTATTAAATAAAGGATCTGCTAGTGTATAGTTGTTCCATTCTTCTATACTGGTTTCGAATGACTCTTCTGGCTGTGCACTCATCACTGTTGGCAGAACTAACGCTTCTGTGCTGAAGACATCATTGCTCACAAATCGAGGTTTCATATCCAACTTAACTTTGTATTTTGAGACCCCAACGGGTGTACTGCCAAGGCCATGAATCACAGTGTTATTTTTGATCCGCGGGAGTCCCAGAATTTGAGCGGCTTCCTCTGACACTGACGTCACTTGAGATCCTTGGTCGATAATAGCTCTCATTATCACATATTCTCCGCTTATTGCCCGCACTTTCACTTGTGCTGTTGCTAGTAATACAGTTGAATGCCTCTCCTGTGTCACCATCGTTGCTTTTGAACCGCTGGAATCTTTTTTCGTCTCTGCCTTTTTTATGCCTTTTTGTTCGTTCACGTGTAGTAGTGTATGATGTCGTCCATTACACGTTTGACACCGCTTGTAGCTGAGACACTTTTTATCAGTTTTGTGATTCAAACAGAAGTAGCACATTTGAATCTCTTTAGCTTTGTTTTTTCTTTCGATTGGTGTCATTGCTAAATACTTTCTGCAGTCAAACATTTTGTGTCCCACTCCATTGCAGACATGACAAGACTCCTGCATTTGATTGACTCTTTTTTCGAATTTAAATTCTTTCTTTGCCACCAACGAGTCCCCTGCTGCTTCTAACGCTAAAAATTGTTGCTCCAAAAACTGGATCACATCTTCGAGTTTCTGGATTTCTCTTGGCTTCTTTATCTGTTGTTCGTATAATCGCAAACCATTTTTGTCAAATTTCCTCAGGATGACTCTGGCGAAGAATGTAGCTGTATTTTCCAAAGGTATCTTCATTGACTTAAGCCCTTGAATACTGTTTTTGGTAGTATCTAGCATCTGCTTCACGCTGTTTGTTGACTCGGTGTCCATTGATGGTTGATCCAAAATTGCGTCAACCAATTTGTTGAAAAGTACTCTTCGATTTTCGTACCTTTCCTTCAATAATTCCAACGCCTCTTCATAATCGCTATCTTGGGTTCGAAGATGTTGAATTATGCGGCTCGCTTCTCCTTTTACAGCCGCTTTCAGCCTATGCATTTTTTCCACGTTGGTGTAGTATGGTGCGTCGTGCACTAGGCTTTTAAATAAGTCATGAAATGATTCCCATTCACTTATATTTCCCATGAATGTAGGAACTTCAATTTCTTTTTTATTTATTATTGTATAAGGCCTATCGACCTTTTCTGCTTTTTTCGGTTGAGTCTGTCTGATTTCTGCTGCTCTAATGGATTTCTTCATTAATAACTGTCTCCATTGAGCCGCAATATCCGAGTCGAATCTGACCTCCTTTTCAGCGTCATTTATAAGACCTTCGGTGAATTTATAAGCATTATCCAGCTCATCTTCTGTTTGAAGGCAATCCATCATATCCATGGTCTGTTCCATATGTTGTAGCAGACCTCTTGTCTCCACCTCGTACTTGGTCAGTGCCGAGCCTTCGATCGATTCGTCTTCTTGGGAATATGGCTCCATAGCCGCATCCCTTCTTTCCCCAGCCTTTTTACTGAGATTTGAAGTCCCCTCGTCTTTTGTACTCGCCGTCACTACCATTTTCCTTGCCGCAGCCTCCTTCTGACTCGGCTTTGGAGAGATTAGCAATTCATTCATTGCATCCCTTTCTTCATTGTCGTGGATACGCTTTGTTGTCTCAATTTCAAGATTGTTACTGTTATCTGCCACCACTAGTCTATTTTCCGTTTCGTCTTTGAAACAGCTTTCATCTTCAGACTGCATACCTTCAGTTTCAGCGTTTTTCTTTCTCATCTTTTCAATTAATTTGCGGATGTCCATCACCAATTGCGGCATTGATGAGACTACTTCGCTGTTCTGGTAGTCACCGAATGTGCCAAACTGAGTTATTATAACTTCGTGATTTTTACGGAAGTTTCCATATTTTTCCTCGAGCGTCCTTTCCATGACTGCCAATCTATTAGGACGTGTTGGTTCCTCCAACTGGCTCTTCAGATCTGACAGAACGTGGTGGATATCTTTTTGGGCATCGCATAATTGTGTAAATTTCTTCATTTTATTTTATTTTTTTAATTATTAATTTTCACTGGTTCTTTTTTTTAAATTAAGGTTTCGAAGGACCAAACTGATCGCGGAAGAAATGAACGCACCGTTGGAATATTTTTACTACACTGAATTTATTTATTAAAAATATTTCTTAAGAACTAGTTATGATAATATGACTTAACCTAAATTATCATTAAGTGTAAATGAGAGAGAGATAGATTCTAACTGTACACATGCATATGCACCATGCCACCATAAACCATAGGAGGAGGTCATACACACACATAGCTATCTTACATGTGGCAAGCAAACATGCTGCACTTGCTTATCAGCCTGAGTAAAGATTACATCCCATAATCTAACTCCACCATAACACATGCAGCAATTGAAAATTCTGTATTATTTATTTCTAAATCGAAGGTCTGCTCACTACAGTTTCTTATCTTATTTAAAGACCCCCACATGCTTGCCCCTTTGGTGTTTGTATTTATTTGTGGACTGTACATTTGTTAACAATAGATTTCCTTTCCACAACTTATCTCCTCTATTCAACTAAAATAATTTTATGAAATCTGTTCACTCATCCGTGAACAGAAGGTCTTGTTATATGGGGAGCTATACAAACTACTGGAGCTACATTTAACATTATGATACCTATAGTAGACTAAAATGGCGTATTGTTATACTCTCCACCATACATAGTATGAAGGGTATACTAAGTTCGTCACTCCGTTTGTAACTCATCGAAATAATAATTTTAGACCCAACAAAGTATATATATTCGTGAACAGCGTAAAATTCTAAGGCAAGTTAGGCCTGTCTGTCCGTCTGTCCGCTAGAGTCAAAACGAATAAAGATAGGAAGCTAAAATTTTGCACAGATCTGTCTTTTGTCTATAGGCATGTCAAGTTCGAAGATGGGCTATATCGGTCCACCATATCGTATAGCCCCCATATAACGGTACCCCCGATATTCGATATTTTGATGACTAAAGCCATATTTGGAATTGTGGTAAATTGTACACAAGGAGTACTTTATGGGTACTTTACACCCTGGAAGATTATTGTCTATATAGGTCCACGAAATCGTATATTCCCTATATAATATACGATCTTTATATTCGTTATTTTTATGATTTTCGCTACATTTTTCAATTGAATTGTCAAAAAATCAATACTAGAAGTTCTTTTTTAAGCAGTTTATCCCTTAAAAGATATATATATATATATATATATATATATATATATATATATATATATATACCCATTACGAATTCTACATACGAAATTTGAAAAAACTCCGGTGAATAATGTCCCTAAAATCGTCAAAATATCGAATATCGGAGGGTTCCGATATTATTATTATTATTATTATTATTATTATTATTATTATTATTATTATTATTATTATTATTATTATTATTATTATTATTATTATTATTATTATTATTATTATTATTATTTTATATATTTTTTTTTTTTTTTTTTGGAAATTTTCCATTTTCGTTTCAATTGGAAAATCTGGATCCACCGTAATATAGAGGCTATACCTTTACTTAAGCCGATATTTTCATGTTCAATACCAGAATTCATACCAAATTTCTATTTTAATATTTGATATTCTGGACTCTTCATCCGCCAAATTTTCACCGACATAACGAAAGATTTTTGACCAATTTTTTTTCACGCATTGCTTAAAAAAATTTAGAGGGATTTTGTTAAAAATGAGATATGCCTATTAAACTTGGACTTGATTATCATAAAACCAAACCCTAATTTAACCTTCCCAAAATTCTTATAAATTCACAAATTCGAACATATCTCACAATACATTTTTTAGCAACTATGCAAACTGTATTTTCCAATTTTATATTACATCATCATTTCCTTCATAGAACATTTAAAACATGCATGTTAGCTACCCAGTAGAAACCTGCAAATGTTCATACTTGTCTTACCCAACCATTACAACCAATCATCACAACCATCAGCATTACCACACATAAGTAAATCATATTCGAAAGAGCTTTTTGGCTAAGTTGAGTGTCGAGTGCATGCGATGTAGTATATTTTTTATATCCATTTTCATATAAAATTTCATGTCATGTTCCAATGAATTTGTATTGAAGTTTTTCATGTTGTTGTTTTGGCACTTGACAAAATTGCTGTAGAAGAAGAGTGAAGAAGAGAAGTGTCTTATAATTTTTGGCTGTTGGAAGTGTAAAGAAAGGGTTTTCTGACGTGTTAAATTTGAATTTGTTTTTCAACGTCGTTCTCAAAGTGAGCCAGCACATGATATTCATTGCAATTGAATTCATGTGAATTCATTTGAAAGATATAAACATTTGACAAAGGTAGTCGATATGAAATTGAAAGCCAGAAAAAGCAAAGGGGGAGATAGTGTTGCATGTGCAAGGTGACAAAAAATGGAGTTACAACGGGATTAAAAAACACCATATTATGTTAGATTTTAAAATCACGAAAACCATGTATCTTTTAAAGTGGCGCAAAAGTAATACTCCCATCAGAATATGCTATAAATTTTATGATTGGCCTCTAATGTCTTGTAATTGTAATTACAGCTAAAAAAACATCGGAAGTTTACTTTTGCGTCACCTTGTACATGCATATGTACTTGACAGACATTCAGATGTTTTTTGGATATAATTAAGACATTAGGGGCCAATCGTAAAATTTGTAGCATTTTGTGATAGGGGATTATTTTGCGCCACCTTGTATAAGGTAAAATGGTTAAATCGACAAGAAATAATAAAATGCGAACATTTTGTTTATTCTCCGAGCTTTAAAAACATAAAATTCAAAGACTAAGACTCGACCATACTACCGACGGTATATTAACATTGTCATTCCGTTTGTAACTCCTCGATATAATACAAAGTAGATATATTCTGACCGTCTGACTGCTCGTCATTCTGTCTATTCTAATCACCATATTTTTCGTGGGAATTGGGATCCAATGCTAAAATTCTGCACATCTGTATATTTTTTCAGTAGGAATGTCAAGTAAATAAATGGAAATCCCGGCCTACGTTTTCGTATTTATTAACGATATTCCGTATTTAAAATATTTGTGCAAAATTTTCAACGAAATTATTTAAAATTTGTTATTTCGATTTCGTAATGGGTCTTAACTCCCGTGGAAGGACATAGTTCATATAAACCCACGATATAAATACTATAGCACACAGACCGGGTGTTTTTCACATTTTAATCGGAAATATCTCACACTGTGTATCTGGAAAAGCGTACTAAATAAAGCTTTGCTATAGCAAATTAATTTTATGGGAATATTATTTTTTTAAGAATTTCTTTACCTCTTTATTAAATTCTCGTTCTTGCGGAAAAAGAAGCCTTTTAAATCGCTCATTACACTGGGCGACAAAATAATTATACCCTCAGCCATATGGCTAGAGAGGGTATATATCATTTGATACGGTCAAAACCCTAGGTCTCTTTGGACCAAATCCGTTTCAGAACATTTGGAGTCGATCTAGCAATGTCCGTCCATCCGTCTGTCTGGCTGGTTGGTGCGCACGAAATCGGGTGTATCCGATTTGGTCCAAACTGGGTACGTCGTAATATTTTTGTCAAACTTAGATCAAGTTCGGCGATGGGCAATATCGGTCCACTCCTTCTGGTGCCTCCCCCACCAAATGTCGAAATTTTCAAAAAAATTATTTTCTGCACAGGAAGAGAAATAGTAAGCCGATTTTGCTCCTACTTGGCAAATCCTAATATTTGCGTTAAAGCTAGGTCAGGTGTGAAAATGGACAATGTCGGTCCACTCCATCAAGTACTTCCCCCACAAAGAGTCAAAATGTGATGTAAGGTCTGGTATTAAGATGGAATATATCGGTCCACTACTTCTGGTACCTCCCCCAAAAAGGGTCGAAATTTTGAATATCTATTAAGATCATTAACGCGAAATTAGCATCGGATTCCATTTATACTTGGCACATCTAAATATATCTATCGACACAGGATCTGTTAAAAAAAAGGGTAGAGCTCGGACCATTTCTTCTGGTACCTCTCCCACAATGGGTCAAAGTTTTAAATAACCAAAACGTTTATAAAATCCGAAATAAGCATTAGGATTTTGAATATCCATGAAGCTCATAAAAAGTGAAATTGGTAACTGATTCCATTCAAGACATGGTACATCCCAATATTTCCATCAACACATCACAGTCCAACCTAGCACGTCGCAATATTTATATCATATATATTTAGGTCCGATACGAAATTGCCAAAATTGGCCCATTCCTTTGAAACCTATTGCATAAGGGGTTAAACATTTGAATAATCCTAACAGAAGTCAAAATATTTTTAAATAATCGAACATTGGCTGAGAGTATACATCTGTCGGCAAAACCGACCTATACTATTTAATTTATTTATTTTTTTTTTTTTCAAATATTAACGAAAAACTCTATGAGATTATTAAAGTAGAAGTAAACTCTTTAACTGACAAAGTACGAGGTCGGTTCGGAAACTTCATAGCCTAATAATGAAAGAGAATAGTTTTTCAAAAATATTTTTATTTTTCAATATAATCTCCTGAAACATCAATATACTTAGTCCAACGCTTTTCTAGCAATTCTATCCCTTGATTAAAATAGTTTTCCTCAAGGTCTTCAAAATAGTGGTTTACAACTGTAATTGCATCTTCATTTGAGGTAAAATGCTTGCAGCAAGGATTTTTTTAGATTTAGGAACAAGTAAAAGTCACTGGGAGCTAAATCAAGAGAATAAGGTAGGCGGTCAAGCAAATCGTACTTTAATTCGCTGATTTTAGCCATAGTTAAAACACTCATCATTTTTTGGAGAAAGTCTCAAAGTAAGAATTATTCCATATCAAATTTAGTAGTGAGTCTCTGAACAAAAGAAATTTGTGTATGGAGAATTCCAAGTAGAGAGAGAATTACTTGAAAGATCATTGGTATAAACATTGGCTTTTGTAAAGGCCTTATAAACGTTTCGGGATCTTAAACAAGACTTTTCAGAGTTATATATTCAATGTTGTGAAATATATCTAAAACCAGTAAAGAAAGTCTTAAAATCGGGCGGGACCGACTTTATGATACCCTACACCACTTTGCTAGTTTAGTAGAGCTCCGCATAACAATTAAAAGTTTTTATGTAGAATTCAATCATACACGCTATGATTATAATTAAAATTTAAACTTCAAAAGACTAAATATGCCGAAGCATTTGTACCTTTTAATTTCGGACTTGTATTGCCCATTTGGTGCACAATTAATTTGAAATCGGATAAAGTTATATATGGGAGCTATATAACAAATCTGAGCCGATCTCGATAAAACTTAGTAAATGTATTTCTGAGCTATATTTGATGTATATCCCAAATATTATTGTTACAGAGTGCATACTCCGGCTGCGGAGCACAAAAATAATAAATCGGATGAACAATATAACAAATTTGGCATACTTATTTTCAGGCCTAATTTGGTTGTATGTGCAAAATACCGTACTATTCGGGCTGATATTACACGTTTGGTGCACAATAAAAGGCAAATCGGACAAAGATATATATGAGAGCTATATATATAAATTTTGACCGATTATCTCCAATGGGCCAAACAAATGATTTGTGCAAAATTTCATCTGGATCGGGCAATAAATGCGAACTGTACTTTGTTTACAAAAATACATGGACAGACGGACAGACGGACGGACATGCATAAATCGACTCAGAATGTGATTCTATGCAGATCATCAAAAGGAACTATGGGTCTATCTCGTTTCCTTTTGCCTGTTACAAACAAATGCACAAAGACATAATACACTGACCACCTTGTGGTGTAGGGTATAAATATTAAGGCCAATGCTATATAAAGATCATTATTATTATTTTTCATTGAATACCACATAAAATCTGAATCTTAAATATCCTCGCTTTCAAATTGAATTACCATTCATTTTGTAGGTGACTTTCAATTTTTGTCAATTTTTTTTTTTTTTTTTTTTTTGTTTTCCTTTTTTATTTCAAAAAATTGAATTTGACATGCAATAAATTATTACAACAATTTCATTTTGTTACTGACGTGGAAGTGCACATTCTGCACATGAAATCTACATACACATTGCCATCAATTGTTTTGTGCATGTATTTTGGTTTTGCCACTACCTTCATTGCCATCATCATCAGCAGCAGTGGGTCTGCCATGGTTATTTCCAATCAAAAATGCTAATTGAAATTTGCAAAAAGGTGTTATAACTACACTATTATGAATGAGGGGTTTTTGCATAATATTTAGGTATGTTGACAGAATCGGGTGAAAAACAAACATTCATTGTGATTTGTGGTTGCTGGTATATTAGAATATTAAATAAATATATCTTTTTGGTATACTTGTTCGATTTTTATTTTAACAAATTTTGGATTTTTTTTTTGTGCAACATTTTTGTCTTAATAAACCAAAATTAAAATATTTCTAAAATTTCAGAAAATATTCAGCACACTATGAAAGTAGAGCTAAAACAAGTAGAATAGTATCAGTCGGTTTTGCCGACAGATGTATACACCAAGCCTTGAGTTATGATTATTCAAAACTGTTCACCCTTTATGGGGGAGGTTTCGAAGCAGTTGGCCAATAGAGACCAATTCGTATCTGACCTAAGACTGATATAAATATTAAATCGTGCCAGAGTTGGACAATATCGACAAAATATCATGCAAATTTTTGGAAATTTTGGAATTATGCTTGAGGTAACCGATATATGGGACCGAAGTTTTCCATTTTCATACTTCATCTAATACAGATAAAAACATTGGAATGCGCAAAATTTGAAGGAAATCGAACCCAATTTTATGCGAAATTCCATATTCATCTCAGGTTTCTGGTTGAGGGAAATATTTATGAATGGAATCGGATGTTAATTTCCCACTTTATGAGATTCATGAATACTCAAAATTGTGAACCTTTGTGCGCAAAGTTGGAGCAAACTTGGATTATCCTTTATCTTTCTGTGCAAATAATAGTTTTTGAAAAATTCGACCTGCCAGAAGAAGTTGTGCCAGAAGAAGTGGTGCCAGAAGAAGTGGACCGATACATTCCATTTTTCACACCAGACTTTGGGTTAATAAAATTATTGAAATGTGTCAAATTTGAAGACAATCGGACTTTTACATTACATTTTATAAGTGTTGTGATTATTCAAAATGTTGACCCTTTGTGGGGGAGTTACCTGATGGTGTGGACCGATATTGCCCATTTTCACACCTGACTTAGCATTTATGAAAATATTAGGATTTGCAAAGTTGGAGCAAAATTGGATTATCCTTTCTCTTTCTGTGAAATAATATTTTTTGAAAATTTCGACCTTTTGTGAGGGAGGTACCAGAAGGAGTGGCCCGATATATACCATTTTCACACCAGACTTTGGGTTAAAAAAATTATTAGGATGAAATTTGAAGACAATCGGTCTCTTACGTCACACTTAATAAGAGTTGTAATTATTCAAAATTTTGACCCTTTGTGTGGGAGGTACCCAATGGAGTGTGGGAGGTACCAGAAGGGGTGGACCGATACTGCCCATCTCTGAACTCGATCTAAGTTTGACAACAATATTACAATGTACCAAGTTTGGATCAAATCGGATACTCCCTTCGAGAGTTATCGTCCGCACCCGCCAGCCAGACAGACAGACGGACGTACATCGCTACATCAACTCCAAATGTCCTGAAATGGATTTGGTCTAAAGGTCTAAAACCGTTATTTCAGTGAGGCACGTTTTGGCTGTATCTAGCCATGTGGCTGAGGGTATAAAAACTACATTATATTAAAGGTCCCTTACAAGATTTTGAAAAACTACGTTATTATTAAGGTCTCCCTATTTTGAAAGCTAAGTATGAGTCGTATTTATAGTCCGATTGAGTTGAAGTTTTCCGTTTACCAACATTTTGGCATATTACGCGGAAGGTGCGGAGTAGCAACATTGCGCAATTTTACAAGTGACATAAGGGCCAGGGTTTCATTTACAACTAGACTTTGTCCAAAGAGATATACGGTCTTAGGCCGTTCTCTTGATGAGGCATGCAATTTCAGGTTGATTTAGTGTGGTGTTTTCTGTTTCAATCGAGATACGTTATTTTGTATTATTTTATTGTTTTGCCAAGTAGGATTTTGGATTAAAATCACACATCACCGAAACCTAGGTATTCCCTGCCTTACCCCCTGGTAAACATTGCCTTTGTTCTCCACTAATAAACCAAACGTTGTTTTTATAAAAACAACAATAAAGGTATTAAGCCTGACCATTTTGCAACAACAAAATACTATGGTATCCCAAACAAACAAGCCAACACTGTTCTCTTAAAATCACACCCATAGAAAAATTTGTGTATTTAAATGGAGGATTTTGCTGTTGACTTCTAATGAATTCCAAAATTATATCGCAGTAACTTTTTTCGCATGCCCATAGGAGGTTAAATAATAAAGACAAGCTCATATTCTTTGGTACAATTAAAAACCCCCTGATATCATGTAAACCCCTAATTGGTTATATATCTATTGTTAATTATTATCCATTCGTTACAAAATAATAATTATGTATTAAAATTTGACCTATTTGATAATTGTATTTAAAATTGGAATTTTTTCCAAATTAAAAGCCCTTTTGTGTAGCCCCAAGTGCAATGTAAAGAGCTTACCTTAAAAGTGGCAATTGAGCAATTAAATATGCAATTAATTTTAATTACATAAAACTAAAATGCACAATTACAACATAAACTGGCCACATGTAGGGCGGGCAACAACGACACCAACAACAAGTAGCGTAATTTAATTTTATATCATTATGGTGTCCTTTTTTTCCTGCAGTTGTACATTTTATGCACTGACCTTATATGTTGACATTACATTGGGGTTTTACAACATTTTATTGGGTGTTTAGGGAGAGATAAATAAATATAAATAAAATTTAAATGTTTGACAATTTGCTCAATAAACAAATGTTAATGAATACTTCTTTTCTAAATTCTTGTGCAAAAAAAGAGCAAGTAAAAATGCAGTAAGTTCGGCAGGGGCGAATTTTGAATACCCTCCACCATTTGGAACGAACTTGGAAATTTTCAAAAAAATAAAATCCGTAAAAATCTGTTCAAATCTTAAAAGCACCGAATATAGCTGTTATATTGGAGTCTATACGAAGACGTAAACCTGCTTAGACAACTTTTGTCTTAAGCCATTACAATATTCAAATACGAAACTTAAAAAAAAATCCGGCGAATAATGTAGCTAAAAATCATCAAAATACCGAATATACATAGGGAGGTACCGTTATATCGTCACAGGCTGTAGTACCTATTTCAAACTGTAGTACGAAATTTCAAACAATTTCGGTGAATATTGTACCTACCTCGTACCCACTACGAGCTTCAAATACGAAATTTAAAACAATTCTGTTGAATAATGTTCTTAAATTCATCAATATCACGAGTTATCGTCATAAGGGGGCTATGCGAAGATCTAGACAGGCAATTTTTTGTCATAGGCTGTGTAGAAAAAATTGGCTGTATTCGATTGGGTTTAAGTCGTAATATGCACTCCAGAAGAATGATATTTTGTACCGGACATCACATACTGCTCGAAAATACCTCTGCCCAAATACACTGAATTTTGGCACATCCGACTGAATTCAGTCCAGAAGCAAGTACATCAAATTCGAAGACAATCGGTTCAGATATAGCTCACAAGCGTAAAATGCATTCCACGACAATGATCTTTGGTACCACATATCAGATACAGCTCTGAAATAAGAGTATCACATTTTGTCAAGATCGGTTCTGATTTGGATATAGCTCCCATATATATCCTCAACCGACTTCGCGTTAACTGTGCAACAAATGGCCAATTTCAGTCCAAGAGTCCTGAATTTTGGTACATCCAGTCGAGAAGCAAGCAAGTCGAATCGGAGAAAATCGGTCCAGATGTAGCTATAGCTCCGATATATTTTTTCATCTGATTTTATATTCAAGTCCCTCAAATTCGTACTATAAATTCGACAACAGTGATATTTGGTACCTAATATCTTATAGGGTTCGGAAATACCTCTACAAGGTTTTATCAAGATCGGTTCAGATTTGTATATAGGTCCCACATATATCTTCAACCGATTTAGAGTTTAAGTACCTGACATTCGTTATATACATTTGACAACAATGATACTTGGTATCAGATATCTTATAAAGCTCGGAAATACCTTTTCCAAATTTTATCGAGAACGGCTAAGATTTGTATATATCTCCCATATATGCCCTTAATCCGATTTCAGGTTTATTGTGCAAATAATGGCTAATATCAGCCCAAATGGAGTGAATTTCGGGATGTAGGTTTCCATTTTGTGCATCTCGCCTCCGATATATACTTTTTTAATATAATACTCCTCCAAGTGATATCATGCACTCTATAGCAAACTATAACTGCCCCTAAGGCAAATGTTGATAGGTGGTATGATCTACTTGAAATAAATTCTTTAGTTACGGTAGCTCTACTAAAAATGCATAGTGTTGTAGGGTATCAGATTATCATCCCCATCCGACTTTTGAGGACGGACAGGTCTAAATTTTCTTATAGTTGTACGCTGATTAAGAATATATATAATTTGTTATGTCTAAGATTATTTCTATGAGTTACAAACTCAATATAACCTCCATAATATGGTGGAATATCGAATAGGCCCCATACAGCGTAACGCCCAATATTCGCTATTTTGAAAAATTTTAACCACATTTTTTACCGGGATTGTTTCAAATTTCGTATTTAAAGTTCGTAGTGAGTATTACAGCCAATTACCAAAAAATGTTTACGCAGGAGTATGTCTTCGTATGGTCCCAATATAACGGTTTCCCTTTAAGCGGTATTTTTCGACGGAATTTTTTATACATTCTTTAAGTTTCTTCAAAATGAGGTATTAAAAGCAAAGACATAGAAGTATAAAGATGGGACAAGACAGAGTCAAGATATGGCAACCCTCTGAAAATACCTCTGTTGTTATGATATCGTAACAACATAGTTAGCAATGTTATGCGATTTAAACCGCTTAGGCAATATGAAATTAATTTGGAAAGTCTTTGGGATAGAATTTTGAAATCCAATTTTTGGAATTTCCAAACTTTTGTTTGTCATTTTTTTTCTATAACTGTGTTTTTATATTAACATTTTCCTGTCATGAACTGTTATATAGCTAGTATAGACACAAACCATTTGCTCAGAATGCACTTTGTCTAGTCTTTACCATTTTAGGTCTTTGTTAAAAGTTCGTCCCGGCAGAATTTTGCTGCTTCTTAACTTATTGTTCCTTTGTTCTCTATACAAAAACTCAAATTAACTAAAATCTATTTTGAATTAACAATAACTGGTCAATTGGGCGTATGATTGTTGTACAGCAACAAATACCTCTTACTGTAATAATCATACGCTCCATTAACTCATTATTAAAAAAGTTTTCACTACAACAAAATTACAAAATTCTATTCAACCATAAAATGACTCCTAATCGAATGCTACAACAAATCATAATAATGGGTTGCGTTACGGCTGATTGGACATTGCGCAACTATTTTACAAATAAAGCCTACATTTGTTTAATTACCACAACAATAGAAAAATACTTTCTCCGGGGAAATTAAGACACGAAGTTAATTACTTAATACCAAAAAATATTACAAAATATGCCCCATAAGTACATAAATTATACTCAGTATCAATAAAACTGTTACAGATATTTAATTTAAGGGGAATTAATCTAAAAAAAGATAAAATCGGACAGAATGTACCTCAAACGTATCAATACAATACAAGAATACAGGTAGTCGCATCGACACAGCTGCTGAGACATTGAACTGTCAAACCGATTTTGGAATTGAAAATGTTAAATGAAAAATTATAAAAAATTGGTAAAAATTGCTAAAAATTCATTTTATAATAACCTCTGATATGCGTCATATAAAAAACATTTAAAAATCCACTTATTTTTCATAAAACATTTTGACATATCAATATTCCCAAGCGTTGAAGCATCTACCTACATTCTTCTACCATGGGCTGTACTATTCATTACGAACATCAAATACCGAATTTGAAATAGTTCCGATAAATAATGACTCCAAAATCATCAAAATACCCAATGTCGGGAGGTACCGTTATACGGGGGCTATACGTATCTATTACGAACTTTAAATATTAATTTTGAAACAATTCCGGTAAATAATGTCGCTAAAATCCTCAAAATACCGCATATCGGGAGGTACCGTTCTATGGGGGCTATACGAAGACGTGAACCTACATGGCCAATTTTCAATACAAAAAGTCCTGCAGACATAATACACATATGAGTACAATTTTATCAACCTACGTCATTTCATTAGGAAGCTAGAGTGATTTCCACAGACGGTGGACAATAACCTTCAAAATTTAAATTGAATTCGATATAATTTGGCAGAGGTATTTTCGAGCAGTATCTGATGTCTGGTATCAAATATAATTGTTGTGGAGTGCATGCTACGCATGTGAGAGACTTTAAGACAAAACCGGATGAAACATATATATGAGAGCTATAGCTATATCTGATATACCTAAAAGTGCCAAAATTCAGTCCATTTGGGCAGATATTAGCCATTTGGTGCACAACAAAACTGAAATCGGATAAAGATATATATGGGAGCAATATAAAAATCTGAACCGGTCTTGACAACATTTTAGGCACTTATTTCTGAGCTGTTTCTGATATCTGGTACCAAAGATCATTGTTGTGGAGTGGATATGATACATGTGAAGGACTTAAACCCCCAAATCGGATGAAGCAATTTGAAGCACCAGTTTCTAGGATGAATTCAGTTTGAATTGCCAATATTCAGTTCATTTCGGCTGATATTAGCTATTTGGTGCACAATAATCGTTAAATCGGGTAAAGATATATATGGAAGTTACATCTAAATTTAAATCGATTCTCACCAATGTCAATAGCGTTCGTTCTTGTACCAAACAAATATTGTTTGGAAAATTGCATCCCAATCGGATAATAAATGCGACCTGCATAAATCGACTCAGAAAGTGATTCTAGAGAGATCCTCAAAAGAAACTATCGGTCTATCTCGCTTCTTTTTCCATGTTACAAACAAATGCACAAAGACATAATACCCTTACCCCTATGTGGTGAAGGGTATAAAAATGGGGAAACGTATAAAAATGATCACAAAATTAGCGAATATTTCTGCTTTATCATTCTAGGAAAAAAGGAATTTTAAAAATTTCAATAAAAAATTCTATGTTACCGTAACACATTTTACAAAAAAAAAAAAAAAAAAAAAAAAAAAAATATGTTAGAAAAACCTTCAATGAATTTTGACATTTTCCATTTCCTTTGTGTCGTCATATTTTATGCATGCCAGCCAGCCAGCATCATACAATAGATCCCATTAGGGATCGAATAAGTAAAAGAACGGAATGTCCTATTTTTCTTGCCTTTGTCAGGAGATAATGAAAACGAATTCAATTGTAATAATAATTTATGACTGCCTTGAAAGAAAAAAACTTTTTGACATCAGCATATTTTGTTTCGGAAAAAGTTTACCCAACGAACAGAAGATGCAGGCATTTCACAGAGCACACACACACATACATGCATACATACATTTCTATCTACTTTGAATATTTTTTGGCAATGGCTCACAGCTACCTTTTTTTCTTCTTTTTCCATTTGCAGAAGATTTGTGACTGTAGCATTTAGTAGAATCAACCAACAACCTGTAGTGCCATGCAAGTGGATCTAAGGAAGCATACCGCTGAAACACATTTCTGGATTGTAAGTATTCTTTCGCTTTACAACTTCCGGTCTAGCATTGTCTTGTCGCAGAGCCAAAAAGAAGGACATTTAATAAACTTTTAACGCTCAATTCATTTAAAGTGCATACATTTCATAGACCACAAAAAGATGACAGATCAGTTGTTTTATGGCAATGGTGGCGTGGCGGTGGTGGTTAGAAGCTGCTGCTGGTGCGACCAGTTGCCACACAAATATTCAACACTGAGAGTAGGGCCTGGCGGATATTTATATGGCGGTGTTTAATTTCCCCTTCCTAAAAACCAACAAAAACATAACCTTTATAAAATACAAAGCCTTACCCACACACAAGCAATTGGAAAACAGCAACAACAAACATTTTTTTTGGCACTCAGCCAACCACAAAACAATGCGGGTTTGATTAGAAACAAAAAAATTCTAAAACTCAATACCAATGAATTTCTTTTGATGATGATGATGGTATTCGACTATAGCCCCATGGTTGTGTGGGTGTGTTTGATTGGCAGGTTTCATTTCAGCGGTCGGCTTGATTTGATCGAATTGAAGTCAAAAGAACAATTTATTGAAATATTCTTTACAAACTTTTGGCTAAACAATGTTTTCATTTGTCTGGCTTTCAATTGGCCAGAAAATTACGCGGCTAAGGTTATCCATCACACAGTGTTGGAGAGGGAGAAGGCTACTTTTTTAAAAAGTTGTACAATAAAATGTTAGTACTCAGACGTCATATTGAAGGATTTTATTTTCTTTATATATTTTTAATTATGATTTTTATTGCACATTTTGACCTTATTTCTGTAGCACTAATAACGAGTAGCTTTAACAACGGCTACGGTAAGTTTAGCCGCAGCAAGTTCCAAGCAATGAATCCAAATACCTTTAATATTTATCGTTAGGAATTGGCCGCTATATTCACAGGGAAGTTAAAAATATGAGGAACTAGCTGGCCCGGTCCGCGTTGCCGGCCCGTAGTTTTTGTCTATTATGCATATTTGTCAAAGCATAATTATTCAAAGATATGAATGTTATAAGTGTTCACGTACTGGTCGATTAATTTTTAATTTTTAGTCAAATGAGCAGTAATTTGGAATTCACTGTACATTGTACACCTTATAATTGAGGGCTAATTGATTTAAGAATAGCCAAAGTTAATTACTTTTTTAAACCCATTAGCACCTCAGATTGTGCATTAGAGTCCTCATAAGTCCCCCTAACCACATGGAGAAAATTCTAAAATTTGTAGATATGTTGAAATTTTTGTGTAAGATTTTCACCTCCCAAATACACATTTTTAGCCAAATCCTTTGAAATATGGTAAAATGCGAAATATCGACCTACATTGAATACTTTCTTCACCCCTTGTAATCCAAGATGACAAATAGAAGCCAAATGGAAAATATAGCAGAACAACATAGCATGCCAAACTGAAAAAAATCACGTGATTTAAATAAGTAAAAATAGTTTTATCCACCTCATAATTGAGGTCAGATTGATTTCAGAATAGTCAATATAATTACTATTTTACACCAATCCGTAATATGGGAACTAATTTTATTTGTCATTTAAATTGTAAATTGGAGACCCCATAAAGTACATATTTTTCATCATAGTATAATCATAGACAAATTAAAGTATAGACTAAAAAGTTGTCTCATCTGTTATCTTCGAAAAAAGTGCTTCAATAGATGTCGTTCATCCTGTAAGAGAGATTCAGCAGACTCACTCAATTCCCTCACTATACAAAATATTGAATATTTTTATGATACTTTAATATTTATCAATTAAAAACGAAACCGTGACTCTGTTTACATTGACATTACCCAACTATGTAGTGAAATATAAAAATATAGAACTTAAATAGCAGAAAAATTAATAAATTTTTTTCGAAGTCGAGTGACTTCACTAGCCCTGAGTGACTTAACTGTCCCAAGATCAACCATAGTGACATCTGGCGGAAGGGGTACATTTTAAAACTTTTTAGTCTATACCTTAATTTGTCTATGGTATAATTCAATGACGATTCAACTAATATTCAGTCCCGTGCTACTTTCTTATATTTGTAATTTGTTCATGTTTTCACAATTTATTTCATATAGATGTACATCCCAAATCTACGTTCCCAACCAATATTTTCTTGGGGGTTACAAATTCAATAGAATACAAATTTTTCTTTTCTGACCACACAGTAGATGTGAACGTGGACTTGGGGATACTCCAATGTGGGGACTTTACATGAATAAATTTCTATGTGGCAATTATCTGTACAATGATTCCTTACTCCAGGGTAGCATAAATACAATTTTTTAGTGGTCAAGACCATTATGGGCCCTACTCCGAAAATTTTATGCGAAGAGGTTCTCTACTATGTTTTAAGGACCAAAAATAGAAGAAAGTGGCGAAGACTCCAAAAATAGCTTAAATCATACGATGGTTATTTATGATCGATATCATGGCCTGCAAAAGCGATTTAAGTTATCTTAAATGTTCAGGAAGAATTTTTGGAAGAATAGAAATCCTTTTCTTACTAAAAGTCCCATTCGCTCTACTATTTTGCACCCTTTATATTTGGTATTTTACTGATTGTACTCCCAAAATTTTTTGAGCTCTCATTGGACGGATTATTGTCACATGAAAGAAGTAGGTCCACGCTTTGAAATAAGCCCCATTAGTCTTTTTCGGTCATTTTTGTTTATTTAAATGTCTGCGCATCTTCCAGCTGAAGCACGTGTAGGCCCTGGAGTTGAAAGGTCAGTTACCATCGTATTTGGGACTTATTTCATTTTTGGTGAAAAATTGTATATAGTGAAAAATTATTCTTTATTTTGTTCACAAAAAATCCACTGAATTCAATATGATATTACAAATTGAAAAAATGACAAAAGAAGAATAAAAAATTGAAAAAATCTTGAACTTGTTCGCTGATTTTTTACAGCAAATGTTTAAAGATCCTTACAAAGTTTGTCAATAGAATGTACTTTTATTTTAAAATTCAATTCCATTGGAATTTTTTTTCGATATTTTCCCGTTTTGAGAATTTTTGCAATGATTTTTTTCGTGATTTTTTTAACGATTTTGAAAAAGTAATTATCTTTTAATTTTGGTGTGACCGCATTATATTATTTCGGTATCATCTATTCCGTTTCGCCACCACATAATTCGGTACTACACTTCCATGTAACCCGCCATCAATTTCAGTTCTCAAGAAATCAAGTCAATTAAATAAATTGGTATTAATATTCGAATTCAAAAATTAAATATAAAAAACACTACAAATGTACATTAGAAAAAAGTAAGTCAAAATGGAAAAAAATCATGCAAAATAAAACATTAGATTTGAAAAGTCAAAATGAAAATGTTAATATGTCACATTTTTACGCGATTTTTTTCGATATTATCCTTTTTGGAGAGGAGACAACTCCGACTTTGAGTGAATCGTTAAAATCAGTCCAGCGGTTCTTAAGTTATAAGCGTAGTAACTAACACAACTTACATTTATATATATATATAGATAAGTTAGAAACTTTCAGTGTTCGAACATATCTATTCCTTTTTAGGGGGGTAGTATAAAAAGTTTCTAGAATGAATAAAGTCGGAGTTGCCAAAATCAATTCATTTGAGTTGATATTAGCCATATATAATTAACCTGATATTGGACATATATATATATATATATATATATATATATATATATATATAAGCTAACATTTTCAACAGATCAGTCTTTTGTCTGCAGGCAGGTCATATTCGAAAATGTGCTATATCGGTCTACCATATCGTATAGCCCCCATATTACGGTACCCCCCGATATTCGGTCTTTTGACGATTTTAAGTACTATATTCAACGAAATTGTTTGAGATGTCGTATTTTAAGTTACTTATAGATACTACAGTCCCTGACATAAAATTGTCTATACAGGCCCACTTCTTCGTATAGCTCCGATATAACGGTACCTACTTGTATTCGCTATTTTTATGATTGTAGCTACATTATTCACCGGATTTATTTTCAAGTTTCGTATTTGGATATTGTAATAGCTTAAGTTGCCTCTGCAGGTAAAAGTTGTCTCTGCAGGTCCAGGTCTTCCTATGGACCCCAATATAAAGGCTATATTCGGTATTGTTTAAGATTTTAACAGGATTTTTAAAAGATTTTAGTTTTTTCAAAATTTTCAAATTCGTTTCAAATGTTGGAGAGTATTCAAAGTTCGACCCTGCCGAACTTACAGCTTTTTTACTTTTTTGAGCTTAATTCCAATTTTAGTATCACTTTAAATATTGGTTTTATTGGTATTGAGTATAATTTATTTACTTATGTGGCATATTTTGTAATTATTTGTATACCCTTCACCATGGAATGGAGGGTATATTAAGTTTGTCATTCCGTTTGTAACACGTCGAAATATACATTATAGACGAAATTTTTCCAAAATTCGTGTTTGAATATTGTTATGGTCTATGACAAAATTTGCCTATGCTGGTCCTTCCCTTCGTGTAGACCCCAATATAACGGTTACTCCTTATATTCGGTATTTTTATGATTTTAACAGCATTTTTCAAAGTTTTCAAATAGTGCGGGCAGAATTTACTGATTTTTACCAGTTTATTTTTATTTGAAACTCAGAAATTCTTACATTAGTCATGTCTGGTCTTATATATTTCATATTATATTATGTCCAATAATATTAGCCCTACAACATGAGGGCCACCTCTCATTTATGTTTACCTATATACGTAAACATTCACTACCAAAATATACATGTTTTATATTTTTTATAAATATTTTTCCATACGAAATAGAAAGTGGTTCCCTTCCAAATCCAGTGAAATATACGCACCCACACATATTCACATATGTATATAATGAAAATATTTACATAAGTTATGCTAACGGTAAGCAAACCCCAACCCAACCATCAACATTGTGGAAATGTCATAGGCGAACAGTTCAACTGGCACTATCAAGTTCGCCTCCACCACAGAGTCGAAATGGTTATTTCATCAACCCACCGGCAATTTTGACTTGGAATGTTTTCTTTTTCCTTTCCGACAGTTTCTTCCATTTGTATTTGTTATTATTGCCCTGGCATAGAACCAATCAAATTTTGATTTGTTATGACAGTTGATGTCATATTTTTACCCCTAACAAAAAAAAAAACGTCTAAGCTTAGAAATTATGACTTGTTTGTTTTGCTTTCCCATTAATTTTCTTGGGTATTTTACCTTTCCAAGAAAGGCATTTGTTATTTTAGAAGCTTTCGTGCAATAGGCTGGCAGGTAATATGTGGGCACTCAGGTATTTCGTCTTTTTATTTTCTGTGGTTCAATTGAATTTAAATGTCAAAGTCATAAAGCTTTCATTTCATGATAAGCCATTTATGACTTGTGTATTTTATAACTTCATCGATGTGGAAGGGTCGGATATGCTGATATGAAATTATAAAGTTAACAAGGAAAGCATATAAACGAAAGGATAGTGTATTTCATATGTTTTTCAGTGATAAGAAATATCATTCTCCACTTTGTTGACGGTTGACAAAATATATTTAAATGTAAGACGATTTAGTCCAGTCCCTCCGTCTGTCTGTTCGTCTGCTGCAATCACGCGAGAGTCCAAACAAATCTAGGTAGGAAGCTAAAACTTTGGAGGAGTTCTTTGTGAGTAGTTTGTTCTTTGTGAGTAGTTCTTTGTGAGTAGTTTGTCCCCTCGAAGAGAATTGTCTATGATATCGTATATCCCCCATATAACCGCAGCTCCCGATATTCGGTGTTTTGATGATTGGAGCTAAGTTTGTCAATGGATTTGTCTTAAAATCCAAACAAGGAGTTTCTTCTGAGTACTTTACCCCCAAAAAAAGAGAATTGTCCGTATAGGTCCACCATACCGTGTATCCCCCATATAACGGTAGCTTCCGATGTTCGGTATTTTCATGATTTTTGCCACATTTTTCAATGGAATTGTCTGAAATTCCACACCAGAAATTTCTTTTCAGTACTTTACCCCCTGGAAGAGAGTTGTCGATATGTGTCCATGATATAGTATATTCCCTATATAACGACTCAATATTATTCACCAAATATTGGAAGTGAATTAAAGGGTGAATTCTAGCTTTTAACTTTTTGGCTACAGCTAACACAGGTTTCGTGTTTTGTTTCATTATCAGACATCTTAAGTTTGGTGTATAATTTAAGCATGAACCGTCTTATAAGCGAACAACGCTTGCAAATAATTGAATTTTGTTTCGTTGTGCGACAAATTTCAATTTTTTCAAAAATTATGAGGAAAATCCAGCAGATTATGAAAACTTAGAATACCCTCAAAACACATTTTAGGGTTAAAGCCGTACTTATATAGCATGATTTTAAAAGGATGACGCGGACGACAAAAATATTCTTCATCAAATTTTACTATAAGTCACCAATGAAAAGAAATCTCTATTTACATTGTGTATCAAAAAAATATTAGCATCAATGTTCCCAAAAAAACTTGAGAACATACACTAATTTTTTTTTCAATTTTTCCTCGAGCTTTTTTCGACAAGACGAGTTGAATTTCATTTTAATGGTTTGGTATCAAAAGAAGAAATATTCTGCACAAAATTGCACTATTAACTTCAGAATATACCATATATCTAGGTACAATAGGTTTTTTAAAAATTACAATCGAAATTTCTATCTTCATACAATCACCTAACGAATCGATTTATACATATCCGTCTGTATATATATATATATATATATATATATATATATATATATATATATATATATATATATATATGTATATATACATATATATATATATGTATATATATACATATATATATATATATATATATATATATATATATATATATATATATATATATATAATATATATATATATATATATATCTATATATATAAATTTCGCTTCAGATATAGTTATATCTCCCGCGCAGGAAACTGCAAACTTTTGAAGTTGAGTGGCATTTCTGTTGCAATTAGAGAATTCGAGGTAGCAACATACTTCGGCGTAATAATCGTATACTCAATTAAATTATTGTGTATTTTTTACGATTAACCTAATACCTTTGCAAAGGCGTTGTAGGTCAATGCTTCTTAACAAAAAAATCATATCACAGTCTGAACCGATGTCAATATAATTTGACAAAATTTACTTTTACACAAAATTCCGTCACACCTTCTATATTTCATTGAAATTGGAGGTACATACCGTGTTTGGTTCATCAAATATGGGAAATCGGATGAGAAAATATATATGGGAGCTATAACTATTTCTAATTAAATTTTAAAATTATTATTGTAATCGGACATACATACTGTGTTTGGTGCATAACATACATGAAATCGGCCGAATTCGATTTCCGATTTCAATATAATTTCGCAATTCTTGTTTGGAATATGGGAGCTATATCCAAATCTGAACCGATTTGAGTATAATTTGACAAATGTATCTCTGTACCAAATTTAGTCACTCATGCCGAATTTCATTCGAATCGAACATACGTATCGTGATTGGTGCATCAAATATGTGAAACCGACCGAAAATATATAAGGGAGGTATATCTAAATCTGTACCGGCTTCAATATAATTTAACAAATTTAGTTTTGTACCAAATTTAGTCACTCATTCCGAATTTTAATGGAATCGTATTGTGTTTGGTGCGTCAAATATGTGAAATCAGTAAAAAAAAAGTTTATGGGAACTATATCCAAATCTGAACCGATTTTAATATATTTTGGAAAATTTATTTTTTGTATCTGCAATCGATCAATTGATATGTGCATATAAAATCTAAATTTTTGGGAGGTACCTCCGATTCTGATGCAATATCTCTGATACTTTCAGGCAATATTGTAGTATATCTGGACATTTTCAGGAAAATCTGTGCAGCGGTTTTCGTGTCCATAAATTACAAATGCACAAAAATACAAACATTTTCCTCTATTATAGATATAGAGAAGATATATACTTCGCTCCAAGGCCAGCATAGCCTTTTTGCGAAGTTATGCAGTATTCGACGTTAGTGTTATCCCATTTGGATATTCTTCTTCAAATGTTGCAGTGACCTGTTAGTTACCCTGTTGTTATCCGTAATGTTGATTTATTCAAGCTCAGTTCTACGCAAATATATACCAGGCCAGATTTGATTTGATACCATCAAACATTTTAAACTTTCACGGATACTCCCTTCGCTCAATATGAGACCTTTAATACTTTTCTTTCGAGACTTTTCATGCTGCAGGCAATCGAGATGGGGGGCAGGTCGACATATTTAGGCCGCATCCAAATATTCTCAAACATATTTTGTTTTAAGAGATGTTTGAAATAATATTGTTATTTTGAGGACGGACAGTATCAACCCGATGACAAAAACAATGTTTTGAGATAAACTTCTTTGTACTTTTATAGTTTGTAGTTATTTAATTTCCTTGATCAGCGTAACTATTGAAGGGATTGGTCCAGATATCTAATTTGTCTCCAAGTTTTTGGGATTGAAATTGGATGTATCGGCACATACAAATCATTATAATTATTATAGGCACATATCGAATTATGATTAAAGGTTTTTGATGGGTTCAACCTTGGCTTCAAACGTATTTGATTTAAAATTAGTATTAACGGTATTTCGAATTATATTTATCATTGAGTATAAGATGAATGAAACGTATTTTAATTACCTTATGGTAGAGGACATCGAAACTTCGACCCGGCCACTTTTTTACTTGAATAATCTATTTTCACGTAAAATAAATAAAAAGCAAGAAATCCTCGTTTACATTTAGGAATTTACAAAATCTATGCTAAAGTGTAGCTTTGTTAAATTTATCTTTTGTTCTCATTTCAGAATATTCTCTGGTGTGCTTTGGGAGCCATTCTTTTAGTGGGTATTGCTGCCATCTCGTATTGGATAAAAAGATGCAGGTATGTTGTAATGTTATTTTAAATTCAAGTACTTATAGTAGTTAAGTTTTAGATTAAGATTTTTATATAAGAATAAGAAAATTTAACATATTTTAAGAAAGTTATGACGTCATAGTTTAATGTAAGAATAATATATTTATTATTAGTGTCTATTAACTAATCTAGAAAATAATAATTATACGTACATCCCTATATTCCAATAATATTTTTTTTATAAACTTGGGAAAACTAAGGATTATGGGACCTAAAATATTTGAAATAAAAAAGTATTAAGTGTTTATATAATATGAAGGGTCTGCGATTTATAGCAACATTATGCATAATTTGTGAAAGACACATAAGAAGTAAAACACCCCTCAAACTAAAAAAAAAAACTTTCCGCAATTACACATATGTTATGCCTTTCAATACTGATTTCTGTGTTGCAATAATTTATTGTCTCTATTTGCTTATATATTGACTAGGGTTTTTAAACTCTTTACTATTCTTTATTGACACTTAAATGGTGGTATGTTTCCTATATCTATCCACATAAGTCAAGAAATTTTTCATGGTAGCAACAGGTCAAGGGTTCATGAATAGGTGATTTTTGTCAGGAAGTATGTTAAATCAAACCCAACAAATGATTCCCCATCTAATTGCGATCTTTAACATAATAAACTAACAATTTAACAGGCCGGTGGTGTTCCATGCAAAGTTATATCTAGTCAAATTATGGAGTTATGATTGGTAAACTAAAAGTCAAGATTCTGCAACTTTTGCACAGATGAAGATATATTCACAATCCAATTTTGCTTAGTGAACTTACATTTATAATAGGTACTTCGGAACACAGCATAATTTCAAATATCACTCTGAAACTATCATTTATCTTTCCCAATAACATTTGAATTACTCAAAATACAATTATAGAGGTATATTTTGTGAGTACATAAAAAATTATTCAAAATTCCGTATTCGAAAGTACAGTATTTAGTAATTTTTAGTATAAATGTTCAATGTCCTAAATTAACAGTAGTCTGTATCCAAAATATTATGATTGTAACAAGAATTCGAAATTAAAATAGTTTTAGCACAAATGCCCACAAATATTTGGTTCTTGACAGTTGAAAATACACAGGTGTATAGGAATTCAGAAAAACGAACAATCGGGTATATGGCAATTCGTATGAAGTGTGTTAGAAATCTAGCTTATTTCCATCGCATTCATTATTATACCAAACTTACTGTCCCACAGTAAACTTTAGGATTATAGCTCTAACAGTAAAATATTGTGTCTTAATATTCAAAACCCCATGTCAAAATTTGACCTTCGGGTAAGAAATTTAGTCTCCAGTATTAGATTTTTAGAATGTAATGAATTTTGGTATTTTAGTTTATCGCCCCTTTATACCAGAAATTATCCCCCTCCAACTTCAAGCGTACTAGCTCTCCTCGTCCTCCTTTGGGAAATTTTTGGAAGATTTCAGTACAAACCTGTAAAGAAAGGCTAAAAGTCAGGCGGGCGCGACTTTATGATACTCGACAACACTATGCAAATTTTTGGAGGAGCTACCTGTAACAAATAAATTATATTGGGAATTTAGATGAAACAGATCATACCAACTATGAACCTTTTTTTCATACCCTACACTACTCTGTGATCAGGGCATTATATCTTTGTGAAGGAAGGCCATAGTTCCTTTGACGATGATCTGTCCGTATGTCTGTCCACGTATTTTTGTGAACAAAATATAGGTCACATTTATATCGGTTCACATTCGGATATAACTCTCATATATATCTATTTCCGATTTCAGTTATATTTTGCACCAAACGGTTTATATCGCCTAAATGGAGTGATTTTTTGCACATACGATCGACAGATATATTTCTGAGCTGTATGAAATATCTGGTATCTAATATTATTGTGAATATTACGAATGTGAGGGACTTAAGCAAAAAATCGGATAAAAAATAAGTATGGGAGCTATGGCTTTATCTGAACTTTTTTGGGATGGGCCCCGTATAACAATACCGGATTTAAAGTTTTTTGGGTGTTAAGTCACCATTTTGCTGAAAATTGACAGTATGGATTCCTATTACTTAAAAATATCACAGCATAGAAAAGTCAATATAAGTTTTGGTATCGTACCCATATAACTGTACCTACAGATATGCCGTATTTTGATGATTTGTCTCAAACTTTTCACCGGAATCGGTTTAAATTGGGTATTTGGGGTTCGTGATGAGTACTACAGGTACAGAAAATTGCCTAAACAGGACCACATTTTTGTATAGCACCCCTATTTATGTACCTCCAAATATTCGAAAATTTTTTTGTGTTGGAGGTACCAAAAGGAGTGGACCGATATATTCCATCTTAACACCAGACCTTGGGTTAATATAAATATTGGTATGTGTGAAATTTGAAGGCAATCGGAATCTTACCATAAATTTTATGAAAGTTGTAATTATTCAAAATGTTGACCATTTGTGGGGGAGGTACTTGATGGAGTGAGCCGATATTGTCCATTTTCACACCTAACTCAGCACTGACGCAAATATTAGGATTTGCAAAGTTGAAGCAAAATCGGATTATCGTTTCTCTATCTGTGCAAAAAAATATATATTTTTTGAAAATTTCGACCATTTGTGGGGAAGGTACCAGAGGGAGTCGACCGATAGATTCCATCTTAACACCAGACTTTGTGTTAATATACATATTAGAATGTGTGAATTTAGAAGACAATTGGACACTTACATCACATTTTATTAGAGTTGTAATTATTTGTGGGGAGGTACCAGAAGGAGTGGACCGATCTTGTCCATTTTCACACCTGACCTAGCACAAACGCAAATATTATGATGTGCAAAGTTGGAGCAAAATCGGATTATCCTTTCACTTTCTCTGCAAAAAATATATTTTTTGAAAATTTCGACCTTTTGCGAACTCAATCTAAAATTTGACAAAAATATTACGATCTACCAAGTTTGTACCAAATCGGATACTCCCTTCGACAATTATCGTGCGCACCAGCCAACCAGTCAGACAAACGGACGGACATCGCTAGATCGACTCCAAATGTTCTGAAACGGATTTTTGGAATGGAATTTCTGTTTTTTGTTCGATGGGGGTGTAATTATAATAAAAGTATTGCATTTTACCCCCCACACATATTATATTAAATATACAAAATGTATTGTTCGTAACAATCCATAAATAACAGACTTCCGTTTGCCGTATTCTTCGTTTAGCCAACTATGCGGGAGAAGCAGAAGAAACCCCCATATACATTGTTTTATAGAAAAAAATCCCTGCCAACTAAGTTACCTCTTAGTTTGGTGTACATTACCATTTCCGTGGTATAAAGAAATTGGCTCCATGTGGCGGCCACTGGTCCGTATGTGTGAGTGTGTTTGTGTGTGAGCTCTTTTTTAATGTTTAGCTGTAACATTTCTTTGTCCAATGCGGTCCTTTATCGATAAGAACGATTAACGGTAAACTATTGAAGCCCAGGCAAGGTCAGTTCCCCATACACTGACACACACACACCTATACACCCATGTGGGGAACACATATATTTATACTAAATGTCCTTACATTTTTTCCCTTTGCTTTGGAACAACTGAAAGGGGCGAAAAAACTTTAGAGGAGCTAAAAAAGTTGCTTACCTTTAGAACCAACCGCACAGTGCACATTCTTTTGATGCAGAAGTATGTAGTGTTGGTTGTGAATAACTATGGGGTCGACAATCTATCACACAAACGCCCACACACACATACAATTATATAGTGCATATAAATTTTACCCTTTACTTTGTTCATATTGTCCCCATTTACACACTTCATTTATTGCCATTTTCTTAACACATAAAGTAGGGTGCACAGTGTCCTTTAGAGAAAAAGTAATAAAACGTAAGTAATTCGAAATATTGTTATTGTAATTCGGAAATTTATTTGTAGTTCCATTCCATTTTTTTTTTTTGTCATAGGCTGTAGTACCCAATGCCAATTTTAGACACTAAATTTGATACAATTCTGGTGAATAATGTCGCTTAAGTCATCAAAATAACGAATATATGGACGTACCGTTATATGAGACATATACGAAGACGTGGACCTGCATATGCAATTTTCGGTCATAGGCTGCTTTAAAAATTAGGAGCTTTAAAAATTAAATGTAAAGCAATTCCTCTCTGTAATGCATCTAAATTCATAAAAATACAGAATGTTGTGAGATACCGTTATATAGGGGCTATACGAAGACGTGGGTCGGCATAACTTATTTTTTGTCATAGGTTGAAGTACCAATTAAGATCTTTAAATACGAAACTTGAATCAATTTCGGTAATTAATGTTGCTAGAATCATCCATATTATGAATATTGGGAGGTATCGTTATATGGGGGCTATACAAAAATGTGGGTCGAGATGGCGCCTTTAGGAATTAAACCTGCCTACTGGCAAAATACACATGTGTGTAATATTTTAGCCTTATATCTCAAGTCTTTCGAAACATAGATTGATAAGAATATATATACAAACCGACATATAGACAGACAGACGGACATCCCTAATCCGACTTAGAATTTCATGATGGTGAAGAATTTATCAAAGTTAATAAATTCTTGACCAGCATGAAATTCTTAGTCGGATTAGGGATATCCGTCTGTCTGTCTACCATCAATAGTATGGTGGAGGGTGTAAAAATTAAAAACATATAAACCTTCAGCATTGAACAATTTATTTATATACAGGGTGAGATAAAAAACTGCAACAAAATCAAACGCCATAATTTTTAAAATTTTTTATACCCTACACCACAAGGTGGTCATGGTATTATGTCTTTGTGCATTTGTTTGTAACAGGCAGAAGGAAACGAGATAGACCCATAGTTCCTTTTGATGATCTGCATAGAATCACATTCTGAGTCGATTTATGCATGTCCGTCCGTCTGTCCATGTATTTTTGTAAACAAAGTACATGTCGCATTTATTGCCCGATCCAGATGACATTTTGTAAAGATCTTTTGTTTGGCCCAAGGACGAACCCTATTGAAATTGGAGATAATCGGTCAAAATTTAGATAAGCCCCCATATATATCTTCGTCCGATTTGCATTTTATTGTGCACCAAACGTGTAATATCAGCCCGAATTGTATAGAATTTTGCATATACACCCAAATTAGGCCTGAAAATATGTATGCCAAATTTGATCGAAATCGGTTCAGATATAGCTATAGCTCCCATTTATTTGGTTGATCCGATTTGTTATTTTTGTCCACCGCCGCCGTAATATGCACTATGCAACAACAATATTTGGGGAAATATATCAAAATCAGCTCAGAAATACATTTGCTAAATTTTATCGAGATCGGTTCAGATTTGGATATAGCTCCCATATATATCTTCGTCCAATTTACCTTTTATTGTGCACCAAACGTCTAATATTTGTTGCACTTACGACCGAATTGAGTCTAGAAGCTAGTATGTCAAATTTGGTGAAGATCGGTTCAGATATAGCTATAGCTCCCATTTATTTGGTTCATCCGATTTGTTATTTTTGTCCACCGCCGCCGTAATATGCACTATGCAACAACAATATTTGGGGAAATATATCAAATACAGCTCAGAAATACATTTGCTAAATTTTATCGAGATCGGTTCAGATTTGGATATAGCTCCCATATATATCTTCGTCCAATTTACCTTTTATTGTGCACCAAACGTCTAATATTTGTTGCACTTACGACCGAATTGAGTCTAGAAGCTAGTATGTCAAATTTGGTGAAGATCGGTTCAGATATAGCTATAGCTTCCATATATATTATTCATCCGATTTGTTATATTTGTTACCCACAACCGTAATATGCATTCCGTAACAACGATATTCAGGGAAATATATCAAATACAGCTCAGAAATATCTTTGCCAAATTTTATCGAGATCGGTTCAGATTTGGACATAGCTCCCATATATATCTTTATCCGATTTCAAATTAATTATGCACCAAATGGGCAATACTAGTCCGAACTTAAAAAATACAAATGCTTCGGCATATTTAGTCCTTTGAACTTTAAATTATAATTATAATCATAGCGTGTATGATGGAATTCTCCCATAAAAACTTTTAATTGTTGTGCGGAGCTCAACTAAATTAGCAAAGTTGTGTGGGGTATCATAAAGTCGGCTCCGCCCGACTTAAAGACTTTATTTACTGGTTATATATTTCTTTAAATTTTATTGAATGAACGCAAAATATGTCGAAAATGGCATCAAATTTTAGAATAAGTTTAGATTAGTTCGAATTGGTCACCTTTGGCACAAATTATGGCCTTCAAACGACCAATGAAACCGTCACACGCTGCCCGAATGTTGCTCTGCGGTGTTTTGGCCTATTCCCGGCGGAGAGCTTGCTTGAGGTGATCGACTCTTTGGTATTATTTAGTTCCAACCTTGCTTTTCAAAAATACTTCAGACACAATAGTCCAACGGTTTGGTATCCGGAGATATTGGTGACCATTTTGCAACCCTTCTTGGGTGGCGCGTGCTGTGTGTTGGAATGTCCAAGGTCTGCGGCCCTCCAGAATATTTTCGCGATAATATTCGGCATTTATTCTGACCATGTTTTATAAAAACGAGCGGAGATCGACCATCGGCTGTTATGGCGGCCTACACCATCACCATGGCCGGCGCTTGAGTTCTGGTGGCCAAGCGAAGATGCACATTTTCAGCTGACCTCTTTGGCGAGTAGACACGATCATTTTGTTTGTCTACAAACTGCTGGACAACGAATGCTTTTTCATCGGAGAAAACTAAATTCGGCAGTTCACCACTTTCGGCCAAGCGAAGCAACTCTTTAGCTCTTTTGAGTTTATTTTCTTTCTGTTGCGTTGTAAGTTCTTGCACTTTTTGGAATTTCAATGGATTAACTCCGAGCTCATTGTTCTATATTTGGCCAATGGAATATTGAGATATGTTCAGCTCACGAGCCATTTTTCGGCCACTGCGACGCGGTTTTCCATCAAGTCGCTACTTTACTTTTCGAACCATTTCTGCTGATGTTACAGTTTTCTTCCATCCAATTTCTTGACGTCGGGCTACGCTACCAGTATCACGGAAACGAGCGATGGATGGTACGCGATACAAAACCACTTGTGGTTTTCCAGCCAAATATAAAAAATCACATTATCACGCTTGAATTCCATCACGAATAACTCTTTTTCTTTTTTTCTTTTTTCTTTTGTACGCTTGTAAACTATATAATGAGCTGTCACTGGAATAATTTTAACAGCTGCCGGACGAGTGGCTTAGAAATGACAGCAGTCTGAAGTTGGTAGCAGTTTTTTCATCACACCCCGTATATCAAATTTCATGATTTCAGTTCAAGTTTTCAACTAATACCAAATTTACTATTATATAGTACTTTTCGTACTATGATAGTACACATTTACAAATCGACCTCCATATCTCAATTCCATCTCGATATCAAATTTTAGAATTTTATCTCTATCCCTTCATCCAATATCTAATATAAAATATAGTACTTTTCAATAAGTACACATTTCCGAAACCACCAACATATGTTCAGACTACACATGAACAGCGATGCTAATCCCAAATTTAGGATTTCAAGCACTTTCTGTTCAACCATTATCAAATTGCTCCAAATATGGTTCTATTTAGTACTTTTCGTGCACTTGTAGTACACATTTCCAAAAGCACCTCTTTATCACGAACCTACCACCTACAGGGAACTTGTGAAATTACAATGTAGGGATGTTGACGTTCGGAATGGTGCAGGTGTTCGTAGACGTATTGAAAATCGTTCGGATTTGGCAGCTCATTAAATTTATGTAGGTGCGGCAGCCGATGTCTAAACCTTTGCAGGTGGATAGGGTCTCGTTCGGGATCGGCAGCTCGTGAAGGGTAGGATCGGCAATCGATGTCTAGATCTTTGTAGATGGAGCGGAACTCGTTCGGGTTTGGCATCTCTTTGAGGGTATGTTCGAGTTAGCAATTCGGGTCATCTACAATGTTTAGGTAACTATTCTAGCTAGCGCTACGGTTTATAACTACCTCGACTCCATTGCTGAATGTTTGACTATGATTTGGAACAGCGAGCTGAAGCTCCTGTAAAACAGCGAACCAAAGCTCCTGAGGACGTCAAATGATTCGGAAATCACTAGCTACCCTTTGGTAGTAGTAAGCCTGTCTATCGTACCGCAAACCGAACAGTATATGTGACCGTCCCTACCATGTCAATGAGAATTATTAGCCTTATGTTGTGAAGGGCACACCACCAAAAACTTAATTGTTCACTACGCGCCCAGCGAATGCGGTGGTTGTTGGCTGGTGCATGTTCTTGTGGTCTGGCTATTGCCTTTGTTGTTGTTACCATTGTACAATAGGCACGAATACTGTAGTGCTTTGTTCGTGCTATTAACGAATGTAAGTGATGAAATCATCACGTAACAATGGGATCCATATTTGCTACTTTTATACCCTCCACTATATTTTGGAGTGTATATTAAGTTTACAATTCCGTTTGTAACACCTCGAAATAAGCATTTTAGACCCAATGATTCGGCCATGTCCGTCTGCGGACAAAGGGATTTTTAGTATTGAAAATAGACACGTTTCAAAGTTTTCTTTAAAGGCTGTTATAGCTTCTCCGATAAACATTACGATGAGTTAAAAATCTACAATGAATATCAAGAACATTTTACGCTCTACCAAGCTATAACTAAGAACGTTTATTGAATCAGAGAAAAAACCTTAAATTTATTCCCCAAAATTCTTATTTCCCTATAAACACTGTTGCCAACAAAATATACCCATAAATGCAATATAGTCTTAGTAACAATAAGAGAAAACCCTTTTTACACATTAAATCGTGCCTGTAATGTTGACAATAAAATACAACACTGTCAAGAAATACTTTCAACAGGACCCCACCCACTCCCCCAAAAAAAGGCGAAAACAAACATAAGTGCATGTCCACCCCCAACAAATATTATTGGGCAAACACAGAGACCAAAAACAACAACAAACGGCTCAGTGCCACTTAAAAAGGACCCTCATGTAAGTTGTTATTGTTATTTATACAATATTACAACTTTATTAGGCAGCGTTCAAGTGTAAGCATGTCTGTTGGTTGTACATATGTATGTCCTTTGGTTTGTTTTTTTCTTTCATTTTTTTTAACTTAAATTACACTTATTTTAAATTGGGTTAAGGACTGCATTGAAAAAAAATATATATATAAAATTAATGGCGATATTTAAGGAATCGTTGTAGCTAGAGTCTTCAAATTTAGCTCTATGATCATTACTGATGTGATGTAGGCTGAATATTAAAAATGGTGTTATATAAAGCTACAAGTTAATTGGTATAATTACACTGAAAAAATATAATTACAGAAAAAATTGAAAATATTATGGAAGTACAGCTAAAAACATGAGACACTTGTGTCGACGTTTTGCAAGTTTACATCACCCACTTTTACATTTTTCAAAATATTCACGTTAAGATTCCTGGAACACCATGAATTTCATGTCTATAGTGTTTCAACAATATTATTGACAAAAATCCGGAGCATATGTTTGTAAAACAAATTAACCTTCAGTCACGTCATTAAAAGTAACGGCACCTTTTTCGATATTTTGTTTTTTGACTATTTAATCCATATTTTCTAAAGGATTTATCTAAAATTCAGTATTTGTTGTTCGTAATGGGTTTTAATTCCTGTGGCAGAAAAATTTTTGCCACAATTTTCACGAAATTATTTCATTGCGTAATATATTTATTATTGAAAATGCGTAGTGTATTTGAACGAAAAGCACTAAATTGTACTAATTTCGAATCACTATTGGGGTCTAGGATGGAGAAAAGTAGATTGTTTTGTAAATGCGTATTAAATGTTCCTAAATTTGGTAGGGTAAGTGAGCTTAAGTTCGGCATGTCCCAGTAGTCGGCACTTTTTATTTTTAAGCCCAAATAAATGAAACTTTTATAACTAAATGTATTTTGTTTACTTCAAATATATTGTCAGCTATTTTGGTGTACAATTTCGCTAAGAAAAGATGATTTATTCTAATAAAAATTAAATTTTTGTCTGTGAAGGTCCTAAACAATCCATATTCTTAAGAAAAGTACAATAAAGACGTCAAATCAGTTTAACTAAACAAAAATATTATATTTTAATGAATTAATTTATTATTATTATTAATTATTCTTACAAAAAAATTGGTATGCCGACTGTTGGAAAATGCCATACCGACAATTGGCAAGTGATGCCGACTACTGGCAAAAAAGCATTGTTTTAATAAAACTACAAATTTATGAAATGTAATAAAAAGATATAAAAACTTTATTTATTATTGCAAAAACTATACAAAATTTCGAATCTGAATAAATTAATTTTGTAATAATTGAAAAGTTCCACTCAGAATGGTGAGCGATTAAAAACGCGAAAATCCTAAAAGTGCCGACTACTGGTACACTTACCCTACTAGCTGAAATTTGATATTAAGGTCATTTTTTATTTCTAGGGCTAATATATAGGGACGTTATATTTTGGGATAGAAAAATTGGATTTTGGCCGAACCGTTGGAACGAATCTCAAATCTTAAGGTGGACTTTTCACTGACGAAGTGGCGGGCAATGGCTAGTTTATTTATAATTTCTGTAATCAACTCCAACTCTAAATCTATTATAGGCATCTATGAGCATAGAAATTTTACACGATTTGTATATTATAGATCCACGTTGAGACGTAGACCTTTTAACTGTACCTCCCCGTTTTTCGGTATTTTTGCATTTTCAGCCACAATTTTCAACTGAATTAAGTGCAATTTCACATTGAACTTCTCATCGGCTAGAATTATCACTCAAAAAAAGGTTTCAATGTAGGGCCAGAGCTTTCCATATTCCCATCCTGATTTTCGGTATCTTGAAAAGTCTCATAAATAGTGGAGGTCCCAACATTACCATTTTATCTCATAATTCTATCTATACTGGCCAAGAAAAGCAATATGTCTTTCTATACCCTACACCACATGTTGGTAAGGGTATTATGTCTTTTTGCATTTGTTTGTAACAGGGAGAAAGAAGCGAGATAGACCCATTGCTACTTTTGAGGATCTTCTCAGTCCGTCCATGCATTTTTTTTAAAAAATACAGGACGAATTATTATCCGATTGAGATGAAATTTTGCAAACAATGTTTGTTTGGCCCCAGGACGAACCCTATTGAAATTGGTGATAATCAGATCAGATTTAGATATAGCTCCCATATATGTTCAACCGATTTCGGGTAAATTGCGCACCTAATGACTAATATAAGTCCAAATGACCTGTATTTTGGCACATCCCATAGAATTCAGTCCAGAAGCAAGTACATCAAATAGGGTGAAAATCGGTTCAGATATAGCTAAAACTCCCATAAATATGTTTCATCCGATTTGGGGTTTTAAGTCCCTCACATGCGTAATATGCACTCCAGAAGAATGATACTTTGTACCGGATATCAAATACTGCTCAAAAATGCCTCTGTCCAGTATAAACCAGTAGTTCAAATTTGGTGTAAATCGGTTCAGATATAGCTATAGCTCCCATATATATGTTTCATCAAAGTACCTCACAAGCGTAATATGCATTCCACAACAATGATATTTGGTACCAGTTATCAGCCCAGAAATACTTTTACCAAATTTGATTAAGATTGGTTCAGATTTGGATATAGGGCCCATATATATCCTCAAAATATTTCGGGTTAATTGTTCACCAAATATAAGCGCAAATGCCTGAATTTTTGTACATCCGATCGAATTCAGTCCAGAAGCAAGTACATAAAATTTGGAGAGGACGGTTCAGATGTAGCTATAGCTCCCATATATATGTTTCATCCGATTTGGTGTTTAAGTCCCTCACATTCGTAATAAGCATTCGCCAACAATGATATTTGGTACCAGACATCTTATAGAGCTCGGAAGTCCGTTTGCCAAATTTTACCAAGAACGGCAAAGATTTGGATATACATCCTTAATCTGATTTCAGGTTTATTGTGCACCAAATGGCCACTATCAGTCCAAAAGTCCTGAATTTTGGTACATCCAACCAAATTCAGTCTAGAAGCAAGTACATCAAATTCGGAAAAAATTGGTTCAGCTGTAGATATATATATACACTGGTGGCCAAAACTAAAGCAACTTAAATCGCAAAGGCAATAAATGTCCTGTAACTTTTACAAAAATAAACAAATCGTAATTATTTTTCCAGTTTTAAATGAGGGGTTTAATTCACTTTTAAGAAACTAAAAATAAAAGTACAGAAATAATTTTGAACGAAAAATAATATGTGGAAAACTAAAATGACTCAATTTTTTCTTGGTCAAAACTAAAGCAACTTTTGATTTTTTATTTTAAAATAATTAAATTTTGGCTAGTAGTCGATAGCATAACCATTATTTTTGATAGCAGCTCCACACCTACGAGGCATTGAATCTATAACACGCTCAATTTGATCCTTGGGTGTGCTTTACCAGACACCCCGAATTCTTTAGAAAAAGTTGTGCTTATTTATTTCCGAATCTCGCTCGATCTTCCTATCTACGATACTCCAAAGGTTTTCTATGGAGTTTAGGTTAGGTGATTGTGCCGGCCATAAAAAAAATCAATTTTTGACTCCCGCAACCAATATTTGACAAGTTTTGATACAAGTTTGGGATCATTGTCATGCTGAAACACCCAAATCAGCCGAATATTTTACTCAGCGTAAGGGAACAACGTGATGTCAAACACATCTTTGTAAACAAACCGATCCACAACTTCCTTTATTTTATGGATAGGCCCAAGTCCATAGAAAGAAAAACAGCGCCACGCCATTTTTGACCCTCCCTCATGCTTTACTGTACCTTTGCAACACTGCGGCTTGAGTCCTTCATTTTTTGGTCTTCTCCCGTAAAATTTTTCAGGTCTGAGTCTTTAATATTAAACGTAGACTCATCCCAGAAATAATGTTGTTTCCATTGAGCTTTATTCCACTTAATATTATCGTTTCCGAAAGCCTTTTTGATTTTTTCAGATATAAATGGTTTTTGGATGTCTTACGGGCATGCAGACCAGCTGCCACTACTCGTCTACACACAGATCTCGAGCTTATATCCAATGATTGCTCTCTCACCAATCCTGTTGAACTCTTAAATAGTTGTTTTTTATTTCTCTCACAATTTGTGGATTAGTACGGGCTGAAGTTTTTCACGGCCTTCATCCGTTATAGACTGTTACTACCGATCCAGTTTCAAAAAACCGACTTAGTATACAGAAATAATTATGAAATCACATAAATATTTATGAAATATTTCTCGGAAATCATTTTCTGTGATATGTTGTTTTGATAGTCACTGATAATTTGCTGTTTTATTCAGGTACTGTATTTGCTTCTAGCCATTTTTAAAATTTTTTTGGGCAGTACTTAAAAAACGAGAAGAAAAACACATACTGTTGTAAAAAACTTCTCAAAAAGGATTTATGACAAGCGAAATTGTTGAAGGAAGCAAAAAGCGATAAATATCACAGTAAAAACAACTGAAATTGCAGCGGTTATATGAATGTACAACAGAGTTGCTTTTGTTTTGTCCAAGCCAAAATCGGGTTAATTGACTTTACCAAACATTATTTTTTATATAAAAATGAATCTTGGTTTTATGTTTTCGGTGTTTAAAAAGTGAATAAAGTACCTAATTTCAAACAAGAAAAACTTTCTCATTTTCTTAATTTTTGAAAAAGTTACAGGGCATTCATTCTCCTTGTAATTTCAGTTGCTTTAGTTTTGGCCACCAGTGTATATATATATATATATATATATATATATATATATATATATATATATATATATATATATATATATATATATATATATATATATATATATATATATATATATATATATATATATATGTTTCATCCGATTTGGTGTGTAAGTCCTCACATATATCCTTAATCCGATTTCAGGTTCATTGTGCAAATAATGGCTAATATCAGCCCAAATAGAGTGAATTTTGGGACGTACGTTTCCATTTTATGCAACTCGGCTCCGATATATATTTTTTTAATATAATCCTCCTCCAAGTGATATCATCCACTCTATAGCACACTATAACTGTTCTAAAGTCAAATGTTGATAGAGGGTATAATCTACTTGAAATAAATTCTTTTGTTACGGGAGCTCTACTAAATATGCATAGGGGTGTAGGGTATCACATAGTTGGCCCCGCCCGACTTTTGACTTTTCCTTACTGTTTCTTACATAAAAATATGGATAGACGCACCTGCACATGGTGAGACATCCTAATGTTGGTATCGTCTCCATGTAACAGTAACTTCCGATATCTGAATTTCGGATATAGGACCTCAGACATATTTTCAAGGATATTAGTGGAGGAAGACGAATTTAACTGCCTTTTTACTTATATCCCTTTTATATGCTACGAAAAGATACACAAAAACTTAATACCCTGTACCACAGTATACCCTATACTGACCGATTTACTGATAAGTAGATCCATCAGCTATTTATGTAGATAATTACATCAAAACTTATATTAATGTAAATCGGTATAATAAAGGAAGAGCCCAAACTCAATGAGTTACAAATGACCGCATGGTATTGTGGGTGGGATAATCATAAACAAATCTCAGGACATTTTAAGCCATGTATTTTGCGGGACGAAAAACGTATTCATAAATCGTTCACCTTACAGATTCGTGTCAAAGGAATCTTTTTACACCCCACCCAATCGAATTAGTAAATTGTAATGAAAAACTCATTCATTTATCATTTCATACATTGGACACATAAATTGCTGTAGTGAATCATTTCGTACATTGGACACATCAATTGCTGTAGTGAATAAAATACAACTCAAGGGAGCATTTACTAGCTCATTTATTATTATTTAATCACATGTCAGTAGGGCTTTTTTCACCGACCTTGAGACAACGTTGACAATAAACGGAAGTCATTACTTTAAAAGAAAACATGTTCACATTTGGGCTGCATACGCATGGAGGTTGAAAATTAAAACACATAGAAACAATTTCGTTAAGTTCAGCAGGCGCGAATTTCCCTTCCCTCCTTTCACTTCGTCCCAAATATGGCACAAATTGGATAATACAATTTTAGGATGACTAAAACTAGAATTTTGAAATGTTTTTAAAACAACGACTCCAGACAGAGCCAGGTAATGTTGGATGTAGGTATTTCCAATATTACCTGGCTCTGGGTATTTCCAATATTAGCTGGCTCTGCATGATTAAAAAAATGAAAAAAAAAAAAATGTTTTCCGAAAATTTTTGAGCTATTGGAATTCAAGCAAAGAATCGAACTTTTTTTTTAACTTATACAAATGCCAAGGAAAGATTTCCCGAAACCTGCACAAAAATAGAAAGTACCTATGTCAGAAGTAGTAAAACTGTCAATTAAATAAAAAAATTATATGTTTTTTTCCTTCAACAACAGACAGAGGATAACAACATTTACAAGTCCATTAGACCGATAAAAATGTAATCTTGTTTGATTTTCTACCCCCCACCCCCATCTCCGCCACTCTCATCTTGTCATCTATGTTTATGCACGTAGATTGATGTGACTTTGATTACAACGAAAATGACATGAATTTTGTAGCAACAGAAAAGTAAACAACAAAAACAAAAGGGAAGACACATGTCAAACACTTGTCAAGTGTATGTCATGACATTTCGTTGTTGGTCGATGACCAATCTCTGTTGTGCAAAAATAAAAATATTATTTTGGAATTATTTTTTCGCCACAAAAGCCAAACACTCACACATATTTACCACCCCCACCGAACATTCAAAGGAAAAAAATCAATTTTTCTTAATCCATTTAAAGGCCACAATCACTACCCAAATACATGCACTTTTTTCGCTTTTCATTCCAACGAATTTTTCTTCTTTATTCGTTAACTTTTCACTTTCTTTTCGGTTCTTGGTTGTTGTGCGGTTCTTTTGTTGCTCTCGTTCCTTTCGTTCTACTTTTGATTGTGGCCATTGCCGCCGCAACCTGACAGCAACGACCGATTGAAATAGTTTCTTTTTTCTTTTTTGGTGGTCAGTTGGCCAAATGAAAATGTGGCCCAGCAAAGAAAAACCTGAAAACACATTACTCAGCTAACTTGTCTAACCTTAAATAAGTGACTGACTGACTGAGTGACAGTACAGGTCAGAGGGAAAACAACAATACAAAGTGGAAAATAAAAAAAAACGAAAGAAAAACAAAACAAAACATGCACTTACGTTATAGTTGTCTAATATCACCCTCCCTCCCCCCTCGGTGACGTGGCAAAAGCCATCACCAACCATCAACCGGCCAGCCATGTAGGCCCACAATCATGGTGGTCAAACTGTCATTCCAATAGTCAAGCGACCAACAATTGGCCACCACAGCACACACACACACACACCTTCACTCAAAGAAAACAGTTTAAGGCTCTAAAGGAAATTGCCAACCTATACAAATAAATAAATGATTAGTGAAAAAATATTTTGTGAATGAGTTCAAGTCGAATATTTTTGATACTACGGTACATAAGCTTTGAATTCAAAAAAAATCTAACACTCTACTACAAATTTATTTTTTTTAATAAGGATTATGGCGTTGTGAATGTTTCATGGAAAAGTAACCAAAATTGGAGGGAACTTGTTCACTCCCCCCACTCAAGACCTTCTCTACTTTTCACAATTTTCGTATTAAGATTTCTTGTTTTTTCCTTGCATTTTAGGAATATAATTTTTACGCCAATATTACAGACAAAAGTACAAAGAATATTTTTGTTCTGGCAGTTATATAATAATATTACTCCCGGATTTTAGCCATTGCAAGAGTCTTGGCTTGGATAGAAACCCTTTCGAGAGAAAATGTTTAATTTAAATATAACAGAGGGCCTTATGTTATATTAGTAAAAAAGCAATAAATTCGGCCGGGCCGAACTTCGAATACCCTCCACCATTTTCAAAAAATAAAATAAAATCCGTTAAATATAAATTGCGAATATAGTGAATTGTCTTTATATTGGGGTCTATACGAAAACGTGTACCTGTATAGGCAATTTTTGTCGTAAGCCATTACAATATTCAAATGCGAAACTTGAAAAATTCCGGTAGATTATGAAGCCATAATTATCAAAATATCGAATATAGGGAGGTACTGATATATTTGGTTCTAAACGAAGACCTGGATCCTCAATTTCCCCTCACAGACTATAGTACCCATTGGGAAATATGGGTGCTATACGAAGACCTGTATAGGAAATTTATTGTCACAGGCTGTAGTTCCTATTAGGAAGTGCAAAATTTGAAAACACTCCCGCTGAAAAGTGTGACACAAATCATCATCATTCACCTGGAGGTACAGGTCTATACCAAAAATCTTCCAAATCTAACGCTCGTCTGAGTAAAATCTTATCAACCTACTTCATATCCTTTCGAAGCTCAAGTGATTTCCACAGACGGACGGACATCGCGAATTCGACATAGAATTTTATGCTGATCAAGAAAATATGCACCTTTTGGGGTCTAAAATTTATATTTTCAGGTGTTACAAACGGAATGACAAACACAATATGCTCTCCATACTATGGCGGAGGATATAAAAAAGAAAAAATGTTAAACCAGGAAGTGCCCGCTTATAGTCAACAGTCAGCAAAAAGTCCAGCTGAAAATCTTAAATTCGTTCCATCAGTTCATGTTAGGCTTTTTTAGTAATCAAAAATTACAATTTGTTTGGTTTGACAATTTTTTTTAATAAATCTTCATACCTCCCACTAATTTTTTAGACTTTCAAGGTATCATACATTAATCAAGTTTTTCATTTATCGGAAAGAATAATAGGAAAATGTTTAAAATTTTCACCCAATAGTCTCAATATCATTCATTTTGAAGTTTAACGAGGAGGCACTAGTAAAACCGTGGCACAATGGACCCACAGCCAATTTTTTCCTCCAAAACTATTTCAACTTCTGCATATATAAACCCTAAAAACCAACAGTAACCTCAAAATCAAATGTCAGGATGTAAGCTCTTTAATTTCCCCCATTACCAAATTAAGTACCATTTAGTACAATTATAGTACGCATATCCAAACTCAACTCCTTCTCTCAGACACATACATTAACAGTGAAATACATATGAAATCTCAGGATTTCAGCTCTATCTCTTCACCCAATATCAAATTTAGTAGATTTTAGTTCTTTTCATACATTTGAAGTAGTCATTTTCAAAACAATATCCATATCTCAACTTCAGACACAACAGTGATCACAATATCAAATTTCAGAACTACAGCTCTACAATTTCCCCCAATACTAACCGCAGACAACAACAGTGACATCCTTAGTAAATTTCCAACTCTATCCCTTTACCCAATACGAAATTTAGTCTAATTTAATAATTTTCGAACAACGCATTTCCAAACCCACCTTTAAAGCGCATCGTCAGATACCAACAGTTATTTAAATATCAAAATTCAAAATTTTATCTCTATTTCTTGAACCAGGACAAAATTTAATACAATTGAGTACACGTATGATACGCACTGCCAAAACCACCTTCTCATTTGTTAAGGCAACACATGAACAGCGACTCTAATTTCAGATTTCAAGCACAATAACAATGTGGTGCCTTGTTGGTTTTTTTTCGCCTCTTTCCTGTCTCTCTTCAAAAAAATCTGCCTCTTTTGCAAAATTTCCGAGCTGTAACTGATCGCTTAGAATAAATTTACCAAACACAAAACTTATTTCATAATTTGCAACAAAGTTCACCTTTGTGAAAAATGTCAAATTTCTAGCTCTTTATAGCCATGCCATATAATTTTCTCACTTTTTGTACATTTTCATACGCTTCAAGTGAGGAATTAAAAAAATGCTCTCTTTTCTCACCACTTTACATCATCTATGGCCCTCATGTCAAATTTTTGAAATGTAGGTCAACTTCTAGACATTAAGTAATTTTGGTACCTATTTAGTTCATTTTTAATTAAAATTTAGCAAAATTGCAAATTTAAGATCCAGTTTTAGCAGCTTCATATTTTCCATCTTATATCCTGTTTTCCTCCAACATATTTAATTTACAGAATTTTGGCTCTTCAACCCCATTTTTTGTACATTTTAATATTTGGTACTTAATACTTATTAATGCTTAGTACATTTAGCTCAAAGGTCGGTATTACTCCTTCACCTGAAAAATTTAAGAGTTTTTTTTACTTTTTCACTAAAAAAATAAAATAAATTTAAAAATATAAAAAATAAATAAATATAAATAAATAAAAAACCTGTAAGTTCGTCCGGGCCGAACTTCAAATACCTTCCACCATTTGGAATGAATTTGGCAATTCTCAAAAACAATAAAATCCGTTAAAAAATTCTGTTAAAATCTTAAAAATACTGAATGTAGCTGTTATATTAGGGTCTACACGATGACATGGACCTGCATAGGTCATAAGACATTACAATATTCAAGTGCAAAACATAAAAAAATTAGTGAAAATTGTAGCTTAAATCATCAAAATATCGAATATTGGGAGGTACAATTACATGGGGGCTATACCAAAACGTGGACCTACATGATCCATTACCAATACCAAAAGTCCTGCAGACTTCGTTCGGAAGCTAGAGTGATTTCCACAGACGGACAGGCGTATAGACGGACGGACATTTTATGCTGATCAAGAATATGTATACTTTGTGGGATCTAAAATGTATATTTCGAGGTGTTACAAACGGAATGACAAATTTAATATACCCTCCATACTATGGTGGAGGGTATAAAAACGCCTTGTCTGATGCTTGTCAACCTACATGAACATTTGGGGATTTTACTCCTTAAATATAGAATTTTAGCCCAAAAACAAAGTTATTAGTACTCTTTGTACGTTTTACCCTATTGCCCACCTACAAAGACAGACCTTAAACTCTTTTTTACCAAATACAAACCCTATTGAAATTTGTGAGAATAGGTTCAAATTTAGATATAGCTCCCATACATATCTTCAACCGATTTCGGGTTAATTGTGCACAAAATGGCCAATATCAGTCCAATGACATGAATTTTTTGGCACACCGAAATGAATTCATCCTAGAAACAGGTACTTAATATTTGGTGTAAATCGGTTCAGATATAACTATAACTCCCATATACAGGGTTGCCCATATTCGACGGACCCATGACACTTTGGGCCCATTCCAATCGACGAGGCTTGTCCGCAGGCAACACTCTTTGCGTCAATTGAATTTTGTACGGGAACAAATGCAAATCAATGCGAATAATCCGTTGTAAAGTGGACCGAGCCATGCCCAACTGCTGAGAACGGCGTTTTTGGGATGTTCTTGGGGACCTCTCAACACTGGCTCGTACGGCAGCGATATTCTCGGCCGATCGCCTTGGTCGACTTTTATATGGCCTCTTCGGATTAGAAAGAGCCTTACCAGTCGAAAATTTTTCGTATAAACGCTTAATGGTGTTCTTAGAAGGCGCACTTCTCACATTTTTTAATGTTTTAAAAGCACGTTGAGTTTTCACAATTGACTTCTTCTGTTGAATGTAAATTTCAACTATTTCAGAGCGCTCGCGTGTCGTGTATTGGTTCATGGTAAAAATCTGCTTGGACTGACGCTTCAAACGCGGTATGTCATTAAGCGATGTGACATCTCTGTCAAAAGTTATGGCGTTGCCAGATGGATCCGTCGAATATGGGCAACCCTGTACTATACATACACTATACAGCAATGTTATTTGGTTCACAGTTGGTATCATGGTACAATGAAGAGAAGATGGGCTAACTTTGAAAAAAATGGAAGCATAGAGGTCTACCTGTTTGCCTTGTAATGTCAGAATTACTATCAAACCAATCAAAACAAGTAAAAAAAGATTAAGTTGGGCCAGGCCGAACTTTTAATACCCTCCACCTTAGGGTAATGGAAACATTAGAACCAATTATGACCCACAAATACCAGTTTTTAGACATATTCGTGGGAAAATGTGGCAAAAATCATCAAAAACGCTATACAAAAACGTGGACCTATACATACAATGTTTCGCCAACGGAGCTAGAACCTATTATTAACAACTAATTCCAATTTTTAGACAAATCCGTGAAAAAAATGTGACAAAAACCATCAAAATACCGAATATCGGGATATACCGTTATATGGGGGCTATACCAAAGCGTGGACCTATACATACAATGTTTCGCCACATAACTAGGACCCATTATGACCTACAAATACCAATTTTTACACAAATCCATAAAAAAAATGTGGCAAAAATCACCAAAATATCGAATATCGGGAGGTACCGTTATATGGGGGCTGTACCAAAACGTGGACTTATAGATTCAAAGTTTCGCCACCGGAGCTAGAACCCATTATGACCAACAAATAACAATTTTTAGACAAATCCATGAAAAAATGCGGCAAGAAACATCAAAATACCGAATATCGGGAGGTATCGTTATATGGGGACCGATATATCTCATTTTCAATACCAACCATCCTAGACACAATACATATTATTCTGCTAAATTTTGACGCTCTACGTCAAATAATGTGATCTGTATAGTGATTTCAACAGACAGACAGATAGACGGACAGACAGACGGACATCGTTAAATCTACTTAGAATTTTATGCTGATTATGAATATATATACTTTATGGGGTCTATGGCGTATATTTAGGGATGTTACAAACGGAATTAGAAAGTTAATATACCCTCCTTACCAAGGTGGAGGGTATAAAAACAAAACAACGTGTAGCATCGATTTTGAATAAATAATTGAAAACCCCGAAAACTGAATGAAAGGTCAACATTTCTTTTCAAAATCATATTATATATATCTCTAAACGTTTATTTCGCTAAAAAAAAACTTTAGATTCGGTAGATGCATACATTGCAATAAGCATTTTGAAAACACCCAAATTTGAATATTTTCTGAACAATTTTTTGTTATCGAAAAGAAAAGAATAAAAAAACAAAGTTGGCATACTGAGCCAAGAAAATAAAACAAGTTAAAAAGCAGTAAGTTCGGCCGGGCCAAACTTTAAATACCCTCCACCATTTGGAACGAATTTGGAAATTAAAAAAAAAAATAAAATCCTTAAAAAATTCTGTTAAATTTTAAAAATAACGAATATTATTATATTATATTGGGGTCTATACGACGTGGTCCTACATAGGCATTGTTTGCTATTAGCCATTACCATATTCAAATTCGAAACTTGAAATAAACGGTGAATAATATAGCTAAAATCATCAAAATATCGTATATAGGGAGGTACCGTTATATGGGAGCTGTGCGAAGACCTGGTTCAGCATATACAATTTTCTGTTACAGGCTATAGAATACATACTAACGTCAAATACGATATCTCAAACAATTTCGGTGGGTATTGTACCTAAACTCGTCAAAATACCGAATATAGGGATGTACCGTTATATGGGGCCTATACGAAGACCTGGACCTGCATAGACATTTTTCTGTCACAGACTGTAATTCCCATTACGAACTCTAAATGCGTAATTTGAAACAATTCCGGTTAATAATGGCGCTGAAATCATCAAAATACCGAATTTTGGGAGGTACCGTTATATGGTGGCTATACGAAGACCTGGACCTGCATAGACATTTTTCTGTCACAGACTGTAGTTCCCATTACGAATTCTAAATACATAATTTGAAACAATTCCTGTGAACAATGTCGCTAAAAGCATAAATACCGAATATAGGGAGGTACCGTCATATGGGTGCTATACGAAGATGTGGACCTACATGGCCCATTTACGAACTTAACCTGCCTACTGGAAAAATAAACACGTGTGCAAAATTTTAGCCTTTTATCTCAATTCGTTCGAAAGATTACAACAGACGGACCGACAGACAGACAGACGGATAGACAGACAGACAGACAGACAGACGGACATGGCTAAATCGACTTAGAATTTTACGCTGATCAAGAATATATATACTTTGTTGGGTCTGACATGAGTATTTCGAGGAGTTACAAATGGGATAACAAACTTAATATACCCTCCATAGTATGATGGAGGGTATAAAAATTAAAAGCATATGGTATCAAAGCCCTTGAACTTATTGTACCATGGTTGATATGATCTACCCCATATAAAATCGCAATATAAACTTTTTGTTACGGGTAGCTCTACTAAATATGAATAGTGGTATAGGGTATGATATAGTCGGAGCCACCCAACTTTTGGCCTTTCCTTGCTGGTTTAGTTTTGAGTTTGACGTAAATTAATAAAATCCTCAAATACTTCAAACGAGGCTTGATCTTGGAAAGAAATTAAGCACTGATATCTGGTCACTTAGCAAATATTTGTCTATGTAGTTTTATTATTTTTTGTGAAAGACACATTTCAATCAATAGCTTGAAATGCACTTTTCTTGAAACTGGTTTTTGGAATGTAACACTTTTTGAGTAAATAAGCAACACACGGAATGACAAACTTAATAAACTCTCCATAGTATAGTGTATGGTGTATAAAGTAAAGGTCTATGAGACGTCCAAAATTACCACATTTTACCATCATGCACTTAAGCAGATCAAACTGTGTTGCCAACACCCCAACATCAATTTTTTTCCTCCAAATGTCATAAGAGGCTATTATTTATCGCACTTAATACGAACGTGTTAAGTGTTTCATTGTCCTCCAAGTTGTTTTGTGGCTGCTGCTGCTGCCACGATTACACTGTATTGCTACTGTACATTATCTTGAAAGGCATTACTGTCATGTAGATGTCATAAAACTAAATTGTCCTTAAACAAAACAGTAGGGTATGACAAATAACACAGCGAAACAAGAGAAAACAACGGTACATTATGTGTTTGTGTTGGCTTTTTATCACATACATATGTATTGAAATGTGTGCATGTGTGTTTGTTAAACAGCAAAAAGCACTTTACTCACACACGAGATGTAGTGGTAGTGGCCACTCAAATAATACACGGACATTTGGAGAAAAAGAACAACAATAACAACAACAACAAAAACTGGCCATGCATTCGGCAAGACAGATGGTGGCGGCACTGTGGTTCAAATAGTTCTATTTTGTGTGAGGTTGTAATTTCTGACCTACTCAAATTGTGAGGGGGAGCAATTAAGGTTCAATACCAGATACAAAATTATTTTTTTTTTTGTTAAAAAAATTAATATGCAAAGGCATAAATTGATCATTTTAGACATCAATGTTATAAATTCGAAGAAAATTTGAAATGTAGCAGAATGCAACAGACTCTAACATGTTTTCAATCTGAAGTGCACTGCGGTGATCTGCTTCACCTCCATACTCTAAACTTCATTTGTACTATAATTGAGCATTTTAAAAATTTAGCTTTCCGCATGGATTGGGGAGGATAATTTTTTGGAAAACTACCCCGTAATAGCTCCGGAACTGTTTAAACCGAATAACTGATGAAAAGTTAATGAAACAAATCAAACTTGGAGACACAGCGTCTGCAAAGGAAGAAAAGATAATAAAATACGTAGTTGTTGGTGTAGATCCAGGAGGAGAAAAACTGTCAAAGTTCAAAACGGTGGCTCAGTGAGCAGCGTATTTAAGTAAAAACCAATAAGTAAATCTCAAAAGTCGGTTGGGACCGACTATATGATACCCTACACCACTATGCATACTTTGTAGAGCTCTCGTAGATATCTGGTACAAAATATGATTATGGTAGAGTGCATGTTCCGAAAGTTGGAGATTTTAACACCAAATCGGATGAAACATATATATGGGAGCAAATTTGAAATTCTTGCTCCTATGCTAAATTCGGTTACAGTGCGAAAATCTATTTGGACTAATATTAGCCATATGGTGCACAACAAACCTAAAATCGGAAGAAGATATATAGGGAAGCTATATCCAAATCTGATCTGGTCTTGATAAAATTTGAATCATGTATTGCTAGGCTTAATCTAATATCTAGTACCAAATATCATTTTTATGGGGTGTATATTGCAAATGTGAGGGACTTGAACACCAAAATCGGAAAATATGAGAGCTATATCTGAAGCGATTTTCACCAATTTTTAAGTATTGACTTCTTGAATCAATTCGCTTGGAAGTGCAACATTTTACTCAGTTTGGGCTGAAATTAGGCACTATAAGGAAGCATATATATGGGAGCTATATCCAAATCTGAACCGATCTTCATAAAATTTGATCTATGAATTGCTAGGCTATATCTGATATCTGGAGCTAAATATCAGTCTTGTAGAGTGCATATTCCGAAAGTTGGAGGTCGGATGAAACATATATATGGGAGCTATAGCTATATCTGAAGCGATTTTCACTTTAAATTTTAAGTATTAACTTCTTGAATGAATTCGCTTGGAAGTGCACTCACTTTGGGCTGAAATTAGCCATTTAGTGCACAAGAAACCTAAAATCAGACGAAGATATATAGGGGAGCTATATCCAATTCTGAATTGATCATGATAAAAATTGAAAAGTATTTCTGGACTGAATCTAATATCTGGTACTAAATATCATTTTTGTGGGGTGTATATTACGAATGTGAGGGACTGAAACACCAAATTGGATGAAACATATATATGGGAGCTTTAGCTATATCTGAACCGATTTCCACCAAATTTAAAGTACTATACTAAATTCGGTTGGAAGTGCCAAAATTCAGTCCATTTGGACTGATATTAGCCATTTGGTACACAAGAAACCTAAAATCGGATGAAGTCCTGCAGATATAGTACACATTTGAGTAAAATTTATCAATCTACTTCATTTCGTTCGGAAGCTACAGTGATTTCCACAGACGGGTAGACGGACGGACATTGATATATCGACATAGAATTTTATGCTGATCAAGAATGTATATACTTTGTGGGGTCTAAAATTATATTTCGAGGTGTTAAAAACGTAATGACAAACTTAATATACCCTCCATACTATGGTGAAGGGTATAAAATACTCGTAGCTATCTTCTGAGATGTACGTTCTAAAGTTTTTCAGGAACTACCGGTTCCCTAGTCACTCCAAACTTTTCTGCTACAAAATACAACCTGAGGGATATCCCTTGGATCACAGGTGATAAAGATTCCGTTGGGGCAGAAGCCGTCGTTTGTCAATTTCAGAATGGGATGGATCTACTTCCATGTCCGTCTGCATATCATTCTTTTTGAATAATATGTCCTAACTTAGGTGATCAGTCCATATTGTGTTGAACTAAATTTTGGTGGTAGTGCTAAGTACAATGTCTAAAATACAAGACGGAAGCCACTTTCATGAAGTCCAGGGCTTCTGATCAAAAATTATAAAAGGAAAGCCACATTGCAGAATTTCCCTAGTTAATTCTAATTTTCGCTCTAGTGCAGCTGCGCAGTAGAGACGTAAAGCTGAAAGTAACCTTTCCTAACTCTGGATAGGAATTTCAGGTTAAGGGCAAAGGGGGTTTGAATTCTCAAGTCAACGTTTGTGGCATTGCTCTAAAGTAAATATCCTGACCCGAACACAAGTTTGCCCTACTGGCCTTCACATGACCTTTCGTGTTTGAATATTGTCTATGCAGGTCCTCGTCTTCGTATTTAATTTTTATACTCTCCACCATAGTATTAAGTTTGTCATTCCGTTTGTAACACCTCGAAATACACATTTTAGACCTAACAAAGTATATATATTCTTGATCAGCAAATTCTATGTCGATTTAGCGATGTCCGTAGGCCTGTCCGTCTATCCGTCTGTGGAAATCACTCTAGCTTCCGAACGAATTGAAGTAGATTGATAAAATTTTACTCAAATGTATGCTATGTCTGCAGGACTTTCGGTATAAAATGGGCCTTGTAGGTCCTCGGTTTGGTATAGCCCCCATATAACTGTACCTCCCCATATTCGGTATTTTGATTATTTTAGCGAGCTTATTCACCAGAATTGTGTCAAATTTGGTATTTGAAGTTCGTAATGGATACTACATCCTAAGACAGAAAATGAGCCATGTAGGTCCACGTCTTCGTATAAGCCCCATATAACGGTACCTTCTTATATTCGGTATTTTGATGATTTTAGCGACATTATTCACCGGAATTGTTTCAACTTTGGTATTTGAAGTTCGAAATGGATACCACAGCCTAAGAAAGAAAATTGTCTGTGCAGGTCCACGTCTTCGTATAGCCCCCATATAACGGTACCTCCCGATATTCGGTATTTTGATGATTTTAGCGACATTATTCACCGGAATTGTTTCAACTTTGGTATTTGAAGTGCGAAATGGATACTACAGCCTAAGACGGAAAATTGTCTGAGCATGTTCATGTCGTCGTATAGCCCCCATATAACGGTTCCTCCCGATATTCGGTATTTTGATGATTTTAGCTACATTATTCACCGATTTTTTAAAGTTTCGCATTTTTATATTGTAATGGCTTATGACAAATGTTACCTATTCAGGCCCACGTCGTCGTATAGACCATAATATAACAGCTACATTCGGTAGTTTTAAGATTCTAACAGAATTTTTAACAGATTATATTGTTTTTGCCAAATTCGTTCACTTTCAATTTAAAACCACTGTGCAGCGAAGCAAATAAGGCAAACGAAATAACCATTCACATATATATTTCACTCACCCACACACAAACCCATGACGACGACCAGTGCTAGACCAACGCCAACGAATTCCGTTCGACATCAACTTATTCGGTTAATTTCTAAAATATTTAACTTCATTGTTAAACGGGCCGTAGAACACATCAAACATTCGTGTTACTCGCTGTAATGTGTTTGGCAAAGAGCAGTCAGGTGTTACATTCCCACACCTCGAGCTACGTTAATTAGCCTGCGGACATGTTACGCGCCTTCTACGCCACCAAAAGAAAATTCTGAATACCAAAAAAAAAAAAAAAAAAAAACTAATTCAGCTCAGAAGCAACAAAAACGAAACGGAAGATTGTTAAGCGGCGAATATTGCAATAACAACCAACTAAAAATTCTAATTTTTTTCGTTAGCGAGAGTTTCATGTCTTTGTTTCATAAATATTTAAAAAGTATTCTCACACGGGTCGCAAGTGCCTAATGCCAAAGTAGCGAAGTAACGAAAAGAAAAGAAAAAAACGACAACGCAAAAATACTAAGTGTCGTAAATAATTAATAACGTTAAGTTTTCCGCTGTCAGAAAACTGCTGCAGGAATAAAAACGAAAATTTTCTAAACTACATCTAAATGTTATGAGAAAGAAGAAAATTAAAGGAAAACGTGAGGGTTTTAAAGCAAAAAAAGTGAAAAAATTGCAAAATTTTGAAAAATAAAAAAAAGAAAATATCATTCCCAAAGAATAGTGAATATTGATCGCTTAAGTATAAACGAAAAACAAACAACAATAATAATAATAATCGTACATATTGTTAACAAGTGTTTTGTTTTCTAGAACAAAATGGAATTTTAAAGCGACCCTTGAAAGATGATGATTCACGGATGAAAATGTAACGTTTTAGAAAAAAGCAAAAAACGTTTTTCAAAACCAAGTGTATGTCCCATTTGTATTCTATTCTTTTGCCACTAACTTTGTATATGTGTGTATTTATATTGAAGATTTTGTAGATATGTCACGAAACACCCGCAAGCTGCACTGTCGAACACAACACAGAATCATAAAGTTCACACAGCACGCAATTTTTAGTTAAGGTCTGGTTCTAGTTTGATATACGAGGGTTGGGAACTGCAATAATGTGAATATCTTTATTTTGAAAACTGAAACTTCTACTCTCTAAATAGTCTTAAAAGAATCTTGCTTACTATGAAAAATCCTATAGCTGTCTTGGGATTCGCTGAAAACTTATATAAATTGTTTTTACCTAAAATATGTATTATTCCGGTCTGATAACCCACTTTTTATACCCTACACCTGGGCATTATGTCTTTGTGCATTTGTTTCTAAGATAGATAAGGGAGTGAGTGAGACCCATAGTTCCTGTTCCTGATGACCCTCATGAAATCACATTCTGAGGAGATTTATGTCCGTCCATCCGCCTGTCCATGTATTGTCCGATCAAACTGAAACTGCAGAAAATATTTATTTGGACATATAATTTCACCCGAGTTGCTTTCTACTGTGCACCAAATATGTACTATTAGTCCAAATAGGACGGAATTATTACACATACGACTAAATTGAACCTATACAAGTAAATAAGTAACTGAGTTTGGCCGGGCCGAACTTTTAATACCCTCCAACATTTTGAAGGATCTTGAAAAATTAAAAAAAAAAAAACAAGTAAAAAAGCTGTAAGTTCAGCGGGGCCGAACTATGAATATCCTCCACCATTTGGAACAAATTCGGCAATTTTCAAGAAAATAAAATCCGTTAAAAATTCTCTTAAAACCTTAAAAATGTGTATCCGCTATTAAAGTATTCAAATACGAAACTTGAAAAAAAATCTGTTTATAATGTACAGGGTGCCATATTCAACGGACCCATCTGGCAACGCCATAACTTTTGATAGAGATGTCACATCGCTTAATGACATACCGCGTTTGAAGCGTCAGTCCAAGCAGATTTTTAACATGAACCAACACACGCCACGCGAGCGCTCTGAAATTTACATTCAACAGAAGAAGTCAATTGTGAAAAAAAAATGTGAGAAGTGCGCCTTCTAAGAACACCATTAAGCGTTTATACGAAAAATTTTCGACTGGTACAGCTCTATCTAATTCGAAGAGGCCATATAAAAGTCGACCAAGGCGATCGGCCGAGAATATCGCTGCCGTACGAGCCAGTGTTGAGAGGTCCCCAAGAACATCCCAAAAACGCCGTTCTCAGCAGTTGGGCATGGCTCGGTCCACTTTACAACGGATTATTCGCATTTATTTGCATTTGTTCCCGTACAAAATTCAATTGACGCAAAGAATGTTGCCTGCGGACAAGCCTCGTCGATTGGAATGGGCCCAAAGGTCCGTCGAATATGGGCAACCCTGTAGCTAAAAACATCAAAATACCGAATATAGGGAGGTACCATGTGGGTTATAAAACGTGGACCTGCACAGACAATTTGCTGTCATAACGATTCTGGTGCTGTCTTAGGCTGTAGTATCCATTATGAACTTCAAATACCAAATTTGATACAATTCCGGTAAATAATGTCGCTGAAATCATCAAAATACCGAATATCGAGGGATACCGTTATATGGGGGCTACACGAAGACGTCGACCTACATGGCCTATTTTCAATACCAAAAGTCCTGCAGACATAATACACAGTTGAGTAAATTTTTATCAACCTACTTCATTTTGTTCGGAAGCTAGAGTGATTTCCATAGACGGATAGACGGACATCGCTAAATCGACATAGAATTTTATGCTGATCAAGAATATATATATACTTCGGATAAAATGTATATTTCGAGGAGTTACAAACGGAATGACAAACTTAATATACCCTCCATACTATGGTGGGGGGTATAAAAACAAAACACTGATCTGTTAGCTTCCTACCATAATTCCTTTTGACTCTAGCGTGATTACAACAGAGGGACGGACGGACAGGGCTAAATCGTCGTAGAATTGTACGCGGATCAAGAATATATATACTTTGTTGGGTCTAAAATTATTATTTCGATGAGTTACAAACGGAATGATATATAATATACCCTCCATACTATAATTATGTCTCTGTACCAAAATCCGCACCAAACAGTGACTCGATTCGGGTGCATCAGCTTTTTTTACTGTAAGCTTGCTGGTTTTCCGTGCCCAAATGCGACAGTTTTGCTTGTTGGCATATGGAGCTGACAGTTACTTTTAGGCCAGTTGTCTTATATTTACGTTCTCGTTCGTACGATAGGTATTCAAAACAATTTCACACAAAAGTAGCGGTCTATTTTACCCGCTAAATATAATCCAATGGTAGTCTAAAATACTAGCCCTAATGCTAACCTAATGTGAAATTCCGTGTCGATTGGTTTTTAATTGTGACCTGTGGAACGACTGAAAATCAGAAAAATGTTAATTTGTTGGTACTTTTTAACCCCTAAATATACATCTTCAAGACAATAGGCTTCAATTCTGACAACTCTACCCTCATGTAAAATTTCATGACAATTTGACGATATCGTGTTGTAGGGTACGCGATTTCTCAGATTATATGCTTTTATGGTCAGAGGTCATTCCGAATTGCTGAGAATTGTCAAAATCAGTTCAGTTGTTTTTGACTTAGAAGAAAATGGTAGGCCTCTGCCCCGCCCTTAACTCTAGTCCTAAATTCCACGTCGATTGGTCTATAATTGCGACCTGTAGAGCAACTGTAAAGAAAAATGGGCTTCTATAGGATCTACCTGTAGCGTGATTACAAATTAACAGGACAGCCGAACAGATGGGGAGACGGACGGACGGACATACTTAGCTAGATGGACTCAGCGAGCGGCGAGATAGGAAGATCCATATGTAGACAAGACATAGGAAGTCTTGGAACAATATTTCGAAGTGTTACATAATTGTAGGGTATTGAAATTGGTTGAACTCTTTTAACCTTATACCGTATCCGATAGACATTGACAAAATTTTGGTTTCCTGACCATTTTTTAAAATTTCAGCAAACTCGTAATTAATAAATTCCAAGTTTTGATAATATGAAACAGATTGATGAGGGTACGTTCAGCCATTTGCCTTTCATTGGTCTTCTTTGACCATTGGAAGCTTATTCCACTTAACTTTGAATTTAACTAACAACAGTTCGAATGCAATCCAGTTTAAAATCCATTCTGCTAATATATTAAGAAAAAATTAACAATACAAATAACCAAATTTTAGAAAATCAGCAGAGGTGTACACGAGAATAAGATCTCATTACTATCAAATTTTAGATCATTTAGTATAATGTACATATGTACATGAAAAACATTTCGATGTTTTTTGGCTGTAATTAAGACATTAGTTCAACATTAATATAATTGAAATGAAATAGTATGAAATTGGGTCTGTATAGATCCAAAAGCTATTTAATGACTTATAGACTTGAAGTCTATATAAATTGACGTGGCTCCGCAAATAATGGTACCTCCAAGCATTCGGTATTTTCATAATATTAGGGAGATGTTTCAATGCAATTGTCCAAAAATTGGTATTTGTAGTTTGAAGTGGGTTCACATGCTGTTACTCCCACAAATTTGAAATGATGATGGCTTTCTTTTCGGAATTTTTTTGCAAACACTAATCATTTTACAATAATGCAACTCTTGGGGACATTTTTTCTTAATTTACGATAGTGAATAGTTAATTTTGTTCCTTAGTAAAATAAATTTTCTTCGAATACCAAGTCTAGACAAAATGGGGTTCCTTCCCTAATGGTAGTGCAATAGAAATTTGGACCCGCCAAAATTAGGAGCTTTTTTACTTTTTACAAGGTGAGATGAAAAACTTAAACCAACTTCAACAAACTAAGCCACTCGTCCGACAGCTGTTAAAATTATTCCAGTGACAGTTCATTATATTGTTTACAAGCGTACATAAGCATTTTGGTGAGAATTTTCCAGAAAAAAAGTAATTTGTGATGGAATTCAAGCGTGATAGTGTGATTTCTTCATATTTGGCTGGAAAAGCACAAGTGCCTATAGTTAGAGCACTCTAGCATTTAAATGTGAATAAATCTTTTGTGTCTCGTACCATCGCTCGAAGTGGACGGAAGAAAACATAAACTTCAGCAGAAATGGTTCGAAAAGCAAAGAAGCGACTTGATCGAAATCCGCGTCACAGTGGCCTAAAAAGGGCTCGTAAGCTGAACATATCGCAATATTCTATTCGGCAAATATTGAAAATTGAGCTCGGAGTAAAGTAAAAAATAAAAAAAGTAAAAAACGGCTAAGTTCGGCCGGTCCGAACTTTTAATACCCTCCACCATTGAAAAATTTCAAAAAAAAAAAAAAATCCGAAAACAACCATTTAAATAAAAACCGGACTATACGAAGACGTGAACCTCCATACGAAATTTGTTGTCATAGGCGGTAGTGCCCATTACGAACATCAGACATAAAATTTTTTACAATTAAGGTGAATAATGTTCCAAAAATTATGAAAATACGGAGTATCGGGAGGAGGATGGAGGCTATACGAAGATGTGGACCTGCATAAAATTTCTTTTTTGCCTTAAGTTGTAGTATCCATTGAGATCTTTCAGTACGAAATTTGAAATGATTCCGGTGAATAATGTTGCTGAAATCGTCAAAATATCAGGAGGTACCGTTATATGGGGGCTATACGAAGACATGAACCTGCATATAAAAATTGTTGTCGTAGACTGTAGTACCCGTTACGAACTTCAAATACGAAATTCGAAATAATCACAGTAAACAATGTCGCTAAAATCATAAAAATACAGAATATCGCTAGGTACCGTTATATGGAGGCTATACGAAGACTTGGACCTGCATACAAAATTTCTATCATAGGCTGTAGTAGAAGATCTCAATCTTCCAGTATCAAATTTGAAACGATTCCGGTGAATAATGTTGCTGAAATCATTAAAGTACCGAATATGGGAAGGTACCGTTATATGGGTGCTATACGAAGACTTGGACCTGCATACAAAAATTTTTCTCGTAGGCTGTAGTACCCATTGGGATCTTCCAGTACGATTCCGGTGAATAATGTTTCTGAAATCATTAAAATACCAAATATCGGGAGGAACCGTTATATGGGGGCTATACGGAGACTTGGACCTGCATAGAACAATTTTTGTCATAGGCTGTAGTGCCCATTACGAACTTCAAATACGAAATTTTAAGTAATTCCGTTAAATAATGTCGCTAAAATCATGAAAATACCGAATATGGGGAGTTACCGTTATATGGGGGCTATACGAAAACGTGGACCGACATGACCCTTTTACGAACTTAACTCGCCTACTGGAAAACTATGCATCTAAGCAAAATTCTATCTCAACTCGTTCGAAAGATAGCGTGATTACAACAGACAGATAGACAGACAGACGGACATCGCTAGATCGTCTTAGAATTTTACGCTGATCCAGTATATATATACTCTGTAGGGTCAATTATGAATGTTTCGAGGAGTTACAAACGGAATGACAAAGTTAATATAACCTCCATTGAATGGTGGAGGGTATAAAAAATGTAAGAACATACACCGCTACAGAAAGAAAATATACAAAAAAGAGCTAATGAGTTGCTTCGCTTGGCCAAAAGTGGTGAACTGCCCAATTTGGTTTTCTCCGATGAGAAATCATTCGTTGTTGAAAATGTTCTAGAGGGTGTATTAAGACCTTGGACATTCCAACAGGACTCAGCACGCGCCACCCAATAATGGTTACAAAATGAGGTTCCTCGTTTCATTTCCAGCGCACAATGGCCACAAAAACCTCCGGATACCAATCCATTGGACTATTGTGTCTGGAGTATTTTGGAAAGCAAGGTTGGCACCAAAAATTACCAAAATGTCAATTACCTCAAGCAAGGGCTTCGCCGGGAATGGGCCAAAATACCGCAGAGCAACATTCGGGTAGCTTGTGACGGTTTTATGTGCCGTTTGAAGGCATAATTCGAAAAAAAAGAATATGAAAAAATCTATCCAATATTGTGAACAATAACAGTAAAATCTGATGAAGATGTACATTGGAATCTGAAATATATATAATATATATATAATATATATCTGATGCGCGGTATCAAATATCCTTCTTGTGGAGTGCATATAACACATGTGAGGGACTTTAACACCAAATCGGAAGAAACATATATATGGGAGCTATAGTTATATCTGAATCTCTTTTCACCAAAATTTTCTGTACTTGCTTCTGGGCTGAATTCCGTCTAAAGAGCCAAAATTCAGTTCATTTGGGCTGATCTTAGCCACTTGATGCACAATAAACCTGATATCGGATAAATATATATATGGGAGCTATATCCAAATATGATCTAGATATATTTGAACCGATTTTTACCAAAATTTGAAGTTGTTGAACTTGCTTCTAGACTGATTTCGGTCTGATGTGCCAACGACATTTGGACTGATATTGGCCATTTGGTGCACAATTAATCCGAAATCGGTGGAAGATATATATGGAAGCTATATCTAAATTAGAACCGATTCTCACCAATGTAAATAGGGTTCGTCCTTGGGCCAAACAAATTTTGTTTGGACAATTTCATCTCAATCGGATAGTAAATGCGACCTGCATTTTGTTCACAAAAATACATGGACGGACGTACGGCTGACGGGCGGACAGACGAACTGACATTCATAAATCAACTCAGAAATTGATTCTATGAAGATCTTTAAAAGCATCTATGGATCTAACTCGCTTACAAATGCACAGAGACGTAATGTGAAGGGTACCATTATGTGGCGATTAACTTACCGAACAACACTCGTTATTAACCTTTTGCAACAAAAACCGAAAACAACAACATCAGCACCGAACCTCAAAGTATATTAAACACTCGTAGCACCTTAACGTTTTGCCACTACATCAATATTTCATGTTCCATTTCGGCTCTTAACACGTTCCTAGGGTTCACATAAAACTATTGTTGCTGCTGTACCGAATTCACTTAGCCAACGACATTGCATGACATGCATATAGTCTGCTCTTAACCCACTTCTTTTTTGTGCTGCTGTTGTTGTTCGTTACCTGACAATTCATTTTGAATTCTTAGGGAGAATTTTACTGAACTCAACTGTCACACACCACCACCAATACCACCCACTTCATCGAATACTCAAAAAATACAACTACAAAACTGAAATTCATGCGATTTTCATTTCAATTTCTTGGTCGTTTCGATTACTTTTCCATTTGTGTGCGACAAGTATTTGCATTTGCCGATGACAATTTGTGAACAAAAAGTAGGAGAGTGTGCTTTTGTTGTCCATTTTATTTGGTTTTGTTGTTCAGTTCTCATCACAGTTGAAATGGAATGGTGTTGTTGTTGAAGCACCCTACACGAATTTGTGGTATTAAAGAAAGGAGCCTAGGCTTGGTACAGAATTTCGAAAGGCTATACAACTTTTGCAATTGTTTTTATTTGGGTTGTTATTATGTTTGGACTTAGAGTGCAGCAGGACAATATAAATTTATGGAGTGTGGCATCTGCTGACCGATTTTTATACTTATTAAACAGAGAGTGAAGAGGAGTGCACCAAATTTCGGGACATGGTCTGAGGATGTTGGCATTTTCAAAATTTAGGCAGTAGTACTCGTTTAATAGATAAAACCCCTTAAAACCTTTGTGTACAGGAAGGGTCTCAATATTTTGCTAATATTTAAAATAGAGCTTTGATGTTTAGAATCTAGAATCGTTGGTAAAAAATATGGGTCATATCGATCAATTTGTTGGTATAGCCCCATATAAATATACGTTTCAGGACATGGAGTCGATCTAGCGATGTCCGTCGGACGGTCTGTCTGTCTGGTTGGTGCGCACATTAACTCTAGAAAACAGCATCCGATTTGATCCAAACTTGGTACATTGTAATATTATTATCAAACTTAGACCGACTTCGGAGATGGGCAATATCGGTCCACTTCTTCTGGTAACTCCCCCACAAAATGACAACATTTTCAAAGAAAAATATTTTACTGCATAGAAAGATATAGGATAATCCTATTTTGCTCCAACTTTCAGATTCTAATATTTTCATCAGTTCTAGGTCGGGTGCACGAATGGACAATATCGGTCCACTCCATCAAGTACCTCCCACACAAATAATCAAAATTTGGAATAATTATAACTCTTATAAAATGTGATGTTAGAGTCTGGATTCAATGCGATCCATTCAATCTTGGTACATCTCAATATTTCCATCAATGCAAAATCTTTTATAAATACGGTAGAGGTCGGGCCATTTCTTCTGGAACCTCCCCAAATAGGTTTTAAGATTTTGGAGAACAAAACGCTCAAAGAAAGCGAAATAAGCACCCAACTCTCTTCAAATTTCAAACATACAAACATTTTTGCTAACACAAAAAGTGAAAAGGATGTATAGCTGCGAACCCCTTCTTGCTCCTCAGCCACATAGGGTCACAATTTTCAATACTTTTATCTGTCATAACTTACAAAACAAGTCAGTGGTTCCTTACAACTTGCTATGTTGGGTGTATTATAAGTTTGATGAGGCCAAAAATTATGTAACACCTCGAAAAATTGGTTTCCAACATCGAAAAGTATATATGGATGTTCCTATCCCGCCGGGTTCAGTCGATCAAGCTATGTATGTTCGTCTGTACATGTTAATTTGTAATCACGGTCACAATTATGGCCCGATCCTCACAAATTTGAAAATGGAGGCGGCATTATGGTCAGAATAGAAGCCTATTGTTTTTGGATATAATCGCAAAATATGAAGGGGATGAAATGGACCAAAAACTGAAAAATTTCCTGATTATGCAGTTGCTCTACAGGTCGCTATTATGGACCAATCGATGTGGAAGTTAGCATGGGGCTAGAGCTTAGGGCTGGGCAGAAGTCTTCCAATTTTAATGGTCATCGGCTAATATTTAGTTGGTAAAATATACCATAATATTTGTACTAAATAAAAGTCAAAATTTCCATTAAACCGCGAATATTTTTAATCCTGCCGAAATCACAAATAGACGAAAATGTCAATTCTGATTGTTACGTAGATGCCAATAGTAAATATATTGGATATATATAGCGAAATATACAATGATTTCCTTAACGAATATAGGCAAATATCGTAGACAAGGAAATCATATAGATGAATCTAAATTTGGAGATACAAAGGGGTCTCTTGCATTTGGAGATGATTGCAAAATATTTAGGGGTTCAAATGAACCAAAAACAGAACAATTTTCTTCATCACACAATTGAAACCAATCGACACAGAATTTTGGCTGAGAAGAGAGTTAAGGACAGCGAAGAATTTTAGATGATAGTTCTAATACTTAGCTCTAAAATGGACCACAACAACTAACAACACAACAGAGTGTGTAAATATTGGGCATTTGCCCCTGTCCAAAAGTTAAGGATAATATTTGGGCAATGCTCTATGACATAATTTCAAAAGCGAAATCTATGAAAATGGATTTGGACATAAAGGGTCTTTTAAAATATTGAAGTGTTTTAGGGTATCACATGGTCGGCCCCGCACGGCTATAGCCTTTGCTTATGATTTTAGCAAATTTATTCATTGGAATTGTTTCAAATTTCATATTTGAAGTTCGTAAGGAATTGTACAGCATATGACAGAAGATTGTCTGTGATGGTCCACGTCATCGTATAGCCCCCTTATAACGGTAGCCCCCGATATTCGGTATTGTGATGATTTTAGCGACATTATTCACCGGAATTGTTTTAAATTTGGTATTTGAAGTTCGTAGTGAATACTACAGCATAAGGCAGAAATTTGTCGGTGCAGGTTCACGTCTTCGTATAGCCCCCATATAACGGTACCACCCTATATTCGGTATTTTGACGAGTTTAGGTACAATACCCACCGAAAAGGTTTGAGATATGGTATTTGAAGTTAGTAATGGATGCTATAGCCTGTGACAGAAAATTGTATATGCTGATCCAGTTCTTCGCACAGCTCCGATATAACGGTACCTCCCTATATACGATATTTTGATGATTTTAGCTACATTATTTACCGTTTATTTCTAGTTTCAAATTTGAATAATAATATAACGGCTATATTCGGTATTTTTATAATGTTAACAGAATTTTTGGCGAATGTTATCTTTTCGAAAATTTTCAAATTCGTTCTAAATGGTGGAGGGTATTCAAAGTTCGGCCGAACTTACTGCTTTTTTACTTGTTTAAATTGCCAAATTTGTACCAAATGGTGGAGAGTATACAAAGTTCGGCCCGGTCGAACCTACAGCTTTTTTAAATTGTTTTTTTATATGTATTAGATAAAGTGTGAAAATGGATTACTTCACCTATATCTATAAATATCTATAAAAAAAGGAAAATGTTTCTATGTTTGTTTGTTTCTTTGTAATTAATGGACTCGAAAACCGCTAAACAGATTTTCCTGAAAATTTCCAAATATACTACAACATCGCATGAAAGTAAGATGGGCTATATAGATTTTTGAAATTCCACTTTGGAACAAAAATAAATATGTCAAATTATATTGAAATCAGTGCAGAATTGCATATAGCTCCCGTATATATTCTCGGCCTATTTTACTTATTTGATACACCCAACGCGATATGTATGTCGATTCCAATGAAATTCGGACAGAGAGACGAAATTTGGTTTGGGTATAGCTCCCATATATATATTTCGGCCGATTTCATGAAATTCAGAATGTGTGGCGGAATTTGGTTACAATAATAAATTTGACAAATTAATTAGAAATCGGCTAAGTTTTAGATGTCGATTTCAATTTTTTTACGTCCCAAACACAATATGTACCTCCAATTTCAATGAAATATGGAAAGGGTGACGGAATTTGGTGTAAAAGTAAAATTTGTCAAATTAAATTGAATTTTGTTCAGATTTGGATATGATTTTATTAAGAAGCATTGACCCACAACGCCTTTGCATTGGTATTAGGCTAACAGTGAAAAACTACGATGAGGATACGATTATTACGGGGAAGTATCTTGCTACCTCAAATTCACTAATTGCAACATGCAACAATGCCACACAACATCAAAATATTGCAGTTTCCTGCACGCTTGGCATTTGCTATGAAATTAATAAATCCTGAAGGAAAAACCCTTCGTGTATGCGGACTAAATTTGGCATGTTGCTGCTTTTCTCGTGGTCGGCTCTTCATGGCATTCTACGCGAGCTATTTGTTTGTTTGCGCATTAAAATATTATAATAATCTCTTTTTTTAATTTCTGAATTTGTTTCATTTTTTTAAACCAACAAATATTTGTATATAAAATTTTGAATGCATATAAGATCAGAAGGGATGGTTAAGCGCCCCGAATTCAGCTAGTCTCTTATAATGGGAAGGAGGTAGTCGATATAGTCTAAACCTAGCACGTCGCAATATTTTAATCATGTTTATTGAGGTGCAATATGAAATGGACAATATTGGCCCATTCCTTCGGAACCCACTCAAGGGAGGGTCAACAATTGGAATAATCATAATAGAAGTCAAAATATATTTAAATAATCGAACATTGGCTGCTTTCGGCAAAACAGACTCATCATATCTTGTAAAGAAGTGTCATGTAGAGTATCAAAAACAGTCGACTCTGTTGGACTCCGTTCCCGTTGGCTTATTTTATTATTTCTAAAAGTTGTTGTGGGTGGTTGTGCTGCTGGGTTTTGTTGTCGTGGATTGTGGGAAACGAGAGAGGTGATTGGTATTGAGTTGCTGTTGTGTTTTCTGAATTGTGTATATACCTTGACCTTCAAGTCGTGTAGTAAATGACTTGTGATTATTGGTTTTTAAGTTGCCCCCCGTTTTGGTTGGCTCTCCACGTTGTCCCACAAACAAAATGTGGCGGGGGAAGGGAGAATTTTTATTTCGTGTGAATATCAGAATCGAATTTCAACTCGCGAAAAAAACTCACAACCACTTATTACCAATGCCAATCGCTTTCGGGGGAACATTAAGCGACAATTGTCAGTTCTTTTTTCCTGCAAAAGAAGTGGGAGAACGTAAGAAAAACCATTAGCAGGCATTTATGTTTATTCAACTAAAATGATTTGCTAAAACATAATGTCTTTAGTATATTTTAGAGTTTATGAATGGGCATTGTCCTAAAAATATCATTATCCTGACAAATAATTATTTAAGTTATTGTCTATCATTTTCTGGTGAACACAATCTCATTCTTTGGGGGAAACGGCGAATAGACTTAAATGCTGATTATGTCGTCGGAATTCAATGTATTCCATCAAGAGTTAAAAGGAGAATGAGTGTGATATAAATGTCGGTCAAAGAGGCCAAACTTCATATTATTTTCCAACTGTTCTTCCAAAATATTATTATTGTTCTCATTATTGAAAAACGTCAACTCGCATTTTGGACGTCAAAATATTTCCCCAAAATTCAGCTTTTTTTTAACATTTAAACGATTTATTTTATTATTTAACTACTATCACTCATAAACGTCTTACATAATCTCACTATTGCTGCTCGGAGGTAATTTAAGCAGATTAAATGGTTTAACAACTAATTGCGATTTTCCAACACAATGTTGCACAATTAATTTCCGACAACAATTCACTGTTGCACTACAATAACGTAATCCATTTAAATTTTCCTGTCTGGTTAGGAATTTCTACATTTGTCCTCCTGCTGTTTGTGTTGTCTTTATACATCATTTGACATGTGTTTTTCAGTACCCAATAATTAGTAAAAAATTAAAAAAGAATAGTAAAACAAAACAACAACAACATTTGTTTGAAAAGGTCAAAGTTCATTTGGATTATATTTTGAAATGTCGGTTAGTGTTAAACGAATTGGTAATTATTTAAATCAAAATATAACGGACGTTTTATATAGGCGATTAATTTGAAAAACTTGTCTTCACAGAATTAACAAATTAAAAAGCAGTAAGTTCGGCCGGGCCGAACTTTGAATACCCTGCAGCATTTGGAACGAATTTGGAAATATTCAAAAAATAAAATCCTCAAAAAATTTTGTTTAAATTTAAAAAAAAACCGAATATAGCCGTTTTGGGTGGGTTTTGTACCTAAACTCGTCAAAATACTGATATATGGGGCCTATACGAAGACCTGGACCTGCATAGAAAATTTTCTGTACTGTAGATCCCATTACGAATTCTAAATACGTAATTTGAAACAATTCCTGTGAACAATGTCGCTAAAAGCATCGAAATACCGAATATAGGCAGGTACCGTCATATGGAGGCTATACGAAGATGTGGACCTGCACAGTAAATTTTCTATCTTTGGCTGTACTATCCCTTTGGAACTGCAAATATCGAATTTAAAACAATTCCAGTGAATAATGTCGCTAAAATCATCAAAATACCGAATATCGGGAGGAACCGTTATATGGGGGCAATACGAAGACATGGACCAGCACAGTAATTTTTCTGTCTTAGGCTGTAGTATTCCTTTCGAACTTCAAATACAAAATTTGAAACAATTCCGGTGAACAATTTCGCTAAAATCATCAAAGTACCGAATATAGGGAGGTACCGTTATATGCGGGATATACGAAGACGTGGACCAACATGGCCCATTTTTTAACCTGCCTACTGGAAAAATAAACATGTGTGCAAAATTTTAGCCATCTATCTCAATTCGTTCGAAAGATAGCGTGGTTACAACAGACAGACGGACAGACAGACAGGCGGACAGACAGACTGACTGATATCGCTAAATCGACTTAGAATTTTACGCTTATCAAGAATATATATACTTTGTTGAGTCTGACATGAGTATTTCATTAACTTCTGATTTTGTGGAATTTTTTAAACGGAAAACTAATGCCTTGGTTTGTCAGTAGATATAATATTGAATATGGACCCACTATTAGTTATATTCCCCATAAACAAGGTGGTACAAAAGTAAACCTCCTATCAGAAAATGTTATAAATTTTACGTTCCTGTTGTCTGTCAAGTACATATGTACAAGGTGGCGCAAAAGTAAACTTCCGATATTTTTTGACTGTAATTAAAACATTAGGGGCCAATCGGACAATTTATAGCATTTTCTGATAGGAAGATTACTTTTGCACCACCTTGTATAAGTTCGCCCAGATTTCGAGTATTGTAAAAGTGTCAAACGGAATTTTCAATATCGGTTAACTAATTGGTATTGCCCACACCTCATTGTATCACCGAATTTCCTGTCCAAACATTTGTCACCATAGATTCGCGACTTGGGTTAAACTAACAAGGTGCTTTAGAGAATTGACAATTTTAAAGTCTCAGCCAAAATCACTAACCAATTATGCACTTACTAGAAAGGTTGAGTACAGAGAAAATAGCACTTCGGCCCACACCATCACCATGGCCGGCGCCTGAGTTCTAGTGGCCAAACGAAGGTGCACATTTTCAGCTGACCTCTTCGATCATTTTTTTTTGTTTACAAACTGCTGGACAACGAATGTTTTTTCATCGGAGAAAACCAAATTCGGCAGGTCACCACTTTCGACCAAGCGAAGCAACTCTTTAGCTATTTTGAGTCTATTTCCTTTCTGTTGCGGTGTAAGTTCTTGCACTTTTTGGAATTTCAATGGCTTTACCCCGAGCTCATTTCAATATTCAATATTTGCCGAATGGAATATTGCGATATGTTCAGCTCACAAGCCATTTTTCGGTCACTGCGACGCGGGTCTCGATCAAGTCGCTTCTTTACTTTTCGAACCATTGTTGTTGTTTTTTCCGTCCTGACGTCGGGCTACGCTACCAGTATCACGGTTACGAGCGATGGTACGAGACACAGAAGATTTATTCACATTTTAATGCTGGAGTGTTTTAACGATAGCCACGCTTGAATTCCACCACGAATAACTTTTTTTTTTTTTGAAAATTCTCACCAAAATGTTTTTGTACGCTTCTAAACAATATAATGAGCTGTCACTGGAATAATCTTAACAGCTGTCGGACGAGTGGTGTAAAAATGACAGCAGTCTGAAGTTGGTCGCTGTTTTTTCATCTCACCCTGTATGGGAGCTATACATAAATCTTATCCCTTCTCGATACAATTTGGCAAAGTTATTTCCGTGCTTTATGAGATATCTGGTACCAAATATCATTGTTGTCGAATGCATATTACGAATGTGAGGGACATAAACACCAACTCGGATGAAACATATATAAGGAAGCTATAGCTTTATCTGAACCGATTTTCAAATCAAAAAATTCGATGTACTTGCTTCTAGACTGAATTTTGTTGGATGTGCCAAAATTCAGGTCATTTGGACTTATATTGGTCCTTTGGTGCATAAAAAAACTTGAAATCGGATAAAAATATATATTTGAGCTATATCCAAATCCGAACCGATCTTGACAATATTTTAAACACTTATTTCTGAGCTGTATCTGATATCTGCATATTGTGCATGTTACGCATATGAGGGACTTAAAATGCCAAATCGGATGAAACATATATATGGGAGCCATAGCAATATCCGAACCGATTTTCACCAAATTTGATGTTCTTGCTTTTAGATTGATTTAGGTAGGATGTGCCAAAATATAGGTTATTTGGACTGATATTGGTCACTTGGTGCACAATTAACCTGAAATCGGTTTAAGATATATGTGGGAGCTATATCTAAATTTGGATCGATTCTCACCAATTTCGATAGGTTTCGTACTTGGGGCAAACAAATATTGTTTGGAAAATTTCATTTCAATCGTATTATAAATGTGACCTGAATTTTGTTCACAAACGTACATGGACAGACAGACAGACGGACTGACATACATAAATCGACTAGGAAGATCCTCAAAAGAAAACTATGGGTCCATCACGCTTCCTTCTCCATGTTACAAACAAATGTACAAGCCATAATACCCTTACCACTGTTGTGCAGTGTATACAAATTTCAATAAAGGTCCAGAATTTGAAAAGGTTCCATGTAATGGCTGCCCATAATAGTTGATACTTTAAGTATATTAATCTCTGCCTTTCCAACTGAATGGCCTACAATTATAAAGGTAGTTTTAGCAATTACGAATGTTAGTATAACCTCACCATACATTAAGTTTTTAATTCCGTTTGTAACAACCTGAAATTTAAATTTTACACCCCACGTCTGTCTTTTGAAATCGATCCACTCCATAACGTACAAACCCCCCGCCCCCAAAGGGCCAAAATTTTCTTATAAATGTGATATATGAGTCTGGTTCTCTTCATATTTCACACATCCCATTATTTCTACTGACACAAGATCTGCTGTGAAAATGAGATACACTCCTTCTTGTACATCCCCCACAAACGGTCAACATTTTTAATAGCCATGAAGCTAATAAAAAGCGAAATTAACATCCGATTCCACTCAGACTGTTATAAAGATCGGACCATTCATTCTGGCACCTCCCTTACATAGGGTTCAAGATTTTGAATAACCAAACTGGTTATAAAATCCGAAATAAGCATCCGGTTCTCTTTATATATCACACATCCCATTATTTCTACCAACACAAGATCTGCTCCGAAGATGGGATATATCAGTTCACTTGTGTGGATTTTTAGACATTTCCATTGAAAATTTTGGCTACAATCATAAAAATACCGAATATCGGGGGAAACCGTTATATGGAGGCTATACGATGTCGTGGACCGATATAGCCCATGCTCAAGCTTGACCTGCCTGTAGCTTAAAAATACATTTTTCAGTGTCGCCGAAAAAAGAACACCTATTTATTATTTTCTCAATTTAATTTCGAATGCCTTCAAAATGAATCTACAATTACAAAAATGCGTTTTACAAACTAATAATTATTAAAATATTCTCTTTATATTTTCGCTACAAATTAAACGCCCCAATATGGCGTAGCATTCACACACACACACAATATTACTTTCATTTCCATCCATTTAGGGAAACCTTCAATGAGCCTTGGGGTACAACAATTTAGGACCCCCATGACAATTATATTTTTATTGTATTCCAAATACTGAAATGAAAAGCTTATTTCAAATTACATCTGGTCAATTGGGAATGGTGGCTGGTAACAAAGTACTGTGTTGTTGTGGCAATCAGTCAGTCAGTCAGTCAGCCAGCCAGTCACTCAATCAGCAAATACATAAAAAATAATATAGAAACAAGTGACAAGTTCAAGGTTCCACAGCTTAACACGCTTGGTGCGTGTAAATACGGATGTGACAATTCGTCACGCGTTACCCGCCTTCAATAGCTTTTCGGGGGGAGCTTAATTTACATATTTTTCTATTTCTTACTTTCTTTCAAAATCGTTGAAAAAGTCTTGTCAAAATCACGTCTCTGCCATAATTAACGACTTTGTCAGAGAGTGCATGACATTAGATGACTGAAAATGACTAATGCTCCCATAAAAATGGATTTCCATTCCACATTGGTGGAGGGCATCACCATACATAGTATGGAGGGTATATTAAGTTCGTCATTCCGTTTGTAACTCATCGAAATATACATTTTAGACCCTACAAAGTATATACAGGGTGAGATAAAAAACTGGAACAAAGTCAAACGCCATAATTTTTAAAATTTTTATACTCTCCACCATACTATGGAGGGTATATTAACTTTGTCATTCCGTTTGTAACTCCTCGAAATACTCATGTAAGACCCAACAAAGTATATATATTCTTGATTAGCGTAAAATTCCATGTCGATTTTGCGATGTCCATCTGTCTGTCCGTTGTAATAACGCTATCTTTCGAACGAATCGAAATAGAAGGCTAAAATTTAGCAGACATGTTGATTTTGCCAGTAGGCAGGTTAAGTTCGTGTAGGTCCACGTTTTCATATAGCCCCCATACAACGGTACCTCCCTATATTCGGTATTTTGATGATTTTAGCGATATTATTCACCGGAATTGTTTCAAATTTGGTATTTGAAGTTCCAAAGGGATACTACAGCCTAAGACAGAAAATTGTCTGTGCAGGTTCACGTCTTCGTATAGCCCCCATATAGCGGTACCTCCCGCTATTCCGCATTTTGATGATTTTAGCGACATTATTCACAGGAGTTGTTCCAATTTCGTATTTAGAGTTCGCAATGGGAACTACAGCCTATGACAGAAAATTGTCTATGCAGGTCCAGGTATTCGTATAGACCCCATATAACGGTACCTCCCCATATTCAATATTTTGGCGATTTTGGGGACATTATTCACCGAAATTGTTTGAAATTTCGTATTTAAAGTTCCTAATAGGTACTGCAGCCTGTGACAAAAAATTGTGTAAGAAGGTCCAGGTCTTCGTATAGGTCGCATATATCAGTACCTCCCCATTTCCGGTATTTTGACGATTTTATCGACATTATTCACCGGAGTTGTTTGAAATATCGTATTTAAAGTTCCTAATAGGTGCTCCAGCCTGTGACAGAAAATTGTCTAAGAAGGTCCAGGTCTTCGTATAGACCCCATATATCAGTACCTCCTTATATTCGGTATTTTGATGATTTTAGCTACATTATTCACCGGAGTTGTTTCAAATTTCGTATTTAGAATTCGTTATGAGTACTAGGTAGGTACAATATTCACCGATATTGTTTTTCAAGTTTCGTAGTTGAATAATGAAATGGCTTATGACACAAGTTGCCTATGCAGGTCCACGTCTTCGTGTAGACCCCAATATAACGGCTATATGCGGTATTTTTAAAATTTTAACAGAATTTTTATCGGATTTTTAATTTTTTGAAAATTTTCAAATTCGTTCCAAATTGTGGAAGGTACTCGAAGTTCGACCCGGCTTTTTTACTTATTTTATTTTTCTTCTACTTTTGGGAAAATAACCCCAAACTAATAAATTTGTCACACAACAAAACAACATCCACATTTAAATCACTGATTATAATCAGATGACTGTTACCAGCTGCCAAGTCAAATCAAGCCCGGCTGTAACGAGTGCCACACTTGTTTGACTAGTAGGAAAATATTAAAACACTTGTAAGATTTCAAAACCAATTACATTTTCTTTCTTGCGAATGGGGGAGGGGTTTCCTTTGTTATTGTTGTTGCTGTTATTTATTTGCTTTGATGTATTTTCAATGCTAAGAAATTGCGTCAAAGAATCACAACACAAACACACACACACACAGAAACAACAATATCAACAATAGAAAGGCGAAACTGATTTTATCCACACAAATCAGTGACGTCTTCAAGCTAGAAATTGATATTTTCGTATGTGAATGTTCCCCAAAAAATAAAACTGATTACAGGTTTATATTTAGATATTACACACCTATATTGTTCCCATCCCCAATTCCAAATATATTGAGAAATGTTTGGAAACAAACAGAAAGCGATAACTACTTGGCACGAATTTCTTTCGTCTATGATTTATGCCACTTGGCGTATACGTTGTGTCAATACGAATACGCACCAGAGCTCCATTGATATTTTATTGGGAAATTTACTTTTTTGGAAAAAAACTCAGTCCAGCGTATTGGGCTTAGGAAAATACGAAGTAATACTGAATTGAAGACCTTAGAAAGTTACCAAACCTTAGGAAGTTGAAATATTCTCAACGTTACGGCAACTATTAGTTTATTTTAAATACATTATTCGCATTTTTAAATTTAATTTTCTATAATTAGGGATCGGGTAGAAATAATTTATAAAGATTTATGTTTTCTTAAGGTATAAAAAGTTATATTTTACCCTCTACTATATAAAAGGAGTGTACCAAAGATTCTAATTTTGACATAATTCCATTAAAAAATGAGGCTGAAATCAAATACCATTCCAAACCTTGGACCTTTATGGACAGTTCTTTTCAGGGATATTTTCTTTGTTCTTGGAACATAAATTGTCATTTTACAGAAAATTTAAATCAGAGCTGTGACTGAAGCACCCATAACACTTAAATGTGGCAGCGCAGTTTTCTGGGGCTATACCAAAACTATGGCTTATTTTCATTTCCAAAAATGCAAAGCACATAAAACACATCTGAGTACAATTTTATAAATCCCAACAAGGACATATCGATGGACATGGCTAACGGAAGAATCAAGAAAATATCTAATTTTGTGGGGTCTATACCTCTAGAATTTTTACGATTGAAAAAAAAGTTTCATAGCAACACGGAGCAGATCGAATTCTATACAAAAAATTATATTATGCAATTTTTTTATTATTCAAGATCTATACAGATGTACAGAAAACCAATCTTTTATAAGTCCCATAAAAAATATAAAGTTTTCGCTCGGTCTACCAACGCGTAAACATTCCAGGATCAGCTGACCATGAGAAAATTTGGAACATACCAAATTTAGTACGCCTTTGTCCTTCGGATTTATTAATTTGAAAGCAAATGCCAAGCGTGCAGGAAATTGCAATCTTTTGAAGTTGAATGGCATTTCAGTTGCAATTACAGAATTCGAGGTAGCAACATACTTCCCAGTAATAATCGTATCCTCAATTAAATTGTTGAGTAGTTTTTTACTGTTAGCCTGATACCATTGCAAAGTCGTTGTGGGCAAATGTTTTTTGTTTTAAATAATCATATCCCAATACAAACCAATTTCAATATAATTTGACACAATTTATTTGTAAACCAAATTCCGTCACACCTTCCATGTTTCATTGAAATTGGAGTTACATAATGTATTTGGCGTACGGCGCATACGAAATCGTTCAAATACGGGTGATATAAAAAACTGCAACAAAGTCAAATTTTTTAAGTTTTTGTTTTTAAATTTTATTGAATGAAAGCAAAAAATGTCGGAAATACCATCAAATTTTAGAATAACTGTAGATTTTTTCGAATTGGTCACCTTTGGCACGAGTTATAACCTGAATGTTATTCTGCGGTATTTTGGCCCATTCCCGGCGAAGCGCTTGCTTGAGGTGTCCGACACTTTGGTATTTTTTAGTGCCACTGGAAATGTCGCTGGAAATGAAGCGAGGAACCTCATTTTGTAACAACTCTTGGGTGGCGCGTGCTGATTACTATGGTGCTGAGTCCTGTTGGAATGTTCAAGTTGGAATGTTCAAGTTCTGCGGTCAAAATGTTTGCGTGCCCAAGGCTTTAATACACCTTCCAAAATATTTTCGCGATAATATTCGGCATTTATTCTGATACCGCGTCGATTAATACGAGCGGAGAGCGACCATCGGCTGTTATCATCATGGCCGGCGCTTGAGTTATGGTGCCCAACCGAAGGTGCACATTTTCAGCTGAGTAAATACGATTATTTTGTTTGTTTACAAACTGCTGGACAACGAATGTTTTCTCATCGGAGAAAACCAAAGTCTGAAGTTCAACACTTTCGATCAAGCGAAGTAACTCTTTCGAGACTATTTTCTTTCTTTCTTCTTGGCTGAATTAGATCATATATTCCTAAATTTAGTCCATTTGGGCTGATATTAACCATTTGGTGCACAATAAAAGTCAAATCGGATAAAGATATATTTGGGAGCTATAGCCAAATCTCAACCGATCTCGATGAAATTTCGCAGGCATTTCATTTGGGCGATTAATACATATATGGCGCACAATAGAATTGAAATCAGACGAAATTATGTGAGAGATATATCTAAATCTGAAACGATATTCACCAAAATTGTCAGACATACTTCTGGGCTGATACTGGCCGTGTGAGCTAAAATTCATTCGATTCGGACTGATATTACGCATTTGGTGCACGATATTTATAAAATCGGAGCGATGGGAGCTGTATCACCAATATCAATAGGGTTCGTCCTAGGGCCAAGCAAATAATTTTTGGAAAATTTCACTTCAATCAGACAATAAATTCGATCTGCACTTTGGTTATAAAAATAAATGGATAGACGAACATGCCTAAATCGACTCAGAAAGTGGTTCAATGCAGATCAAAAGGAACTACGGGCATATCTCGCATCCTTCTCTATCTTACAAAGAAATTCACAAAGATGTAACATCCCGTGCAGTAGGGTATAAAAATCAGGTTGAATGTTTAAAAATCCATTCAATTTGAGCTGATATTACATATTGTCGCGCACAATAACTGGAGTTGGGCCAATCTAGTTCATAGTTCAGACCACCAGTTCCTAAACGTATGAGTGATTTCATAAATATAAAATATATCTCATATCACTCATACGCAGTGTTTTCATACAAACGATCAGAGTCCACGGAACTAAATATGAAAGCAGTTCGTTTAATCGAAGTTAATTGACACAACTCTAACAATAACCATGAAACCGATTCGGAATGTGATTTCATGAAGACCATCGAATGGAACTATTAGACTTTTTTCGTGTGCTTGTACAGTGCCCTTTACAACATTACAGTGCAGGCTATAAATTTAGCTCTAAAATCTAGCTCTTAAAGAATATAATTTTAGCCTATAAATGCAGCTTTCAGTACTTCTTAATACCCTTTAGTACGAACCCCCACCTTATCACACACCAACCTACTTGCATGCCAAATTTCGAGATTCTAGCACTAGAAAATACTACATAGATCCCAGATAATTGACCTCCCGTACCAAATTGAATAGATATTTTTCGCAATCGGCGCCTATAAAATTTCCGAATTTTTCCGATGGTTCCCGGAGATTATAAATATTTGTAGAAAAAAAATTCGATAGAGTTGTACAAATGAATTGTTTCGATGAGTTACGAACAGAGTGGCAAATTTAATGTACCCTCCATACCCATACTATAAGATGAAATATAAAACCCATCCCCAAAAACTGATCCGATGCATCGCTTTTAATTATATCCGCATATTTTATGATCGGCCATGCCCGACAGCACCTAAAACAAAGGCAACCTTTCTAATCCTCTTTAACACAAATGGATTTTCGTAAGTTATCCGACCCTTTAATATCACACATTCTATTTCGAAGCATTTCATTGCCCCCTTTTCTTCAATATCTATTTATACACACAACTAACTAACCAACCCGTTTCAATTTGATTTGGGGCAATCAAAGAACAAAATATCGAAGAAAAAAACACCCGAACACTTAAGCCTCAATCGACTTGTGTCCTTTTCAAATCTTACAACACAGGTTGACATTCATAGTCCAACTTAAGCATTTAGCAAACATTTATCTTTGAGCACATTGAGCATTTCTACTTTAGCACGAATTAACTACTCTTAGTATTGATTGGTTACTTACCAATCTGCTCCCCGCCAAGAAAAAATAACCATACCCCTCGGCTGCATAAAAAAATTGGCAAAGGAAAAACACATAACACGAGCAAATGTTTAATAGGAAATTTATTTTACCGGCTTTACCTGTTCAACCCCCCCCCCCCCCCACACACACACACACGTTGTTACATTGTCAGCTTGTCTCCGAAATGACATGTAGCAAGACAGCTTACAAACAATCAAACAAACAAGCGACCGACCGACCCACCGAACAACCAAATAAATGAACAATCTAACGAACGAGCAGACAATTGCAAGGACTTGGGGCTAAATTGTCTTGCTACAAAAAGGGAGAGAAGGCAAAAAATACTGTCTTTTTTGTTATACACAACAATAGCAAAAACAAGAACAACAACTACAGTAAATATTTGATTGGTAATAAACACACCCACCGAACCATTCTCCAAACGAAAACAAAGACAACAAATATATCACCTACCAGCCAGGCCACCTACCTAGCCAATATCGATGTGTGTGTGTGGTTCTTTTTATTGATTGCAGGGATATGTCCAATGAAAGAAAAAAAAAACGAAAAAAATACAGCCACAAGCTTTCTATAAATTTAATGGCCATTCAATAGCGCCAAAAGGGCCTCCAACGTATGGAGAATTTAACACAAAGACAATATGGCTAACTGTGTACTTTAACACACCCTCTGTAGACATTTGAACATATATCTGTGTTCGTTTGTGTTTACCCACACACATACAGTAAACAATCAATTCGGGCTAACAATAACAAGAACCCCAATAAAGGCCAATCAACTAAATATACAATATATTGATATTAATATGTATGTGAACAGGCAAGGACATGTTTTAGCGAAATTTTATTTTAAGACAAAAGGACTTCGAGGGTTTTGTGGAAGGAAAGATGTCCTCGGGGAAAATTGGCACAAACTTTTTTTTTGCGAAAAATAATTTTTGAGATAATTTCGAACCCTCTGGTGTCCGAGTTGAGTTTCCGAAAAGACATGTGTGTTAGAAAAACGGAATCACGACATTCGTCCACTTTGTCGGGGGAGGTCGTAGGTAACTGTTCGTATGCAAGAATTCGAGCGAGTTTCACTCTTTTCGGGAATTCGATCGTGTTTTTTAAAAATCTGGCTTTCTAATTGAGGCTGAAAGGAGTTCTGTCCTTGCCAAGTTTTAGTTGATTGAGGGATATATATAGGGTGAGATGAAAAAACTGCAACCAACTTCAGACTGCTGTCATTTCTACGCCACTCGTCCGATAGCTGTTAAAATTATTCCAGTGACAGTTCATTATATTTTTTACAAGCGTTCTAAAGAATTTTCCAGGAAAAAGCTATTCGTGATGGAATTCAAGCGTGATATTGTTATTTCTTTATATTTGGCTGGAAAACCACAAGTGGCTATCGTTAGAGCACTCCAGCATTTAAATGTGAATAAATCGTTTGTGTCTAGTATCATCGCTCGTTACCGTGATACTCGTAGCGTAGCCCGACGTCAAGGAAGTGGCCGAAAAATGGCTCGTGAGCTGAACATATCGCAATATTCCATTCGGCAAATATTGAGAAATGAGCTCGGGATAAAGTGCTAAAGAATTTGGTTTTCCCCGATGAGAAAACATTCTTTGTCCAGCAGCAGTTTGTAAACAAACAAAATAATCGTGTTTACTTGCCAGAGAGGACAGCTGAAAATGAGCACCTTTGGTTGGCCACCAGAACTCATGCACCGGCCATGGTGATGGTGTGGGCCGCCATAACAGCCGATGGTCGCTCTCCGCTCATATTAATCGACCGTGGTATTAGAATAAATGCCGAATATTATCGCGAAAATATTCTGGAGGATGTATTAAAGCCTTGGGCACGCAAACATTTTGGCCAGACATTCCAGCACGACTCAGCACCGTCACACTCAGCACGCGCCAACCAAGAATGGTTACTAAATGGGGTTCCCCGCTTCATTTCCAGCGCACAATGGCCACCAAAATCTTCGGATACCAATCCGTTGGATTATTGTGCCTGAAGTATTTTGGAAAGCAAGTTTGGCACTAAAAAATACCAAAGTGTCGATCACATCAACCCTCGCCGGGAGGGGTTGATTTGTGCTAAAGGTGACCAATTCGAACAAATCTAAACTTATTCTAAAATTTGATCCTATTTCCGACATTTTTGCTTTCATTCAATAAAATTAAAAAAATTTTAAACATTTTGGCGTTTGACTTTGTTGCAGTTTATTTATCTCACCCTGTATATGAAAAGAGTGACGCCCAGACGAAACGGCTGAAGGTAGGTTTCTGGAAATACCTACCAGAACGGTACGAAAAGAACTAAAATGTACTAAATATGGCTTCCGTATATAATGAACCAGTGGATCTACAACTCTAATATTTGAGGGTCACGGGTTTTTGAAAATACGCACTGTAAGTGTACGAAATGTACTTAAATGTACTACATTCGGTACCATTTCTATCTTGTGAACGGTTAGAGCTAAAACATGAATGGATATCAAAGTTGAGGAGTATGTTCGATTTAAGGAAGTAGATTTGGAAGTATGTACTAATGTACATGAAAAGTACTAAACAGTACCAAATTTGAAACAAATTGAATTTTAAAGAACGCATGAAGCTAGAATCCTAAAATTTGAGATGAATATTACTGGTGAAGTGTTTGATCCGAAATTTGTACAGATGTGCACGAAAAGTACTAAATGGTACTCAATTTGGTACTATTTCCATTTGGGTGAACCGATAGAGCTGGAATTCCGAAATTTAAAAATAAGTTTACTATTACTTTGTACAACTGAGGAATGAAGGTAGTTTTGACAATTCGTATATATGTGTACCAAATGATACGAAATTTAGTACAATTTAAATTTCGGGAGAACCCACATAGTTGGAATCCTGAAATTTGGAAATAGGATTACTATTGCATTGTAAAAAATAGGAAGTTTGGAAAATTCGCACTTATGTGTACTAAATGGTGGTGGTAATTTATTACAATTTAAATTTTGGGAGAACCCGTAAATTCGGAATTCTGAAATTTGGAAAAAGTGTATGTAAGTGTAAGTGTGTTTTGAAAAGTGTACTTATGTGTAGCTGGTATCCTGAAATTTGGAAAAAAGATTAATCTGTAATATGGAGGAATTGGAGTCGTTTTTGAAATGTGTATTTATATGTACTAAAATGTACTAAATTTGGCACAATTTGATTTCGGGTGAACCAATAGAGCTGGAATTGAGAAATTTGGAAATAGGTAGTTTTAGAAATTCGTTAATGTTACTAAATTTAGTACAATTTGGATTTGGGTACGCAGATAGAGATGGAATTGTGAAATTTGGATATAAGATTTTTATTGGATTGTATGATGTGGGTTGTTATGGAAATTTGTACTTATGTGTTCTAAATGCTACCAAATTTGATACAAAATTTGATATTTAGATTGCTGATGATGTCTTTTTCTGAGATTCTGCAGAGTTTTGGAAATGCGTCCTATATTTTTACGAAAAGTGCCAAAAAGTACTAAATTTGTTATTAGGTAAATACATAGAGCTGGAATCCTGAAATTTGATATAAAGTTCTCGGTTGATATCTGGGGTGATTTTACAAATGCGTATTGTAATTTTTCAAAAAAAAAATTAATGGTGCTAATTTTTGTTCATAATGTTTATCTAGTATGGAGAGATGTAGATTGTTTTGGATATGCGTACCAAATGTTACTAAATTTGTTACTGAAATTCTGAAATTTGATGTTGAGGTCACTGTTAGTTCCAAGTATTTACGTATGGAGACATTGAAAAAGTTTTGGACAGAAAAATTGGGTCGCCATCCAATTTTTCTGTCTTTCTATTGAGACATATAGATACCGATATATAGGGGCTATACTATGATCTGGACCTGCATAGATAATTTTCTGTCATAGGCTATGGTTCCCATTAGGAACTTAAAATACGAAATATGAAACAATTCCGGTCAATAATGTCGCTAAAATCATCAGATTACTGAATATCGGGGGTTACCGTTATATGGGTGCTATACGGAGACTTGTACCTGCATAGACAATTTTCTGTCACAGGCTGTACTACCAATTAGAAACTTCAAATGGTGAATACTGTACCTAAAATCGTCAAAATACCGAATTTAGGGAGGTGCCGATATATAGGGTCTATACGATGATCTGGACCTGAATGAACAATTTTCTGTCAAATACAGTAGTTCCCATTACGAACTCTAAATACGAAAGTAATCTCACTAAATTCATTAAATACCGAATATCAGGGGGTACCATTGTATGGGGGATATACGATATCGTGGTCCTATGTGGACAATACTCTTCCAGGGGATAAAGTATTCAGAAGAAACTCCTTGTGTGGATTTTCAGACAATTCCAAGAATCATCAAAATGCCGACAATTCCATTCAATAATATAGAAAGAATCAATAATATAGCCCATCCTCTAACTTGACATGACTGCAGACAAAAGAGTGATATGTGCAAAACATTAGCTCTTAATCTTTTCCGTCTTTTACTGTAGCGTGATTACAACAGACGAACAGACTGACATACGGACGTGTCTAATCGTCTTAGAATTTTACGAATTCAAGAATGTATACACTTTGTTAGGTCTAAAATTATTATTTCGATGAGTTACAAATGGAATGGCGAGGTTAATATAATCTCCATACTATGTATGGTGTAGGGTATAAAAATGCCTCTTACAGCAAAAATTTCCCTCTTGTAGGAAACCAAATTTGACCGGAAAACATTTAGAAGTAATTCCAATATAAATATATCGTACCAACACAAACTCGTCAAATAGAAGACTTAAAAATATTTAAAGGTTTGGTGAAAGGATATGATATGCGAAGTATCATTAAGAACTTGGAAAATTTGTATAAGTCAAATGCCAAAACAATATTGAGGTAGGTGAAGAAAAAAAAACGCCGAAACAAGTAATCAACAAGAGCAATTGTTTCAATATTGTAACTGCCACAAAAAAACACAGGCAAAGCCAACAACATTCAAACGCGGCGTCAAGCCGTTTTAAATGCAAACAATAAATGTTGTCATGTTTAACATTTACAAATTTATATGTGCACAAACAAATAAACATAATACTTTGGCAAATACCACAAGAAACACAGGAACAACAAACAGACAAATATACCAACTGACACAGATGGATATCCTAATATCCTTCTTGTTTCATCAGGCCAGTGTTGTGGCGGTTGTGTCCTTTCAGCCATGGGCATATCTACGTACAAATGTACATATATTTGAATAGTTTTTTTTTTTGCTTCTTTCCGCTCTAACATCTGGCCGAATGCACGAATTTCACGTGTAACCAGAACGCGAAACTCATGTTTAGACATTCATGTACACTTTTTGGTGTGTCGAGTTTACACCCCGTGACACGTTTTGCCAATATCACCAACATATGTTTATCATTGTTTGCCAAGTGTGATTACTTGTAATTCTCGGCACACATACACATGCAGAGCGAAAAGATTTTATGAATATTTCATAAGATTTATGCCGGCGAATACGTTCATTTGTATGTGTGTATGTATGTACGAGCAAATAATAACAACACGCAAACAAATGGAAGGAATACATCGTCGTTGCTGTTAATTGCTGCTTCGTTAAGTTTCGACCTTGACAGACATTTGTTTTGTCGGTGTTTTTTTGTTTTTCGTGAAACTTCATTAAATTTGAAACATAATGGCATTACTCATAAAGGTTTGATGTTTTTTGGAGCAGGGGTCTCATTTACCATACTCCCACTACTATTTTGGAAAATGTATAACAACATTAATTCTTCACGATATTGATCGAAAACCATTGGCTAAAAAAATCGGATTCAAGTGTTTAGAGTTTTATTTAAAGTCACTGATTGACTGAGTGACTTATGAAAGCCCAAACCAAATGACTGAAGCTAGAGTCTTGAAATTTTGGGTGAGGGTCAACCTTGGAGTGGACGTGGTTAAAAGGCTGGGTTTTTGGAAATACGTACTAGAAGGGTACGAAACGTTCTGAAATGTACAAAGTACAAAACATGGTACAATTTGTACAGGATGAGATGAAAAAACTGCAACCAATTTCAGACTGCTTTCATTTCCACGCCTCTCGTCCGACAGCTGTTAAAATTATTCCAGTGACAGCTCATTATTGTATAAAAGCATTTTGGTGAGAATTTTCCAGAAAAAAGTTATTCGCGATGGAATTCAAGCGTGATAGTGTAATTCCTTTATATTTGGCTGGAAATCCAAAAGCGGCTATCTTTAGAGCACTCCAGCATATAAATGTGAATAAATCTTTTGTGTCTCGTACCATCGCTCGTTACCGTGATACTGGCAGCGTAGCCCGACGCCAAGGAAGTGGACGGAAGAAAACAGCAACATCAGCAGAAATGGTTCGAAAAGTAAAGAAGCGACTTGATCGAAACCCGCGTCGTAGTGTCCGAAAAATGGTCGTGAGCTGAACATATCGCAATATTCCATTCGGCAAATATTGAAAAATAAGCTCGGGGTAAAGACATTGAAATTCCAAAAAGTGCAAGAACTTACACCGCAACGAAAATAAAATAGACTCAAAAGAGCTAAAGAGTAACTTTACTTGGCCGAAAGTGGTGAACTGCCGAATTTGGGTTTCTCCGATGAGAAAACATTTGTTGTCCAGCAGTTTGTAAAAAAACAAAATGATCGAGTTTACTGAAAATGTGCACCTTCGGTTGGCCACAAGAACTCAGGCGCCGCCCATGGTGATGGTGTGGGCCGCCATAACCGCCCTCCGCTCGTATTAATTGACCGTGGCATCAGAATAAATGCCGAATATTATGGCGAAAATATTTTGGAGGTAACACACCCTCCATGCCTCAGGCACGTAAACATTTTGGCCGCAGACCTTGAACATTCCAACAAGAATCAGCACCATCGCACTTTGCACGCGCCACCCAAGAATGGTTACAAAATGACGTTCCTCGTTTCATTTCCATCGCACAATGGCCACCAAAATCTCCGGATACCAATCGGTTGGACTATTGTGTGTGGAGCATTTTGGAAAGGTTGACACTAAAAACTACAACATTCGGGCAGCGTGTGACGGTTTCATTGGCCGTTTGAAGGTCATAATTCGTGCCAAAGGCGTTTGACTTTGTTGCAGTTTTTCTATCTATTGAGAGAACGGATACATCTAGAATTCCGAATTTTGGAATGAGAGGTCACTGGAGTGGAGTGTACCAATCGTTCGAGCTTTATGTGTACTAAAAGCTTCTGACTAAAAAAAGCTTACAATTTTATATGGGAAGCATGCCTTATATATGGAGGTTGGTGCCAACAGTACCACTTGGTACCAAATATTGCAAATACAATATTGTTTTCAGTAAATGGATAAAGGTAGAATGTTGAAATTTAGTATGTGTACGGTTAAGATTAAGAGGTCGTTCTGGCAATTTGTACAATAACGGTGTGAAAAGTACTAAATGGTGCTAAATTTGTCATAGAGTGTAGAAATAGAATTTGTAATTATGAATTTTGTTATTGACAAAAGCTATTAATGTGTAGTTTTAACACAAGTAGATGGGTCAGGAAATGGGTACGAAAAGGTTCAAAAGTTTTAACGCGAAGGAAAATACGGTATATGTGTCACTGCGTGTGCAAAGCTTTTAGATAAGGAGAAGGATTTGAAAATTCGTACTATATATTGTACGAAAAGTACTAAATATCTATATATGAAAGAGTAGTGAAATAACTGACTGACTGATCTAGAATCAACGCCCAGTCGAAACGGTTAAACTAGAATCCTGAAATTTTAGACGAGGACCAGTCTTGGTGCGCAATCAGTGATAAGGCTGAGTTTTTTAAAATGCTTACCAAAAGGGTGCGAAATTTACGAAATGTACTAAAAATTGAATACTTTGTATTGGACAAACGGAATGAGCTGGAAAATTTTCAAATGAGAATAACTGATGGAGTGCAGGATAGATGTACCAAAGTGGTTTTTGGATATTCGAACTTTAAGGTTACGAAATGTACTATATGGTACTAAACTTCTAAAATGGCACCAATTGGTACTATATGAACGTATAGAGCATTCATTTGAAAATTTGATATGAAAATAAAGGTTGAAAAGTAAGTTGAAAAATTTTTTGAAAAGTGTTCGAACCGTACTAAATGGTACTAAATTTGAAACAGCTTGGTTTAGGTTAAGCGGATGTAGCTGGAATTATCAAATTTTGCTTTGAGGTCACTGCTGGTGGTAGGTTCGTGATTAAGTTTTTGTTTTTTTTTTTTTTTAATGCGTACTACAAGTGCACGAAATATGCTATATAGTACTATATTTGGTTCAATTTGATATTGGGTGAACAGATAGTCCTTGAAATCTGAAATTTGCTGTTAGAGTCGCTGACCATGTGTAGCCTGGACATATGGATGTGGTTTTGGAATTATATGAATAGTACTGAATGGTACTATATTTGATATTGCGTGACGGGATGGAGCTGGAATCTTGAAATTTGATATTGAGCTATTTGTTGGTAACAAATGCGTATCATAAGAAAAGTACTAAGTTGTACTAAATTGGATAATGGGGTAGAGATAAAATTCTGAAACTTGATATAGATATCACTTTTAGTGTCTGTACTTAAGTGGTTATGGAGGTGGCTTTAGAAATATGTACTACAATTGTATGAAAAGTACTGAATGGTACTATATTTGGTATTAGGTGAAGCAAAAGAGATAAAATTGTTTATTTAGATTACTGATGGTATCTGTGTTTGAGATTTGGTGGTGATTTAGAAATGCGTCCTATAATTGTACGAAAAGTACTAAATGGTAATAAATTTTATATTGGCTGAAGGCGTAGGGCTGGAACCCCGAAATTTGATATTAAGATCTCTCTTGGTACATGGAATTGAGATATGAAGGTGGTTTTAGAAATGCGTACATTAATTCATGAAAAAGTTCTAAGTGGTACAAATTTGGGTATTGGGTGTAGGGATAGGATTGATATCCTCAAATTTGGTCTCTGTTGGTATATGGAATTAAGATATCTAGATAGTTTTGGAAATGCGTACTTTATTTGTTCGAAAAGTACCAAGTGGTATTAATTTGCATATTGAATAAAGAGTTAGAGATACAATTCTGATATTTGATGGAGGTGGGTTGGGAAATGTGGGAAATTAAAAAAGATAGAGATAAGGCTGAAATCCTCAAATTTGATATTGAGATCTCTGTTGGCGGTGGTTTTGCAAATGCGTACTATAATTGTACAAAAAGTACTAAATCTGGAATTGGGTAAAGGACAAAAAACGGAAATCCCGAAATGTGATATAGGTCTCACTTTTAGTGTCTGTGGTGGAAAAGGAGGTGGTTTTGAAATTTGGAATGAAAATCAAAGTTGAGAAGTAGGGTCGATTTAAGGAGGTAGTTTTGGTAGTATATACTACAGTACACGAAAAGTACTAAACGGTACTAAATTTGGTACAAATTGAATTTGGAGAAACGCATGGAGCTGTAATCTTAAAATTTGAAATTAAGATTACTGGCGGATTGTAGGATTGGGATGTGGGGAAGTTTTTGCAGATTTGGGAACCGATGAAGCCGGTTACTATTGCATTATAAGACTGAGGATTTTTTTTAAATTCGTAAATATGTGTACTAAATGGTACTAAGAACTAAGGTACTAAGAGTTTGGAAATTGGATTACTATTATTGTAGGATTGAGGAAGATTGGCAAATTCGTACTTATGTGTACTAAATGGTACAAATTTTAGTACAATTTAAATTTTGGGAGATCCGGTAGAGTTGAAATCCTAAAAATTGGAAAAAATTCTCTTGGATTTTATGATGAAGGTAATTATTGAAAAGTGTACTTGTCTCCTCAAATTTGGAAATAAGATAACTATGGGAGTATAGTATTGAGGTATTGGAGTAGTTTTGGAAACGTATACTTTATGTACTAAAATGTACTAAACTTGGCACAATTTGGATTTAAGTGAACCGCTAGAGCTGGAATCCTCAAATTTGGAAATGGGATTGCTGTGGGAGTGTAGGATTGGGGTATGTTGGAAGCTTTAGAAATTTTGCAAATTTTGGGAATTCGTACTTATGTGTAATAAATTTGGTATAGTTTGGATTTCTGTGAACCGATAGAGCTGGAATACCGAAATTTGATATTAAGGTCAATGTTGGTGTCTGTGGTTAAAATATGGAAGAGCTTTCGAAAATGCGTACTTAGTGATACTTAATTGAATATTGTATAAAGGGATAGAACTGAAATCCTTAAATTTGATATTGAGTCGGTTTCTAGGGTTTACGTATCGAGAGGGTAAAATAGTTTTGGATAGAAAAATTGTATGTCCTCGGTAGACTTCAAAATGAAAGATTTTGAAGACTTTGGTGCTGGTACTTATTTTTCCTTTAATTTTTTCCGAAAAAGGAAAAACTTCAAGGAAATATAAAACCTTGAAGATTTAGTACGATGTATGAAATTATTATATAAAAATTGATGGGTGACATCGACGTTATGCCAAAGTATCGAAGAGCTAAATCGATCTATGGTAGAAGGTTAAAAGGGTTAGTGAGGCATTTTTTTTCTCAGTAAAGTAAAGAGAAGGTTATGTTCCTTTTTCCTTAGTTACGCTCTTAACAGTAAAAGTTAATATGAACTCATTGAGACTGGGGGAATTGAAATGTGAAATCGCCATGGTGGTTCAAGAGCAAAGTAACAGACCTCAAAGCCTTTGTTTCTAGTAAGTTTTTCAGAATGAAAACGGCGATTTAATTTTTGAATTCAGATCCCCATATTGAAGATATACCCATTACAAAATAATTTTTTTAACAGTTTCTATTATTATTTACAGAATTTTCAATTTCTGTTATTAAAAAAATGGAGCCCAAAATTTAACTACTTTTAGTAAATTTTCATATAATACTTTATAATATATAATATAATATAAGTTCGATTATTGAAAAATATCTCATTCATTTTCATTTTGAAAAAAGAAAAGCCAAAATATATTTAAAAAACTCGAGTACCGTGCATCGACAAAATTCCATTAGGAAATAATAATAACTTAAGATATTTTTTAAAATATTCATAGGAATCACTTGACAAAGAATGAGAAAAATACAACAAAATCCCTCATTTAAATGAAAGTCATAAATAATTATTAATTAAATAGGCAAGGCATTCAACAAATAATTTTGAACATTACTAGGTAAGAGGTTTAATTTATTTCCAAAAAAAAAAACACCCACAATCACACCAGTATACCGAACCAAATTGACAAACAATTATCTCTGTTTTATTTAATTTTCCAAATGGAAAATCACCTTGTTTTTATGCAAAAAAACCCAAACACACAACAACAACAGAAATTGGCTGTTTTTAACTAACAACAAATTTGAATTAAGTTTCGTATTTTTTTTTCCTTTTTTGAGTTTCCATTTGATTGGCTGCCTTTATTACTAATTTTTGTTTTAAATGAAAAAATAAAATCACATCAAACGAATGACGAAACACTTTTGCGAAAGCATGCCGTTTTTTGAGTTCGAAATCATTTGAATTTTTTTCCTCGTTTTTGTTGAACCTTTTGTTTGAAGTGAAAAATTAAATTCAATCAAAAAGTTTTTGTGATTGTCAACAAGAAAAACCGAAACACAAAAAACTGATTATGGAATGGAAGCAAATACGAATGTAAAGATCAAATACAAAACACAAAACAAAACTATTTTTGAGATTGAACCTGTTGTTCTTGTAATGAAAACTGTTTTATGAAGAGATTTGCAAGTAAGGCTAATGCAAAAGTTGGCTGCTAAACATCAACATAATCATTCAATGAAATCAAAACAAAAAAATATGTAGTCGGCTAAGCCGATAGTTAAATACTCTACACCGCTAGAAATTAATTATACCATACATGTTTATAACATTATGCAACTCTCACGAGAGTTTCTGAGAAATAAGTTGCGTTATTTTTTACATTATTGTTAGTTCAGTTTGTAGCTCGATGATCCTTGAATCCTTACAAACCCCGATTTAAGTCCATTCGCTTCTTTAGAAACTTTTCCTAAAAAAAATTGGTGCCCAAACTGATGATCCTTCAAAAATATATTCTTAAAAATCCGACACTACAGGGCTATTAATTTTTCAAATAAACTAATATGTTCTCAAAAAAGTAATGAATACAGACCTGACAAACCCCAAATTATCCTCGATCATCGCACTGAAATTCTTTCAAAAAACTTTGTTTTAAAACAACGATAGCTGTTCGAAGGTTCCTTTATAAATTTTCTTAGAAAATCCGAGAATATCCTTAAATGAGTATAGTTCTAAAGATAAGGTCCTTTGAAGAAAAATTGTTGGAAAATGCGACCAAAGTCCGAATGATCCTCGGAAAGACTAGAAATATTCTAAAAAATTTAAAAACTGCGAGTAAAGCCTAGATGGTTTTTTTTTTTTTTTAATATATTTAAACAAGTAAAAAACATTAAATCCGGCCGGGCCGAACTTTGAATACCCTCCACCTTTGGGTAAAGGAAACTTTAGAACCCATTTGATTTTTAGACATATTCGTGGGAAAATGTAGCAATCATCAAAATACCGACTATCTTGTCCGCTATATGGGGCTTTACAAAAACGTGGACCTATGCATACAATGCTTCACCAATGGAGCTAGAACCCATTAGGACCCACAAATACCATTTTTAAGACAAATCCGCGAAGAAATATGGTAAAAATCGTCAAAATACCGGATATCGGGAGGTACCGTTATATGGAAGCTATACCAAAACGTGGACCGATATATACAATGTTTCGCCAAACAAGGCAAGTACCCATTATAAACGACAAATACCAATTTTTAGATAAATCCGTGAAAAAATGTGACAAAAACCATCAAAATACCGAATATCGGAAGGTACCGTTATATGGGGACTATACTAAAACGTGACTGATATATCTCATTTTCAATACCAACAATCCTAGACACAATACAAATTGTTCTGCTAAATTTTGACGCTCTACGTCATATAATATGAGCTGTATCGAGATTTCAACAGACGGACGGACGGACAGACGGGCAGATAGACCGACAGGTGGACATCGTTAAATCGACTTAGAATTTTATGCTGATTATTAATATATATATACTTTATGAGGTCTACGATGAATATTTAGGGATGTTACAAACGGAACGACAAAGTTAATATATCCTCCTTTCAAGGAGGAGGATATAAAAATACTGGAAAAAACATCCTTCTAAAATATCCATAATATAAAAAGGATTTTAAGAGATTCACGATTATTGTCCTGATAACACTTTTTTAAATATTCAATATATTTTTGAAACATCTACATTTTTAGAATTTTCTGTGATGATGGCGACTAAGAATCCACGATTATTTTCCTGACAATCCTTCTAGAAATATTGGCTTGATAGCCCCTCTAAAAATAACCTTACCATTTCCACTATTATTGTCCTGATAACTCTTTTAAAATTTTGTCTTAAAACTCCAATTTTTTTTTTTTTAAAGTCTTAATACACCGTTATTGTCCTGAATATCCTTTCAAAAAATAATCTAAAAAATCCACGATTAATGCACTAATAATGCATTGAAATCCACGATAAATTTTTCAAATATTTTAAAAATCCACGATTATAGTCCTGATAATCGATCTTAAATAGTTGTAAAAATTTTCGGATTAAAAAAAATAAAAAATGTTCTAACATAAAATCAGGATAATAGTATCAATAATCCTAAAAAACGAGGAATATAGTCATGATGATCCTTTCTAAAAATATATATAAAATGATTAGAAAAAATATGACTAGAATCCTGATGATCCTTTTCAAGTATTTTTAAAAAATCCACGATTGTCGTCCTAAACATGCTTTTAAAAATCCCCGACCTTTGTCCTGAATATCCTTTTAAAAATAGAAGTGAACATTTCACGATTACTGACCTTACAATCCTTTAAAAGAATTGCCTAAGGACTTTTAGAATTATTTTTATACCCTCCACCATACATAGTATGGAGGGTATATTGTACATATCCGTTTGTAACTCATTGAAATAATAATTTCTCAATCAGCGTAAAATTCGAAGACGATTTAGCCCTGTCCGTCTGTTCATCTGTTGTGATCACGATAGAGTCAAAAAGAATTAAGATATGAAGCTAACATTTTGTACAGAGCTGTCTTTTGTCTGTAGGCAGGTCAAATTCGAAGATGGGTTATATCGGTCCACGATATCGTATAGCCCCCATATAACAGTACCCCCAGATATTAGGTATTTTAATGATTTTAGATACATTTTTCATTGGAATTGTCTGAAATTCTACAAAAAGAGTTCTTTGTGAGTACTTTACCTCCTGAAAGAGAATTGTCTATATAGGTCCACGATATTGGATATTCCCATATAACGGCACCTCCCGATATTCGGTATTTTGATGATTTTAGCCACATTTTCCAATGGAATTTAAATTCCACACAAGGATTTTCTTGTGATTACTTTATTCCCTAGAAGAGAATTATCAATATAGGTCAAAGATATCGTATAGCCCGATATAACGGTAACCCCGGCTATTCGGTATTTGAATGATTTCAGGCAAAATGTTCAACGGCTGTGTCTTAAAATCCACACAAGGGGTTCCTTCTAAGTACTTTACCCCCTAGAAAGTACCCCAGATATTCGGTATTTTCATGATTTTTGCGACATTATTCACCGGCATTGTTTCAAATGTCGTATTTGAAGTTCGGAACCGTTACTACAGCCTATGACAAAAATTACTTATGCAGGACCACGACTTCGTATAGCCCCCATATAACGGTTTTCCTTTCAGCGATATTTTTCAACGGAACTTTTTTAAGTTTTTCAAGTTTCTTTCAAATGGTGAAGGGTATAAAAGGTTCGGCTTGACCGAACTTAACTGATTTTTTACTTGCATATTATTGTCCCTACATTCCCTCTAAAAGCTTCCCCTTACTACTACATGGTGAGATAAAAAAAACTGTAACAAAGTCAAATGCCATAATTTTTACATTTTTTAAAAATATTTATTGAATGAAAGCAAAAAATGTCGGAAATAGCACCAAATTTTAGAATTAGTTAAATTTGTTCGAATTGGTCACCTGTGGCACGAATTATGGCCAATGAAATCATCACACGCTGCCCGAATGTTACTATGCGGTATTTTGGCCATTCCCGGCGAATCGCTTGCCAACCTTGCTTCTCAAAATACTCCAGACACAATAGTCCAACGGATTGGTATCTGGAGATTTTTGTGGCCATTGTGCTCTGGAAATGAAGCGAGAAACCTCATTTTGTAACCATTCTTGGGTGGCGCGTGCTGAGTGCCATGGTGCTGAGTCCTGTTGGAATGACCAAGGTCAGCCGCCAAAATTATTGCGTGCCCAAGGCTTTAATACACCATTCAGAATATTTTCGCGATAATATTCGGCATTTATTCTGATGCCACGATCGATTAATACGAGCGGAGAGCGACCTTCGGCTCTCCTGGAAACCCTTTATCATAGCTCAGATCATAATTTAATAAAATTATTAGAGAATCACAAATACATCCACCAAAATTTTTCCTCAAAAAAAAAAAACTATTGGAGCGTCGAATCGATATACGTCAAAATTTCAGAAATGGAACATATCTTATTTTAATCGGATTATAAATTTTGGACTGAATATGGCAAATATTTAGCGGTGTAGAGTATAACAACAACATTTATTTCGTACATCAAACCCTAAAGCAACCAAACCAGAACCAAAAAACTCCATTCAAATTGTACATTATTATTATTAATACTTATAAGGTTTTGCATATCCACTGACCTTGTACCGCCATCTTCACCTTAAAGGAAGAGAAGCGGAAATGGTTACGGATTTGCAAAGCATCATTTAGTCACATGAGTAAAGCTTTTTAGTTGCCACAAACAAAACAAAAAAAATAACAACAACAACAACTGTAAAATGTAACTACAAAACTGTACCACTCAAGTAGTAGCGCCCAATATACAAAATCAAATCGTATCCATTGAATGCACTTTCAGTTCAGTTCAATAACGCCAACAACACCACCACCACCACCACCACCAAATCAGTATCGAATGTCAAACCTCTGTCAATCAATGCAACCTAACCATCAGATATCATGGCTTTAATGTATGTGTGTGTTTTCTTTCAAGTGAAATGTCGAAACGTTCCTGTACCGTGCGTGCGTGCGTGTGTGTGTGATGAACTTGTTAAGCTTTAAGAGTAGTTATGTACGATCTTTAAATAGTAAATATTGTAAGCGAAAATGCAAGGTTTGGCAAGTTTTGCTAAAAAAACACAATGCGAAGTGATAACTCATGAATTCGTAAGAGATGAAATTCAAAGGTAAGATTAAAATTGAAATATTTTACAATGGGATTGTCAAAAAACATATTGATGTAAAAACTAACAACATTCAACATCTATAATGTCTTGGAAATATTCTAAAAAATAAATCTATGATTTTATACTTAATATGAATTCAATCAATACTCTTAGAAACGTCCACAGTTATACTTACTAAAACTCGCGATTCTTCAACTTGAGGTCTCAAAAACTATTTTTATAAAGTCATCGATTCTTCCCTTTAAATCCTCAATAAAAAAAATATAAATTACGCGTTTCATGCTCTTTTGTCGTTTTTAGAAAACATTTATAACTATTTATTGTGTTAATACTCGTATTTGGTTTTTAAAACCTTCGACAAAAATAATAACCTAATATTATTCAGGCCTTCACAAAACATTTTTAGAAAATTCACAACCTCTTTCACAGATATTTATCTAAAACTAGTTTTCTATAATCCGCATTTCTAGCCTACTTGTTATACTAAACAAAACTCGATTATGTCCTAAGAAGCAAGTTTTAAAAAAATAACAATTCGGATAAAAATCCTTTTTGTCCCACAGTGTTGTTTGAAAATAATCTACATTATTTTGAAAAAGACCACTTTCCAAAAAATTATTTAAACAAAAAAAAAGAAAACAGGGTTAGACTTTCCACGACGATTAAAAAAAAACAACTGTTAGACCATAAAAATGAAATATTTTCCAAAATTCACGGTCGGATAATTATTTTTAAAATTCAAGGCAATTATTGAAAAAAATATTTAAAAAAAACATGTTTCTAGCTCCAAAAGTATTAATTTTTAAAGAAATAAATATTTATTTGGAACGAATTTGGAAATTTTCAATAAATAAAATCCGTTCAAAATTCTGTTAAAATCTTAAAATACCGAATATAGCCCTTATATTGGGGTCTATACGACGTGGACCTACATAGGCATTGTTTGTTATTAGCCATTACCATATTTTAAACGGTAGCATCTTCAAAATACCGTATATAGGGAGGTACCGTTATATCGGAGCTATACGAAGACGTGAACCTGCATAGACAATTTTCTGTCACAGGCTGTAGCATCCATTACGAACTTCAAATATGACATCTCAAACAATTTCGGTGAGTATTGTACCTAAAATCGAAAAAATACCGAATATAGGGAGGTACTGATGTATGGGGCCTATACGAAGATTGGACCTTCATAAAAATTTTTGTGTCACAGAATGTAGTTCCCTTTACGAACTCTAAATACGTAATCTGAAACTACTCCGGTGAATAATGACGCTAAAATAATCAAAAACCCGAGGGAGACTACCCGAAGAGGTGGACCTGCACAGACTATTTTCTGTCATAAGCTGTGGTATTAATTTCGAACTTCAAATGCCAAATTTGAAACAATTCCGGTGACTAATGTCGCTAAGATCATGAAAATACCGAATATTGGAAGGTACCATTATATGCGGGCTATATGAAAACGTGGACCTACATGACCCATTTGCGAACTTAACCTGCCTACTGGCAAAATAAACATGTGTGCAAAATTTTAGCCTTCTATCTCAATTCTTTCGAAAGATAGCGTGATTACAACAGACAGACGGACGGACATGGCTAAATCGACTTAGAATTTTACGCTGATCAAGAATAAACATACTTTGTTGGGTCTGACCTGAGTATTTCGAGGAGTTACAAACGGAATGACAAAGTTAATATAACCTCCATAAAATGGTGGAGGGTATAAAAAAGACACGTTTCGCTTCCGTTCTCGCTTCCTTTTCCATGTTACAAACAAATACACAAAGACCCTTACCACTAACAATTCACGGTAAGGCCTTAAAAAATAATCTCTACAAAAATAATTATTTTCAAAAGTCCACTGTTGGAATTCCGCAAATATTTATTTTCAAAACATACACAGTTACACCTTCAAAAATATATTCAAAACAAGTGAGCAAAGGCTATAGTCGTGCTGGGCCGACCATGTGATACCCTACAACACTACAATATGTTAGAAGGGCCCTTATTTTCGAATCTATTTTGGAAGATTTCGTGTTTAAAATTATGTCACGGACCACTGCCCAGATATTACCCTTTGCATTTGCCAAATATTTACGCACTTCGTCGTGCTGTTAGTTGTTGTGGTCTATTTTACAGCTAAATATAATCCAATGGTCATCCAATATGCTAGAATTCTTCCCTGTCCTTAACTCTCTTCACAGGTGTGTCGATTGGCTTCAATTGTGTGATCAAAATTTTTTTTCTGTTTTTGGTTGATTTGAGCCCTTAAATATTTTGCGATCATCTCCAAAAGTAAGAGGCCCCTTCTTATCTCCAATATATATATATTCGTCAACGAAATCGGCATAAAAAATCCATATGTTCGCCTTTTGTGTATTTCGGATATCGCCTCTAAGTAATGTTGGTATTTTTTCACACAAAAGTAGTGGCTCATTCTACCCGCTGTCCTAAATTCTAACTACATGCGAGATTTCGTGTCCTTTGGTTTCTATTTGTGACCTTTATAACGGCTGCAAAATCAGGAACATTTTCAGTTGTTGGTCCATTTCAACCCCTAAATATTATTTTTTGCCAAAAATACATTCTAAATTGACAAAATTTGTCAAAATCGCTCCAGCCATTCTGGAGATATAAGCATTCTAGCTAACATCCTCTTCCTTTGTACATATGTATTGTATGTATTTCGCTATATATAACCGATATATTTACTATCGGCATCTACGTAACGGTCAAAATTGACCTTTTCGTCTATTTGTGATTTCGCCGGGATAAAAAATATTCGCGGTTTAAAATTTGACTTTTATTTAACACAAATGTTGTGCCCTATTTCACCCACTAAATATTACCCGATGACCATCAAAATTGGAAGGCTTCTTTCCAGCCCTAAGCTCTAGCTCCATGCTAACTTCCGCGTCAATTGGTCTATAATTGCGACCTGTAGAGCAACTGTAAAATCAGGATTTTTTCAGTTGTTGGTCCATTTTAAGCCATAATTGCGACCTGTAGAGTGATTACAAATTAACATGGACAGACGGACATACATAGCTAGATCGACTCAGCTCGGCGAGATAGGAAGATCCATATATACTTTCCTATGTGGGAAACCAATATTTCGTGGTGTTACATAATTTTTGGCACAATCAAACTTATAATACCCCCAACACATAGTGTTGTAGGGTATAAAAAGGCAAAAATTGTCTTAACGATACTTTAAAAAATTTTCTTAAAAAATGTTATATCCTGAAAACCATCCTTCAAATATTCTTAAAAGTCATCGATCACAGTCCTAATAATTCTTTTCAAAATATTTCAAAAAATCCAAAATTTTCTCAATTTCTTATAAGACGACTTAGATTCCAATAATTTTTATACCCTCCACCATATATAATATAAAGGCTGATATTACCCATTTACGTATCTGACCCAGGGCTGATAAAAATATTGGTATTTCTGTGAAAATTTTGGGAAGGGGTGTATCAGAAGGAGTGGATCGACATTGCCCATCTATGAACTCGATCTAAGTTTGATAATATTATTACGAAGTACCATATTTGGACCTAATTGGATACTCCCTTCAGAATAAAGTCAGAGAGACAGACACTCTTAAATCGATTCCAAATGTTCTGAAACGGATTCGGTCCAAAGAAACGTTATTTCGATGAGACATGATCAAATCAGATACATCCGCTGCTCATATGACTGGGAGTATAAAGATCAACTAGTATAACCTCGATAATCCTTTTTTTTAAATCATCAGACTACAGTCCTTCTAATATTTTTAAAAGTCGACTACGATTATAAACTGATGATAAATATAGTCCTTATGATTCTATAACAAACAATTAAAAAAACATTAAGTTCGGCCGGGCCAAACTTTTAATACCCTCCACGTTAGGGTAAAGGAAACATTAGAGCCCATTATTCCAATTTTTAGACATATTCATGAGAAAGTGTGCCAAAAATTGTCAAAATTCCGAATATCGGGAAATACGGCTATATGAGGCTATACAAAAACGTGGACCTATACATACAATGTTTCGCCAAAAGAGCTAGAACCCATTAAGACTAACTTCTAGACAAATTCGCGAAGAAATGTAGCAAAAACCATTAAAATGCCGAATATCGATAGGTACCGTTATATGGGGGCTATACCAAATCGTGGACCTATACATGCAATGTTTTGCCAAAGGATCTAGAACCCATTATGACCTACAACTACCAATTTTTAGAGAAATTAGTGAAAAATGTGTCAAATATCATCAAAATACCGAATATCGGCAGGACTATAGCAAATCGTGGACCTATACATACAATGTTTCGCCACACGAACTAGGACCTATTATGACCTACAAATACCAATTTTTAGACAAATCAGTGAAAAAATGTGGCAAAAACCATCAAAATACCGAATATCGGGAGGTGCCGTTATATGAGGGATATACCAAATCGTGGACCCATACATGCATCGTTTCGCCACCGGAGCTGGAACCCATTATGACCAACAACTATCATTTTTTAGACAAATCCGTGAAAAAATGTGGCAAAACCAATCTAAATACCGATATCGGGAGGTACCTTTATATGGGGGCTACACCAAAGCGTGGACCTATACATGCAATGTCTCGCCACACGAACTGGGACCCGTTATGACCTAGACAGACAGACGGACATCGTTAAATCGACTTAGAATTTATTGCTGATTATGAAAATATATACTTTATGGGGTTTACGAAAAGGATGTTACAAACGGAATGACAAAATCTTATATAAAAATCTTAAAAAAAACCCGAATGTAGTCTAAATAATCCTATAAAATATCCTTAAAAGTCAGCGAATAGAGCCACGATTATAGTGTTAAAATTTCTTTACAAATTTTTTAAAAGTCCAAAATTTTCGAAATACCATGATTGGAAGCTGACTGTCCATTAGATCATTTTCCAAATATTCTTTGAAAAATCCATAAAAATAAATAATTTAGGAACGATTATAGTCTTGATGGTCCTTCTTACAATATTCTTTAAACTCCTCAAAAATAGGCATGCTTGTATTCCTGGTGGTCCTTCATTAAATAATTTTTAAAAATCCACCATTGAAGGGCGAATGATCCATCAACATGATTCTTAGAACTTCTTTCTTGATTTATTATAAAATAAATTAAAAAAATTAACATCTTTAACTCACCTCTGTTGGGTGTTTAACAATATTCATTTAAAGAAATAAGTTTCGAAAAAATTAATTTTTAATAAATTCAAATAAAACCATATTTAGAACTTCAAAATGTTAAAAATTAAAAAAACTATATTTTTAAAAAACCTACGGTTAGACCTTCGAAAATATTTATATTTAAAAATCCACAGATATACCTTTAAAAATGCACTGTTAAACCTTACGAAATATAAAAATAGAAAGATAGAGCTTGAGAGTTATTTTTAAAAAGTTGTGACTGGACTTTTACTAACAAGTTTCTTGGTTAGACCTTAAAAATATTTTTAAAATACCTCGAGAAGACTCTAGGAAGTAATTTTAAAAATTCTCATTTCACTTTGAAGACATTTTTTATAATATAATAATATCTTCAAATCCCTACAACTTTTTTGGAAATTCCCATTTGGAAACCCTAGGTTTTTTAAAATTCAAAGTTAACCCTTAAAGTTAACTTAATTATAAAATCCACGGTTACATCTCAAGAAATCCATATTTACACCTTAGAGTCATTTGCAATTCTAGCATAAATACTACTCCAAAACACGATTACGGTTCCTAACTTAACCTGTATTTTTCAGATATGATCCATTATGTTGTGGTATGAACTTTTGACAATCCCCATTGTAAAATCCTAACTTATTTTCACATCTACCACTGCCACAAAAAACCTTGCATTTTCAATCAACAATATCAACTGTCTTAGTATTATTAATTTTTGTTGCTTATTTCGCCTTAATTATTTTTAAGAATAACAACAATAATTTCATTAAATGTTTTTAAACAAATGAAGCGTGCAATTTTTAAAGAAATATTTGTCTGTTCTTTTTTCTGTTTCTTTTTTGTCTTTCTTACTTTGTTTCTGTGTATTTGTTACAATCAAAAACGAAAACAAAATGCAAACATTCCGACAAAACTGCTAATTCACAACAACAACACTCGAACACTCTTGATTCGAAATTCGAAACAACACATATTCACCAATTTGAAAAATAAAATTCACAACTACACCGCAATAACCACCTTTCAACAACAATCACCAATATCCCACCACCACAACCACCAACCAACCAACCACTGTCATTTGAAATTTGACCGAAAAAAAAATTAACAAAACAAAAATTCGAAAAAACCACAAAAAATTGGCATCTTCTACTGACCACATTACAGGACATTACAAGTGAAATTCCAGCATTGCAGCCCAGCTGCAATCAGGAGGTTATTATCAATTGTCGCCAGCAGCAACAGCACCAACAACAGCAAGTGTCATCACAGCCAACATCAGTACAACAGCAACATCCACGTACGCTTACAACCAATAATAATAACAACAACAACATCAATAACAGCAGCAACACAGCTACTCAACAAACTCCTCTGGTCTACCCAATACGCAACGGCTGCTCAACCACAACCACACCGACCGCATGTAAATGCGATAGCCAAAAGCTCATCACCCGTTCGCAATCCTCCAAAGTTATCCAGGATCTACAGCCGCATCCGCTACATCAACTGAAACAACAGCAATCGTTGCCCACACCGTTACACGGTCATGTGGGTAACCATCCATCGAATGGTCATCCGCACCATCATCACCACCATTCCAAATCGGTCTCAATACTCGTCTACAAAACACTGAACACGGTCTTCAAGAGCAGCCGAAAAATCATCGTACGCGTCTGTGAGGTAGCCAGCGTCAAGAAGAATTTCAACATGTTCAAATTCAACAAGGCTTCGCAGCAGACGAGGGCCGAGGCCCGAGCCAGCACCTGTACCGGCCATGATCAGTTTGTACGACCGCCAGTATCGGAAAAGTGAGTTGGTTACTTTTTTTTGTTTCGTTTCTCTTTTCGAATTATGAAAACCAGAGATGGTGATGATGATGATATTGGGGTGAAGATGAGGAGAATGTTATGGAGAGAGGTTTTTTGAGTTTTTTTATTAGTTTTATTTTTTGTTCAAAACAGAGGTGAGTTATGAATCGAATGTTAATAAGAGTTAAAAAATCAGTCGCATTGCGTATCCCTAATAGAAGGGTCGCAGATTCACAATCCGGAAAACACTAATAGAAAAATTCGAAATGGCGAAAGGGACTAGGCTTTAAAATTGGAAAAAAGTTATTTTAAAATTCATAAAAAATTAAATAATAGGGTTTATCTAAGAAAATTGCAGCTAAGTTCATCCGGGCCGAACTTTTTTCAAAAAAAAAAAAATTAAATAAAATAAAATACGTTATATCTTTATTCGGAGGCTATACGAAAACGTTGACCTGCATAAATAATTTTTTGTCATAGGCTGTAGTACCCATTGAGATCTTCAAATACGAAATTTGAAATTCTTAGGCATAGACTGAAGTACTCCTTAAAAGCTTGAAACGAAATTTGAAACGATTCGGGTGAATAATGTCGATAAGATCATCAAAACACCGAATATCGGGAGATACCGTTATATGGTGGATATACGAAGATCTGGAACTGCATACGTAATTTTTAGATATAGGTTGAGTATCCATTACAAGCTTCGAATACAACACTTCGGGTGAATAATGGCGCTAATATCATGAAAATACCGAATATCTTGAGATATTGTTAAATGGGGGCTATATAAAGACGTGGACCTGCATACGAAATTTGTAGGCATGGACTGAAGTACCCATTACAAAATTCGAATACCACATTCAAAAAAATTCGGGTGAATAATGTAGCTAAAATCTTCAAAATATCGAATATCGGGAGGTACCGTTATATGAGGGTTATACGAAGACGTGTACCTGCATACGAAATTCTTAGGCATAGGTTGTAATATCCACTACAAACTTCGAATACGAAATTTAAAACAATTCGGGTGAATAATGTAGTTAAAATTATCAAAATACCGTTATATGGGGGCTATACGAAGACGTGGACCTGCATACAAAATTTTCAGTCACAGGCTGTGTTACCCAATTCAAACTTCGAATACGAAATTCGAAACGATTCGGGTGAATAGATGCGCTAAGATCATTAAAATACCGAATAAAGGGAGTTGCCTATACGAAGACGTGGACCTGCGTAAGAAATTTATGGCATATGCAGTTGACCCATAATAAATTTCGAATACGAAATTTAAAACGATTCGGTTGAATAATGTCTCAAAAATCATAAAAATTCCGAATATCGGAAGGTGCCGATATATGGGGGATATACGATATTGTGGACCTGTATAGACAAATCTATTTCTGTGGGTAAAGTACTCACAAAGAACTCTTGTGCAGAATTGCAGACGATTCCCTTGAATAATGTGTCTAAAATCATCAAAATATCGAATATCAGGGGTACCGTTATTTGGGGGCTATATGACATCGTGGACCCATATAGATAATTCTCTTCCAGGGGATAAAGTACTCACAATGAACTCCTTTATAGAATTCCATTGAAAAATGTGGATAAATCATAAAAATACCAAACATCGGAAAGTGCCGTTATATGGGGACTATACGATATCGTGAACCTATATAGACAGTCCTCTTTCAGGGGATAAAGTAGTCGCAATAAACTTCTTGTGTGAATTTTCAGACCATTCCATTGAAAAATGTGGCTAAAATCATCAATATATGGAACATCAGGGGTTACTATACGATATCGTGAACCGATATAGCCCATCTTCGAATTTCACCTGCCTGCGCACAAAAAAATGGAAATAGTTCCGATAATTAAATACGCCATATAGTTTATATTAACTAGTTCGTTTTGAAAATACATACCTCTGCTTTTTCGATTGAAGAATTTTACCCGCCAGAAAAGTTATTTAAAAGAAAAGTGATGATTTCAGAACCCATTTGACAAGCAACAGTTAGCATACGATTCAATATCCACCTCTTCTAAATTTTTATTAATTTTTTTTATTATTTTTTTTTTCTTTTGAGTAATAAAATATTAATATAATTTGTTCTACCTACTTCACCCTACTCCTCCTCCTGAAAACGCCTTAGAAAAGCCAAAAATCTAATTAAGAAACTCAACAAAACAAATGGTTTGAAGCGTTCCAATTCAGCCATCGAATTCGATATATCAGCAATGACAGCTGCCAATCGCAGACATATCTACAGTAGGTAAGTACCCTCAGAATGATAACTCATAACTTGATGATGATTACCCAATAATAAACAATGAAAAAATGAAACAATTTTAAATTTTTTTCTAACAATAATTACAAAAAAAAAAAAAAAAACACAATTGGCAGTGATTTTATTTTTTAATAATTAAAAAAACAGCAAAGCACCAAACACACTAAACAACAAAAATTCATGAGTTTTGCCTTGTTAAGGCGAAGATCATATGTTTTATGATTTATGTGTTTGTTTTCTCTTTCGAGACGAGCTTAATGATCTGAATGTTGCTTACAAAAAAAAGAAAAACTGCTTTATGTATTTTATTTTCAAAATTAAAAAATTATCTATTTCAAGTTTATTTTTTTTAGATTTTTTAAGTTGAAATTTTATTTTATTTAACGAAAAAAAACCTTTCAACCAAAACAAACAACAAATTTTATGTTTCATTTTACAGCAATCGTTCGGCAAGTTCAGAGCAAGAAAACTCCGACCAATCGGAACATTCGGAGAAATCACCCTTGGTTAGCGCCAGGTTAGACAGTTTGGCTAGGCTATTTTTTAGCAAATCGATGCCAGCGGAAACCGGAAGTAGAGATACTCTAGATTCAGTGCTAACAACAAGGTTGTCACAATTCCTGTTCACTGGTTTATTCTTTTATTGGGTTCTTATTCTATTTTTAGAGACTAATTTTCTTGTGTTTTCTTTTTTTCGTTCCTCTTTGGTAACAATTGGTTTAAAGTATTATTTTGTTGTTTTTTACTTTTGTGGATTGGCATTAGAATTTGGATTTTATTTTTTTGTTTTTTTTAATTAACAATTGGCTAAGCTTTTATTTTTATGTTTGAAATATGTGAATATACTAATATTTGGCTAATGAATGGTATTTGTAATTTAAACTCGTAACACATGGGCTGAGAAGTTTTAGAAGTTAATTTTTTCGTTCAAATTGAATAGTCGTTTAATCCTCTTTAAGACTTCTAAGCAAAGGAGTCTTTATTTTAAATATAAAAATTTATTCAATTTGAAATAAAAATTCCTTTCAATTGAATGAAACTAAAATGAGTTTTGGGTAATTTTCATATATCTGTGCTCATCTTTCAGTTTTTCGTACTTGTATTATGGTTTTCAAAAGAGCGGTGTCTAAAATGTTTTTAGAAAATTCCACTTACTGTGGAAAGCAGGTGGTAAAATTATATGAAGGTTTTACCAAATAATGGCCTCATAATGAAATTTTTCATCTCCTATTCGACTGTAAATTGTGATTCAGCATTTTTATATTCTTGACATAACATTGACAAAAAAATTCCCACACTTGGATTGAAAAATAGATATAATAAAATTATATTTACTTTTATATTTTTTGATAAAGTCAATTGGCGCCATTATTAATTAGATGTTAAAATTCTTCAATGTTGGTCAAAAACATCAGGGGCATAATGTATTCAGTTGGCCTAATACGAATACCCTGAAGTGTGGATGGTACAGTAGTTGGAAGTCGTAGCAAATAATACCTTTTATATACCCTCTATGTTGTGGCTCGGTTGAATTGAAGTAAATTCTAGGTAAAAAAAACTACATAAACTGTTGGGCGCCATCTTTTGTAAATTGAAATTTTTGTTTCGCGAATTTCGCATGGGGCTTATTTAATTTAAGTTAAAACTTTTATGTTTCTCTCCAATAATATATGTTGGGCGCCATTTTCATGTGCCCTACATTTCGTGATGGAGAATGGATTACTTCATTGTAATGATATAGGGATTGTTATCTGTTGAGAGTATGAAATACCAAATTTAATACTTAAAAAATCTATAGAAAATGAGACTAGAATCATAAAAATTCCGAATACCGGGAGGTGTTATTAAATGGGGACTTTAGGACCCATATAGACCACGTTATGTCATAAAAAGAGATCCCATTGCAAACTGAAAATAAAATTTTCAAACAAATCCAACGGAAAGTGTTTCTAAAATTAATAAACCCCTGAATTATAGAAGTAACCGTTATATAAGGTCTAAAAAGAAAAAAGTTACAGGGTGAGACAAAAAACTGCAACAAAGTCAAACGACATAATTTTACATTATTATTTAAATTTTATTGAATGAAAGCAAAAATGCTGGAAATATGATGAAATTTTAGAATAAGTTTAGATTTGCTCGAATTGGTCACCTTTGACTCGAGTTATGGCCTTCAAACAGCCAATGAAACTATCACACGCTGCCCGCATGTTGCTCTGCTGTATTTTGGCCTATTCCCGGCGAAGCGTTTGCTTGAGGTGATCTACACTTGGTATTTTTGAGTGCCAACCTTGCTTTCCAAAATATTCCAGACACAATAGTCCAACGGATTGGTATCCGGAGATTTTGGTGGCTATTGTGCGCTGGAAATCAAGCGAGGAACCTAATTTTTGCAACCATTCTTGGGTGGCGCGTGCTGAGTGCGATGGTGCTAAGTCCTGTTGGAATGTCGAAGGTCTACGGCCAAAAAGTTTGCGTGCCCAGTGCTTTAATACACCCTCCAGAATATTTTCGCGATAATATTCCGCATTTACTCTGATGCCACGATCGACTAATACGAGCGGAAAGCGGCCCACACTATCACCATGGCCGACGCTTGAGTTCTGGTGGCCAACCGAAGGTGCACATTTTCAGCTGACCTCTTTGGCAAGTAAACACGATCATTTTGTTTGTTTACAAACTGCTGGACAACGAATGTTTTCCAAATTCTGCAGTTCACCAAATTCGACCAAGCGAAGCAACTCTATAGCTCTATTGAGTCTACTTTCTTTCTGTTGCGGTGTAATTTCTTGCACTCTTTGGAAGTTCAATGGCTTTACCCCGAGCTCAATTTTCAATATTTGCCGAATGGAATATTGCGATATGTTCAGCTCACGAGCCATTTTTCGCCCACATCGACGCGGGTTTCAATCAAGTCGCTTCTTTACTTTTCGAACCATTTCTGCTGATGTTGCTGTTTTCTTCCGTCCACTTCCTTGACGTCGGGCTACGCTACCAGTATCACGGTAACGAGCGATGGTACGAGACACAAAAGAATTATTCACATCACGCTTGAAATCCATTACAAATAACTTTTTCTGAAAAATTCTCACCAAAATGCTTTTAAACAATATAATAAGCTCTCACTGGAATAATTTTAACAGCTGTCGGACGAGTGTTTTTTTGAATCTCACCCTGTATATGTATACTTTGTTGACAAAATTAATATACCTCCCACAGTATAGTGGAGGGTATAACAACTCAGACATCCTTGCTCTGAAATCCTTCAATTTTTTTCATTGATCCGACCCCATCGAAATTTAATAACTACACTCTTTTCTTTTTTTCTTCTCCTCATTTCTTCCTGCCGATTGAAGCTGTTGCCGAAATAGTACAGCCGCGCATCCTTAAACCAAAGAGAAGTTCAAAGATCATTTTAATGTGAACCTAAAGTTCAATTTTTATACCCAACACCACATATGTCTTTGTGGATGTGTTTGGAGAAGGAAGCGATATAGACCCATATTTACTTTTAAGGATCTCCATAGAATTCTGAGCCGATGTATGCATGTCTGTTCGCACGTTAACAAAATGCAGGTCGCAATATACGATTGAGATGAAATTTTCCAAACACGATTTGTTTGGCCCAAGGACGAATCCAATCGAAATTGGTGAGAATCGGTTCAAAATTTAGATATAGCTCCGAAAATATCTTCAACAGTCCAATTGACTTGAATTTTAGCACATCCGAGCATATTCGGTATAGAAGTAAGTACATTAAAAAAATCGGTTTAGATATAGCCATAGCTCCCATGTATATATTTCATCCGATTTGGGGTTTCAAGCCCCTCACATGCGTAATATGCTCTCCATAACAATGATATATTTCATCCGATTTGGGGTTTCAAGCCCCTCACATGCGTAATATGCTCTCCATAACAATGATATTTTATAGCAGATGCTGCTCGACAATACCTCTGCCAAATTGTATCGAGATCGGTTAAGATTTTTATACAACTTCGATATACATCTTCATCCGATTTTACGCTTAGTGCTCACCATATATGTAATATCAGCCCGATGTGAGAAGATTTTTTCATATTCAACCGAATATTTCCATTTGGTGAAACTCGGTCCGGTATATCTCTATATATATTTTTAATATAATCTTATCGAAGTCATATCATGCACTATAGAGCAATGTTATTTGGTTCATAGTTGATATGATCTACTTCACATAAATTCTCAATATAAACGATTTTGTCAGGGGAGCTCTACTAAATACGCATAATTGTGTAGGGTATCATATAGTCTGATTTTCTTTAATAAAAAGTCTAAACTTTTGTCTTTAAAATTCTTCAAGAATATTTAATAAAACTACTTGGGAAATATTAAATAAAATTCAGAATCCATAAATTCCCTCAAAAGTATTTGATGAAAAATTTGGGCACTAAAGCCCTTAAAAACTAATTAAATGGAATCAGAAGGAGTAGTCCGATATTGTCCATCTTCATAACACATCTTGTGTTGATAGAAGTATTGGGATGTACCGAGATTGAAAGTAATCGGATGCCCATTTCGCGTTTTATGTACTTAATGGTTATTCCAAATTTTGACCCTTTGTGGGGTAGGTACCAGAAGGAGTGGTCCGTTCAATCCGTTCTTCACAACAGACCTTGTCTAAGTGGAAATATTGAAATGTGCCAGTTTAGAGGTAATTGGACTCTTGTAAAAATTTTATAAACGTTATATTTTTCAAAATGTTGACCAAAAGTAGTGGTCCGATATATCCCATTTACAGCAGGCCTTTCGTTAACAAAAATATTGGGATGTGTTAAATTATAAGACAATTGGATTCTTATTTCACATTTTATAAGAGTTATAATTATTCGAAATTTTGACACATTGTGGGCGAGGTACTTGATGGAGCGGACCAATTTTGCCCATTTTAGCACCTGACCTACCACTGTAAAAAAGTTCAAAGTTTGCACAAAATCAGATGATCCGTTCTCTTTCTATGAAGCAAATTATTTTCTTTGAAAATTTCGTCCTTTTGTGGGGTAGGTACCAGAAGGAGTGGACCGATTTTGCCCATCTCCAAACTCGATCTAAGTTTGATAATAATATTACGATGTACCAAGTTTAGACCAAATCGGATACAGCATTCGAGCGTTATCGTGCGCACCAACCAGAGAGACGGGCGGACGAACATCTCTAGATCGACTCGAAATGTCCTGTAACGGATTTGGTCTAAAGAATCCTAGGGTCTAAAACCGTTGTTTCGATGATATATACCATCTCTAGCCATATGGCTGAGGCTATAAATATTAAATGGAAAATCCACGATTTTCTATGGGAAAATTATGATCAATTATGGCCTTGAACTTCCTTCCAAAAAAATTAAACTAAATCACATTGTGTGGCCCTCTTTTAAAACGTTCAACAATTTTCGATTAGGGCTTTTAAAGTCTTATAACAACATTTTTTAGAAAACATTTAAAAATGCATGCTCTTTGTATGAAAACTCTGCGTATGATTGGTATGAAATATAGGAAATAAATGAAATAACTCATATGTTTAGGGACTGGTGTAATGAACTATGAACTAGAATCCCACAACTCTACTGCAGGGCCATCTTTAATAAGATTTTAATAAAAGATCTTTATGATGTCCTTCAAAATACTTTAACATATGAACTAGATCTTCAAACTCAGCCCATGTGTTATTTCTAGATTGGTAAAATATTTGTTTTTAATTTTATTAATTTTTTTGGTATCATGTGAACAAACCTCGTCCCTATAAAAGATACACCTTACATGTTTGCATGTTTTACATTTTTACTAATTAATAAATACCAACACATGTTTGAATATATGTACATATACTTGCCTGCCGGAATGAATTTTCAATTTACCCCCATTTTTTTTACAAATTCCTCTTTAAAAAAAAAAAAACCTATTTATTGCTAAAATTTATTGATCTGGAATTTGAAAAAAATATTGTTTTCCCCCCATTTGTGGTTTTCTCGCTCTGGTTTCCCTTTTTCAATGGTTAATGTTATGTTTTTAATTTGCAATGTCCCTTGTGTGTTATTGTTTCAATTGTTTTCGAGTTGTTTTTTGTTTAAATATTGCAAAACCCCAATGTATTTTAATTAATTATTGTACACAAATAATTGTTGGTTTTTTATATATTACACACATATTTTTTGTATTTTTGTTATAATATTTATATGTAATTTTAAAACCACAAAACAGCACTCAGCAGAAAAAACACCACTCTAACCACAGCTACCACAACAATTTGTCCTAAAAACACATTTGCAAATTTTACAATAATTTATTATATGATATGAAATTAATATTTATTATAGTTGAATGTCAAGTTATTTAACAATTTATTGACTTTTAGAATAACATTATTGAAGTGTCAGAATTAATCAAATACATACATAAAGCAAAGCGAAATGGTAAAGTCTGACGTTTATTAAATATTTAGGTTTAAGAAGATCGATTTTTTTGTCTATAGAACGTTTTTTTCTTCTGAAAGTAAAATAAATTACTTTACAAAGTCTTTCTGTGATTCCCCAGAGATCGGTATTAAATTTTAAGTTTTCGCTACCTCTGAAGCAGATAAACTTAGGGAAAAAAGATAGGCATAGTACAGGGCTTACAGCTTTGAAGAAAGTTAAAGATTTGAATGCTTCGGAAGACGCTTGAACGCACATATACTAAGTCATAGCTGATTAGATCTCTGAGTAATTAATCAGCATTTTTGATCGCGGAAATATTTGCTGAAACACTACCAAGGGTACCCTATGCAACAAATTTCAATTTTTCAATAATTTGAAAGTAGTGCTAAAGAAGACTCATTTATCGACGTTTTTAATCGAAAAGTAGCCAAATTAGAGGGGGAAAATTCCTCCCTCATCCAAACTTTGGAAATTTTCGGATTAAGATTCCTCGGCAATATTGGAGATAAAAACACGAGGAATATTTGAATCGCTGCGAGACAAAAAAAACGGATTTTTGGTCCCTTTTTATACCCTACAACACTATGTGTTGGGGGTATTATAAGTTTGATTGGGCTAAAAATTATGTAACACCTCGAAATGTTGGCTTACCACATAGGAAAGTATATATGGATCTTCCTATCTCGCCGAGATTAGACGTTCTAGCTATGTATGTCCGTCCGTCTGTCCATGTTAATTTGTAATCAAGCTACAGGTCGCAATTATGAACCAATCCTCACGAAATTGCAAATGGAGGTGGGGTTATGGTCAGAATAGAACCTTATTGTTTTTGGAGGTGGTCGCACGATATTTAGGGGTTGAAATGGACCAAAAACAGTTGCTCTATAGGCTACAGTTATGAACCAATCGACGCCCAATTGTGCGGACATCGGACAATAATAAGCGGGTAAAATATACCCTAACTTTATGTAAGAAAATAGGAAAATTCCCACTAAACCGCTAATATTTTCAATCCCAGCCAAATCACAAATACATTAAAAGATCACTTCTGACCATTTTAGTGATGCCAATAGTCAAGAAATCGGATATATAGCAAAATAGGTATAATATATATGTAAAAGCATTGATCTTATTTATTCTGCTTATAAATCAAGAACCGCTGGGCCGATTTTCACAATTTTCATCAATTCGGAATGGTCTCTTGCCAGAAAACGATAAAATCTAAGAAAATCGCGAAAAATATACCAAAAAAAAAGTGAATATCTTTTGTCGAATTTTTTAAATTTTTTTTCATATTTTTTATCGCATGCAATTTTTTCAATTTGACTTACAATTTTGAATTGTAAATTTTCTAAATTATTGTAATCGACTCGGAATTTCGCATCTGAAGTTAAAGTCAGGGAAGAAGTCTAGCATTTTGGATGACTGTAAAATGGACCACAACTTTCGTGTGAAATTGTTTTGATTGCATAACAACACTACGGAGTGCGTAAATAAAGGGTAACCTCTGGGCGGGGCTCTTTGACATTATTTCAAAATGGATTTGGATATAAGGGGACTTCGAACATATTGTAGTGTTGTAGGGTATCACATGGTCGGACCCGCATGACTATAGCCTTTTCTTACTTGTTTTAAAATTCCCTATAAACGGGAGCGTAGCAAGTCAAAATATTCTAGAAAAATTATTAGTCATAAAATTCTACTATAGGTCCTAGAAGACGTCAAGAGTCTAAATCTTACCTAGACGCCAGAAATTCATATATTTAAAAAAAACGTTTTGGGGTAAAATCTCCAACAAATCATCATTTTATAACGTTGACGTCAGAGACAAAAATATTCATCATTAAATTTTACAGTAAGCCACCAGAGAAAATAAATCTATATTTTCACTGCATATCAGAAAAAATTGTATCAATTTTCCACCAATAAAAAAACAGTCGAGCTGGACCGACTATATGATACTCTACACCACTATGCGTATTTAATAGAGCTCCCGTAACAAAAAAGTTCATATTGGGAACTTATATAAAGTAGATCATAGCAACTATGGACCAAATAACATTGCTATATAGTGCATGATATGACTTCTATATTCTATATTCATGCATGATTCTATTCTATATATTTATGGAAACATTTATTCAACTTGGGTTGATATTACATATATGATGAGCAATAACCGTATAATCGGATGATGATGTATACCGAAGCTATATAAAAATCTGAACCGATCTCTATAAAATTTTGCAGTATCTGATGCCCAGTATCAAATATCATTGATGTGGAATGCATATTACGTCCGTGATGGACTTTAATATCGGATGAAACATATATATGGGAGCTATAGCTATATCTGAACCGATTTTCCAAAATTTGAAGCCCTTGCTTTTAGATTGAATTCCGTTGGAAGTGAAAAAATTCAGTTCATTTGGTCCATTTGGTGCACAATTAACCCGAAATCGGTTGAAGATACATATGGGAGCTATATCCAAATCTTAACCGATCTCTAAACACTTATTTCTGAGCTGTATCTGGTACCCGCGCTTATTGTTGTGGAGTGCATATTACACATGTGAGAGGCTTTAACACCAAAGTACTTGTTTCTACGATGAATTTGGTCGGAGTTGCTAAAATTCAATCCATTTGAGCTGATATTAGTCATTTGGTGCATAATAAACATGATATTGGATAAAGATATATATGGGAGCTATATATATATCCTGATCTTATCCGATCTCGATAACATTTGACAGAGGTATTTTTGAGCTCTATATGTTATCTGATACTAAATATCACTCTTGTGGAATGCATATTACGTGTGTGAAGGACTTTAAACCCCAAATCGGATGAATCCTATATATGAGAGGTATATATATATATATATATATCTAAGTCTGATCCAATTATCACCAATTTCAATAGCGGTTGTCCTTGGGCCACACAAATATTGTCATTATACCCTCAGTCATATGACTAGAGAGGGTAAATATCATTTGATGTGGTCAAAACGTGCCTAGTTGAAATAACGGTTTTAGGTCCTAAGTCCTTATTAAAAAATGAGCTCAACAGTTAAGGTGATTTTTCTATCAAATGGGCCCATATTAAAAGGCTACACTGTCCTGGTATCTACATCGCAACTAATAGCCTAAGAGATTATAGCCTGTTTCTATAACTTCATTTCCTTTCATATTCAAATTTATCTCAAAAAGTTTTTTTATTGCATTAAAACTTAAATTAAATTACCCCCACACAAATGTTGGTGCAGTGCCAAGCTCTGATATTATTATTTTATTAAATAACTTACGCTATGTTATTTATAAACTACGCCATGAAAGCGCAATAATAAATCAACGTAATTTACCCGGATGACTTCCTGTTGGACAATTTTTCACATTCACCTTTCTGAGTGAAAACCATTGTTAATATCTGTCATTTCAGCGAAAAGGCCATAAACCACAAAAACCAGCAAACCAGATATGTCCTCCCAACTGCGCTCCCTCTACCACGCTCTCTCCCTCCCTCGCTCTCTTTCAAAATACCCCTCAATCTTTGTCAAATAAACTTTTATAATGGCAATAAAAATATGTAAATTTTATTAACATCCACTCGTGGCTGTCGGAAAGCATAAAGCAGTCCGGAACATGTACCTAAGCTAATATGCATATGAAAGTGTGTAAGGGTGTGTATGTGTTGATGCTACAAACAATTATTGGAGCCATAAAATTAAAGGTAACCGAAAATTTTACATTATAAAAGATTGGGAGGTAATGTGTGTCATGCAACGCTAATGGAAATAAATCAATGCATATGAAAATAAAGTTATATCTGGAGGTGTATAATATTATACCACATGGATAATAGCTTTATTGCGCCAGACATTCAAAACAATTTCAATTATAAAATTGGGAACCTTTTTTCAAATGATTCAATTAAAAAATGGAAAACGCGTGTATTTAGATTACATTAGCTGTTTTTAAATTCTTAACGAATGAGGGAGGGTACATTATTTTAAGTGGTAAAATTTAAAAAAAATCCATTTAAGGTCAAATATAAATGTCCAGGGGTGGCGTATGATTGCTGTCAGCAAATAAAGGTTATATGTCAGTTTTGAAAGAAATTAAAAGCAAGGCACTTATGGGGGATGGAAGGAAATAAATGTATATTCGATAATATTATTGATCCCCCCCCCCCACTTCGAGCAAAAACAAACCTTAGAAAATATTGGAAAAAATAGGACCAAAGTCGGATGGCCCGACTTTATGATACCCTACACAAGTAATAAACAAAGACATAGAAGTATAAAGATGGGACAAGACAGAGTCAAGATATAGCAACCCTGTGAAAATACCTCTGTTGTTATGATATCGTAACAACATAGTTAGAAATGTTATGCGATTTAAACCGCTTAGGCAATATGCAATTAATTTGGAAATTCTATGGAATAGACTTTTGAAACCCAACTTTTGGATTTTTCAAACTTTTGTTTGTCATTTTTTTCTATAAATATATTTTTTTATATTAACATGGTCCTGCCATAAGCGGTTACCCAGACAGTATAGACACAAACCATTTGCTCAGAATGCATTTTGTCTAGTCTTTACCATTTTAGGTCTTTGTAATAAATTAAAGTATAATGGAGGATATACAAACACTAACAAAAAAATGATGAAAAAAATTAAAAAAAATCGTTGGGCGCCACTTTTAATAAAATTCATTCGAAGTATTCTAGATTCAAAAACAAAAATCTCCCGCTTCCTGAGATGCTATCTCTTCCGAGTTCTTATATTACAAACACCTATTTTAATCAAGACAACTATCCAAATATCAATGGGTTATCCCTATCATCCGAAGAAAGTCGACCAATACAAGAAGACGATACCAAACAAGGTAACAAATACTACTTCCCCATTCTTCTAATAGAATGATCTTGCGTAATTACCCAGTATCATCATGACGACAACTGCAATCAAAGGAAAAACACAAGCATGGAAGTGATTTCCACGACCCGAGTCTAACCAAAGGCATTTGACAGACCTCGAATTATTCGTGAACTAACTTCAGTTATGCAACTAATCCCACTCAAGAAAAAACTTGGATGAAGTGTTGAGCGCTATCTTTTCAAAATAAGCACTTTCTGTTCACCGAGGTATCGAATGTTACTGTGAGGATTGCCACATAATTTAGTAAAGAATTATATGTTGGACGCCATTTTTAGTTTCGTTTAGATTCCCCATCGAAAAACAACAAAAAAGTCCTTCAGAAGGCTTTCTATGCAAGGAGAGTTGTGTTGGGCACCATCCTCTCAAAGCTAGCACTTTGATGACAGAGGTGTCGAATTTTACCGCGGGAATTGCCACATTATTTAGTAAAAAATTATATATTGGGCGCCAGGTCTTCTAAGAGGACCTTTAGCAGGTTTTCTATAAATGGAGAATCATTGTTGTTCTCGTTTAGATTCCCCATCGACAACGACAACAACGACTTTCAGAAAGCTTTCTATGTATAAGGGAGTTGTACTGGGCCCCATCTTCTCAAAAACAGCACTTTCTGCCGTGGGGATTGTCATATCATGTAGCAAAATTAAACAAAAAATTTATGTTGGGCGCCATCTTTAGTTTCGTTTTAAAAGGAGGACTTATTGAAGGTCCTCTATCGATAGAGGACCAGTTGAAAGTCCTTTATTTGATTTTCTACAATTAATAGGTTCAATAGGTTCTCTAGGGATAGATGACATTCAACCTGTCCTCTATAAATAGAGGACCTTGGATAGAGAACCTTCTGCATGAATGGAGAACCTTCAACAGGTCCTCTATGGATAGAGGACTTTCAATATGTCCTCTATCGATAGAGGACCTTCAATAAGTCCTCCTGCAGCAGGACTGCTATTGATGGAAAACATTTTGCAGGTCTACTACCATTAGGCCTTCTACGGATATAAACCCGCCAGCAGGTCTTCTAAGGAAGACCTTCAGTAGGTCTTCTATGTATAGACGATCTTCAGTAGGTCTCCTATGTATAAAAGATCTTCTACATGTCATCGGTGGATACAGGACCTTCTGCAGTTATTTTGTGAACAGTCACAATTCAGTAGGTCCCATATAGATAGAGGATATTCTATATGCCTTCCGTGGACAGAGGACCTTCTGCAGAGGGCCTTCAGTATGTTTTCTATAAATTGAGGACCTTCAGTAGGGCTTTTCGGAAAGAGGACCTTCAACAGGTCTTCAATGAATAGAGAACAGGTCTTCCTCTATGGATAGGGGACCTTCAGCAGCTCCTCTATGAATAGGGGACCTTCAGCAGCTCCTCTGTGGATAGGGGACATTCAGCAGCCCCTCAATGGATAAGGGAACTTCCGCAGATCTCCTATTGATAGGGGACCTTCAGCAGCAGCAGGTTTTCAAGTAATAGAGAACCTTCAGTAGGTATCCTATAGATCTTCATCAGGCCTTCTACATAGAGGTTCTCTACCTATTGATTAAAAGCGCTAAATTCTCCCAAAATCATCCAAATCTTAATTTGAATTCTTCAGCTTTATTTTAAGTAACAACCTTTGCACGTAGGTGTATATCCATTGCATTTATCTGTCCTTTTTTCATAACGTTTTGTCTAAGACATCTTATCTTCAATTATGACAGACTCTTTAAATATTAACGAGTCGTTTGAAATCCTGTCAGTGAAATGTTTCCCATAAAAGATAGGAACTGAAAGAAAAACCCACAGAGCAAAAGAAGTAATCTGCAACCACTGCCAAATTTTTTTTTTTTTGTTCACAATGAATGCAAGGTAAGCAGCTTAACAAGAAATGCCAGATAGTTGGATATTTATTTTTTTCATTTCGTTTTTGCTCTCCTTGCCAAAGGGTGAATGCAGAAAGCATCATAAAGCCATCATCAACAGCCAAGTTAAAGTTTTATGTTTGATATTATTTTGATAGGGCTTGCCAATGATTTCGAGACTCAGTCCATTAAAATAGAAAATCAAAAAAGAAAATGAAAAATGAAAAAAAAACTGCAACAGGTAAGTTGCAATAGGGGAGTGAGAGAGAAAGGAAGCAGGAAAATGAACTGTTAACTGTAAGAAAATATTTGTGTTTGCTTTTTGATCCGCTTTCGTCGTCCTATCATCATAGCCAATAAGCGCGAAAAGTCGATCTAGCTGTGGAAAAGGTTGCAAAGGTCGTGGAATGGGCTTTAGTGAAACTATAATAAAGGGCAACTGGAGATTTTTAACAAGTATGGTATAATAAGAATATGAAAAGTATTAAATATATTAAATAAATTGCAAGAATTTACAAAAATGTATGAGGTCATAATTCTCACTAGAGGTCCTGCTATGCTCGCCCATTATACATATTGATATAAAAAATTAATATTTTATTTAAATTTTTTTTTATCTTCGCATCTTCATTGCTCAATTTTTTTATGTCTTGAAAATTTCCTTCGGTAAATACATACCATATCCCTGAACTGCAATGTATACAAACAAAAGATATGTTGCACAAAAATTGAGTAGGAAATCGCACGACATGACAGTTTCGTATATTTTTTCCCCCCAAGATAACGATGCAGTTGTTCAAGGAAAAGTAAAAAAATAAATAAACAAGAAAATAAATTGCTTTCGCATATCTTTTACATCTTATAAATGAAATGAATGTGCGTTTGTTTCGGTTTAAATAAATATATGCGAGTGCACACATATGCGTGTTTATTAGAGTGGAGGGTAAAAACACACGGAATACACTTGTGGCTCAAAGTCATACCACTTCTCCGCTTTAAGTCTGTTCTCTTACATTCCACTATATGCCCAGCGGCCTTTTTTTGCACATACATCTTCCAACGGAGACCACTAACAATGTCAGTGCGACTCATCCACAGGCTCTACAGGGTGAGATAAAAAAAAAAACTTCAACAAAGTCAAACGTCATAATTTTTACATTTTTATACCCTACAACACTTTGTGTTGGGGGTATTATAAGTTTGATTGGGTCAAAAATTATGTAACACCTCGAAATATTGGTTTGCCATATAAGAAAGTATATATGGATCTTCCTATCTCGCCGAGCTGAGTCGATCTAGCTATGTATGTCCGTCTGTCCATGTTAATTTGTAATCACGCTACAGGTCGCAATCACGAAATTGAAAATGGAGGTGGGGAACCCACCCTATGGTTTTTGGAGATGATCGCATTATATTTAGGGGTTGAAATGGAAAATTTTGATTTTGCAGTTGCACTACAGGTCGCAATTATAGACCAATCAACGCGGATGTTAGCATGGGGCTAGAGCTTAAGGCTGGGCAGAAGTCTTCCAATTTTGATGGTCATTGGGTAATATTTAGTGGGTGAAATAGACCATAACATTTGTGTTAAATAAAAGTCAAATTTTCCATTAAACCGCGAATATTTTTAATCCCGGTGAAATCACAAATTGACGAACAGGTCAATTCTGACCGTTACGTAGATGCCGATAGTAAATATATCGGATATATACAGCGAAATATATACAATGTATTTATACAAAGGAAGGGCATGTTATCTAGAACGCTTATATCTTAAGAATGGCTGCAGCTATTTTGACAAATTTTGCCAATTCAGAATACCCTCTTGGCATAAAAGAATAAAATCTAAAAAAAATCGCATAAAAAGATGCCAATAATGATATTAATATAGATTTTGTAGTATTTTGTGACATTTTTTTATTTTTTCATACATTTTATCGCATGCGATTTTTTCAATTTGACTTTAAATATCGAAGTGTATATTTTGTAATATTTTTTCACCTTCCAACACAGATTGGGGTTATTATATATATATATTAGAATTACCGTCCGATCCTTACGAAAATTTTCATTAGGGTAGGATTAGACTCAGAAGGGCTAAACATATTGTTTTTAAAGATGTCCGCAATATATTTAGGGGTTGAAATGGACCAGCAATATACGTGACATAATTTCAAAAGCGATCTCTTTCAAAATGGATTTGGACATAAGGGGGCTTCTAACATTTTGTAGTGTTGTAGGGTATCACATAGTCGGCTCCACACGACTATAGCCTTTGCTTACTTGTTTTTAAATTTTATTGAATGAGAGAAAAAAATGTCGGAAAAGCATCAAATTTTAGAATTAGTTTAGATTTGTTCGAATTGGCAGCCGTTGGCAAGAATTAGGGCCTTCAAACGGCCAATGAAACCATCACACGCTGCCCGAATGTTGCTCTGCGGTATTTTAGCCAATTCCGGGCGAAGCGCTTGTTTGAGGTGATCGACACTTTGGTATTTTTTAGTACCAACTTTGCTTTCCAAAAAACTCCAGAGAAAATAGTCCAACGGATTGGTATCCAGAGATTTTGGTGGCCGTTGTGCGCTGGAAAGAAACGAGGAACCTCATTTTGTAACCAAAATGTTTGACTCCCCAAGCCTTTAATGCACCCTCCAGAATATTTTCGCAATAATATTCGGCATTTATTCTGATGCCATGGTCGGTTAGAACGAGCGGAGAGCGACCATCGGCTGTTATGGCGACCCACATCATCACCATGGCCGGCGCTTGAGTTCTGGTGCCCAACCGAAGGTGCACATTTTCAGCTGACCTCTTTGGCAAGTAAACACGATCAGTTTATTTGTTTACAAACTGCTGGACAACGAATGTTTTTTTCATCGGAGAAAACCAAATTCGGCAGTTCACCACTTTCGGCCCAGCGAAGCAACTCTTTAGCTCTCTTGAGTCTATTTTCTTTCCGTTGCGGTGTAAGTTCTTGCACTTTCTGGAATTTCAATAGCTTTACCCCGACCTCATTTTTCCATGTTTGCCGAATGGAATATTGCGATATGTTCAGCTCACGAGCCATTTTTCGGCCACTGCGACGCGGGTTTTGATCAAGTCGCTTCTTTACTGGTACGAGACACAAAAGATTTATTCACATTTAAATGCTGGAGCGCTCTAACGATAGCCACTTTTGGTATTCCAGCCAAATATAAAGAAATCACATTATCACGCTTAAATTCCATCACGAATAACTTTTTTTTTGGAAAAATCTCACCAAAATGCTTTTGTACGCTTGTAAACAATATAATGAGCCGTCACTGGAATAATTTTAACAGCTGTTGGACGACGGGCTTAGAAATTACAGCAGTCTGAAGTTGGTTGCAGTTTTTTCATCTCACCCTGTAAGTATTTCAGATATAGCTATATATAGCTATAGCTACCATAGCTCAGATATATCCCATATATATGTTCCATCCGATTTGGTGTTAAAGTCCCTCATACGCGTAATATGCACTCTACATGAATGATATTTGGTACCAGATATCAGATAAAGCCCAGAAATACTTCTGTCAATTTTTTTTCAAGATCGGTTCAGTTTTGGATATAGCTCCCATATATGTCTTAAACCGATTTCAGGCTAATTGTGCACCGAGAAGGTGTTTAAGTCTCATACATTCGTAATATGAATTTGACAACAATGATATTTGGAACCAGATATCTTATAGAGCTCGAAAATGCCTTTGCCAAATTTTATCGAGATCGCCTAAGATTTGGATATAGCTCCCATATATATCCGTAATCCCATTTCAGGTTTATTGTGCAAATAATGGCTAATATCAACCCAAATTGGGTGAATTTCGGGATGTACGTTTCCATTTGGTGGAAGTCGGCTCCGATATACATATTTTTTAATATAATCCTTCTCGAAGTGATGTCATGCGCTCTATAGCAATGTTATTTGGTATAAAAGATAAAAATGTCTCCGTCAAATTTGCTGATAATCAATTCAAAATTGGATATGCCTTCCATATATTAGTTCCCTCTGAAACCAAACTATAACTGCTCTAAAGCCAAATGTTGGGAGGTGGTATGATCTGCTTCAAATAAATTCTTTTGTTACGGGAGCTCTACTAAATATGCATAGTGTTGTAGTGTTGTCGCCAGACTTTTGACCCTTCCTTACTGGTTTCAATATTAAACATGGAAGCATATCTAAAAGTTCGTACCTGGTAGGTGTTACCTATACCAGAACAACCATTTAATAGACAATCCTCCAGTATTTTCTATAGTATTGGTCGCACGAGTCGATGTTTTAAACAAATCGGCCAGATTGTTGTGTGGAATTTGGTCATTTAACACAATATTAATGTTTTTTCAAACAATCCGTGCACACAAACATTTCTTCCTTAATATTCAGCTTCCACTTTCTTCAGTCGTCTTAAACTTCTTTTACTGAATCCTGACATTTTATTTAACCTAAAAACCCCTTTTTATTTTATAAGTTTAATTTAATTAATTTTTAAGGACGTTGGAAATAATTTCAATAACTTTTCAACAATACTTTTCCTCGACCCAACCTTGCGATCCAAAATACTCCAGACACAATAGTCCAACGGATTGGTATCCGGAGATTTTGGTGCCCATTGTGGGCTGTAAATGAAGCGAGGATCCTTATTTTGTAACCATTTTTGATGAGTCTTGTTGAAATGTCCAAAGTCTGCGGCCAAAATGTTTGCTTTAATACACCCTTCAGAATATTTTCGCGATAATATTATTAATACGAGCGGAGAGCGACCATCGGCTGTTATGGCGGCCCACACTATCACCATGCACCGGCCATGGTGGTGGCCAACCGAAGAGGCAAGTAAACACGATCATTTTGTTTGTTTACAAACTGCTGGACAACGAATGTTTCCTCATCGGAGAAAACCAAATTCGGCAGTTCACCACTTTCGCCAAGCGAAGCAACTCTTTAGCTCTTTTGAGTATATTTTCTTTGTGTTGCGGTGTAAGTTCTTGCACTTTTTGGAATTTCAATGGCTTACCCTGAGTTCATTTTTTCAATGTTTGCGAAATCCAGCCAAATATATAGAAATCACACTATCACACTTGAATTCCATCACGAATAACTTTTTTTCTGGAAAATTCTCACCAAAATCCTTTTGTACGCTTGTAAACAATATAATGAGCTGTCACTGGAATAATTTAAACAGCTGTCGGACGAGTGGCTTAGAAATGACAGCAGTCTTGGTTGCAGTTTTTTCATCTCTCCCTGTATAGCAATATTCCTTAGAAGTAAAGGGAACGTTACAAACCCCTCTCAACCCTAATGACACAAAACAATACTTCTTAGAAGTAAAGGGAACGTTATATGCCCCTCTTTACTTACAAGAGAACACACAAACTTCACGAATATGAAAGTTAAGAGAACGTTACAAACCCCAATCAACTCTAACTATGAAACACTACAAACCTCCTTTTAGGCCGTTATGTGCCTTACGAAGCCGGGTGCTTTTTTATTGTCGTCGTGATTTAGTTCGGCTATACGACTGGATGAGTACTTCTAGTTGAAAATGATCTTTGCTAAATTACATAGAGACCAGGATAACTAATTCTGGTTGGATTAATTACGAATACCTTAGAGGATTAAACACGGGATATAGAGCACAAAGAGTGTAGACCCAAGTGTTACGAACACTTCAGAGTTCAAACCATCAGGTGCTGGCTATGCGGACTAACGGGTATCACAAGCTGAATTGTATGAACTGTGTTTTTCCGACACATTGACTATGTCTATTTAATCAGGTGCTAAGAATTTGATCAACCACCATTCATTTGTGTCACAGCCTAAGGTTCTATCGTGGCATGGTGCACCTTTGTATGACACACTATTCAACATTCCCATTTATTGGTCATTGCATGTTATGACGATTAGTTTGAGTTTGACGAGACATCGAGCATTTAGTTGTCACGTAGTGTTATGCGTTTGTTCAAATAGCGTATGACAGCGTTCTCTTTCCATGACACAAATAGAGAAATATGTCGCATTTTCAGCCTCTTTTGACATACTTACAGTAATAAATCCCATACAATTTACAAATTTTGAATGGGTTCTTTACTTCAGACACATGTTTTGCAAGAATAGCTGTCATAATTTCAGTGATCAGCTATTAGTTGACATCAATTTCTCCTTTAAATAAATTCATCAATTCATTATATACATTTCACGGAATTCCTCGCTTATAGTCATTCTTTATATGAGGTCTTCCTTGGCTTTTCCTGATCCGTTGAATTTGACATAAGGGTCAAAGTTGGTCGAGGAAAGTCACAGGGAGGGATTTTATCATCTCTCCTGTAGATTACTACCATAAATAGTATTTTAAGGACCGACAAAGTATTTAAACAAGTCTGCTATGCAGACGACGTTATAATACTTTTAAAGGGAAAGAACCCTAACTTGTTGTGCAGAAAGGCCGTGTCGGCTCTGAAACTCGCATACAACTGAGCTAGACCAAGACTTCTTAATATAAACCCGAAAAAAATTAGATATGTCTTTTCACCAGAAAAACAAAACTGTGCCACTTCGATGAACCCGTCTTCCTAAATAAGACTATCAACATTTCCAATTAGGTTAAATATTTGAGCGTGATTCTAGATAGGAAACCTAATTGGAGAGACCATATCCAAGAAAGAGCAAATGAAGCACATAAATGCTGGGCAAGGTGTAAATTGATTCTCTGCTCAAAATGGGATTTCAATGCAACGATGACACACTGGCTATTCAAAAGCGTAATTAGACCTGTTCTAACATAGCTGGTAGATAGCAATGGATAAAAATGTAATACGAAAATATTACAGAAAGCCCAACGAATGTGCTGCTTAAGTATCTGAAGTGCAATAAAGATACCACCAACTAGGGCTTTAGAGACAATTGTATATGTTCACCCAATAGATATTCAGATATGGCATGAAGCGGCTGTTGCGGCCATAAGGCTGAGGGTAACGTGACATACCATCTTAAAATTTTACAGGTATCAACAGCAGAATTATAGGTAACGAGATAGCGAACTATATGAGATCTTTCTTGGCATCTCTTCTTGGTTTGAGCTTCTTCTGAAATTTCATGTTTAGCTTTTTCCCTTGGATTCATAGGCAAAGCATCCAGAGAATATCCCATAATTCTTCTCTCCCTTTGGTGAAAACGTTATTCTATTTTGAATTTTTATAACTCGTTAAGGTTAAACACCAACAAATGAGATGCTATTTATATGGCCAACAACATCCCAAACTGGCAATTTGTACTCGTCAAACTTTTCCTCACATTATTGTTTACCACACATATCTCATCAACGCCATAAATTTCAAAAGTTTATTCGTTTGGATTTTTTTTTGTTTCTTTTGTCGAAAACTTTGTTCGACCTTAACTTTTGCGCCACCGTTGAAAAGTTGTTTTTGACAAATATTTATTTGTTATTTCGATGATATGTATTTTTCACATCAGCGGTTGTCGTGGTTTGGGTCGAAAATGATTTATATTTGACAGCCAGGGATATATGTGTTTGAGAAATTTTGATAACTTCACATAAATATGTATCGTATAAATAAATACACAGGGTGAGATAAAAAAAAACTGCAACAAAGTCAAACGCCATAATTTTTACATTTTTTTTTTAATTTTTTTGAATGAAAGCAAAAAATGTCGGAAATAACATCAAATTTTAGAATAAGTTTAGATTTGTTCGAATTGGTCACCTTTGGCACAAATTATGGTCTTCAAACGGCCAATGAAACCGTCACATGCTGCCCGAATGTTGCTCTGCGGTATTCTGGCTCATTCCCGGCGAGTGGTCGACAATTTGGTATTGTTTAGTGCCAACATTGCTTTCCAAAATACTCCAGAGATAATAGTCCAACGGATTGGTATCCGCAAATTTTGGTGGCCATTGTGCGCTGGAAATGAAGTGAGGAACCTCATTTTGTAACAATTCTTTGGTGGCGCATGCTGAGTGCGATGGTGCGATGGTCCTGTTGGAATGTCCAAGGTCTGTGGCCAATATGTTTACGTGACCAAGGCTTTAATACACCCTCAACAACAACAGCAATAGGTGTCGAACCTATCCTAAATTAGGGCTTTCAAATTTCCAATAAGATGAAATATTTGGGCGTAATTCTAGGTAGGAAACGTAATTGAAGAGACCCCTTCAAAAAAAGTGCAAATTCAGCTCATAGATGCTGGACAACGTGTAAAATGACTATAGGCTCAAAATGGGGTTTCCATTCAAGAATAGATAACATTTTATATGATCATATTCTATCCTAAATTAGAGTACGAAATTTCAGATTTTTATTTCAATAAAAATTTGCTTTGACACTGAAAGGGCTATGAAATATATGTTTCTTTCTGGCTGATTCTTAATCAAAAATATGTCTTTTCTTTGGAGACTTATAGTAAAATTTCATGAAAAATATTTTTGTCTTTGACGTCATGCTTCTAAAATTATGATTTGTTTGAGATTTTCGCACAAACTCACAAAAAGTACGGCTTTAACCCTACATTGAATATATATGAATTTCTTGACGTCTTCGAGGACCAACAGTAGAATTTTATGAAAAATAATTTGTTGGGACATTTTGACTATCCTAAAGGCAGCTTTTAATCACTTTTAAAAAAGCACCAACCAGACCCCTTTGTTGACTCTCTACAGGGTTAAAACTTTCGACCTAAAATGTTCCTCGTATTTTTATCTGCAATATTGCCGATTGCTATCACAATCTACATAAAATGCACGAATTTCGATGAATCTTCATCCGAAAATTTCCAAAGTGTGGAAGAGGGGGGAAGTTTCCCCCTCTATTTAGTTTACTTTGTGATGTTAACTTTCAAAACATCGATACAAGTGTCTTATAAAATGTGATGTAACAGTCGGATTGCCTTCAAATTACACACATCATAATATTTTTTTAATCGAAGGTCCGGTGTGAAGATGGAATATATCGGTCTACTCCTTCTGGTACCTCCCCCACAATGGCTCAACATTTTGAATAATTATGAAGCTCATAAAACGCGAAATGAGCATCCGATTATTTTAATACTTGGCACATCCCAATATTACCGCTATCACAAGACCTGAGATGGAATATATCGGACGATTCCTTCTGACACCTCCCCCACAACGGGTCAAAATATTGAATATCCATGAAGCTCATAAAACAAGAATTACCATCCAATTCCATTCAGACTTGGTACATCTCAATATTTCTATCTATTTTAAAAAATGGTAGAGATAGTACCATTCCTCCCCACAAAGGGTCATAGTTTTGAATAAACAAAACGATTATAAAAACCGAAATAAGCATTCTGTTCTCTTCATATTTCACACATCCCATTTTTTCTACTAACACAAGATTCGCTGTGAATATGGGATAAACCGGTCAACTCCTTCCGGTACCTCAACCACAAAGGGTCAAAATTTTGAATATCCATGAAGCTCATAAAACTCGAAATAAATATCCGATAATAAAACAAACCTCTAGAAGACTGTATCTCCTAAACTTATATCCCATAGAAATATAGTGTACTTAAGGCCCTTTCCACCCCTCGACGTGTCATAAAATTACCGATTATTGTTCTTTTGCTCATTTCGGAGAGACTTTGAACGTTCGGTACGGTATAGTTCACAAATCATATTGGAGGCGTATGTCAGATGATTTTTTAAAGTACCATAATATATTACATAAAAAACGACACTTGACACACAACTCTGAACATGATGTTTAAACTAGCCTTAACCTAACAAATAACCAACTTTGTCCACAAATTTCCAACACTACAGGCTATCAACATAAACTGACTTCTTCGAAGCAAATCCATGAGTCCGCCATAGCCTTTCATGGCACATTTATTGCATAGTTTAGGAACCTCTTGCCTTTGTACGCAACTATGCAGCTTCTACTTCTAGCTTATAGAACGAAGTAGAATATTTTCTTCATTGTTCTGCTGCATTCTTCAAAATTGTAACCACACACACACTCGACGTCATTCATTGTCATTCATTCTCCACATGACTACAATAGAGTCAAAAAAAGATGATTGTTTGTTGACCAGGCCTTTGGCATTTACTCTGACCCACATACAAACGCACGCACACACTCTCATAAAGTTTCCATTAATTTGTGGGCAAAAGCGACACACACACTCACACAAAGTGCCATACATGTAAGTGTACTTACATTGCAGAGTTTGAAGAAAATAATTAGAGATTTTTTTCTTGACTCAAATGTGGCTGAAGAATTTTTTCATTTATTTTCGGAAATTCTCTTTTGGGAAAATAAATTAAGAATTTAATTTTGTTATTCTTGTTAACATTTACACAAGTTGTTGTGTTTGTTTTTTCACTCACCGCCATCACCACTAGGAAAATTGCCAATGATGAGTTTTGTTTAAGATTCACTCATGCTTGCCAACCAATGCTTGGTCAACAGAAGTTCAATGAAACGGAATGATGTGGAAACTGCAACCACAAGAGGATATCACAAACACACACACACACAAACACTCATACATTATTAAACTTGATGAAAACTGAGAGAGTTGTTAAGAATAAATTCAATTAGTAAATAAAGAACGGGAGATTAAGTTATCAAAAATGGCTTAGTTTCTTCAAAGAACTTATAGAACGAGAGAAAAATCAGTAAAAAAAGGTCAAAATCGAGCTGGGCCGACTCTATGATACCCTACACCACTTTGCATATATTTTAGAGCTACATATTACAAATACGCGGTTTTATGGGGAATTTATGAGAGCAAAAATATACTAAATATGATCGTTTTTTAATTATGTATTATTCATCAAAATCCATCCTACTTTTTAAGCACAATAAACGTGATATAGGGTGAAGATATGTATATGGGAGCTATATCCAAACCTGAACCGATCTCCATAAAATTTAGCAGAGGTATTTCCATGCCGTATCTGATACTTGGCACCAAATATCGTTGTTGTGGAGAGTATTTTACGGGTGTGAGGAAGTAAAATACAAAATCGGATGAAACATATATATGGGACCTATAGCTATATCTTAACAGATTTTCACCAAATTCATTTACTAGGCTGAATTTGTTCATATGTACCAAAGTCGGTGCGATTCGGGTTTATATTAACCATTTGGGGAACAATAAACTTGAAATCGAGTAATGATATATATGGGAGTTATATTCAAATCTGAACCGATCTCGATCAAATTTGGCAAAGGTATTTCTGAGATGCATATATTTTTTCTAGTATCGTTGTTACACATGGCACATTACGGCTGTGGAGAAGAACTTTAAAAATCGGATAAAGAATATATACGGTAGCTAAGCTATATCAGAACCGATTTTCACCAAATTTTACATACTTGTTCCTATGCTCAATATTCGTTATTTTGATGATATTCGGTATTTTTATGATTTTAGCCACATTTTTCATTGGAATGGTCTGAAAATCCACACAATTAGTTCCTTGTGAGTACCTTATCCCTTGGAAGAGAATAATCTACATAGGTCCACGATATCGTATAGCCCCCACACAACGGTATCTCCGATATTCGGTATTTTGATGATTTTAGCCCCATATGTTTGCGCCTTCCGATGTTAGGTATTTTAAAGATTTTAACAGAATTTTAATGGATTTTTTTCTTTTTTTGAAAATTTTCTAGTTCGTTCCATGGTGGAGGGTATTCAAAGTTCGGCCCGGCCAAACTTAATGCTTTTTTACTTGTTTTTTTTTTTTTAATTTTGTTGAATGGAAGCAAAAAATGTCGGAAATAGCATAAAATTTTAGAGTAAGTTTAGATTTGTTCGAATTGGTCACCTTTGGCACAAATTATGGTCTTCAAACGGCCAACGAAACCGTCACATGCTGCCCGAATGTTGCTCTGCGGTATTTTCACCCATTCCTGGCGAAGCGCTTGCTTGAGGTTTTCGACAATTTGGTATTTTTTAGTGCCAACCTTGCTTTCCAAAATACTCCAGACACAATAGTCCAACGGATTGGTATCCGGAGATTTTGGTGGACCTCATTTTGTAACCATCTTTGGGTGGCGCGTGCTGAGTGCGATGGTGCTGAGTCCTGTTGAAATATCCAAGGTCTGCGGCCAAAATGTTTGCAGAATATTGTCGCGACAATATTCGGCATTTATTCTGATGCCACGGTCGATTAAGACGAGGGGAGAGCGACCATTGGCTGATATGGCGGCCCACCTCATCACCATGGCGGGCGCTTGAGTTCTGGTGGCCAACCGAAGGTGCATATTTTCAGCTGACCTCTTTGGCAAGTAAACATGACCATCGGAGAAAACCAAATTCGGCAGTTCACCACTTTCGGCCAAGCGAAGCAAGTCTTTAGCTCTTTTGACTCTATTTTCTTTCAGTTGTGGTGTAAGTTCTTGCACTTTTTGGAATTTCTATGGTCTTACCCCATAGAAATGGTGAGACCTGCATTTTGTTCACAAGAATACATGGGCAGACGGGCAGACGGGCAGACGGGCGGACGGACTGATATGCATAAATCCACTGAGAAAGTGATTCTATGAAGATCCTCAAAAGTAACTATGGGTCTATCTGGCTTCCTTCTCCATCTTACAAACAAATGCACAAAGATATAATACCCTTACCACTATGTGGTGTAGGACATTCATTCTGAACATTCTAAGTGTCGATGTTATAAAAGCTTCTATGATCTCCATAAAGTAAATAAATATTATTCCACGGGCACCTACAAATTAATTTTTAAGTTATTAAATTTTAGCAGAACTTTCCATGACTTCATAAAGCACATTACATTTAATTTTATTTTAATCTAGAAAAAGTACTTCTCAAAAAAAAAGCTGTTGACACTACATCTAAGATCTCTTAACATGTCATCCTCCACTTGTTATTCTAGTTTTGCTGTGTTCTAGTCTTGGTTGAAATTTCAAAAAAATTAAAAAAAAAAAAAAAACAAATCTTATTCTTCTTACAACAACGTCAGCGACAACAACATCGTTGACGATGACGATGAATTGTAGCAAACAACTACAGATTTGTTTTGGGGTGAAGGTGCGTGTGGTTGACCTGGGGTGACGCGAGTGAGTGAGTGCGTGTGCAACTATCTCTGCTCAGTCACCTAGATTTAACCTTCAACTATGTTGAAGTTTTTCTTCTTTTCGGTTTTATTTTTCACCGTAACAATTTGTTACGTTCGTTTGACTTTCTTCGACGGGGGCAACCGAAGACAGCTAAGCAAGCAACCAACCAACCAACGAACAATGAAGATGTTGAAAACATAATGCTCCCAGATGCTCTTGAGGATATCCTCCTTATCAAAACTCGAAACTAACTATGCGAATGAAGTGGATCTAAAGTACATGGGGTCTAATTAAGTTTGTGAATTGTCTTATATTACACATTTTATTACGAAAATTAAACTAATCCAAGAAGTTTTAGGAGGTGGTGGTTAATTTAAAGGAGAGATAATGCTTTGTGGCATTTGAGGTAGAAAATTTTATAAGTTATTAATAAGTGAGTTTTTAATGTTTATTTTAACTAATTTTGAACAAGTTAGTTTACCGATAAGGCGTTGGTTCAACTACTTCCTTCCCATCATTGTTTGGCGGAGTCTTAGGTGTTTTCCTCCGTTAGTCAACGTTGATCAGTGACGCTGTGCTTTTGTAGTAGAACTCAGATTTACTCGATTTTACTCGCGGAAAATAATTGCAAGTATTAACCCAGAGTAGGAGTTTCCATAGAAATTTAAACCCCATCTTTTTATACCCTAGTAAGAGTATTATGTCTTTGTGTATTTCTTTGTAACATGGAGAAAGAAGCGAGATAGTCCCATAATTACTTTTGAGGATCTTTATAGAATCACTTTCTGAGTCGATTTATGTTTGTCAGTCCGTCTGTCCATTTATTTGATTGAATAAAATGCAGGTCGCATTTAGTATCCGATTGAAATGAAGTGTTTTTAATCATGATAAAAAGGGGTAGATAATACGGAATTAGTTTAAAATCCTAAATCAGTGTATTACACGTACCAAAAGGTACGAAACGATACAACATTGTTATTGAGCGATCTACAAAAGCTATGATTTTGAGATTTTGCATCAGTGTCACACTGGGTGGGAAGAAGTAAAAAAAGTAGCTTTTTGTTCTTACTTAATACTACGACAAGTATAAATGGTACGAAATGGTACACAGTGGGTATTGAGGGATCAGTAAGAGCTGGGTGCTACAAATATGGCAAGAGGGTCAAGAGGTCATTCTTGGATTTGTGAACATCTGTGTTAAAAGTACCAAAAGGTCCCCTATCCATAGAATACCTGCCAAAAGTCTTATATCCATAAAAGACTTGTCGAAATTCCTCTATCCATAACAAGATAACCTGCACAAGGATCACCATTCATAGAAGTCCTGCTAATGGTCCCCTATCCGTAGAAGACCTGCTAAAGGTCCTGTATCCAAAGAAGGCCCACTGAAGGAACTCTATCTATCCTCTATCCAATGAAGGACTGCTGAAAGAACCCTATCCAAAGAAAACCAACTGTGGGTCCTCTATCCATGGAAGACCTACTGACCTACCTCTATCTATAGAAGTGAAGGGCTTCTATGGGTGAAGGACCTTTATCCATAAAGGTCCTGAAAAGGTCTTCATCCATAGAAGGCCTGCTGAAAGTCCTCTATCTATGGAACACTGAATGAAGAACTTCTACCCATTGAATACATACCAATAAAATACGTATTGAAGATCTTGTATCCATAGATGACCTGAAGAAGTCCCTCTGTTCCTAGAAGACCTGCTAAAGGTGCCTATTTATAGAAGACCTTTGAATGATCTCTATGAATATACATAGAAACCTGCTGGAGCTCCTCTATTCATAAAAGTTATGTTGAGGCTCTTCATTAACAGAAATTTCTTTGAAGGACCTCTATCCATAGAAGATCCACTGAAAGTCTTATGTTTCTAGCAAACCTGCTCAAGGCACTCTATCCATAGAAGACCGGCTGAAGATCCTCTATTCATTGAATACTTGCCGAAAGTAGCCTAACAATAAAAGTCCTATTCGAAGATCTTGTGTCCACAGATGACCTGATGAAGGACCTCTATTCATAAAAGGCCTGCTGAAGGACCTCTATTAATAGAAAACCTGTTGAAGGTTTTCTATAATTCATTAATAGAAGTTTCTTTGAAGGAATCCTATCCACAGAAGATCTGTTGAAGTTCATCTATACATAGGAGACCTTCTGAAGGACGTCTATCGATTGAAGACCTGCTGAAGGATCTCTATCCATAGATTTCCGCTATCCACATGTTTAAGAACCCCCATCAATAGAAGACCTGCTAAAGTCATTTATCCAAAGAAGATCTGCTGAAGGTCCTTCATCCATAAAAAACCTGCCGAAGGTTTTTTATCCATATAATACCTGATGATGGACCCCTATGCATAGAAAAGGTGCTAAAGTCTTGCTGAGGGACCATTATTCATAAAAAACTGCTAAACGTCCCCTATCCATAGAAGACCTGCTGACGGACCTCTATCCAAAGAAGGCCAGCTAGTGGATCTTTATTCATAGAAGAAGTGCGGAAATCTTTCTATCCATAGAAATTGTTGAATATGAAAATAACCGGTCTAGATTTGGTTGTAGCTACCATATATAAGTTCGCCCGATTTTAAGTTTAATGTACAAATACATGCGACCATCCTGGTTGTTGCTGTAATAGCTACACATCGTTCGCTTAATTTCTGCTACAGTTCTACAGTTCTAACTCCAGGCTCAAAAATTAGGCTACAATTAAGAGGTCCAATGTATTATTCCTGGCAGAGGTTTCGCACATCTTTTCCAATTCGTGCCCATTACGAATTGAGACGACTGCACCGTCCTGAACGTAATTGCGGGAAAAACTGCCCTGGTTTGTCTAGACAGATGATGTTCTTCAGCTGCAATGAATGGGGGTGGACTCCGAGGATAATATTTATACCGTGTTTGTGTATGGCATCTGCATAAATGCCACTCAGGCCTGCCTGATAGGCTTCTTGATCTAGAGGCTATCTCTTATATTGTTGGACCTCCGTCTCTATATCATGTATGTCCCTCCTGCTTGGTTAGGTAGGGAAGTTTTACCCACCATATGAAAACTCTATCTTTCATTTTGTTAAGTTTGAACCTTTTTTCCCTACTTTTTTTCTCGCTGTAAACTTAATTCAATTTGTTTATACAGGGTGAGATAAAAAAATGCAACAAAGTCAAACGTCACAATTTTTAATTTTTTTTTTTTTTTTGAAATTTTATTGAATGAAAGCAAAAAATGTTGTAAAAAGCATCAAATTTTAGAATAGGTTTAGATTTGTTCGAATGGGTCACCTTTGGCACGAATTATGGCCCTCAAAAGGCCAATGAAACCGTCACACGCTGCTCGAATGTTGCTATGCGGTATTTTTTCCCATTTCCGGCGAAGCGCTTGCTTGAACGTCACGGTAACCATCGATGGTACGAGACACAAAAGATTTATTCACATTTAAATGCTGGAGTGCTTTCCAGCCAAATATAAAGAAATCACACTATCACGCTTGAATTCCATGACGAATAACTTTTTTTTTTTTTGGAAAATTCTCACCAAATTGCTTCTGTACGCTTGTAAACAATATAATGAGCTGTCAGTGGAATAATTTTAGCAGCTGTCGGACGAGTGGCTTAGAAATGGCAGCAGTCTGAAGTTGATTGCAGTTTTTTTCATCTCAGCCTGTATTAATAGGAAACCTGGTGAAAGACCTCTGTTCCTAGAAGACTGAATGGCCTCTATCCATAGAAGACCTGCTGAAGGTCCTGCTAAAGTTATTAATTCATGGAATACCTGTTGACGGTCCTCTATAAATAGAAAATCTGCTGAAATACATATTTTTGCTCCATTTCAAAGTTGTTGTGCAGCAAATGTACATTACCCGAACAAATAGGATGGGTTTAAGTACATACGACCATAATGGTGTAAGCTATCATATAGTCGGCCGACTTTTGTTCTTTTTAATAATTTTTCTTCTCAGTGTCAACTTATATAATTTTGCTTATTGCAGCTCATAATTTTGCACAGAAACTCAATTTCTGATCAGACAGCATTATTTATTACATTTTGCAGCCTCATCATTAGTATATATTTATTTACATAATAAAATATATTTTATTATCAAATTATTTCTATACCTAATTGTTCAATTTTTACAATTACAAAAAAAAACAAACAAAAACGAAGCTAATTTTCCTTTCTATGTGTTTTTATTTCTACCTATTAAAAATATATGTCAAAAATGTTTCTATGTATGTCTAAAATTTAATTTAAAACTGAAAGCCTAAACAAATATTCTCTTTGACTTTTTACTATGGCAAATATTTTATTTCACATATGAAAAACTAAATTAACAACAAAAACAACAACAGGAATGAATTTCAATTACTTTATTTAGATTTAAAAATACAAATTAGAAAAGCAAACCGAAAAATATGTTTACAAATTGCACAGATCTCTACCCAAACATATATATACTGAATGCACACACACACGAGATAAAATACCACTCTAGTTTTCATAAAACAAAAATGACACCCAAAAAAGTATCACATTTAAAAAATTTCCAAACAAAAATGTAGTCATGCAAATAATGGCAAACATTTTTCACATGCTACCAAACCTTTGTTTTACAAAATTATTATCAAAAAAAACTATAAATTTTTATTTACCAAAAAAAAAGAACGCCCAACAAAAATTGCAATTTATTTTTATTTAAATGAATCTTTTTTTTTGGTTTGGACACAAGAATAATGAGAAGGTTAGTGAAAAAAATCCACTTCCACTCCCACCCCCACATCGATGAAATGACAACCAAATGTACAATACATTAAGTCTTCTTCCGTTTCCGCAATGCCAGCTAGCGTAAGCAACAAAACAAAATATGTAAACTATACAGAGGGGTTCGTTATGGTAACATCCGGTTTAGTTTAGAAACCCTTGAAGCCATAAATGGCTCAACCCCACACACACACATCCATAGAGAGGCACACAAACACACACACGCGAATAATAGTAATAAATGCAAAACTGTCCCCACAAAAATAGCATAGATTTGTTTCCATACCACCCATCGTTTTAGGAGAACACAACAAATCGCCCACCGGATATGCAAAAACAAAATAGATTTTCATCGTCATTATTGCTCCTTAAAGCAAGGATATTCGTTTATCCATATAAGTATAATATTTAGAATGTAGGATTTATGTTCAAATTTATGTATGTAAAAAAGCTTGAGATTGTTTGTGTATAGGTATGGTATTTTTCCTAAGGCAACCCCGATAAAGGTAATAAAGTGGACTATAGCAACTATATCCACAATGGAAATAATAAATGCTAATTTTTTAAGAGCTACAGGAAAGCTTAGAGAAGGAACAAGTAAGGAATGATTAAAAGTCGGGCGGGGCCGATTATATGACATCCTATACCACTAGGCGTATTTAGTAGAGCTCCCGCGAAAAAAAAAATATTATGGGAATTTTTGTGAAGTAGATCATACCAACTATAAATCTTATTTGAATGCATTTTACTATTTGGAAAATATATCCAACTCTAGATCGATTTCCAAAAAAATTGTCGGAGGCCTCTAGAACCGAATAACATTGCTGTATAGCGCATGATATGACTTCGATAAGGATTAAGTTAACCAGTAAAGAGAGTCTTAAAGTCGGGCGGGGCCGACTTTATGATACCCTACACCACTTTGCTAATTTAGTGGAGCTCCACATAACAGTTAAAAGTTTTTATGGGAGAATTCAATCATACACGCTATGATTATAATTATAATTTAAAGTTAAAAAGACTTAATATGCCGAAGCATTTGTATCTTTTAAATTCGGACTTGTATTGCCCATTTGATATATATGGGAGCTATTTGGATATATCTGAACCGATATTGATAAAATATGGCAAAGATATTTATGAGCTGTATTTCATATATTTCCCTGAATATCGTTGTGACGGAGTGTATATTACGGCTGTGGGTAACAAATATAACAAATCGGATGAACAATATATATGGGAGCTATAGCTATATCTGAACCGATTTTCACCAAATTTGACATACTAGCTTTTAGACTCAATTCGGTCGTAAGTGCCAAATTTCATCCCATTTGGGCAAATATTAGAAGGTAAATCGGACGAAGTTACATACGGGAGATATATCCAAATCCGAACCGATCTCGATAAAATTTAGCAAAGGTATTTCTGAGCTGTATTTGATATATTTCCCCAAATATTGTTGTTACAGAGTGCATATTACGGCTGCGGAGGACTAAAATGACAAATCGGATGAAAAATATATATTGCAGCTAGAACTATATCTGAACCGATTCCGATCAAATTTGGCATACTTATTTTCCGGTCTAATTTGGTTGTATATGCAAAATTCCATACTATTAGGCCTGATATTACAGGTTTTGTGCACAATAAAAGGCAAATCTGACGAAGATATATATGAGAGCTATATCTAACTTTTTACCGAGTATCTCCAAGTTCAATAGGGTTCGTCCTTGGGCCAAACAAATGATTTGTGCAAAATTTCATCTAGATCGGGTAATAAATGCGAACTGTATTCTGTTCACAATGATACATGGACAGACGGACGGACATGCATAAATCGACTCAGAATGTGATTCTATGCAGATCATCAAAAGGAACTATGGGTCTATCTCGTTTCCTTTTGCCTGTTACAAACAAATTCACAAAGACATAATACCCTGACCACCTTGTGGTGTAGGATATAAAAATGGGCTGATATTATGTATGTGGTGAACAATAACCGTAGTATAGGATGAAGATGTATATAGAAGCTATAATTAATCTGAGTTGATCTCAATAAAACTTGGCAGAGGTATTCTTGAGCTGCATCTAATGTCCTGCATGAAATATCAACGTTGTAGGGTACAGGGTGAGATGAAAAAACTGCAACCAACTTCAGACTGCTGTAATTTCTAAGCCACTCGTCCGACAGCATATATATGGGCGCTATATGTAAATTTGAACCGATTCTCATCAACGTTCACAAAAACGCATGGACAGGCGGATGGAGACACTGACTGACAGGCATAAATCGACGCAGAAAGTGATTCTATGAAGATCCTCAAAAGTAATTATGGGTCTATCTCGCTTCATTCTTATTATTATTGTCTTCTTTATTTAGCTTTTTTCCATAATCTGCGAACTTTTTCCAGTAATTAATGGATTAATGGCATTTTGTCGCACAAAAATTGCCGAGATTTCGCAAGTGGACTGTCATCGGAAAACTCTTACCCCAAATGCTATTAAAAACCAGTAAAGAAAGTCTATAAGTCGGGCGGGGTCGACTTTATGATAGCCTACACTCCTTTTGCAAATCTAGAGGAGCTTCATATAATAAATAAAAAATATATCGGATGAGATATATATTTGGACCTATAGCTATATCTGAACCGATTTTCACCAAATTTGACGTTTTTAGACTCAATTCGGTCGTAAGTGCCGAACTCCATGGGCTAATATTACACGTTTCGTGCACAATAAAAGTCGTACGAAGATATATATGGGAGCTACATCCAAATATGAACCGATCTCGATAAAATTTGGAAAATTCATTTCTGTGCTGTATTTGATATATTTCACCCAAAAATAGTAGATACAGAGTACATATTACGGCAGAGGACAAAAATATCAAATTTGATGAACAATATCTATGGAACTGATCAAATTTAGCATACTTATTTCCAGGCTTAATTTGGTTGTGTATGAAAAATTTCGTACTATACGAGTCGATATTACACATTTGGTGAACAAATCGGTCGGAGATATGTATGGGAGCTATTTCTAAATGTTATCTCCAATTTCAATAGGGTTCGTCTTTGGATCAATTGACTTGTGCAAAATTTCATCTGGATCGGAATAAATGCGACCTGTGCTTTGTTTACAAAAATATATGGACAGACGGACGGGCACGCATAAATCGACTTAGAATGTGATTCTATGCAGATCATCAAAAGGAACTATGAGTCTATCTCATTTCCTGTTGCTGTTAAAACCAATTGTACAAAGACATAATACCCTGACTACCTTGTGTGTAATTACGATCGATTTCATTACACTCTTATATAAATACGAGCGAACACAAGCATCTGAACATAAGTGTGTGTGCGTACGGTTTCTTACCGTGGTTTATACATTTTTACAGAATAATACGATTACAAATTCACAATAAAATGAAAATAAAACTCTTAACATAATGTTGTGGTTCTTGAAATGTATATTTAAATACGAGAGCGAGAGTATTTGTTCAACTCTTACGATGCGATGCAATTGAATCTGCAGCACACAGACACAGACACATGCACACACACATACAACATACACTACCACACCCATAATATTAATTTCAATGTTTATTCAAGAATTATAAATTACAATTTGCTGAAGAGGAAATGTGAGATTATATCCGACTTTGGCTTTATGCTCTTGTTCGTCCATGATGGCGATGCCAATGACGACGACGATGATGTTGATGACGATGACGATGCGTGTGTGTGTGTGTGAAATCATTTCAAGGAGAATAATGATGATAATCGGATAGTATGTTTGTCTAGTTGTTTGTATTGTGAATACATCTACATATGGGTGTGTATGTGTGTGTGTGTGTGTGTGAGAGAGTGTGTTAATGTTTATTAAGTTGATTAATCGCTTGTAATATTTATGCACCACAAATGTGGCATCAATTGCCAAAAGTAAATATTGCAATAATATTTAATCAGCTATGCAATCTGCAAAGCCGATTTAATACACCATCCGATAGCAGGCACATAATTACTGTGTAATAATCATAAATTTGTATCGATAAAACGGAAGTTCATTAAAGCGAAATGATCATTTGATGGCAGTTAGAATGGATTGCAATGAACGGATGTGGATGGGGAAAACTCATGTATAATTAAGCATGAATGATATAAATGGGAATAATTTGACTAGTAAACACTAGCTTAAGTTAGGTCAGACCGAACTTTTGTGAAAATTTTGCTTTTGGCAAAATCGGCTAACATCAAAATCTGTCCGCTTCAGGACATTTGAAGTCTTTCTAGTCGTGACCAACCGTGCGTCTGTCTTTCTGTGTTAGTTTCGCTCGACGACCGCAAGGTTGACCATCACTGACATTCACTAGTATTGCCCTTGGTCAACATGTGCTGCACACCCTGTAAAGCCGATGTCTCGTTAAGTCGATAGCATTTATCTCCAACAGGTGGCCGATTCCGCCTCAGAATTAAGTTTTTAAATATAGCTCAGTGTATGTTTTATACCCTTCACCATACATAGTATGGAGAGTATATTATGTTCGTCATTGAGTAATTTTAGACATAACAAAGTATATATTCTTGATCACGCTGCAGTCAAAGCGAATAAAGCTAGGAAGCTAAAATTTTGCACAGATCAGTCTTTTATCTACAGGCAGGATAAGTTCGAAGATGGACTATATCGGTCCACAATATCGTATAGCCCTCATACAACGATACGCCCGATATTCGGTATTTTAATGATTGTAGCCAAATTTGTCAATGAAATTGTCTGAAAATCCGCAAAATGAGTTCCTTCTGAGTACCTTACCCCCCGGAAGAGCACTGTCTATATCGGTCCACGATATCGTTTCCCCCCATATAACGGTACCTCCCTATATTCTGTATTTTTATGATTTTAGCCACATTTTCAATGGAATTGTCTGAAATTCTACACAAAGAGTTCTTCGTGACTACTTTACCACCTGAAAGAGAGTCGCGTATAGTCCACATACTACGGTACCCCCGATATTCGATATTTTGACGATTTTAGGGACATTTTTACCGGAGTTATTTCATATTTCGTGTTTTGAATTCGTAATGAGTACTGCAGGCAAAAAATTGCGTATTTAGGCCCACGTCTTCGTACAGCCTCCATATAATAGTTCCCCCAATATTCGGTGTTTGGATGATTTTAGCGACATTATTCATCGGAGTTGTTTCAAATTTCGTATTTAGAGTTCGTAATAGGAACTACAGTCTATGACAGAAAATTGTCTATACAGATCCAGGTCTTTGTATAGGCCCCATATATCAGTATTCGGTATTTTGATGGTTTTAGCTACATTATTCACCAGATGTTTATACCATCCACCTTGGAAAGGAGGGTATATTAACTTTGTCATTCCGTTTGTAACATATAAAGGTACCTCCCGATATTCGGTATTGTAATTTTTTTGCCACATTTTTTCACGGATTTGTCTAAAAATTGGTATTTGTTGGTCATAATGGGTTCCAGCTCCGGTGGCGAAACATTGCATGTATGGATCGATGATATGGTATAGCCCCCATAACGGTACCTCCCGATATTCGGTATTTTGATGGTTTTGCCACATTTTTTCACTGATTTGTCTAAAAAATTGTATTTGTGGGTCATAATGGGTCCTAGTTCGTGTGGCGAAAAATTGTATGTATAGGTCCACGTTTTGATATAGTCCCCATATAACGGTACCTCCTAATATTCGGTATTTTGATGATGACTCATTTTTTCAAGAATTTTTCTGAAAATTGGTAGTTGTAGATCATAATGGATCCCAGTTCGTGTGGCGAGTCATTGTAATTATAGGTCCACGTTTTGGTATAGCCCCCATATAACGGTACCCCCTGATATTCAGGGGTTTAGCCACTTTTTCCAATGGAATTATCTGAAAATACACACAAGGAGTTCCTTGTGAGTACTTTACACCCACATATCTTACATACCCCCATATCTTCAATATCTTATATACCCCCATATATCGACACCTTCCTATATTAAATATTGTAAAGATTTAAAAAAAATTTAATGGATTTAATTTTTTTTAAATTTTTCTAATTCGTTCCAAATGGTGGAGGGTATTCAAAGTTCGTCCCGGCCGAACTTACTACTTTTTTACTTGTTTTTTTTTTTCTCGTTTCTCTAATTTCTCTAACGGCCAATACCAATGGAGCGATTTTCACCCATGAACATTCTGTTTGACCTGTGTTGCAAACGATAACTTTTGAAATGAGTACTCGATTTGGTCCACACTTGGAAGTAATTTACTTACTTAGTCACTTTGTGTGAAACACTAATATCAGACAGAGTCAGGCCGAGATTTGAAACACTAATATCGTAGAACCTAGCAAATCCCCACAAAATTGCAAGGCTAATTGACCGGTCCCAAAATGAAATAAAATTATCATCGAACTCGCCTATCATTATCCTCTCAAAATATCTGTTTATGTTTCACATTTTCGAACAGCTCCGTTATTCGATATTTTAATGATATTATTCACATTTTTCAATTGAATTGAAGTTCGATATGTGAAGTTAGTAATACGTACCAATTTCAACCTAAAAAAATATCAATACAGAACCAACTTTCCATACAAACCCAAAAGACGGCACCACCTTAAATTTGTCATTTTTATGAAATTATTTAAAATTTGGCATCGGAATTTCATCTAACTACCTTTTTGTATGTATTCCCTCAATTAATACCAAATAGTTAGAATATCTAACTTTGTATCAAAAACAGAATTTAATTATTTTAAGAAATGCCATAAGACGTGAAAACAAAAACACTAAAACAAGTTGTAATTAAGGACCAAAACATAGAAACTTGTTAAGGTATATAATTTCATCAGTTGTAGAAGTAAAACTACTAGGTACTGGTATTGAATACTATTTATACCCTACACCACATAGTGGTAAGGGTATTATGTCTTTGTTCATGTGTTTGTAACATGGAGAAGGAAGCGAGATAGACCCATAGTTACTTTTGAGGATCTCCATAGAATCACTTTTAGAGTTGATTTATGCATGTGAGTCCGTCTGTCCATGTATTCTTGGGAACAAAATGCAGGTCGCATTTATTATCGTATTGAGATGAAATTTTGCACAAATTATTTGTTTGGTCCAAGGACGAACCCTATTGAAATGGAGATATTCGGTAAAAATTTAGATATAGCTCCCATATATATCTTCGTCCGATTTGCCTTTTATTGTGCACCAAACGTGTAATATCAGCCCGAATTTTTTGCACATACGACCAAATTAGGCCTGAAAATAAGTATGCCAAATTTTATCGAAATCGGTTCAGATATAGCTATAGCTCCCATATATATTGTTCATCCGATTTGTTATTTTTGTCCTCCGCAGCCGTAATATGCACTCTGTAACAACAGTATTTGGGGAAATATATCAAATGCAGCTCAGAAATACCTTTGCTAAATTTTATCGAGATCGGTTCAGATTTGGATATAGCTCCCATATGTAACATCGTCCGATTTACCTTTTATTGTGCACCAAACGTCTAATATTTGCCCAAATGGGATGGAATTCGGCACATGCGACCGAATTGAGTCTAGAAGCTAGTATGTTTGGTGAAGATCGGTTTAGATATAGCCATAGCTCCCATATATATTGTTCATCCGATTTGTAGTATTTGTTACCCACAGCCGTAATATGCACTCCGTAACAACGATATTCAGGGAAATATATCAAATACAGCTCAGAAATATCTTTGCCAAATTTTATCGAGATCGGTTCAGATTTGGATATAGCTCCCATATATCAAATGGGCAATACAAGTCCGAATTCAAAAGATACAAATGCTTCGGAATATTTAGTCCTTTGAACTTTGAATTACAATTATAATCATAGCGTGTATGATTGAATTCTCCCACAAAAACTTTTAATTGTTATGTGGAGCTCTACTAATTTAGCAAAGTGGTGTAGGGTATCATAAAGTCGGCCCCGCCCGACTTTAGGACTTTTTTTACTGGTTCTAATTGGAACTGATAGCATGATTCAAAATTCAACCAAATTGGAGTGAGTTATATCTAAATCTGAACCGAAAATCAACAATTACAAAGTTTTGTCTTATTTCAAAAAATAATTCGATAACATCGGATGGACAAACATGGCATTTTGGTAGTCTATAGAGCATTGACGTGAAGTACATATTTCGGTTTTGAGGGGACTGAAATATAAAATCGGATTAATCATATAATTGGTATCTGTGGCTACAGATATACTTGCTCAATTCAATAGGTTTTCACCAAATTTAACATACTTATAGATAGGCACAAAAACATAATACCCTGTTAGCTCTGGGTCTATACCACGATACCACTATACTTAGCAGAATTTCTTAAGGTATAAAACACGTACTATAACAACTTTTGTGGGGCGATAATATAGTATATATGTATAAATTAGATTTATTGCTCGCTAGATTCAAATAAAAGCGTGAGTGAAAAGAAACAGTTTGAGTTTTGATGACGCCGTAACCAGAACGTCATCACATCCAAACTATAGTTTACCACTTGACAATGTCTTCCCCACATGTGTGTATTATAAATTAGTTAGTAACGTAATGACGTCATTTACTTGTAACCATTCTTATTGCTATTGCGTATGGTATTTATTTATGGTCTTAGAATTTTAAATGTTTAACTAACCGAATCATTCACTAACCAACCAATGACGTAATTTTCCCTTAACTAACAACGATGTTATTGTAATTTTTATTAGTACTAACATTTAGTTAATTACCCTTCTTAAGTAATAGTTAATGTTAATTAAGTTTAAGTAATTAATTTATTTAGTTAAACGAAAAGAAGAAGATGAAAAAGACATATTACCTCACAAATTGCCAAGCTAATGAATGTTTTCCATTATCCCACCACAATTGCAGACCCAATATCAAATATCAATACTCGGCCTTAGATAGTGGCAATGGTGTCGTCGAACGTTCGCCCCGTGAACGGGCTGCGCGCGAAAAAGCCCTCAATGCCACCCAGGAATGGGTGCAGCAATCGAATGGTCGTTATGAGGTTATCGCCCATTTGGATGAGATCGGTTCGAGACATGGGAAAAATTGGTTCCTGGTAACTGATTCTTCGGTAAGTGGGAAATGTTTGTGAAATTATCATTTTTTAATTTATTGAGAATCCCCTTTTATTTTGTAGGTCCGCACCGATCGCCTAATGACCATGTTAACCCTGCCTCCGGATTGTGTTGCCTTCGAAGATCTATCGCCCAACGAAAGTCCAAAAAGCATTTTAATGGAGTTGTTGGGCTCCCTTCACCATCCCTATATCTATCCAGTGCTCGATTTGGGCTTTCTTCATATCAGTTCGGGAAATTTTGCCTGTTTGGTGACGCCCTTCAATTCCCGTGGTAGTCTTAAGGATTTAATCTATAAGGTAAGTAGCATCTAATTGCGATCAGATCAGAGGTAATTGGATAGTTTTATTGCAAAAATATACAGTATGTGGCCTGTCCTTGTTATAAACAGTTCCCTATATCCTACAACACTACGCGTAGTAGAGATCGCGTAACAAAAAAGCTTTGTTGGGTATTTATGTGATGTAGATAATACAAACTATGATACAAACAAATTATATTACTGTATAGTGCATAATATGGCTCCGATAAGGATTTTATTAAAAACCAGTAGGGAAAAGTCAAAAGTCAAGACTATATGATACCCTACACAATTATGCATATTTAGAAAAGCGCCCGTAACAAAAGTATTTATTTGAAGTAGATCATACCACCAATTAACATTTGGCTTTAGAGCTGTTATATTTTACTATAGAGTGCATGATATCACGTCGAGAAGGATTATATCAGAACAAGTAAAAAAGAAAGTAAGTTCGGCCTGGCCGAACTTTTAATACCCTCCACCATTTCGAAGGAAATTGAGAAATTAAAAAAAAATCGGAAAACTACCACTTAAATGAAAACCGTTAAATGGGGGCTGTAGTGTCCATTACGAACTTCAAATACGAAATTTGAAACAACTGTGGTGAATAACGTCCCAAAAATCATGAAAATACGGAGTATAGGGAGGTACCTTCATATGGAGGCTATATGAAGACGTGGACCTGCACAGACAATTTTCAGTCTTAGGTTGTAGTACCCACTAGGATCTTCCAGTACGAAATTTGAAACAATTCCGGTGAATAATGTTGCTGAAATCATCAAAATACCGAATATCGGGAGGTATCGTTATATGGGGTGGAGGGTATAAAAAGGTTAGCATTTATACAAAAGAAACAGGTTAAAGCAATTTTTAATACCCCACACCACGTAGTGATAAGGGTATTATGTCTTTGTGCATTTGTTTGTAACCTGGAGAAAGAAGCGAGATAGACCCATAGTTACTTTTGAGGATCTCCGTAGAATCACTTTCTGAGTCGATTTATGCATGCATGCAGTCCGTCTGTCCGTCCATCTGTCTCTCCTTGTATTTTTGTGAACAAAATACAGGTCGTATTTATTATCCGACTGAGATAAAATTTTACAAACAATAATTGTTTGGCCGAATCCTATTGAAATTTGTGAAATCGGTTTAAATTCAGATATAGCTCCCATGTATATCTTCAACTGAAATGGCGACCGAATTCAGTTTGGAAGCATGACATCAAATTCGCAAATTCGGTTCAGATATAGCTATAGCTCCCATATCCGATTTGGGGTTTTAAGGCCATAACATTCGTAATACGCACTCCACGAATGATATTGGGTACCAAATGTTAAATGTGGCTCAGAAATAGGTGTTTTACACAATTTTGTTTTATACAAGTGCTTGAAATTTGGTGAAAATGGGTTGAGATTTGATTTGATATTTATATCATACAAGAATGATAGTTGGTACCAGATATCAGATACATTCCAGAAATACCTCCGCCAAATTTGATAAAGAGCCGATATAGCTCCCATATATACCTTAAACGGATTTCGGGTTAATTGTGCACCAAATGGCCAATATCAGTCTAAATGACCTGAATTTGGGCACATCCGACCGAATTCAGTCTGGAAGCAAGTACATCAAATTTGGAGAAAATCCTTTCAGATATAGCTAAAGTTTCCATATATATCTTTCATCCGATTTGATGTTTGAGTCCCACACATTTGTAATATGCACTCTACAAGGATGATATTTGGTACCAGATATCAAATACAGCGCGGAAATACCTCTGCCAAATTTTATCGAGATCGGTTCATATTTGGATATATATCTTTATCCGATTTCAGGTTTTTTGTGCACCTAATGGATAATATCAGCCTAAAAACAAGTGTTTTAAATTTTGGTGAAAATTGGTTCAAATAGAGCTATAGCTCCATATATAGGTTTCATCCGATTTGTTTTTAAAGTCCCTCACATTGATAAAATCACAACAATGATATTTGATACCGGGCATCAGATTTGTTATGGGAGCTCTACCAAATACGCATAGTGGTTTAGGGTATCATATAGCCGGTCCCGTCCAACTTTTGACCTTTCCAACTAATCCACTAAAAATAAGGGAGATATTTTAAAATATATTTCGACAGTTAATTAAACATGAGAGGACCTGTAATAAATCCCGAGAATAAACTACATAATATCGACTCATTTCTAAAGCCAGTAGAAAATCTCCAGCTGTAATAAACAAATCTCCCATTATACTGTATAAAATTATTTGCCATAACCAGTTCCTCTGAGAATCTCGCATCAATTTTACCTTGAGTCACAAAACATGTACCATTAATGGCTACAATATCAATTACCAACAATGATTAATTAAAAGGTAAAACACCCACCACAGAGAAAAGCAAAAAGGACACATTTTATGATATTACACCAGGGAAGCAAGTTCTAACGAACACATGCGACAAAAATCCATAAAATGCTATTAAATCTATGCAATTACAAAAATTAAAACAAATGTCAAATAAAAAACATTTGTGTTCAATTCATGTAGGTTGTAAACGCTTTTAACCGAGTCAATGTTGAAACCATGAAATTGCAACTTTGTTTTAAACTTTTTCCTTATTTCACCCACACATCTCTCATTCTAGGCCCAATGGAACGAGCCATGGTCACGTAAATACACACGAAAACCAAATGGCCTACCGGTCACGCAAGTCCAGCGTTTGGGACGTCAAATCTTGGAGGCATTGCTGTTTCTAAAAGAGCGTGGCTTCCCGCTGCACGGTCATTTGCACAGTGGAAATGTGATTTTACAAAATGGTGCTGCCAGGTAAGGTCACAATCAGTTAATAGCCGAAGGTGGACACATTTAATTGTTTTGCAGAAAATGCAATGCGTGCGGGTGTGTATGTTGATTGTTTTTTATAAATATTAGAAAGGTCATTTAATTAAAATGGTATTGGAATGAATTCTTGCATCAAAGACAACAGGATAGGATGACAGAAGGAGAAAACGGGCGGCATTTTTCTATGAATCTTACTTTATCTATTAGTTTAATCCATGTAGTTATCGCTTTTTATACCCTCAGCCATATGGCTAAAGAGGGTATATATTAATTCATACGACCAATACTTCGAAACATGTCACCGATTCCTTACAACTAGGTATATCTAAATATTTCTCCCAAACAGAAACCTGAGATGAATATGGAATTTTTTATTTCGCATAAAATTGGATATAAATGTTCTATTTTCTTGTAATTTTGTCCATACCAATATTTATACCCCACACAACAGTGGTAAAGGTCTTATGTCTTTGTGCATTTGTTTGTAACATGGAGAAGGAAGCGAGATAGACCCATAGTTACTTTTGAGGACCTGCATAGAATCACTTTCTGAGTCGATTTATGCAGGTACATAAGTCCGTCCGTGCGTCTGTTCATGTATTCTTGTGAACAAAATGCAGGTCACATTTATTATCCGATTGAGATGAAATTTTCCAAACAATATTTGTTTGAACCAAGGAACCAAGGAAAATCGGTTAAGATATAGTTATAGCTCCCATACATATGTTTCAATCGATTTAGTGTTTAAGTCCCTCACATTCGTAATATGCACTCTGTAATAATGATATTTGGTACCGGACAGCCCAGAAATACCTCTGACAAATTATATCATGATCGGATCAAATTAGGTGTAGCCCACATATATATATTCAAACGATTTCGGGTTAAGTGTGTACATCCGACCAAATTCAGTCTAGAAGCAAGTGCATCAAATTTTAGATCGGCTAAGATTTGTATATAGCTCCTATATAATAATATATTAATCCGATTTCAGGGTTATTGTGCAAATAATAGCTAATATCAGCCCAAATTAAGTGAATTTCGCGACGTTCGTTTCCTTTTGGTGGAACTCGGCTCCGATACATATTTTTATACCCTCCACCGACATTATTCACCGGAATTGTTTCAAATTTGGTATTTGAAGTTCGCAATGAATACTACAGCCTAAGACAGAAAATTGTCTGTGCAGGTCCACGTCTTCGAAGAGCCTCCATATAACGGTACCTCCCTATATTCGGCATTTTTATGATTTAGCTACATTATTCACCGATTTTTTTTCAAGTTTCGCATTTGAATATTGTAATGACTTATGACAAAAGTTGCCCATGCAGGTCTTCGTCGTCGTATAGGCTACATTCGGTATTTTTAAGTTTTTAACAGCATTTTTAACGGATTTTATTTTTTAGGAAAATTGCCAAACTCGTTGCAAATGGTGGAGGGTACTTAAAGTTCGGCCCGGCCAAACATACAGCTTTTTTATTTGTTTTAATATAATCCTTCTCGAAGTGATATTATACACTATGTAGCAATATTATTTGGCATAAAAGATAAAAATGTCTCCGTCAATTTTAGTGAAAATCGATTCAGAACTGGATATGCATACCATATATTAGTTCTCCTTGAAACTAAACTATAACTGCTCTAAAGCCAAATGTTGATAGGTGGTATGATCTACTTCAAATATTTCTTTTTTTTTTTTGTTACGGAATCTCTACAAAATAGTCGGGCCCATCCGACTTTTGACTTTTCCTTACTGGTTTTATCTGTTTTCGATGAAGTATGAAAATGGAATACTTCGATCGACTATAACATTTTCTAAAAATTATCACATATCTCATATAAAGTGAAGGAAGTGACCTGGCACGTCGTAATATTTATATTATATTTATTGAAGTCCGATACGAAATGGATATGATATTGGCCTCCAAGAGGGTCAACATAACCGACGTCAAAATATAACCGACGTCAAAATATATTTAAATAATCGAACATTGGCTGACAGCATATATCTTTTATATGTATAGCCTCTTGAATATCTACTTCAACAGTTACCTGTTCAGTTATTTCATCTTCCATAGTTTTAATCAATTATGCTGCCTACGTGATGGGAATAAACCATAAAAAATAGAGGCTATCGTTTTATTTTCATATCCTGGAAATACAATCAAGATGGTATTTTGAGAGAATGTGTCCAATGCATTAACGTTTGTTAAACAATTACTAAACGATATTGTAAAGTTTCCTGGGGCGATTTTTTTATACAATGAAAGCTCAAAATGTCTTTGTAATTTTTTTATACTTTGAGAACCTGGCTCAAAAATCAGGAGGCACCATAATGAGTAAATTGTCATTATAAAGCACAGTCTAGATTTATTTTATTTGTATCTAGAGAAGTATTAAACGGATCTAGGTTCGTGCCTGAGTTTAGGTCAAATATGTTACTAATAGTGTATTTTATTGTGTTTTTTTTTAACATCTATCAAAATAAAGATAGATGTACAATATAATATTGTTTGTCGACGGAACTCAGAAAAGTTTTTCGTAACTTGTTTTACATCTTACAATTTCCCAAAATTCGTTCTGCTTTTCAATTGTTCAAGCACAAAACAATACCTCATATTGCAATTGTTCTATTTCTTGCCAGTAAATGTAATTGTAGCACTTGTGCTAAAAACTGCACAAAAAAACGGTTTCTGATGAATGTTTTCAGAAGTATTTCAATTTAAATGTATTTATTCTACAAGAAAACTATTATTTGTTCTTTTCCATTTACTTTTCAAAGTATTTACTCACAAAGGGATTTGTGATGTAAGGAAATAAAATACCTTTTTTCGAAAATACAATGGAATAACTTTTATATGGAAATAAGACAAATTTCAAAGTGAGCAAGTGATATTATCTAAAAAGGAACGATTTTCAAGTGTGATGCATTTAGGAGGCATGTAAAGGTGTTGCTACACGTACATACATGGTATATACATGCATTCAAAATATCATACATATCTATGAAAGCCATTACATAATTGTGTACAATTCTAAAGACAATATAAATGTAAACTCATGGGTACATTAATAAAACCAGTAAGGAAAAGTCAAAAGTCGGACGGGGTCGACTATATGATATCCTACACCACTATGTATATTTAGTAGAGCTCCCTTTACAAAAGAATTTATTTCAATTAGATCACACCACCTATCAACATTTGCCTTTAGATCATTTATAGTTTGGTTGCAGAAGGAGGCATATCCAATTCTAAATCGATTTTCACTAAATTTGATGGAGACATTTTAATTTTTATACCAAGTAAGAGTGCATGATATTACTTCGAGAAGGATTTTATTAAAACTATATATATCGGAGCCGAGTTCTACAAACTGGAAACGTACATCCCGAAATTCACTCCATTAGCCATTATTTACAAAATAAACCAAATCTTAGTCGTTCTCGATAAAATTTGGCAAGGTATTTCTGAGCTCTATAAGATATCTGGTACCAAATATCATTGTTGTCGAATGCATATTACGAATGTGAGGGACTGGATGGAGCTGTAGCTATATCTGAACCGATTTTCCGCAAATTTGATGTACTTGCTTCTAGACTGAATTCGGTCGCATGTATCAAAATTTAGGGATTTTTAAAAGATATTGGGAATTTGGTGCTCAATGAATTCGAAATCGATATATATGGGAGCCATAGCTATATCTGAACCGATTTTCACCAAATTTGACGTAGCTGCTTCTAGACTGAATTCGGTGGGATGTACCAAAATGCAGGTAATTTGGACTAATATTAGCCATTTGGTGTACAATTAATCCGAAATCGGTTGAAGATAAATATGGGACCTATATCCAAATCTAAACCGATCTTGATAAAATCATGCAGATGTATTTCTGAGCTCTATAAGATATCTCGTACCAAATATCACTGTCGTTGAATGCATATGACGCATGTGATGGACTTTAAACCCCAAATCGGATGAAACATATATATGAGAGCTATAGCTATATCTAAACCAAATTTGATGTACTGGCTTCTAGACTGAATTCGGTGGGGTGTACCAAAATACAGGTCATTTGGGCTTATATTGACCATTTGGTACACAATCTAAAATCTGATCCAATTTCAATGGGCTCGTCATTGGGCCAAATAAATATTGTTTCGAAAATGTCATATCAATCGGATAATAGATGCGACCTGCATTTTGTTCACAAAAATACGGACGGACGGATGGACAGACAGAGGGACTGACATGTTTAAATCGACTCAGAAAGTGATTCTATGAAGATCCTCAAAAGTAACTATGGGCCTATCTCGCTTCCTTCTCCCTGTAACAAGCAAATGCACAAAGTAATTATGCCTAAAGGTAATAAGAATATTTTTTAACTTTAACAAGTTTTAGAAAATTTTCTTTAAACAAAGTTTTGGTCGATGTTCGGACATATATATGTACCCAGCATTTTGCATTTTGTAATATTAATAAAAGAGTAAAGCAATTGACTGACTGACAGACTTAACGATTCCTCAACGAAACGGCTAAAGCTAGAATCTTGATATTTTGGGTGAGCGTCACTATTGGTCCGATAAGGCTGGGTTTTTGAAAATTCGTGCTAAAACGGTACGAAAAGTACTAAAAGGTACTAAATATAGTATCTTTGCGCTTGACGAACCAGCTAGATCTTTGGAATGAGGGTCACTAATGGAGTGTATGATGGATGTACCAAAGCGTTTTTGGAAATTCACACTATAAGTATCATGTAAAGGGTTAGATCTAAAAACTTGAAAATCGGAATGGGAATCAAGTTTGCGGAGTAGGATTGATGTAAGGAAGTAGTTTTGTACTCATGTATACGAAAAGTACTAAACGATACTTAATTTGGTACAATTCGAATGTGGAAGAATGGATGTAGCCGAAATCCTGAAAATAACATTACTGGCGGAGAGTTTAATTGGAAAATATAGGTGGTTTTCGTTTTTTCTTGTGTACACGAAAGGTACTAAATAGTACTAAACATGATATAATTTCGATTTGGGTGAACTGATATACCTTGAATTCAGAAATAAGATTACTATTGCAAGTTAGAACTGAGATATGGAAGTAGTTATGGAAACTCGCACTTATGTGTACTAAATGGTAATAAATATCCTGAAAATTGAAATTGAGCTTGCTGTAGGATTGTAGGATTTGGCGTATGTAGGAAGCTTTAGAAATGCGTATTTATTTGCACCAAGTTGTACTAAATTTTGTACAATTTGGATTTGGGTAAACCGATAAGGCTGGAATCCTGAATTTGGGAAATAAGATTTCTATTGGATTGTTTGATGCAGGTTGTTACGGAAATGTGTACTAAATGGTTCTAAATTTGGTATAAATTGAAGTTGTGGTGAACCGATAGAGCTGGAATTTCGAAATTTGGAAATAAAATCTCAATGGGATTGTATGATTGAGGTATGAAGGTAGTTTTGGAAATTTGGAGTGAAGAATTGGCATATGTAGGAAATTTGGGAAATTCGTTCATTTGGTACCATTTGGATTTGGGTAAACCGATAGGGCTGGAATCCTGAAATTTGGAATTAAGATTACCATTGGAGTATAAGATTAGATTATGTATGCATTTTTGGAAGTTCGTACTTATGTGTAATAAATATTGTACAATTTGGATTTAGGTAAACCGCTGGAGTCCTAAAATTTGGTATTATTTTTAGAAATATGTAGTACTTATTGGTGTTTAGTGTTAAGAAATGGTTTTGGGAATATGTACTTAGTGTAACAACTGTACTAAATGGTACTAAATGTTGGTATTGGGGTCAATGCTGGTGGGTAGGGTTAAGATAAAGGGTTGGGATCTGAATTTCATTTAACAAGTGTACGAAAGAAACTAAATGGAACTGATATTGCTTAAAATCTGAAATTTGGCATTAGGATCACTGTTAATGTGTAGGGTTGAAATTCGGAGGTGGCTTTGGAAAAACGTGCTAAAAAGTACTAAACGGTACTAAATTTGGGTAAGATATTGAGTTGGAAGTCTTAAATTTTGAAATAGCATCACTTTTTGTGGGGCTGGGTTACGTACTAAAAAGTACGAGAAGTACTAATGGTATTAACTTAGGTATATTAGTAAGAAAAAGAGCTGGATATCTGAAATTTGGAGTAAGAGTCTTTGATGTTGTGTTGTACTCGTATGTAAAAACTACAGTTTTTTCTCGAAATTCGAACAAATGTTGTGCCAAAAGTACTAAAATTCACAATATTTGTTGCCATTTGGAATTACGAACGAAAAGTAATAAATAGTACTAATTTTGGTATTGCGTGAAGGAATAGAGCTGAAATTCTGAAATTTAATATTAGGGTCACCGTTAGTGGTTGAAATCTTGTGATGGTTTTGCGTACAATAATTGTTAGAATGGTACTAAATGGTACTAATTTTCTATCACTGTTAATGTCTAGGATGGAGAGATGTAGATTGTTTTGGATATGCGTACTAAATATTACTAAATTTGATAATGTGTGAAGGGGTCGATATTGAGGTCACCGTTGGTTTCTTAGCTTTACGTATGGAGACGTTGAAATAGTGTTGGACAGAAAAGTTGGATATGGGTCCATTGTGCAATGTTTTTTACAAGCATTTTATGTTTGTACAAACATTTTAACGTTTTGGTGTAAATTTTTCATTTTCATTTTTTTATTTCCCTTTTATTATTTTCGAAAAAGGAAACACTTGAATAATAGATAAAACTTTAAAAGTTCCAAAAAAAATTATTTTTCCATGTAAAATGTACAAAACATGTCAGAAAGGTAGTAGCTCGAGCTCAAGGGTCGCCTGTGTACGTCCCATCATTCCTTCACTATGTAGGGAGGGTATTATGTATACTTGTCTTTGCCCAGTGGCCTCAGTAATTATATTAGTCAGTAGATTTGAGCAAAACCAGTTAAAATTTCTTCCCCACATAGTGGTGTTAATCACCTCCATTGTGTAAAATATGTAAAATTCTAGATGGCGCCCAACAGCCTTACTTACAGCTTAAATGTACAGGGTGAGATTGCAACCAAATTCAGACTGCTGTCATTTCTAAGCCACTCGTCCGACAGCTGTTAAAATTATTCCAGTGACAGCTCATTATATTTTTTACAAGCGTACAAAAGCATTTTGGTGAGAATTTTCCAGAAAAAAGTTATTCGTGATGGAATTCAAGCGCGATAGTGTGATTTCTTTGTATTTGGCTGGAAAACCCCGTTAGAGCACTCCAGCATTTAAATGTGAATAAATCTTTTGTGTCTCGTACCATCGCTCGTTACCGTGATACTGGTAGCGTAGCCCGACGTCGACGTCAAAGAAGTGGACGGAAGAAAACCGCAACATCAGCAGAAATGGTTCGAAAAGTAAAGAAGCGACTTGATCGAAACCTGCGTCGCAGTGGCCGAAAATGGCTCGTGAGCTGAACATATCGCAATATTCCATTCGGCAAATATTGAAGAATTAGCTAAACCCATTGAAATTCCAAAAAGTGCAAGAACTTACACCGCAGCAGAAAGAAAATAGACTCAAAAAAGCTAAAGGTGGCCGCACCATCGCACTCAACACGCCCACCCAAAAGTGGTTACAAAATGAGTTTCCTCGCTTCATTTCCAGAGCACAATGGCCACTAAAATCTACGGATACCAATCCGTTGGACTATTGTGTCTGGAGTATTTTGGAAAGCTAGGTTGGCACTAAAAAAATACCAAAGTGTCGATAACCTCAAGCAAGCACTTCGCCAGGAATGGACCAAATTACCACAGAGCAACATTCGGGCAGCGTGTGACGGTTTCATTGGCCGTTTGAAGGCCATAATTTGTACCAAAGCTGACCAATTCGAAAATTCTAAAATTTGATGCTATTTCCGACATTTTTGCTTTAATTCAATAACATTTAAAAAAATGTAAAGATTATGGCGTTTGACTTTGTTGCAGTTTTCTATCTCACCCAGTATGTCCATCTAAACTTCAATCCACGTACTTTCGAAAACCTTCCTCTTTTGTCTCGACCACTGCAGAAGGGAGGCAATGGTCACGTATTTATTTAAAAACTGTGGAGCACCCCCGTCACTGAATCCAACAATGACATAATTACGCCTAACGAAAACAATGAAAAAGAAATTAAAAACAAAAATGGTGCTTGAAGTGGTAGTAAAATTCGCAGACAGGCCATTAAAATTTAACTGCAATTTTGTATATAATTGGGCTAATTAAGAATGTATGTGTATGCATACACACACATTTACTATGATGTTGTAATTGCCTTCTTGTTGTATTAAGTTCTTTTTCAGGAACTTTTGTCACTGAATTGGTCCATGGCGTTTTTAAAATTACCAACACCATTGTTGATTAAACACACTTCTGCATATACATATATATGTGTATGTGCTATTAAAAATGTATCTTTCCATTTCACATAGTTGTTTTGTTTCTCATTTTTCTTCCAGATTATCTGGCCTAGAAAATGGTTTACTGGGACTATCGTCGCGCATAAATGCCGTCATGTGGTCACGTTCCACAACAGACATCGAAAATGTTGATATCATTTGTTTTGGCCATCTGCTGTACGAAATGTGCATGGGCCAGGAGATGACAACACCAAAACCGTCCATGAGAGTTTTAGAAATGGAAATGGAACATTATCCACAGGTAAGTGTCCCTTATTTATATATTTAACTTTTACAGACAAATTGACGAAAAATTTGGGCCCCTGGACCCTTGCTCACCCGACTTTGTCAATCACTACTAGTAATTGGATGTTAAAGCCTATGCCTTGCGAAGATACTTCATTTAGATATCAATACTTTTATCTGTCAATTGTTGGTATTCCTTTTTATACCCTTCGCCATAGTATGGAGGGTATATTAAGTTTGTCATTCCGTTTGTAGCTCCTCGAAATATACATTTTAGGACCCACAAAGTATATATATTCTTGATCAGCATAAAATTCTCTGACGTTCGTCTGTCCGTCTGTGGAAATCACTGTAGCTTCCGAAAGAATTGAAGTAGATTGATAAAATTTTACTCAAATGTATATTATGTCTACAGGACTTTTGGTATTAAAAATGGGCCATGTAGATTCACTTTTTGGTATAGTCCCCATTGGTGTCCCTTTGCACATCGTTTCGTTGTTGACCGCGAACGCTTACAATCACGGGGGAAGTGTAGCCTATCACTTCATAGAGTCCATCATATTTTGGAGCCAACTTTGCTGCAAAACTTTCAATCAGAAGGGGTGCTGTCTTACCCACACCCAGTCGCTCCCAGTGGGTTTCCATTTCGCAGATTGTGATATCTCCTCTGCTGTTCTCCGACCTGACCTATTCGTTGACGCAAAATTTTAAAAGCATCGCGGAGTTCTTCCGTTCTTTCCTCAGAGCCTTTCCCAGCGGTACCAGTCCCATTCGTTACTTCGTAGAGAGTGTTTGGTAACCGCAGTTCCCGACATTGTATTATGTAGGCAGGATTATGGCCCGTGGTTTCGGATATACACGAATTCAACCCATTTATTGTGCTGATTCTGACAGACCTGTTCCAGCATCGTCTTTAAGGTGCCGGTTCGCCCTCTCCATTGGGTTCTCCTGTGGACAGTAAGGTGCGGTGAACTGCTGTCGAACTCCAATTTCTCGAAGGTATCTTCCTAATTCACGACTAGTAAATTGACTACCATTATCCGAGAGAAAAACTTTCGGAGTACCGAACCTAGACAAAATCCGCTCTCTAAATGCCTTAATCACGGCACCTGTGGTAGCTTTACGCAACGCCACCAGTTCTACCCATTTTGAAAAACGATCAATAAATACGAGAAGCATCGTGTAGCCTTGTTTTGTCCTGGGTGGAGGTCCGACGAAATCTGCACAAACCATGGACCACGGTTCCTCGGGGATTGTTAGTAATATCTCTCCAGCTGGTGCTAACTGACTAGACTTGTACTGTTGACAAGAAATGCAACATACCTAGCAATATCCCTCATCATCCCGGCCAACAGTACCGCTCATAAACTCGTTTCGCCGTCTTTCTTATCCCAAGGTGGCCTGCAGCTGGCGGATTTTAACGGCATTATTCGCCGGAATTGTTTTAAATTTGGTATTTGAAGTTCGTAATGGATACTATAGCCTAAGACAGAAAATTGTCTGTGCAGGTCCATGTCTTAGTATAGACCCCATATAACGGTACCTCCCGTTAGTGAGTATTTTGATGATTTTAGTTACATTATTCACCGATTTTTTTAAATTTCGCATTTGAATATTGTTATTGTATTTTTTAAGATTTAAACAGAAATTTGAAGGGATTTTATTGTTTTTGAGAATTACCAAATTCGTTCCAAATGATGGAGGGTATTCAAAGTTCGGCCCGGACGAAGTTACAGCTTTTTTACTTGTTTCTAGATTGAATTTTAGAATGAAAACATTTGTTTAAATTACATTTAAAATATATTCTCTTTTTTTCCAGATTCTCGATGTTTTGGGTCTAATATTCGAGCCACCCAATGGTGTCTGCCCATCCGTGGAAGATTTAGTGTTATGTGATTTATTTAGATCGATAGATTTACGAGAATTAAGAGGTCCTTGCTTTAATGTGAGTATTTTATATCATTTATGGGCAATTGTTACCAATGTTATATACATTTTGCTACCCCCCGCCTTTCAGACCATCAAACCGAGCCTAAGCAGATCAACACTGAATCTACTGGCAGCCGTTAAGAAACGTCAGTGCGCCTCATTGGGCAATTCATTTAGCGAGGCCAGTTCACCCTGTACACCACCCTCAACGCCCAGGGATCGAAGATCGGGGTATGTTTCTGATTAAACGTTGACTTTATAAATATATAATTATCAGTTAAACTTAAGCGTTTTAACCTCACCTGATTCAATTGGAACATATTCGTAAATGTACAAAAATGCTGTGCTGTTTCAGAACAACGAACAAAAATAAAAATCAATTAAAACCCAACTAAATTTAAAGTTTTCTGTTTTTGGCAAAAAAAAAGCACATTAGAACATATGTTTGAAAATGGCAACAAGGCAACCAGGGTTTTAGGAAAATTTTTGAAGGCGTCGATTTTGAAGTTATTAGAGGATAGAAATTCAAGGAATGTATGTAAAGACATTGGGCGCCATTGAAATGTGGATAGCTAATCCCCAATGAGATTTTGTTTTGTTAGGATTTGAGAGATTAAGACGAGATCCTAGATATTAGCGTTCAGACAAGATGATAATAAATGAGTCAAACACAATATATTTTTTTTTAATGTTATTGAATGAAAGCAAAAAATTTCGGAAATAGCAACAAATTTTAGAATAAGTTTAGATTTGTTCGAATTGGTCACCTTTGGCACGAATTATGGCCTTCAAACGGCAAATGAAACCGTCACACGCTGCCCGAATATTGCTCTGCGGTATTTTGGCCCATTCCCGGCGAAGCGTTTGCTTGAGGTGATCGACACTTTGGTATTTTTTAGTGCCAACCTTGCTCCAGACACGATAGTAGGTCGATAGGTCGATCAATACGAGCGGAGAGCGACCATGGGCTGTTATGTCGGTCCACACCATCACCATGGTCAGCGCTTGAGTTCTGGTGGCCAACCGAAGGTACACATTTTCAGCTGACCTCTTTGGCAAGTAAACACGATCATTTTGTTTTGCTGGACAACGAATGTTTTCTCATCGGAGAAAACCAAATTCGGCAGTTCACCACTTGCCGAAGGGAATATTGCGATATGTTCAGCTCACGAACCATTTTTCGGCCACCGCAACGCGGGTTTCGATCAAGTCACTTCTTTCCTTTTGGAACCATTTCTGCTGATGTTGCTTTTTTCTTCCGTCCACTTCCTTGACGCCGGGCTACGCTAGCAGTATTACGGTAACGAGCGATGGTACGAGACACAAATGATTAATTCAAATTTAAATGCTGGAGTGCTCCAACGATAGCCATTTGTGGTTTTCCAGCCAAATATAAAGAAATCACACTGTCACGCTTGAATTCCATCACGAATAACATTTTTTCTGGAAAATTCTTACCAAAGTGATTTTGTACGCTTGTAAACAATATAATGAGCTGTCACTGGAATAATTTTAACAGCTGTCGGACGAGTGGCTTAGAAATGGCAGCTGTCTGAAATTAGTTGCAGTTTTTTCATCTCACGCAGTATGTACCTAAATACTCCGACGGCGACTCAGACGATGAATCCGGGGAAGATTAGAATCGGCAGGGAACTGTGTGACGTAATACCTTACGGGTAACGTTAACTTATTCGCTATCACAAGTTTTTCATCATTCAAGGAAGGGGACAGGTGAATGGGCTTGGACTTCGATTGCTCCATGTTAAATTGCCTGACAGGAAGCTAGGATAATTTTCATATGCAAACATGACAAGGCCAGTTAGACAATACCAAAGGGATATCAGCCGATAAGCCACAGCAAACAGATGCTGATCAATCTATTGAAGGACAAAATGGGGACCAAATCCTAAAACGATTCTCTGGAAGTACGGAAGCGTAGTTGGAGCTATTCTAACATACACATCTCAAGTCTGGCGGCAAGCAATAGATAAAAAGTGTAACATCAGAATTTTAGTGAAAGTTCAAGGAATGTATTATATAAAAGAGAGAGTGAGAGAGCGACTGATTGATTCATCAACGATCGGACAAAACGACTGAAGCTAGACTTTTGAAATTATCACCATCAGTCAGTCTTGGTGCATAGGTGTGTAAACAAGCTAGGTTTTGTGGAAATTCGTACTTCGTACATAGAGAATTACGTGGTCTTACCTCTGCTGGAAAGAGTTCTCGTGGAATTGGTAAGGGCTACAGATATTCCCAAACTATTGGTGGATCACGTCGTGCTGCTTGGAAGCGCAAGAATCGCTTGAATATGTTAAGGAAACGTTAAGAGTTCAAAGATTAAATAACGATGTGAATAAAGGAAAGCAGTTTTATATTGCTAACAACACGAAAAAAAAAAAAAAGAGTACGGAAAATATAAAATGTACTACAAATTGAAAACTTTGTATTGGACGAACAAAATGAGCTAGAGTTCAAAATTGGATCTGATTTGAAGGTGGTATTGTAAAAGTGAACTATATTTGTACGAAAAGTGCTAAATAGTACTGAATTTGAATGAAGGGATACAGCTGGAATCCCGAAATTTGATATTGAAGTCTCTGTAGGTATCTGTTGTTGAGATCTAGTGGTGGTTTTGCAAATGCGAACTAGACGTCCACGAAAAGTACTAAATAGTACTATATTTGGATCACTGCTGGTGTCTAGGATGGAGAGATATAGATTATTTTGGATATACGTACTAAATGTTACTAAATTTGGTATTGGGTGAAGGGATAGGGATAAAATTCTTAAATTTGATATAGATGTCACATTTAGTGTCTATGGTTAATATATGTAGGTGGTTTTAAAAATATGTACTATAATTGTACGAAAAGTAGTGAATGGTACTATATTTTTTGTATTGGATGAAGGTGTAGAGATTAAATTCCGTAATTTGATGTTTAGATTAGCAATGGTATCTGTATTTGAGATTTGGCGGTGGTTTGGAAATGCGTCCTAATTTTGTACAATAAGTACTAAAGTACTGAAATTTGATGTAGATGTCACTGTTGAAGTCGATGGTGGTTTTGGAAATGTGTACTATAAATTTACGAGAAGTACTAAATTAAACTAAATATTGAGTTGGGTAAAGCGATAGAGCTGAATCCGTGAAATTTTATATTGCGATTGCTGCCGATGTCTAGTATTGAGGTATGGAACGGTTTTTCAAATCAGTACTTAAATTATACAAAAAGGACTAAATGTGTCTAGGATTGAGGTATGGAATGGTTTTTCACATAAGTACTTAAATTATACGAAAAGTACATAATGTTACTAAATTTACTATCGAGTGAATTTATAGAGCTGCAATCCCGAAAAGTGATGCTGGGGTCTCTGCTGGTATCTGGTGGTGGTTTTGCAAATGCGTGCTTTAATTATTCGAAAAGTACTAAGTTGTACTGATATTGTATATGATGGAGGGGTGTAGATTGTTTTAGATTTTGGGTGAAGGAATAGAGCTGAAATTCTAAAATTTGATATTGAGGTCACCTTTGATCTCTCGGGTTTACGTAGAGAGATGTTGAAGTAGTTTTTGACAAAAATGGAAGTTAGTCAATTGTGCAAACGAATATCCTTCTCGGCAAACTTTAAAATGAATGAAGACCTTTTGATGCAAAAGTTAGACATTTTCTTGTTATTCTTTTTGGAAAACGGAAAACTTGAATAATATATAAAAACTCGAAAGTCTGAAAATATAGTTCGATATGTGAAGATTTGATAAACATTTTATGTCTAACTGAATAAATGGGGCATTTTGACTACTAAAAAGGCCTAACACGATCTAATCTAAAATCTAAAATTTTAAGGTTAACTTTTCCCGGAGGAAGTGGCGTTCACTTGTTAGTAGGAATATAAACAGCAAATAGTCATGTTTGCCTTGTTGCCAAAAACTATCAAAAATCTCCCCCAGATTTTCTGCTTCTTCTCTTAGGAATTTTTCTTTTCAACAAATATTGACTTATGTTTTGTATAACATTCAAATATAAATCAATAACAAACTTATACACAGAGATACACAACATTACTACAAAACACACATATTTTGTTTCTAAGTCCAAATCCTACAAATCCTTTGCAACAATACATAGCTGCTGTATTGTAAAAATAAGTTTTTATCTTTCCTCTTTCTATATACACATATAATAATTTTAATTATCGTTTGAAATAAACAAATAAAATATAACTAAAATTGACGTTAGTTTTTGTTTATGGCATGTTTAATTAACTTTAAATATTATTAATAATAATAATTCTCTTTAACTCACTTTTGCTTAGATTCTTATTAATTGATATATGTTAATAATAAATATAAATATATATGTATATGAAATATATGTGTATAAAATATATAAATATATACAATTCCTTGTGTTTAGAGCCAAACATTTTTTGTACATTTTGTTGGAAAAAATTTAATTTGAAGCCACGTTTGCTACCAAGAAAATTAATAACTTCATATATCCTATTCCCTCATTAATGTGTAATGAAATGCCATTATAACCTACACCGTCAACCAGATTAGATATTAAATATTTGAAAATATGGGAATTGGGAATAATCTGTAATTCGTCCGATTTTTAACGTTATCCGGTATTTTTTAGTCCCAACCTTGCTTTTCAAAATACTCCAGACACAATAGTCCAACGGATTGGTATCCGGAGATTTAGGTGGCCATTGTGCGCTGCAAATGAAGCGAGGAACCTCACTTTGTAATAATTTTTGGGTGGAGCGTGCTGAGTGCGATGGTGCTGAGTCCTGTTGAAATGTCCAAAGTCTACACTCTCCAGAATATTTTCCCGATAATATTAGGCATTTATTCTGATGCAACGGTCGATTAATATGAGCAAAGAGCGACCATCGGCTGTTATGGCGGCCCACACCATCACCATGACCGGCGTTTGAATTCTGGTGGCCAACCGAAGGTGCACATTTTCAGCTGACCTCTTTGGCAAGTAGACACGATCATTTTGTTTGTTTACAAACTGCTGGACAATGAATGTTTTCTCATCGGAGAAAACCAAATTCGGCAGTTCACCACTTTCGGCCAAGCGAATCAACTCTTTAGCTCTTTTGCGTCTATTTTCTTTCTGTTGCGGTGTAAGTTCTTGCACTTTTTGGAATTTCAATGGCTTTTCCCCGAGCTCATTTCTCAATATTTGCCGAATGGAATATTGCGACATGTTCAGCTCACAAGGCATTTTTCGGCCACTGCGACGCGGGTTTCTATCAAGTCGCTTCTTTATTTTTCGAACCATTTCTGTTTTCTTCCGTCCACTTTCTTGACGTCGGGCTACGCCACCAGTATCACGGTAACGAGCAATGGTACGAGACACAAAACATTTATTCACATTTAAATGCTGGAGTGCTCTAACGACAGCCACTTATGGTTTTGCAGCCAAATATAAAGAAATCACACTATCACGCTTGAATTCCATCACGAATAACTTTTTTCTGGAAAATTCTCACCAAAATGCTTTTGTACGCTTGTAAACAATATTATGAACTGTTACTGAAATAATTTTAACAGCTGTCGGACGAGTGGCTTAGAAATGACAGCAGTCCGTAGTTGGTTGCAGTTTTTTCATCTCACCCTGTATATGGGAGCTATATCCAAATCTTAGCCGTTCTCGATAATATTTGGCAAAGGTATTTCTGAGCTTTATAAGATATCTGGTACCAATTAGTACTTAAAAATCAAATCGAATAAAACATAAATATGGGAACTGTAGCTATACCTGAATCGATTTTCTACAAATTTGATTTACTTGCTTCTAGGCTGAATTCGGTCGGATGTGCCAAAATTTAGGACTGATATTGGTCATTTGGCGCACAACAATTAAACCGAAATTGGTTGAGGATATATATGGGAGCTATATCCAAATTGGAACCGATCTTTGAAAATTTGATACATTTATTTAAGACCTGTATCTGATATCTGGTACCAAATGCCATTGTTGTGGAATGCATATTGCGCTTGTGAGGGACTTTAAACCCCAAATCGGATAAAACATATCTATGGGAGCTATAGCTATGTCTGAACCGATTTACACCAAATTTAATAACTTCTAGACTGAATTCGGTTAGATGTACCAAAATACAGGTCATTTGGACTTGTATTGGATATTTTGTGCACAATTAACCCGAAATCGGTATATGGAAGATATATGGGAGCTACGTCTAAATCTAATCCAATAGGGTTCGTCATTGGGCCAAACAAATATTGTTTGGAAAATCTTATCTCAATCGGATAATAAATGCGACCTTTCGTTCACAAAAATTCATGGACAGACGGACGGACAGGCGGACAGACATGCATAAATCGACTCAGAAAGTGATTCTATAAAGATCCTCAAAAGCAACTATAAGTCTATCTCGATTCCTTCTTCATGTTACAAACAAGTGCATAAAGACATAATACGCTTACCGCTATGTGGTGTAGGGTATAATAAAAAGTTTTTTTTTATAAAAATAAAATATAATTTTCCAATTTTCAAAACTTTTTTTATATTTTTTATTTCGAAATATTTTAATTCCTTAAAGAAAGGGGCTTAAAAATGTATTAAACTAATTTTTCTAGTTTCCAGTCCAAAATATATTATTTGCTTTGAAGTTCTGATATAAGGTGTAGGTTATATGGTAGTCGGTGCCCATCGACTTTAGTTCTTTTTTTAATTGTTTGAAAATATATAAATATTTAAATTATTTTATGTTTATGTTTTCTTACTAAAACCTAACTATTTTTGTGTCATTTTATTTTATTTCATTGATATAACAACAACAAAAACACAACAAAACTAAACCCCAAAACTTAAAAACTACTCCCACAACAACACAACTGAAAAAACAACTACAACAACAAAAAATTCTAATAATTTTGAAAACATCCTCAAAAAAATTGTTAACGAAAATTCTACAGCAGTGTTGTACCGGCGACCTATGAAGTCTTTCGAATGTACTAACAAAAAATAAATCCAATCAGAATCTAACAACAACAACAACATTGACCTTATTAAGCGACCAGTACTTAAAACAAAAACAAAAAAAATAAATAAAACTATATATAATTATTATAAATGTACTAAGTTCTAAGTTCTAAAAATTAAAATAATAAAAAAAATTGTAAAATAAATAAAAAATAAAAGAACGAAAAAAAACAATTGCATGAATTTTTTTGTACATCCCCTCCAGTGTTTAACAGAAAAAAAACTAAATATGATTTTTTTAAATTTAATATGATTTCTTTAATGTATAAAACTCTAAGTCCAATGTAATACTACATCAATTTGTTTTGTTATACCAGAGAACAAAGAAAGTAATATTTTTGGTAAGTTCTTTTCCCCTTATTTTGCTCTTCTATCCACCTTTGTTGTATCCAGTTTTTTTAGTAGCACAACCTTGTTTCTTTATTCTCACCAAAAAGTTGGTTGCTTGGTATAGCTTTGTATTTTCGATTTTTTGTTTGTTTTCTCAAAATTAATTGGCAATAATTTTTTATACCCCTAGCCATATGACTAGAGAACGGTCTTAGTCTCTAGGTCTCTTTGGGCCAAGTCTGTTTTAGGACATTTAGAGTCGATCTAGCGATGTCCTTCCGTCCGTCTGTCTGACCAGTTGGTGCGCACAATAACTCTCGAAGGGAGTATCCGATTTGGTCCAAACTGGGAACATCGTAATATTATTATCAAACTTAGATCGAGTTAGGAGTTGGGCAATATCAGTTCCCTCCTCCTGGTACATCCCCCTCAAAAGGTCGAAATTAAAAAAAAAAAAAAAACAATTAACAAGTTAAAAAGCAGTAAGTTCGGCCGGGCCGAACTTTGAATACCCTCCACCATTTGGAACGAATTTGAAAATTATCAAAAAAATAAAATTCTTAAAAAATTCTGTTAAAATTTTAAAAATACCAAATATAGCCGTCTATTGGGGTCTATACGACGTGGACCTACATAGGCATTGCTTGTCATAAGCCATTTTTTAAGATAAGCCATATTCAAATTCGAAACTTGAAATAAACAGTGAATAATGTAGCTAAAATCGTCAAAGTATCGTATATAGGGAGGTACCGTTATATCGGAGCTGTGCGAAGACCTGCACCTGCATAGACAATTTTCTGTCACAGGCATCCATTACGAACTTCAAATACGACATCTCAAACAATTTCGATGGGTATTGTACCTAAAATCATCAAAATACCGAACATTGGGAGGTACCCTTATATGGGGGCTATAGGAAGACGTGGACCTGCACAAACAATTTTCTGTCATAGGGTGTAGTTTTTTTTGTTTTGTTTTCTTTTTTTTTTTTTTTTTTTTTTTTGAATCAATTCCAGTGAATAATGTCGCTAAAACTATCAAAATACCGAATATAGGATAGGGAGGTACCGTTATATGGGGGCTATACGAAGACGTGAACCTGCGCAGAAAATTTTCTGTCTTAGGCTGTAGTATCCATTTCGAACTTCAAATACTAAATTTTAAACAATTCCGGTGATTAATGTCGCTAAAATCATCAAAATACCGAATATCGGGAGGTACCGTTATATGGGGGCTATATGAGAGCGTGGACTTGCCTACTAGAAAAATAAACATGTGTGCAAAATTTTAGCCTTCTATCTCAATTCATTCGAAAGATAGCGTGATTACAACAGATAAGAATATCAAGAATATATATACTTTGTTGGGTCTGACATGAGTATTTCGAGGAGTTACAAACGGAATGACCAAGTTAATATACCCTCCATAGTATGGTGGATGGTATAAAAAAGCTGTAAGTCAAAAAATTAAAAAAAAAAATCTAATCTCAAAAACTTTAAAATACCTAATGTTGCCGTTATATTAGGGTCTATACGACGACGTGGTCCTGCCTAGGTAACTTTTGTCATAAGCCATTACATTAATTAAATGCGAAACCTTAAAAAAATTGACAAAAAAATCTATGAAAAATGGAGGTGCCATTATATGAGGTCTATACAAAAACGTGGACCTACACAGACAATTTTCTGTCATAGGCTGGAGTATCCATTACGAACTTCAACTACCGAATTTGAAACAATTCAGGTGAATAATGTCGCTAAAATCATCAAAATACCGAATATCGTCAAGTGCCGTTATATGCGGGCTATACGAAGACGTGGACCTGCACGGAAAATTTTCTGTCATAGGCAGTAGCATCCATTACGAACTTCAAATAACAAATTTCCTGTTGAATAATGCTGCTTAAATCACCAAAATACCGAAAGTAGGAGGGCTATACCAAAACGTGGACCTACATGGCCCAAAGTCCAAACCAAAAGTCTTGCAGACATAATATACATTTGAGTAAAATTTTTTCAACCAACTTCATTTCGTTCGGACTCTAAGTGATTTGCGCAAACGGACAGACGGACAGACGGAGAATTTTATGTTGATCACTTTGTGGGATCTAAAAAGTATATTCCGAGGTGTTACAAACGGAATGACAAACTATACCATCCATACTATGGTGGAGGGTAGGAAAATTATTTACTGCAGAGAAATATGAATAATTATAACTCGTATAAACTGTGATACAAGAGTCGAATTTTCTTCACATTACACACATCACAATATTTTTAATTACCCAAGGTCTTGTCTGAATATGGAATGCAACGGTCCACTCCTTCTGGTACCTCCCCCACAAAGGGTAAATATTTTTAATGTCCATCAAGCTCATAAAACGCGAAATTAACGTCGGATTCCATTCAGACTTAGCATATCTCAATATTTCCCTCAACACAAGATCTGTTATAAAGCTGGTAGAAATCGGAACATTCCTTCTGGTACCTCCCCCACAAAGGGTCAAGAGTTTTCATAACCAAAACGATCATAAAATCCTAAATAATCATCCGGTTCTCTTCATATTTCACACATCCTATTATTTCTACCAACACAATATCTGGTGTGAAGATGGGAAATATAGTTAGACTCCTTCTGGTACCTCACCCCAGCTGAAGCTCTTAAAACGCGAAATTAACATGCGATTCGATTTAGAATTGGTACATCTCAATATTTCCACCAGATCTGTTATAAAGATGGTAAAGATCGGACCATTTATTCTGCTACATTCCCCGCAGCCAATTACTTTCATACTCGGCACATCTCAATGTTTCTATTAACAAAATATCTAGAGTGAAGATGGCATATATCGGTTCACTTCTACTGGGTCAAGATTTTAAAGATCAAAACGCCCAAAGAAAGTGAAATAAGCAACCAACTCTTTCAAATTTCACACATACAAACATTTTTGGTGACACAAGATCTGGTAAGAAGATTATATATATCTGCGAACCCCTTCTGGTACCTCACCCGAAAGGGGTCTGAATTTTTAATACTTTTATCTGTCATAGCAAATCAGCGATTCTTTACAACTTGCTATATCTAAATATTTCTCTCAGCCAGAAACCCGAGATAAATATGAAATTTATGATTTCGCATAAAATTAGATATAAATATTCGATTTTCTTGTAATTGTGCCCATACCAATATTTTTATCTGTACTAGATGAACTGGGAAAATGGAATACTTCGGTCGACTACGTCCGGTACCTCACGCACATTTTAACATTTTCTAAAAATTATCACATATATCATATAAAGTGAAGGAAGTAGTCGATATAGTAACCCTGGTGCGTCGCAATACTTATATCATATTTATGTAGGTCCGATGAGAAATGGATAATATTGACCCATTACTTCGGAATGGTCAACTTTGTAACTTGTTAAATGTGACATTTGCAAAATTGATTTTTTGTTTCAATTAAATTCGGTTAAGTCACAGTGGAGGTGATAGTATTCGGTTAGTAGATCAAAATCCCAAAAGGGTTTTGGCTGCCAGGTCGAACTTTTTAGAGGTCCCATTATATAGTTTTAACCATACACAAATGGATTCAAATTTGTTGCTCTATTCTTGGCAAAATTGATGAGAGAGTTTTTAAATTCACCTATGGGTTACATGAACAAAATGTGGGTCATGTCGGTCCAGGTTTTAGTATAGCCCTAGATTTCTAGTATGTTTATACCCTCCACAATGCATAGTATAGAGGATATATTAAGTTCGTCATTCCGTTTGCATCTCTTCGAAATTATAATTCTAGACCTAAAGAATATATATATACTTTATATTTTTGATCAGAGTAAAATACTAAGCCGATTTAGCCAGGTACGTCCGTATGTCTACCTGGCTGTTGTAATCATGGTAGAGTCCTAACGAATTAAGATAGGAAGCTAAAATTTTGCAGAGATCAGTCTTTTGTGTGCAGGCAGGTCAAGTTCGAGGATGGGCTATATCGGTTCACTATATCGTATAGCCCCCATATATAGCCTCGATATTCGGAATTTTGATGATTTTAGCCACATTTTTCAATGAAATTGCCTGAAAGTCTACAAAAGGAGTCCTCTATGGGTACTTTACGGGCCTGTAAGATAATTGTCTATAAAGGTCCACGATTTCGTATAACTCTCTTACAATCGTACCTCCCGATATTCGATATTTTAATTATTTTAGCCACATTTTCAATGGAATTATCTAAAAATCCACAAAAGGAGTTCCTTGTGAGTACTTTACCACCTGGAAGAGAATTGTCTACATAGGTCCACGATATCGTATTGCCCCCATATAATGGTACCTCCCGATATTCGGTAGTTTGAAGATTTGAGCGAAATTTTTGACAGGAATTGTTTCAAATTTTGTATTTAAAGTTGGAAGCCCGTATAACGAAAATGCAGGTCCACGTCTTCGTATAGCCCACTTATAACGGTAACTCCCTTGTTCCGTATTTTGATAATATTAGCAACATTATTTACCAGAAAATTGTTTCAAATTTCGTATTTGAAACTCAGAATCGCTACTGCGTATATGGCAGAAAATCATATAGCTGCCACGCAACGGTTTTCATTTAAGCGGTATTTTTTCGACGGATTTTTGAAAATTGTCAAGTTTCTTCCAAGTAGCAGCATTATTCACCGGAATTGTTTCGTATTTGAAGTTCTGAATCTCTGAAAAAATACTTATGCAGGGCCACGCCTTCGTATAACCCCCATATATCGGTTTTCATCTGAGCGGTATTTTTAGGCATTTTTTTTTAAATGGTTCAAACTTCTTCCAAATGATGGAGAGTATTAAAAGATCGGCCCGGTCGAAATTAGCTGCTTGTTACTTGTTTTCTCTTCGTTTAAGTCAAATTTGTACCTATACATTTTCGATAGAGCCAATGTAGATTTCGTGTGATCCTTATATCGGAAATGCATTTTTGATTCTTTATCCCAATTAAGTTTCTTCCAATCAGCTTACAATAAATTCCCAAATTTGCCTTATAAATCGCCTTTTGTTAACTTTCAAAATAAAGCAGTTTAAATAACTATTCTCCGTTGAACAATTAACAACTTTTAAACATAAATAACTACAAACACATTCACACACATATACCTACATACACACATGTATACAAATCGAGAGTGACGTAAGTATTTTCTCGCCCCTCTTTCTTGCTTTGTAGTCTATATTATATCTGTCTTTTTGCATTATCTGTCTGTCTTTTGGTCTTTCTGTTCATTCAAGTAGATGAATTATAAATATTTTTGGATGTTAATTGCATGCCTGCACGTACACTACATACGCTACATACATACGTTGCCTAAAGAGTACTTTATTCTAGCCATAGGTTACAATAAGAGCCATAAACTTAACTGGCATCCAACATGCTTAACTCACAACAGCTACATCGACAACATCAGCATCAGCAATTATTGGCTTCAACGGTTAAAAACACGCACACACACAAGTACACAGACTAAAACACTTACAGCTCTAGGACAATGTACTGCACTTTATAAAACTCACATGCACACACACATAAACACACGTCTAAGACAAACAAAATCATCTACTCTCCCAAAACTACAATGTTATATTTATGATACACAAATTTTGTTGTATTAGGGTGTAATGAAAGTTTTGCGGATTGTGTCCTGCCCTCTATAAAGTAGGGATTTCAAATCACAAAACACCAGGTTTAATGGGATTTTTCGAATTCCCAAACAAAAGATTATTTGCTTCAATACTCTGTGATTTTTAATTTTTTACCCTCCACCATTCTATGGAGGGTATATTAACTTTGTCATTCCGTTTGTAACTCCTCATACTAAATACTCATATCAGAGCCAATATAGCATCATTCGCCGGAATTGTTTCAAATTTCGTATTTATAAATGCTGAATCGGTACTGCAGGCTGTAACAAAAAATTGAAAAGCTACGTCTTCGTATAGCCCCCATACAACTGTTCCTCCCGATATTCGGTATTGTGTTAATTTTAGTGACACTTTTTACCGGAATTGATTCAAATTTCGTATTCGTAAGTTCGGAATCGATACTACAGCCTATAACAAACAAGTAAAAAGGCTATAAATTGGACCGGGCCGAACTTTGAATACTCTCCACCATTTGGAACGAATCTGGCAATTTGAAAAAAAACAAGTATAAAAGCTGTAAGTTTGATTACCCTTCACCATTTGGAACAAATTTGGCAATTCTTAAAAACAATAAAATCCGCTAAAATTTCTGTTAAAATATTAAAAATACCGAATGTAACTGTTATATTAGGGTCTATAAGACGACATGGACCTGCATAGGTAGCTTTTGTCATAAGCCCTTACAAAATTCAAATGCGAAACTTAAAAAAAATCGGTGAATAATGTAGCTAAATTCATCAAAATACCGAATATCGGGAGGTACCGTTCTATGGGGGCTATACGAAGACGAAGACCTGCATAGACAAATTTCTGTCATAGGTTGTAGTACCCATTGCGAACTTACGAATATCAAATTTGAAAAATTTCCGGTGAATCATTTCCGGTAAATCACCAAAATACCGAAAAAAGGAGGTAGCATTATATGGGGGCTATACCAAAACGTGGACAAACATGGTCCATTTTCAATATCAAAAGTCCTGCAGACATAGTATACATTTGAGTAAAATGTTATCAACCTACTTCATTCCGTTCGGAAGCTAGACATAGAATTTTATGCTGATCAAGAATATATATACTTTGTGGGGTCTAAAATGTATATTTCGAGGTGTTACAAATGGAATGACACACTTAATATACCCTCTTTACTATTGTGGAGGGTAAAATTACCTTTGAATGACCACGTCTTCATATAGCCCCCATATAAGGGGTTTCATTTGAGAGGTATTTGTCTACAATTTTTTTTTTTAATTTTCAAGTTCCTTCAAAATGGTGGAGGGTATTAAAAGCTCGGCCCGGTCGAACTTAGCTGCTTTTTTTTTTTTTTTTTTTTTTTTGAAACCACTTATTGATAGGGGCTATAGAAAACTCTGGACCTATATAGAAAAATTTTTGCGAAGAGAAATTCAACCTATTGAGAATAAAAAATATCAAGACACTTGAAACCTTAAATCTGCCGTTACAGTTATATGGTGGCTATACCAAAACGTGGACGTTTATAGCCCACTTTCAATATCAAAACTCCTGCAGACCTAACACACATCTGAGTAAAATTTTATCAACCGACTTCATTTCGTCCGGAAGCTACTGTGATTTCTATAGACGGACAGACAGGCGGAGAGACGGACGGAGGAGGAGTTGGCTTATAAATTCCATTTTCACAACAGGTTTCTGAAGTTATGAGAGATATAAGTATTGTTACTCTTTGTAGGGGAGGTACCAGAAGGCGTGGCCTATGTCTATACCATATCTTGTAGTAGTTAGGTAGTATCCATTTCGAATTTCAAATACCAAATTTGAAACAATTCCGGTAAATAATGTCGCTAAAATCATGGGCCATTTACGAACTTAACCTGCTACTGGCAAAATAAACATGTTTGCCAAAGTTTAGCTTTCTATTTCGATTCGTTCGAAAGAGAAAGCACGATTACAACAGACAAACTTTGCAACCCTATATCTCGGGAAGTATTGATTAATTTCACAATTTTTCGTGATTTTAAGATTTTAAAATGAAAAAAGTGTAGAACTTTTGGAATATTAATACCCTTGAGAAAGAGATGATCAGTATTCAAAATAGGCTATATCGGTCCACATGCAGGTATGACCACCATACAACTTTGCCACCTGATTTTTGGAGTTCTGGATGATTCTGCGATCCGTTTATCAATATCGAGAGACCTTTATCTAACATCATATATTAATATCTGGCCCTGCCAAAAAATTACCAATATTGATAGGCTATTTGGTATCCAGATTTTCCGCATTTCGAAGATTGTAGCAAATTACAGCCAAATTTTTATTAGATTGGTATTTTTAGTTCTCGTTGCACAAGAACTTACTTCACGAGCACGATTTAATGTCGGATCAGGTTTTGTATTTTTGACATCCTCTTAAAAAATCTTGAATATAGGTCTAAGATTTAAAATTGGACTATGGGGATGTTAAAGGTCCTAAATTTCGTATATTAATAGATTTTCAGAACTAAAGAGTTCGGTCAGGCTGAAATGGGATGGGAGATATAAAACTTATACTCCCTCAAATATTTTGTTTCGAAATCATTTAAAGTAAAAAATGAAGAAGCGTTCTTCGTAAATTATTAATTTAATGTTCCATTACAAATGCCCGCACCTTTTCATTACACCCTAATATGCAAGAACAACAACCACAACATTTTGTATTGTTAGAAGACATTGCAAACTTTATGAACTTTTTCTGAGGGAATTGTTTGTTAACCTCAGACACTTGACATAAATAACAAAACTAACCCAAACAATTATGTTTCTCTTTTCTTCTTCTTCTTCTTGGGCTTTCTTTCCTTTTTCCATCCGTTTACGTTGATGTCATACCGGATTTGTTGCACACACACACACTCGATGGCCTACCATGTTGGACGAACAATAGCATAAGTCGAACAATGGAATCTTTCGATTGTATATCAAGTGATTCCGAAGAAGGACTGCTGGACGAAATCATAGTTGGCTGTAATTATCAAACCAAACACATGATGCAACGCCTCAAATACCAACAACATCAACATCAAATGCTCCAACAGCAGTATCAGCATCAGCAGCAACATTCAGCCTCCCAGCCATCCCTGGCCATTGGCTATTATCATAGCCAACCGTATTTGTGTCATAAGTCATCGTATGATCCAATGGAATCACCCATCCACTATTGTGATAATACCACACAGATGGATGAGCAGCAAGCGAGTCCGGAGCAGGTCAAGGAAAACAATAGGCAAAATGGCGAAGCACAGTCGGAGCAAAGGTATCATCAATATCCGGTCATGATACGTTGCAGTTCCACCACCGAGAGTGAACTGAATCTAAAAATGGCTAATGGTCATATGGGTAATGCGAATCGTGGAAGTATTTGCTCCTCAGAAAGTACCACCAGTGTGACGGGAACTACCATAATGTCGCATGAAGATACAGATCAATCATCCATTACCACCCAGCTGGAGGTTTTCGATTATGAGTCGCATAATTTGAAAGAGAATTTGAGTTTGAACAATCTGACTGTGGCCCATAGCCAGGCGGGAACGGGAGCGGGAACTTCATCTTCCAACGCCCATAGTGTGGCCAATGCCATTGGAGCCTCATCATCATCGGCAGCGGCCATAGCAGCCGCAGCGGCCTTGGGTCCATCCTTCAACCACCAATTGACCGCCGACATGTGTAATTTTAAGAACTCCAAGAGTCGTCGTTTGGAATACTCGCTGAAATGCCTAAAATATGGACGTAGCAATCCTTCACAGGATTCAGCATTTGGTTCCCTAACCGATAATGATCTTTCAACGGGATCCTCCTTTCGTTTGAGCAGTTTCCAATCAATTTCATCACCCATAGATGAGGGTGTGGAAGATGTTATAATTGCCACAACAACAGCGGGTCTGGAGACCTGTTTGGAGTTGGCCACCGTTCCACGTAACATGGTGTCACAGGATTCGGCCATATCATCTCCCTGTCGGGAATCTTCTCCCAATAATTTTCTACACATTGAGGATGGTTCGTGTTCGGGTGCCTCTAGTTCTTCGGGATCCACGGGTAACCTGAGACCTCAACACTTTCCGGTGTCGTTGTCACCGAAAATTTTGGTCACAGCCACCACAAATTCCAGCAACTCCAGCTTGGCCTCGACATCGGGATCGCAACAACAACAATCGCAGCAGCAACAACAACAACAAAATCCCACACAACAACAGTTTGATCCCCCAAAAATCCTGGTAAATGATCAAAATTCCATATACACCACATCACCCTCCAAGAAATCGGGTACCATTGAGGTATTCTCCCAGAAATATCGGGTTAGCTCCTTTGAGGATATGTCCCCAGCAAAGCGCAGCAGTTCCAGTGACAAGCAACATTTGAAAAATGTTAATCGTCTGGCTTTTCGTTCGCTGGAAGAGGAACGACGCATTGATAACGCCTTTATGCCCATTACCGATCGGGTGCACTCCGACAATCGGGTCAATGTCCACAGTGAGAAGTACAAGAAATTGACCCATGCCTCATTTCGCATTAGCAAGACCTCCAGCCAGGTGACCATGTATGACACATCGCCGGGCCAGATGATAACCTCCTCGCCTGGTAGCTCTACCATGCTGGCCCAATGTGGCCAATCTCTGGAGTTGCAAAGACCAGCCACTGTGGTGGGTTCATCCAGCTCCCGCCAAACCATGTGGCGTGACAGCAAATTCTATCGTAAAAATCGCATTGCCAAGTCGAATGATTCCCTGCTGGAAACCTCGCCCAATCACTCGGCCCGTCTGTCACCCTCTTCGCTGAGAGACAATCACTATGACAGCTCATCCTCGTACGGCAGCCGAAGCCACAGTCGACAATCATTGAATCGTGGCGGTTCCATTAATGAAATAATGGGATCCAACCACACCCTCGGTCCGGAGATAACAGTTACCACCAGTTTTTGCAATCAAACCAATTCCGCGTCATCGCAGCACAGCAACAGTCGCCGTTACTGCAGCTCCAAGAGTGAAGATCTCGGTGATTCCAATGATTATTTGCGCGTGATGGATGCTCGCAAATCCTATTCCGAGAGGCATTTGGTGACCTTCGAAACGACTCTAAAACAGACAGCCATCAATAATACCATGCCGCTGGATGGTAGTGATCCATACTATCAGTCCGAGGATGATTTGAGTTTCAAAGAAGACAATAATGGTTACGGCGGGGCGGGAAAATATCAGAATCAAAATATTCCACCACCGCTCCAGCCTCAAAGGCCACGTCATTATCAGCAAGGCAGTAAGACGCATGCAGCCACTCACAAATACAACAGCTACGACTATCATTATCACCAGGCCTCCAATTCGAAACAGCAGCAGGCATCCTCTTCGTCTTCCTCGGCCATCTCATCGTTGACCAAGTCCGGAGGCAATGGCAACACTGCTAAGCGTTCCCACCCAAATCAGCTAAGCTGGAGCACATGTTCAATAAATCGCCTAAAAACGACCAATATTAAGACCACCTCGTTGGCCACGTTACCCAACTGTCAACTGTCAGCGAATTTAAGCAGTTCCTCGAGGGCTGCAACCGCCTACAATTTAAGTCCACAGCATCAGGGCCAGGCATCGGCATCATATCACTATCATCAACATCGTTCACCCTCGCCAAAGCTGGCCTCGACATCGGCCTCAACCTCGCCCACACCATCATCTTCGTCCACGAATACCAACACCAATTCCCATCACCTAGATACCACCAAGTCACCCAAGAAGTCCTCTTCACGCAATCCCCTTGTGTTCAAGTCGTTAAACAACTCCTCCGGTTCCTCCATTAATGCAACAGCTGGGCCCGCTGGCGGAGGTGGTGATACCAGCAGTGACAATGGCAGTCATAATTTAAGCTTTGGCCCCAACACCTCCTCCTCCTCCTCGCCCGATGAGTCGCCCACACATCGTTCAATCAGTGGCATTGAGCTGGCCAAGATCTTTTCAATGGATTCGAAGAGTGGTTCCAACAATTGCAGTGAAGAGAAAACACCATTACTGGATAGTGTGGAAATGTCACCTATTAGCCCCACGGGTCCCGAGGAGGAGGACGACGACGAGAAAGATGGTGATCATACTGATTCCAACAGTCGTGCTGAAGCTGCCGCCACCGGCTCTCCCAAAGACACCAAATAGAATTCTCCCCCAGAAAAAAAAAACAAAAGAAATTGTGATAAAAAATATTATTAAAACGAATGGCAAATTGCATAAAATGTAATGCGATAAGAAAATGAGAGCAAAGCAAAATGGAAACCAAAGTTCTTTAGCAAATGAAAAAAAAAATAAATAGAAATCCCAATAATATTCAGTTAAGTAGTTGAGAAATTTTAATCCAATTCCATGGTAGAAGTTTAGGACAAAATAAAAGCGAAAACAAAGTTGACTAGTGAAAAAACCACAACAAAATAAAAACAAAAACAACACGATAATGCTTTCAATCAATTTATGATTAAGGTAGGGATATTTTATGGAAGGGTGAAGGAAGGGGAAGGGAGAAAGAGGATAAGTGAGAGAGAGAGAGTTCCACATGTTATTCGAATAATTTAAATCATAGCACTCATTTTCACTCCGGAGCGAAATTTACTCGAGTCTACTCTTATTTACAGAGTCTACTCTTCGCTTCTTTGTTTTGTGCGGCAGCGCTCTCGGGAGGTACCGTTACATGGGTGCTATACATAAACGTGGACCTGCATACGAAATTTTTTTGTCATTGGCTGTAGTACTCATTACGAACTTCAAATACCAAATTTGAAACAATTCCGGTGAATAATGTCGCTAAAATCATCAAAATACCGAATATCGGGAGGTACCGTGGGGGCTATACGAAGACGTGGACCTACATTGCCCATTTTCAATACCAAAAGTCCTGCAGACATAATATACATTAGAGTAAATATTTATCAATTTACTTCATTTCGTTCGGAAGCTAGAGTGATTTCCACAGACGGATAGACAGACGGGCATCGCTAAATCGACATAGAACTTCATGCTAATCAAGAATATGTACACTTTATGGGGTCTAAAATGTAAATTACGAGGTGTTACAAACGGAATGACAAACTTAATCTACCCTCCATACTATGGTGGAGGAGGAGGTTTTTTTTAATATTTATGAGTTTTTGGCGTTTAGATAAGACTTAGACTTTTGACGCTTCTAAGACCTGTAGTAGAATTTAATGAAAAAAAATTTTGAAGAATATTTTGACTTCCTAGGACTCCGTTTAGAGGGAGTTTTTAAACATATTTTGGAAAAAGGACCAAAAAGACCCTCTTTCTTGATTTTGACGCTTTAGTGTTAAAGAATCCAAAAATACCAATATAATTCTCGTGTTTTTATCTGCAATATTGCCAAAGACACTATATACCTAAATCAAACGGATTCCAAGGAATTTTAATGTGAAAATTTCAAAAAATGTCCGGGAGAGGGCAACTTACTCCTTCTATTTAGATTATTATTAAAAAATTCAATTTTGTCGAATAGTGTTATAACAAAAGCTGTTTGTTTTATTTTCTCTTCTACGTTTGTAGTCCCTCTCCCTCTCTCTCTCTCTCTCTCTCTTCGCTCTTTCTCTAACCATAAAGAAGTCTAATGAAGCAAAGTGAAGTAGCCGTAAAAAAATGTAATTTTAAGTATTAAACAAAGCTTTCTGCAAAAACAATAATTTCTCTATTAAAAAAAAAAACAACTCTATAATGTTTATTGTATATTTACCTTTACAATTATTTAAAGTATTTACTATTATTATTATTAAATATTATTATTATTATAAAACAACAAAAAAGGTCCATTTAACTTAAAAAAAAAAAAAAAACTAAAATAAAACTTCAATTTTTTTTAGGCTTTTAAGATATTTTATTGACAATTCAAATAAAACAACAACTACAACAAGCGAAATAAATAAAGCGAAAATAAATTCATCTGCATATATTTTAAAGGATTACAAAACAACAATACGATATACATAAAAATATACATACAAACTTAATTGCACACTCTGAAATCACATGCAAACAAAACAAAAAAAAGAACACACACCTCCATCCTTATGATTAAATTTTAAGGATCTAATCGATGAGACGAAAAAAAAATTAGATTTTTAGTATAACAAAACAAAAAAAAAAAAACAAATAAACGACAAACGTTTTGAAATCCAAACCAAAAATAAGACTTTAGCTTCAAATGAAAACAAAAAAAGAAAAAAACATATATACGAAATAAAACAATGCGAATTAATTATTTAAAGTGAAATTGTAGCTTAATTTTTAAGAAAGAAAAAAAGAAATAATGAAACGCAAATCCTTATAAGCATGAAATGAGAAAATCTAGTAAAGATTATAGATTTAGGGAATTTAATCAATGTTTGACAACTAAACAAAAAAAAAACACAAAATTAAAAAATCATGAAAAATAAATCGTATTTCAAATAAAAAGAAAAAAATTAAAAATGTGAAATTTTAAATAAATATTTAAAATTTAATTTAAAAACAGTGAAAAAGTTATAGTTTTTTTTATTTTAAAAATACAATTTGAAATAAATAAAAAAAAAACAATAAAACTATTAGTAAACCAAATAATTTATTGTTTATTTGTTTTCATAAGTATTTAATTATTATTTTTACTTTTATTTTCTAATGATGAACATTTAAATAAATTCGATATTGGAACTGAATATATTTTAAAAGTATGTCTTTCACAGCACCGTTGAGCTGTCTTTGTGCATTTGTTTGTAACATGGAGAAGTAAGCGAGATAGACCCATAGTTACTTTTGAGGATATTCATAAAAGCACCTTCTGAGTCGATTTATGCATGTCAGTCCGTCCATCTATCCATGTATTTTTTTTTAAATATGCACTCCACAGGAATGATATTTGGTACCAAACAACTTATAGAGCTCAAAAATACCTCTGTCAAATTTTATCGAGATCGGATCAGAATAGGATATAGCTCCCATATATATATATATATATATATATATATATATATATATATATATATATATATATATATATATATATATATATATATATATATATATATATATATATATATATATATATATATCTTTATCAGATATCAGGTTTATTGTGCACCAAATAGCTAATATCAGCCCAAATGGACTGAATTTTGGCAATTCCGAATGAATTCATTTTAGGAACAAGTACTTCAAATTTGGTGAAAATCGGTTCAGATATAGCTATAGCTCCCATATATATTTTTGTTGTGTTGTGTTAAAGTCCCTCACATGCGTAATATGCACTCCAATGTTTGGAACCAGATATCAGATACAGCTCAAAAATAACTGTTTAATTTTTTTTAATCGGTTCAGATTTGGATATAGCCCACATACACTGGTGGCCAAAACTAAAGCAACTAAAATCGCAAAGACAATAAATGCCCTGTAACTTTTACAAAAATAAACAAATCGTAATTATTTCTCCACCTTTAAATGAGGTACTTAATTCACTTTTAAAAAACTAAAAATAAAAGTACAAAAATAATTTTGACTGAAAAATAATATATGGAAAACTAAAATGACCCAATTTTTGCTTGGTCAAAACTAAAGCAACTTTTTGATTTTTTATTTTAAAATAATTAAATTTTGGCTAGAATCGATAGCATCCATTATTATTGATAGCAGCTGCACACCTACGAGGCATTGAATCTATAACACTCTCAATTTGATCCTTGGGTATACTTTCCCAGGCACCTTGAATTCTTTAGAAAATGTTGTGTTTATTTGTTTCCGAATCTCGCTTAATCTTCCGGTCTACGATACTCCAAAGGTTTTCTATGGAGTTTAGGTCAGGTGATTGTGCCAGCCCTAACAAAACATCGATTTTTTGACTCCCGCAACCAATCTTTAACAAGTTTTGATGCAAGTTTGGGATCATTGTCATGCAGAAACACCCGAATAAGCCGAATATTTTCCTCAGCGAAAGGGAACAACGTGATGTCCAAAACATCTTTGTTAACAAACCGATCCATAACTTCCTTTATTTCATGGATAGACTCAAGTCCATAGAAAGAAAAACAGCGCCACACCATTTTTGACCCTACCTCATGCTTTACTCTACCCTTGCAACACTGCGGCTTGAGTCCTTAATTTTTCCTTTAATATTAAACGTAGACTCATCCCAGAATAAAAGTTTTTACATTGAGCTGGATTCCAGTTGATATTATCGTTGCCGAATGCCATACTGGCTTTTTTCAGATATAAATGGCTTTTTTGGGGGCTTACGGGCATGCAGACCAGCTACCACTTCTAGCCTACGCACTGATCTCCAGCTTATATCCAATGATAGCTCTCTCACCAATCCAGTTGAACTCTTAAATCGTTGTTTTTTATTTCTCTCGCAATTTGTTGATCAGTACGGGCTGAAGTTTTTCACGGCCTTCATCCGTTATAGACTGTTACTACTGATCCAGTTTCATAAAACCGACTTAGTATACGGAAATATTTATGAAATATTTCTCGGAAATCATTTTCTACGATATGTTGTTTTCACAGTCACTGATAATATGGTGTTTTATTCATGTACTGTATTTGCTTCTAGCCATTATTTAACTTTTTTGGGCAGTACTTAAGAAACGAAAAGAAAAACACACGATGTTGTAAAATACCTCTCAAAAATTATTTATGACAAGCGAAATTATCTAAGGAAGCAAAAAGTGATAAATATAACAGTAAAAAAAACTGAAATTGCAGCGATCACATGAATGTACAACAGAGTTGCTTTTGTTTTGTCCAAGCCAAAATCGGGTTAATTGACTGTACCATACATTATTTTTTATATAAAAATTAATTTTAGTTTTTTGTTTTAGGTTTTTTAAAAAGTGAATAGTGCCTAATTTAAAACTAGAAAAAATTTCTCATTTTCTTCATTTTTAAGAAAGTTACAGGGCATTCATTCTCCTTGTAATTTCAGTTGCTTTAGTTTTGGCCACCTGTGTATATATATTTTTATACGATTTCAGGTTTTTTGTGCACCAAATGGCTAATATCACCCCAAATGAACTGAATTTTGGCACTTCCGACGAAACTCAGCCTAGAAGTACTTCATGTTTGGTGAAAATCGGTTCAGATATAGCTATGGCTCACAAATATATGTTTCGTCCGATTTGGCGTTAAAGTCCCTCATATGCGTCATATTCACTCCACAATAATGATATTTTGTACCAGATATCAGATACCTCTGCCAAATTTTATCGAGATCGGTTCAGATTTTTATATAGTTTCAACAAATCTTAATGAATTCAGGTGTTTAATGGAGGACTTTCTTGCAGTCAAGAATGACTGTCAACTTAATACAACGCTTTCCAACACACCGCCCATGGGCAATTCACCACAACTTACACAAAATCATAGTTTTGTGCATCATCAATCAGTAAACTCACCACCAGAACTGGTCGCTTGTTTACTAACAACAAATTTCTTTTGCAGACAGACGATAGCTTTTCAGGTTTCAATGAAATTTGAAGTCCGGTCGCTTCATTTCATTATCTCCCACAATGTTTACCGAGAGAGGGAGAGTTACTCTCCGGCCACCGGCCTAGGTGTCCCTATCAGGTATCGTAACCTCTATGTAATTGAAGTCGAAAAAGGATGACCTGTAATAACTAATTCTATTATCTTTACCTAATATATTCCGACTAATTGATATGTCCAGTATTCGTGCACGGCCGAAACGTGAAGAGCGCCATCCGCAAGCTATCCGTAGTATCAGCGATCTCCTTGCTACTTCAAATTGAACTAAAATATCCAGTGTCAAGAAGTTTAGCCTTACATTCAATCAGAGAACAGATTCGCTAATTTTCACTCGGGAGCGAAACTTTCTTTGCACAAATCCGAACGAGTTCGCTTACACACATGAGAGCTCTGGTTATCAGTAAGGATGCGGCTCTCTGCACTGTTGTTGAATTGGTTATGAGAGCTCTTGATTCAAGCGCATGCCACCAGACGAGGCACCCATATGTCAAAACATGTAAGACCACTCATAACCATACCTCAAGTGTACGATTTTTGGTCTGAGCCCCCAGCTCTTCCCTATGGCGTTCCTACATGAATAGTGTGCAATGAGGCCCTTTTCGCACGCTCCTTGATGTTACTCGCCTTTAAACAGCGGTCCAAGATCATACCAAGATTTTTATTGGAAGAAAGAAAAGTTTCAATGTAATTCCATCCAGGACTGGCGGCGAAAATTGATCAATTTTGCATTTTGTGTTTTGTTCATTTTTCGCAGGGTTAACGCCGCTGACCATTGTCAAGTTCTCAATGAACTTTGCATTAGGTCTAAGATAGTTTAAAAAAATTCTACCAGTTATCAGCACCACTACGTCATCAGCATATGCGACTGACTTTAATAGAAGTTTATCGAAACTCCCAAGTATTTCATTAATCACCACAAGACAAAAGAGGGTGGGAGAACTCCTCGCTGCGGTGTCCCTCTGCCGACAGTTTTCCTAATGGAACTGTCTCGCAAGCTCTATGTGATTATTCTGCTTTTTAAAATTCTATTAATCGATTCAAACAGGATAGAGGGAATGTCAGAAATATAGAGAGCATTATGGATTGACTCCAGCCTACCATTGTTGAAAGCCCCCTCTGTATCGAGAAAAGCTGCCAATGTACAGTTGGAGTTTGCCACATTTTTCTCAAGGTAACCGACTGTCTCCACTGACCGACTTTTGACATAGGCGTTCTGCGATGTACATATTATATTTGCATTCAAATTTTGAACGAATTTCGAGGTCCGGTTACCTTTCTAAAGTTTTCGTTACAATATATAGTCTTTGGGTAATGTGCGACCAGATTACCGGCTTTGGGAATATAGGTCACCGTTTCCACAGACTGGATACGAAGCACAACCTGAGCCAAGCTTTAAAACTTATTGCAAGATTACCAACACCGACTCAGATTCAATTGCAATATTACCGGAATAATGTAATCAGGACCAGGAGACTTGAAGGGTTGAAGGTATTAATAGCCGAAAAAATGGGGTAGCATGTTATCCTTCCTATATGTCTCTCATCTTCCGCTGTCCAAAATAGATAGAATTTTAGTGATAGCTCACTACCATAAACATCCTAAGAACCGGCAAGTTAGCGCCTAATAGGAGGTCAGGAGTTTCGCTTTATGGCCTATGCCTATGGACTTGGTGTCTGTAAACAGTGGTCTTCAAATGCAGTAGAACTTTCCTTGTTGAGTGGTTGTAATACACTAAATACTACTCATGGTAATAGAACTTACCTTAACATAGCATTAAGTGTAGAAGAGAGATATACCTTAAGTACACATGCCTAAGCAACACACCGTAATAAATCTTATGGGGAGGTTATAAACACGCATAGTTGTCTCATAGGTGGCAAGCGAATATGCTGCACATGCTTATCAGTTTTTAGTCTAGGTTACATCACGTAATCTATATTTCTCTCTCTCTCTCTCTCTCTCTCTCTCTTGAAGTCTGCCTTTTATGCTTTTCCATCAGTATATTTAGTTTTGCTTTCCTTGTTGTTTTCCTTGTTATATGACTTCCTTGCTGTTTTCCGAATAATAGTGAGGGGTTGAGATTTTCTCCCAGGGTAGGTGATTAAACAAGATTTCCAGCTGGAACGAAAAGCAACAATCACTGCTCTCTCGACATCGTTGTAAAACTCGAGGATTTGGCTCAGAGATTGTGATGTCAATGACTTCCCCTCTTACACTATTCTGAAATGTCGAAATGTGACCACATCTACTTACGGAAGGTGTTATGGTCACCAGCTTATTTGATTAGTTCAAGGACGAATCCTGGACAAAATTGGTGAGAATCGGTTCAAATTTAGATATATCTCCCATATATCTTCAATCGATTTCGGGTTAATTGTGAACCAAATCAGTCCAAATGACCTGAATTTTAGCACGTCCAACCGAATTCACTCTATAAGCAAGTACATCAAATTTGTTGAAAATCGGTTCAGATATAGCTATACCTCCCATATATAGATTTTAGCCGATTTGGTGCTAAAGTCCCTCACATGCGTAATATGCACTCCACAACAATGATATTTGGTACCAGATATAAAATACAGCTCAGAAATAGGTGCCTAAAATTTTGTGAAGATCGGTTCAGATTTGGATTTCGCTCCCATATATATATTTATCCGATTTGACGTTTATTTTTGCACCGAATGGCACCCAAATGAACCGAATTTTAACAGCCCAGAAGCAAATACTTCAAATACTATAGAAGCAAATACTTCGAATACGATACTATTTGATACTAGAGGTACAAAAGCCTACGTCAAATTTGTTAAAAATCGATACAGTTTTGGATATAGTTCCCAAATTGTGACTACTCCAAAACCATGATACGCATTCAAATAAGGTTCATAGTTGGTATGATCTACTTCACATAAAGCTCTACTAAATACGCATAGTGTTGTAGGGTATCATATAGTCGGCCCCGCCCGAGTTTTGGCCTTTCTTCACTGGTTATTTGTGGGAAACTTCGCAATGCTTTCGGTTACCTTATCCACCGTCTTGCTGACCTCCTCCTGTTTGGGCTTTCTTCAGCTTCCCAGTTTGAGTTACTACCTGTTTCTGAAGACTGGGTCAAACTATAGCTACACCAGAGCCCCTCGGATGCCAATACACCGATACCTGTAGAAAATTGCTCAGAATGTTCACAGAAATTGTTTTTTTTTCATTCGATTGTTTTGATATTACCTTTTTGTCAAATCTTTCACAAAATCCTTTTTTTATTTATTATTTTTGAAAAGCCAGGTGTTAAATTTATTTTAAAATTATTTTTTTCTCTATTTTTGTAGCTGTTTTTTTTTTTCTTAAATTATAATTCATTTAATTTTATTAAAATGTTATGGTTTTCGAAAACAAATTTGAATTCAAAACAGGAAAACACAGTACCAAAACAAACAAACAACCGACCGAAAGGTTATGAAATAAGAAAAGTTCAACGGAAAATAGAAATACAAAATAAAAACGTAATAAAGATGACCTGAAATATATAGTTAAAGTATAATAGATTTTTATTTATTTTATTACATAGATTTCAAACGATTTTAATCAATTGAATTGAAAACAGTAATAATATTTGAAATAAATAGATATGTATTTATTACCAAAGGAAAATAAAAGTAAAAACAATACGCAGCAGTATACATTAAATTCAGAACTAAAAGAAAACATAGTAAAACAAATTTGAAATTATTCCAAGGAAATATTTTTAAAAAATAAAATAATTAAATTTAGATGGTATTTTTTCAAAGGAAATAACACATGATTTAAAAAATCGACAGGAAAACAGTTCTAAGAGCAATTAATCAATTCTTAATCTATATCCAATTAAGTTTTTTCCAGATTCTTTGAATTTATTTATATCATGTGTTGCTTTGAAAATTTACCATTAACAATTATTGTGTCCCCCAAATCAGTCAGTTACGTACTTACCCAGAAAAAAATAGAAACAATAGAATAATAAAAACTAAAACTGATATTCAAAAAATAACGAAAATTAATAAAACAGTCGTAAATTTTTTTTTCAAATTAAATAAGAATATATAATTCAAAATAAAAACAGATAACCATACAACAAAACTCAAAAAGCATGAAATATGGAACATTACAAAATTAACTCAAATTCATAGTTATCTAAGCGAGAATAAATACAAAGCAATCAAATTAACATTACATACATATTTAAAATAAATACATAAAACATATATCAAAAAGAAAATAACAAACAAATCGAAAATCTAATTCCAAGAAATTAAAGTAAAACTCAGAAAAAATATACACCTCCATGGGGAAAAAATACCTAACCACAGCAACATAATGTGCGAAATAAAAAAAATGAAAATTGGAAAATATATGTTTTTCATTAGAAAACATCACAGTGCTACGGCCATGAAGCAATATTTTCAGAGTATTCTAAAGTTTGTTTGCCGGCGCTTACAAACGCCACTTGGCAGAAAATGATATTTTAAATTTTCGGTTGCCAGCAAGATCCAGCTCAATTAAAAGAGTTTTTGTGTTTGTTTTCTCTTTCGAGACGAGCTTAATGATCTGAAATTTGCAGTGAAAAGGAAAGCCAGATAGACACTATCACACAATCACCACTATGCGACGCGTTTCGCCGTTGGTTAAGCGGCTCATCAGGCATATTTGGTGTGGATGATGGCTTACAAGGGCCGTTCTCTGGAAAGTAGTATATATTTCGAACTTATTACAAATTAGCATATGCGAATTATACACTAGAAACTCTCCAGGTTCGACTCAAGTTCTATTGGCAGATCTTTTTCACAGCAAAGTTTTGTTTTTGTAGTGATGGATTTTTTGTCCACAACAACTACAGTGCTTCCAATGCATACACTTGTTTTAGTGCTTCTTTAGGAAGACGGGTTAATGGCTCTGAACGTAGAGACGGCAACTTTTAGTTGGCTGCACACCGAGGTCCGCGGTTCAAATCCCACAGCCAGGCTCGGCTGAATTTTTGAGTTTTGCCTTGTTAAGGCGAAACCATTAACCCGTCTTCCTAAAGAAGCACTAAAACAAGTGTATGCATTGGAAGCACTGTAGTTGTTGTGGACAAAAAATCCATCACTACAAAAACAAAACTTTGCTGTGAAAAAGATCTGCCAATAGAACTTGAGTCGAACCTGGAGAGTTTCTAGTGTATAATTCGCATATGCTAATTTGCAATAAGTTCGAAATATATACTACTTTCCAGAGAACGGCCCTTGTAAGCCATCATCCACACCAAATATGCCTGATGAGCCGCTTAACCAACGGCGAAACGCGTCGCATAGTGGTGATTGTGTGATAGTGTCTATCTGGCTTTCCTTTTCACTGCAAATTTCAGATCATTAAGCTCGTCTCGAAAGAGAAAACAAACACATAAATCATAAAACATATGATCTTCGCCTTAACAAGGCAAAACTCAAAAGAGTTTTTGTTTTTACTTTTGTTGACATCGTAAAGCCAGTTAAGGCTCTTTGTAACTTCTGAATTTCATTTTCAATATCATCGTACTTATATATAAAACATAACGGTACTTAATCCTAGATTTTGTTTTCTAAATCTATCCTTAAAAATAACAATAACAATCCTTACAACGACAGCTGTTAATCAGCTAAGCCTATTGATAGGTGATCACTATTAGGGTAGTTCGATTGCATAAATTTATATCGAATGGGGAGTCATGGCTAAAATAATTGTTTTTATACCACCTGTCCTTTCTTTCGCATGACTTTAGCCTCTTCATTTGATGTGACAAAATGTTAGACAGGGAAGGCACAGGCGATGATAGGTCCAATTACCTCCCAGTAATTCAAGAGCCAAACATACTCTAGATTCCAAAATATACGAAATACTGACGCTTGGTCCAGGACAGGACGGTTAACATAGGCAGATTGGCTCAAACCTAACTGTTTTATAAATAAACATGCATTTATTCAACGCCTATGATGGCAAACCAAATAGAGAAGGCACAGGCGTTGAGAAGTCCAATTACAAGTGACCTAACATCATAGGAAGGTTCTTCCCTCTATGGTGAAGTCTATTATGCACGACAGGGTGCGTCTCCACCATGCCTTAAGAATCACCCAGAGTTCTCTTAGGTAGTGCTAGCCCTCCACAGAGTTCCAAATCTATTCCGCATGTACCAATTTAAAGATTACCTGTATGGTCTTTACCTCTTTCCTGGTTAGGGGCCGAGGTCTATCTTACACCTCCGCTGTCGTACGCCTAATAATAAACATGCATTTATTCAACGCCTATTTCACAATAACTACGGATGGGATGCCGGCCTAGGCGAGAAGTGAGTCGTTCCTTTCGATGGGAGAAAATGTCAAACTAAATATAGAAGGCACAGGCGAGAGAGTTCCAATCAGAAGAGGCCTAACATCTTGGGAAAAACTTGCTCTCTAGGTTGAAGTCTACTATTATGCAACGGGATTACGATAGGACGTGTCTCCATCGCTCCTTTAGAATTACCCAGAGTTCACCTGTATGGTCTTTACCTCCTTCCTCGTTAGGGACTAGGGCTATCTTACACCTCTTCTGTCCTATGGATCACAACACGCGGCTGAGAATGCAACTCCACTTCGAGCCGAAGCTATTCCCTGATTTTAGGTATAAACCACAACCACCGAGTTGCGCCCAAAAAAAGGCACCCAACATACTCTGACTAGTTCAAACGATCTATGTGTCCCTGGTCTCCAGTCAGACTTCGTAATCGAAACTGCTAAAAGTTTTTGTTCCATATAACACGAGATTGGTCACCTGTAATGATAAATAGATATAGGCACGATCAGGGAATAGGACGAGATCAACACAAAAGTGTTACACTGATTGAGCAGTCTAAACACTACGTTCACATGGATCTAGCTTTGCCAACGCGAAGGGCGATGTGTATTATAGTTTTCCGCTCTAACGCTGGCCAGCAACAACATATTAATTTGAACGTACCACAGACAAAGATCACAAACATCTGTGTTGATAAGGCAGAGTGCTGAGATTTCCTGGGAATCCCAGCTTCTGCGGTACCAGAAAAATATCTCTTTTCAGATCTCGTAACCGAGTTACTTCCAGTTTCGGTCCCATGCAACCAAATGACTGATAACCCTCCGTGGCAAAAAGTCCCCCAAAATAACATAAACACAATACGACCTGCTTAAATCTAAAGGTGAGAATACATATAACGCTTATTTGACTGACTTAAGTCATCGGCTGTCTTCTTCGTAGAGGATGAAAGGAGTTTTTGGTTGACTTAGTTCGATTTTGGTCCTACGCTCCTTTGTTCTTTTCGGATGAAGCCAGCCGATGACTAAAGCCAGTGAAATAAGCGATTCTCACCTTAAAGGTGAGTGTACATAAGCAGCTTAGCATCATGGCTAGGCATATAAATGTCAAATTATAAGGCGCAACGACGACATTATTCGAGTGCGACTCTGGCATTCCTGTATAATATGTCACAAAATATGCCATGCAAAGACTTCAAGCTGCTTATGTAACCACACCTTAATGTTTTGCGACATGTGCACGCCCTACTTGCAAATTCTCCAAGACTAGCAAAAGAGGAGGATGAAGAATGCTCGACTCACATCCCATTGGTCATCAGCAGGGACGATACCCATGGAATTCAGATTCCTGTGATCCTCATACAGAGGTCACGAAACAGCACATGCAACCAGTCCTCGACTGGATCCCTACTACTAGACGCCTCAGTGACAAAAAGATTTCACCTATGTAAAAATGCATTGAGAGGCCCATTCCCGGCCAACAAATATTCAAAACGAAAATCGGTGTTAGTCGCGGCAAATGTAACATCCGGGATAAACGCAATAGTTACTCATATTCTACCGCCCAACCTGTGAAGATTGATAGACCAGAATTGTCATCTTATCCGAAAAAGGAACCTTTTTCTAAACCAACTTTAGAATCGGATGAAACATTCCAAAATTAGGGTAGATTATGCCTGACCGACAAAAGAAGTACATAGCACAACATTTTCCTACATTGACCTTAGGCGACATCAAACGAAGTACAGATGGAGTGTATAGAGATACACTTTAGAGCGTCTGCTGACCGATCTAGCAAGAGTAGCATCGAAACAGGCCTGGAGAAGAGTGCCAGAGAGAGAGAGAGGAGCCGGAGTGTCACAAGAAAATGATTGACTGTCAAAGCCAAACAACTAGAGTCAATACGGGTCAAAAATCCTGCCGATATCTAGGGTGACGATTTTATATCCACACTTTTTGCAGAAGCTTTTGTCACTTTTTATGTGGGGATACGATCCCTAAGAGAACTAGAGACCATTCTACAGGTTTGACTGTTAAAGTCAAACGACTAGAATTTATATAAAATTCCATTATGCCACACGGAGTCTGGCCACATCTAGAGAGACGTTAATATATCCGTACTTCCTGTCGAAGCTTTTCCCAACAAATCATCCCACGTGGAAAGAATCTCAAAGCCGGTTCTTGTAACCCTCACCAAAAAAAAGTTATTCGAATTACTTTCCTATAAGAACTATAAAGGACTTATCACAAGCTGTAGAAAGTATCCTAAATTCAGGCAGTGGTTATAGAGGAGAGGAATTTTATCCATACCGCAGAATTTACGGACTGGCCATCAAGAAAGTGCTGAACATATCGTCCTGGAATCGACTAACCCACCACCTTCTAAACAGGAATGTTGTCCATACAGGAGCCATTTGCAGTGAATTAACTGCTAAACCTACTTAAACTAAACCCTGCGAAAACTAGCGACCATTCTACAGGCTTAATTTCAAAGCCAAATAACTAGAATGGCACACACAGCCCTAGCCCGTACTTCCTGTCAAAGCTTTTGCCAACAAAACCAATAAAAACCGGTTTTGCATAGGTTGTGGGGAAACCAACCCTATAATCAATCTGACAATTCCATAGAATCCTCCTTTCTTCCACGGTCTTGAAATCCTCACCAAGATAAAAGATTCGAATTACTTTCCTATAAGAACTATTATTGCTTTCTTCCAAGAGCTATCATGGCCTCCTCCTAAGCTGTAGAAAAAAGCCTTGATTCTGGTAATGTTTGAAGAGGATAGCCAAAAGGACTGAACTACATTTTATGCCATTTTAAAGATTATGTCCATAATATTTTTTCTCACAAAAAATATGTTGTCCACTGAGCGGCCATTCGCAAGCCTTTATAAGGACGTCTACTTTCCTTCTATAAGAGATCCTTCTACAGATTCTTAATCAAATTGTGTATTCGAAATTGTTCCTCTTTTTTCCGCTGAATACAGTAATGGGGCATAACCATACATTGCGCACATAAATATTTAGAATACTATGAAAATATTTAATTTAGTATGTCTGTAGCATCGTGATGCCATTTCGGTACTGATTTAAATTTGTGCAATATTATTAAATGTTTCTTTGAATTTTATTATATTTAGTTATTTTTCTAAACGTAATTGTTGTATTTTGTTGTATGGCATAACTAATTTTTTAATAATTTTATTATTTTTATGTAAACTTAAATCAGATAATTGTGTCAAAATTATTTTTGACATGAGGTGGATGTACATTTGTTCCATTCCGCTTTTAGTTATAACTTATATTTACAAAAAAAAAAAACAAAATAGTAAAAAAGAATAAAATAAATCGGTGATATTTTTAAGTGTATAAAACCAAAATGTTATATTTAGAACAAAAATAATTAATAAATAAAGAAAACTTAATCGAAAAGAAAAAAATGCTACAATGTGGTTTTAATTAGGTTAAAGAGTCAACAAAACAGGAATTAAGTAGTCATGTTCTTGGTACTCTATATTCAACAAGTAAGCAAAGGACTTCAGTCGAGCGGGGCCGACCGTTGAATACCCTACAACACTATAATAAACCATACAGTTTATATAGGCGAGATACACGGAAGAATTCCACAAGATATTGTGACAAATAATAAAAGAAAACCATCAGGTCGCGTTCTCTAATTTTCGAATAATAGCAACTTTAACTAATTTGCTCATTTCCAATTTACTGGTAGATGTTGCACTTAAATGGTCTTCCTAGATCTGGAACAAATATTTCCCAAAGACCTATAATCTCGCAGAAGTGGCAAAAGATTAACATTTATTATTGGTTTTTGATTGAAACGCATCTATATGAGATACAGACATTTGACTATACTCTGCAACGAAATCAGCGTTAACGAAATAGTCAGAAGTGCATCTTTCCTGTATTTGTGAATTCTCCAAAAAGTCACTGGAGTCGACATTTTCGTATTTTGTCTACAAAAGTTGGCAAACTATTTCACACATTGAATATTTTTTGATGGCCATCCGAAACTGCTTGGCTTTTGCAATGTGCGGTAACCCCTATTCAAATGTGCGTGGGGATCGGGCGATAATTACGACCTGCTGACAATTCTGACCCTCATCTTATCCCCATGCAAAATTTCGTAAGGATCGGGCCATAAATGCGATCTGTATATGATATCCTGATATCCTAACTACTTAGTTTTGTTAGCTGTAGAAATATTACCGAATGTTTAATTCAAAATGAAAATATGCCAAAAATATGACAAAATTGAAAAAATATGAGAAAATGTTACAAATCCAATATTTTCATCTTTAGAGAGATATTTTTGTGTGATTTTTTAGACGCTTTTTCTTTCCTAAAAAGAGGCCATTCTGAATTAATGAGAACTGTCGAGATCAGTTCAGCCGTTCTCGACATATAAGAGATCTTTCAAGCATATCTTCTTTGATAGACATATATATCGCACATATTTTGCTATATATCCGATTTTTTGGATGTTAACATCAATGTAAAGGTCAGAAGTAACCTTGTCATGGCTTTGTGATTTCGACGGGATTTAAAATATTCACGGTTTAATGAAAAATGTTGAATTTTTTCAACACAAAAAATATTGTCTATTTTACCCGTTAAATATTATCCGATGACCACCCAAATTGGTAGGCTTCTTCCCCGCACTAAACTCTAGCTACATGCGAAATTCCGCGTCTATAATTGCGACCTGTATAGCTACTGCAAAATCCGACATTTTTTCAGTATTTGGTCCATTTCACCCATGGTAGAAGAATATAGGTAGATGCATCAACGCTTGGGAACATTGATATGTCAAAAATTTTAAAATATTTTATGAAAAATAAGTGGATTTTTAAATGTTTTTTTATACGGCGCGAATCAGAGATTGTTATAGTATGAATTTTTCAACAATTTTTACAAATTTTAATATTTTTTCATTCAAAGTTTTCAATTCCAAAATTGGTTTGACAGTTCATTGTCCCAGCACCTGTGTCGATGCGACTACCTGTATTCTTCTACCATGATTTCACCCCTAAACATTTGGCGATCATCTCCAAAAGAAATAGGCTTCTATTCTGACCCTAACCCCACCTTCGTGCAAAATTTCGTAAGGATCGGGCCATAATTGCGACCTGTAGCGTGTTTACAAAATAACATGGACAGACGGACGGACGGACATACATAGCTAGATCGACTCAGCTCGGCGAGCTAAGAAGATCCATATATACTTTCCTATGTGGGAAACCAATATTTCGAGGTGTTACATAAATTCTGGCCCAATCAAACTTATAATACCCCCAACACATAGTGTTGTAGGGTATAAAAATGGTAAAATTTAAAGATTCTTGTATGTAAATAAACAATGCTACTTTGTGCGCTCCTATGTGTTGTGTTCTATAAAAATGTGAAATGAAAACTTTTACAAAGGAAGGAAATGTCAAATGAAAATATTTTCATTACAAATGTTCATAAAACGGCAAGAAGCCCCTGCACTCAATAGCAAAATAATGTAAAAACGGCCTATGAAGCAAAATGAATAGTAACCCTGAAATACTGTTGTAAATGTCATATCTAATACTCAAACCTACACCGCAGACACAAACAATTAACAGTTTACACGCCACGTATTTATACGGTATTACCGGAGGAAAAGGTTATTTTTCCCCCTCAGATGTCGCCTCAATTGCTTTGCACACTTAGACCAAAAGATTGTGAACAAAATGCATTTGGCCTATTATGGTTTTGATGAGCCAATAGGCGCCCGACGACATGACACAAATGCATTAGAAAAAACAAGTAAAAAAGCTGTAAGTTCGGCCGGGCCGAACTTTTAATACCCTCCACCATACGGTACAAATTTGGCAATTTCCAAAAAACAAAAAAATAAATAAATAAAATAAAATCCGTTCGAAATTCTGTTAAAATCTTAAAAATACCGAATGCCTATACGACGACGTGGACCTGCATAGACAACTTTTGTCATAAGTTATTACAATATTTAAATGCGAAACTTGAAGAAAAATCTAATTATAATGTAGCTAATATCATCAAAATACTGAATATGGGGGTGCCGTTATATGGAGGCTATACGAAGACGTGGACCTGCACAGACAATTTTCTGGCATGGGCTGAAGTATCCATTACGGACTTCACACGCGAAATTTGAAACAATCCCGGTAAATAATGTCGCTAAAATCATCAAAATACCGAATATTGGGGGTATATGGGAGCTATACGAAGACGTGGACCTACATGGCCCATTTCCTGTTTTATGCTGAAGATTCTATTACGAACTTCAAATACAAAATTTGGAACGATTCCGTTAAATAATGTCGCTAAAATCATCAAAATACCGAATATCGGGGGGTACCGTTATATGGGGGCTATACGAAGACGTGGACCTTCACAGATAATTTTCTGTCTTAGGCTGTAGTATCCATTACGAACTTCAATTGCCAAATTTGAAACAATTCCGGTGAATAATGTCGCTAAAATCATCAAAATACCGAATCTCGGGAGGTACATTATTAGGAAAAAATAGAGCGAAATGTAAGAAGAATTCTGAATCATGAATGAACAATATACAAAACAGAACGACGAGAATTCGAAAATGTTTTCTTATTTTACAACTGAGTTTATTGAATTAAAGAGAAAGATTTGGACCTTCAAAACCGTATGTTAAGTAAGCCCTATTTCTACTTTTATTAAATTCTTAAATTGTTTAGCTACGGCGTTTAAAAAAAATCATCCCCATGATAATGCAAAGACATTTATAAACATATGAATATTTAAAATTTGTTTTTCAAACTAACGAGTTCATTACAACGTTTTCCTGGCACAATATGTACCAAAATACAAGAATATGTACTTTATTAGGTTCCTTAAAGGTTTGTATCTTAGTGTTTTAAACTATTTGATAATGTAGATCTTTTTTATTTCATTTTAATTATTTAGTTGCGGCATTGGAACACATTCCGGGAACAATGGAAGTACCATAGAAACACAAATTAAACATTTGTCAACTCGGCTAAAGATCTACTTAACAAAGGGCTACAATTTAAACGAAAAGAATGTATTTAAATTCTTTTAGAATTCATATGAAAGACTTTAATATACACTGAATTATAACTTTTTATGTTTTTTTATATTTTAATTTCCTTATTCCTTATATCGTACAAAAACAAAAAGGCAGAATAAAAATTAACTATAATTAAATTGAACAAGTTGAAAAGCAGTAAGTTCGGCCGGGCCGAACTTTGAATAACCTCCACCATTTGGAACGAATTTGGAAATAAAGTCCTGGCAAAACTCTGTTAAAATTTTAAAAATACCGAATATTGCCGTTATATTGGTGCCTATACGACGTGGACCCACACAGGCATTATTTGTCATAAGTCATTACCAAATTCAAATTCGGAACTTGAAATAAACGGTGTATAATAAAATCATAAAATATAGAATATAGGGAGGTACCGTTATATCGAAGCTGTGCGAAGACCTGAACCATGCGTAGACAATTTTTTATCATAGGCTGTAGCATCCATTACGAACTTCAAATACCAAATTTGAAACAATTTCGGTGAATAATGTCGCTAAAATCCGAATATCGGGAGGTACCGTTATATGGGGGCTATATGAAAACGTGGACCTTTTAGCCTCGTATCTCAATTCGTTCGAAAGATAGCGTGAGTACAACAGACAGACAGACGGACGGACATCGACTAAATCTAAACTAAATCGACTTAGAATTTTACGCTGATCAAGAATATATATACTTTGTTGGGTCTGACATGAGTATTTCGAGGAGTTACAAACGGAATAACAAAGTTATGTATAAACAATTATTTAATAAAAATAGATCACGTTTTAGTACTTCAGAAAAACCATCCAAAAATATTAAAGTTTTTTGATAATTTTCCGATTTTCGAATGAATTAACTTAAATTCTTCCCGATTTTCGGATAAAACTATTGAATAAATTCAAATTTTTTGCCGAATTTCGTATCAATCATCACAAAATCTTGCGAATTTCGTATCAAACATCCTATAATTCTCCGAATTTTTCTTTAGCAAATTCTATACAAATTTCAATTTTTTTTCAGAAAAATCTTTCAGAATCTTGGGAAATCTCACACAATTTTTGTTCGAGTTCGTTCTGAATTCGACATCAAAGTCGAAAACTTGTGCAGAGTTTTTTTCCGAATTCGGAGAAAAAGTATTAGCTGGGTACCATAATAAAGAGGTGAGGGTGTGGGTTCTTCAGCAAAGTAAGCTTGAAAATTAATCCTAAAGACCATGAAAGGGTGGTCAAGTGCGGGAGGAGAAACACCAACTCTACTTGTCTAAGTAGGTGTTGTCTTTGTTTAGTAATGTGAAAAGTTAAAATTACGTGTTCGCGGTTGAGAACCAGAGCCCGGCATTTCTCTCAAAGTCCCTAGTATACAAGTGTAAAGTTTGTCTCAGATAGTGGGATGTCAATCAATTTCTTTTATTTTCTTTACACAACTCATTTTTTCCCTTTTGAATTTGCTTCTTGTTGTTATACAAGGCAATTTTTGATTTGTCCAAGATCTACAAGAATGTAAACCTTTTTACTAACATAACCGATTTTCACTATATGAGACCCGTAGATTCTTGCAGTTTCTAGAATAGAGCATTGGTTTTATATCATTGTCTTTTCTTATATTGTTATTTATTGATCTGTTCCATGGTAGAAAAATACAGGTAGTCGAATCGACACAGCTGCTGGGACAATGAACTGTCAAACCGATTTTGATATTGAAAATCGTGAATGAAAAATTATTGAAATTTGTAAAAAATGTTGAAAAATGCATATCATTACAACGTCTACCTATATTTTTCTACCATAGTCTGTTGCAAAGCCTGCAAGAATCTGCAGTTCTGAGATATATCATATATTTTTGCATTAAAAAATCAATTTTCAAAAAGGGGTTTATAATGGAAAGAGGTAAGAGCATTTAACTCACAAATCCCATTCATACAAAAGACTCTCATCTCCACTGTAATGTCATCCCTCTATTTTCGGACAATGTAAATGTGCTATTATTTACACGAATTAATCGATATATCGATATTATTTCGATTTTTATTGTCAGTTCCGTTATGTACCACATTCTCTTGTTGCTCTTTTGCTCTCTGTTTTTAGCCTATCTCACAGTCTCTTCTTAGCTCCGCTTTGACCCTCATTCTTATTTTGGCCGTAGAACGAACAACAGCGACCAGCGCGAGTGAACAAAAATTAAAAACAACAACAACAATGTCATTTACAATTACATACCAACATCCATTACACAGATGAAATTGCAATATTTATTTTGTTTTTGACATCAAAAAGCAAAAAAAAGTCAAATTGGAAAACAAAACACACTGTGTGTGTGAGAGAAAAAAAACGACGTGAAAAAATTATAATTATGCAAAACAAATTGTGTTTGTGCAAATGTTTCGAGAACAAAAACACATGCGAGGAAAAGATTCGTTGTTGAAAATTTTTGTGAAATTGTGAAAAGAAACCTCGAAACAATTATATTGGATGTCAATGTGCTCTCATATTGGTTCGGTTCGTGGCCACATAATGCATACTGAGTAGAAACGCAGAAGAGGAGCCACAGTGCACATTTGGTGTGAAGGTGTCAATGAAAAAAGAAATTGTGTGCAAAAATTTCCGGGGCAACATCTTTCGAAACCAAACGACGATCATTGTAAATTTTTTCTTCGACTGCAATTACATAACTTGTGTTCTTTTTTCTAATTCGCATGAAAAAAATTACAAAATTTGCAGATCTCATCAACAATTCGATTTTGTTCATTTTTGTGTTTTTTGTCGGGTGCTCAAAAACGGTTTTGTGGTGGCGAAAAACCCTACCCCATCATCCAGCTCTTGTGTAATAACATTGAATTCTGATCGCAAAAGGAGAATTGTGACAATCGTAATCGAAAATAACAAGCAATCAAAACAAATTTAATGCAATTGGATTCGTCCCTCCCATGTAATTGGGAGTAAATTGATTTTCGGTTACTGTTGCCTCTGGCTCATTAATCGACCGTGATTTAGCAAAAAACGACGACACACGTACATACATTTTTACTTCCTCGTTGTCGCCTCCCCAGCCGAACCTTCTCCAACGTTATAAGTGAATGACAGTGTTTGGCTGCTGTTATCAAAAGAGGGTTACTGCGTATTTTCAGATAAAAACAAAACAACAAAAACAATCGTAACTCTTAACGTGTGCCGCCTAAAAAAATAACAACAACTACATTTTGGGCTTCCAAGCCAGGCAATTAACTTGTGACAGATAAAAACAAACAGCAGAGTAGTAGATTGCAATTTTGCCGTCGTCTATTTTGATTTCTTGTTATCGTAGCTGAAATTATTCCATCTTCTCAAGAAGATAAAGTGTCGTTTTAAAAATAAAAACAAAAACAACCTCAACACCACTAGAGTGCAAAAACAGAGCCCCCAACACAGCCACACCATAATAACTCAAATTTTTACCGGTTTTTTACAGTGTGTTTTGATTGCACATTCTTCTTCATCCCCATTCGTTGGTTTGTGTCGTTTCATTCGTTCTATATTTGTTGTGTGCGCAAAGAAGAAAAACAGCCGGTCGTCAGTCGTGCTTTTGTTTTCGATTTTGTTTTGCTAGTTGAAAACATAATAAAAATATTACGCATACCATCACCCAAAGTTAAAGTGCAAACCTACTCACACATATATATACGAACGCTCGCTAACGCATTCAATTTTGATAGTTCTTCGTTGTGCTTACTCGAAAGGAATTCTAAAATAGTAATAATAACTTTTGGAATTTTCATTTGGTGCTGGAATTTCGTTTTTCATAATCTTTGATAATGTCCCAAGGACAAAAGGATACCATCATACATTTGGTTGCTGGCGGGTAAGTAAACGAGAAAAATGAAGTAAATAATAATTTCAAAGTTTTGTGAAATAATTTACATGTTTCAACTTTCTTTCGGTTTAGTAAAATCTCAGAATTTTCCTAACAAATCAAATAATAGGTCATCTGATGTTGTTATGGTAACAGGAAGTTATATCGGTTTTTGGACTCGAAGAATTAATAAAACCCCCCAAAATATAAAAGTGGGCCTATTTTGGAAAATAATAAAAAGTACTGCAAAATATAACCATTCCAAAATGGTGATATAAACACAACAACACAGTTCACTGTTATACTGATTTGGGGAAAATATTCTGCAAAAATAATAAAATTTAAGTTCGCTGAACCGGTGTTGGGCACATGTCAGAGAGGACAATTTCAAAAACTGGCCAATGTCTTGCTATTTAAAAATAGTATGAAATTTAGAAAACTTTTGTTCCCTTAGCGCATGTTTGACAAATCACAGTGAAGAAAATAGCAAGTCATATTTTTTTTTAATATGTATATCACATAAAGAAGGGATTTGGTTTAGTTAGCTGGAGTTGGATATATCCCACTAAGAGAAGACCGACCTACTAGAGAATAAGTTATACAGGGTGAGATGGAAAAACTGCAACTAACTTTAGACCTCTGTCATTTCTAAGCCACTCGTCCGACAGCTGTTAATATTATTCCAGTGACAGCTTATTATATTGTTTACAAGCGTGCAAAAGCATTGTGAGAGTTTTTGAGAATTTTCCAGAAAATAAGTTATTCATCATGGAATTCAAGCGTGATAGTGTGATTTCTTTATATTTGACTGGAAAATAAACAAGTGGCTATCGTTAGAGCACTCCCTGTATGGTTTTTGCTTTTATAATTTCCCTCTTTGTAGACAATGTATTGTAGTCATGGCTCTATGCAAAAGTGGTGCAATTCCCATTCTCTATTTCAGTTTAATTAATATGACATTTTTTTTTTCAATTTTATCTTCAGATTTACACCAACTTGTGCAATTTGAGTGTTGTAAAAGTGAATTTCTAGAATGTCATGCCCTTTAGTTGTCTCATTTGAACAAAGGTATTATGTAAACAACATTTCTATTTAGATAATATGATATTATGTTTTCGTTTTACCTATGATAGTTGCACTTTATTGAGACACATTCTTATCTGTAGTTGTTTACTTTATGTGGCAATATTATAAATATTTACATTGAGAGATTAAGATAACATGACATATTAATCCTAAGGGAATTGAAATATTAACATTAAATAAATACATTCTAGCACAAAATAACACATAGAAAAAGGTAAATAAAGTGAACTGAGATAAGACAATTGTTTTTGGATTTTTTTTTTATTTAAAATAGTATCAAGTGTTGCAACGATAAGACGGATGGGAAAATATGAAACAGGGTAGCCAGTTTTGAAACTTTAATGGGTCCTGTGGCAATCTATATCTATAAAAGAGGAAAATGTTTGTTTGTTTTTAATTTTTGGACTCGAAAACCGCTGTACAGATTTTCCTGAACATTTCCAAGTATTTTACAACGTCGCATGAAAGTAACATAGGCTATATAAATTTTTGAAATTCCACTTGGAACTGGAGATATAGCAGCAGAATCGGAGGTACCTCCCAAAAATTTAGATTTTATTTGCACATATCTTGTCATCGATTACAGATACAGTCTCCAAATTTGGAATGCGTAACGGAATTTAAAACGAACATACATCTGCCAAATTATATAGAAATCGGTTCAGATTTGGATATAGCTCAAATATATATTTTCGGACGATTCCATGTATTTGAAGCATTAAACACGCTGTGTACGCCAAATTTGTCTAAAAAACTTACCAAATTATAATTATTATTATATAATTTGGATATAGCTCCCATATATATTTTCGACCGATTTCATTTATTTGATGCAAACACGATATCTATGTTCGATTCCAATGAAATTCAGTATGAGTGACTAAATTTGGTACAAAAATAAATTTGCAAATTAAATTTAAATCGGTTTAGATTTTTATATGGCTCCAATATATATTTTCGACCGATTTCGTTTATTCCATGCACCAAACACTATATGTATGTTCGATTCCAATGAAATTTGGAATGAGTGACGGGATTTCATCAGAAAATAAATTTGACAAATTATATTCAAATCGGAACTGATTTGGATGCAGCTCCCATATACATTAGAGGCCGATTTCACATATTTGAAATTCAGCAAATCGGTTCGACAAATGCGGACAGTGAGACGAAATTTGTTACCAAAAAAGATTTGCCAAATTATATTGAAAAATATTGCACAAAACACGATATGTATCTCCGATTCCAATGAAATTCAGAATGTGTGGCTGAATTTTGTTATAATAATAAAATTGGCAAAATAATTATAAATCGGGAAAGATTTGGATATAGCTCCCATACATATATATTCTCGGCCGATTTCACATATTTGATGTACGAAACACGGTATATACCAAGGCTAGGCAAAGAGTATCCCTTGGGATATCTGTGTGTTCACCAACACAACTGTAAAAAATAAATTGTTTTGAATTTTCTGTCAAATTGGTTTTGGGAGAATATTTAGTTTTATTCGAGCAGTCGATGAGGAAAGTGCTGTCGGATATTTTTATGAATACACCGTAAGAAATATTGGAGCACTATATATCTTACTACATATTCGGAACAAATATTTCCGAATTTGTAAAAATTATAAATTTTAATATTTATCTTTTTTAATTGAATTCTATTTGACAAAATTTGCATACGAATTCACATGTTGGAATAGAAATTCATTTCATATTGTTAGACAAATTTATTGTGCTTTTTTAAATTAATGGACATTTTCATATCCCTTGATTTCTCTGAAATGACATGTATTATTACTTTTTAAAGGGTCAACATAGATGGTTAGGATTTTAAGTCCAGAATTATTAAACACATATAACATCAAAATTATATAAAATTTATGAAAATGTCAACTTATAAAGTTTTTTTTTTATTTTAAATGAATCATAATTGACTGCAAAAACTGTGCAAATATATCTCCGAATTGTCTGATCAAAATATTAATTTTTACCATCGCAGTTGTTTTGAAAATAGAAAATTTTAAATTGAAAATTTAAAATTTAAAGATACCAATTATTTCTCACTCTGTAAAGAGAGGCAAAAAAACACTTTCAATATTTTGTTATTTCAAAACACATACAATCACAAAAAATTTTTTAGGCTCTCTGCCTAGCCCTGGTATATACCATGGTACAATGATATCAAGGTAGGGCTATGATACCATATGATTTTAATTTTTTTATTTTCTTGGCCTAATATGTCATCTTTATTTGTTTATGTATTTGTTTTATTTTCAATAACAAAAAAATTGTTCAGAAAAAATTCAAATTCGGGTGTTTTCAAAATGTTCATTTCAACGCATGCATCGACAAAATCTAGAGTTTTTGTAGCGAAATAATCCTTTAGAGATATATAGTACATGATTTTGAAAAGAAGTGTTGACCTTTCATTCAGTTATCGCGGTTTTCAATTATTTATTCAAAACAAATGCAACAAGTTGTTTGATTTTTTATTGTTTTGATACTAATTCTGACATTACAAGCCAAACAGGTAGACCTCTATACTTGCAATTTTTTCAAAGTTGACCTATCTTCTCTTCATTGTACCATGGTATATACCTCCAATTTCAAAGAAAAATTGGAAGATGTGACTGAATTTGGTGTAAAATGAATTTTGTCAAATTATATACAAATCGATTTAGATTAGAATTGATTTTTTTAAGAAGCATTGACCGACAACGCCTTTGCAATGGTATTAGGCAAACAGTAAAAAACTACACAACAATTTAATTGAGGGTACGATTGTTACGGGGAAATATATTGCTTCCTCGAAGTCTCTAATTACAACAGAAATGTCACTCATCTTCAAAAGATTGCAGTTTACTGGACGCTTGGCATTTGCTATGAAATTAATAAATCCGAAAGACAAACCCTTCGTGTTGCGGACTAAATTTGACATGTTCCTGCTTTTCTCATGATCAGCGCATTAAAGTATGACAATAATTATGTTTTTTAAATTCTTGATTTTTTTTTATATTTTTTAAATCAGTACATCCAATAGTTTCCCAGACTCAGTATTGTATCCCATATGAGTTAGTTGAAAAAATTTACAGAAAAAATGAAGAAGAATATATACACTGGTGGCCAAAACTAAAGCAACTTAAATCGCAAAGACAATAAATGTCCTGTAACTTTTACAAAAATGAACAAATCGTAATTATTTTTCCAGTTTTAAATGAGGAATTTAATTCACTTTCAAGAAACTAAAAATAAAAATACAAAAATAATTTTGTACGAAAATAATATTTGGAAAACTAAAATGACCCAATTTTTGCTTGGTCAAAACTAAAGCAACTTTTGATTTTTTATTTTAAAATAATTAAATTTTGGCTAGTAGTCGATAGCATAACCATTATTTTTGATAGCAGCTGCACACCTACGAGGCATTGAATCTATAACACGCTCAATTTGATCATTGGGTGTGCTTTCCCAGGCACCCCGAATTCTTTAGAAAATGTTGTGCTTATTTATTTCCGAATCTCTCTTGATCTTCCTATCTACGATACTCCAAAGGTTTTCTAAGGAGTTTAGGTCAGGTGATTGTGCCGGTCTTAACAAAACATGATTTTTTGACTCCCGCAACCAATATTTGACAAGTTTTGATACAAGTTTGGGATCATTGTCAAGCTGAAACACCCAAATCAGCCGAATATTTTACTCAGCGTAAGTGAACAACGTGATGTCCAACACATCTTTGTAAACAAACCGATCCACAACTTCCTTTATTTCATGGATAGGCCCAAGTTCATAGAAAGAAAAATAGCGCCACGCCATTTTTGACCCTCCCCCATGCTTCACTGTACCTTTGCAACACTGCGGCTTGAGTCCTTCATTTTTTGGTCTTCTCGCCGTAAAATTTTTCACGTCTGAGCCTTTAATATTAAACGTAGACTCATCCCAGAAATAATGTTTTTTCCATTGAGCTTGATTCCACTTAATATTATCGTTTCCGAAAGCCTTTTTGATTTTTTAAGATATAAATGGTTTTTTGATGTCTTACGGGCACGCAGACCAGCTGCCACTACTCCTCTACGCACTGATCTCGAGCTTATATCCAATGATTGCTCTCTCACCAATCCTGTTGAACTCTTAAATAGTTGTTTTTTATTTCAATTTGTGGATCAGTATGGGCTGAAGTTCTTCACGGCCTTCATCCGTTATGGACTGTTACTACTGATCCAGTTTCAAAAAACCGACTTAGTGCACAGACATAATTATGAAATCACATAAATATTTATGAAATATTTCTCGGAAATCATTTTCTGTGATATGTTGTTTTGATAATCACTGATAATTTGCTGTTTTATTCAGGTACAGTATTTGCTTCTAGCCATTTTAAATTTTTTTTTGGCAGTACTTAAAAAACGAAAAGAAAAACACATACTGTTGTAAAAAACTTCTCAAAAAGGATTTATGACAAGCGAAATTGTCGAAGGAAGCAAAAAGCGATAAATATCACAGTAAAAACCACTGAAATTGCAGCGGTTATATGAATGTACAACAGAGTTGCTTTTGTTTTGTCCAAGCCAAAATCGGGTTAATTGACTTTACCAAACATAATTTTTTATATAAAAATGAATTTTGGTTTTATGTTTTAGGTTTTTAAAAAGTGAATAAAGTACCTAATTTAAAACAAGAAAAACTTTCTCATTTTCTTAATTTTTGAAAAAGTTACAGGGCATTCATTCTCCTTGTAATTTCAGTTGCTTTAGTTTTGGCCACCAGTGTAGGTATTCAACAATTTCGCAATAGCCATTGTCGTCATTTTGATTATCCATCGGCAATAGCATGCGTTCTTCACGTGCGTTTTTCGTGAGATTATTTTCTTTTGTGTTCTTTCTTTAACATTTTGCCCGATAATAATAAACCTCAAAGAATAAACGTCAACAAACCAAATAAAAATAAGACGACTAACGCCGACGAGAAATACGCCACAGGCAACTAGGTATAAAAAAAGAAAACAAATTTCAATATAGAAAATCAAAACGAAAGCTAATAATTTTTTTGGCATTGAACTTTAAACGATTTCTTCTCTTCTGAGTAATATCTGAATGCTGCTATTATTACGTACAACGCTCAAAAACAACATATTTTTTATTTTTTCGTAATACATCTTGGAATGAAAATAATCTATAGATATTTATTGTTGTAATCTCTTTCTTATTGTATGTATGTAAAACTTTATTGTTTTGTATGAACGGATAGTTGTTTGAAAAATAAATATGTTGCTTTATGGTAGTTGTAATTTCAGAAACAAAATCAATCCATTATATTGTTGCAGTTTACCGGATTTAGGAAACCCAGCAAATTTGGCTATATACAATTCCTTTGCATATACGCATTTTGCATAAATTCTCATAAAAGATGTAACCCGAAAACGAAACCAAATCATCTGTTTATTTGTTTAATCCAAAATATGTATATTTTTTTCTTGTTGTGTCTTCTTCCATCGAGAATGTTTGGTATTTTGTTTGTTTTCCCACATTATTGTTTATCGGTGCAGTTGGCGACGCCGATGTCGACTTCGACGCCATGTGCATAGCCTATATAAAATTAAATAAAAAACGCAAAAAATTCATCAATAAGCAGCCACTCAAAATAAATAAAAAATAATTCGTTTTAAAAATAACTTGAGAATGCCGTGGCAAAAAAAAAAAAAAAAAAAAAAAAAAACACCGACAAATCAAACAAAACAATAATGAATACATACATATGTATATTCTGGTACAACAGTAATAGCTGAAGAAAATGAAATCAATTCATTGGAATTGTTTCTGGATAATTGAAAATGAACAAATATGTATGGAATAATTTGGATTATTTGTTTATTGTACAAATTAAACTAAAGGAAATTTTTTGATTAATTTTATTGATTTAGGAACCTCAAGCCCCCATTGGAATTCGCAATCGGCGACATTAAAAAACTAACATTTCAAAAGGTGCAATGTTCATATTTTGAAATTGTAAAATCTTGACATTTTGTCATGGTAAAATTATTCATTTTGTAACCATTCTTGGGTGGCGCGTGCTGAGTTCGATGGTGCTGAGAACTGTTGGAATGTCCAAGGTCTGCGACCAAAAGGTTTGCGTGTCCAAGGCTTTAATACACCCTTCAGAATATGTTCGCGATAATATTCTGCATTTATTCTTATGCCGCGGTCGATTAATACGAGCGGAGAGCGAGCATCGGCTGTTATGACCGCCCACACCATCACCATGGCCTCCGCTTGTGTTCTGGTGGCCAACCGAAGGTGCACATTTTTGAGCTGACCTCTTTGGCAAGTAAACACGACCATTTTGTTTGTTTACAAACTGCTGTTCAACGAATGTTTTCTCATCGGAGAAAGCCAAATTTGGCAGTTCACCACTTTCGGCCAAGCGAAGCAACTATTTAGCTCTTTTGAGTCTATTTTCTTTCTGTTGCGGTGTAAGTTCTTGCACTTTTTGAAATTTCAATGGCTTTACCTCGAGCTCATTTTTTAATATTTGCGGAATGGAATATTGCGCTATATTCAGCTCAAGAGCCATTTCCTGACCACTGCGACGCGGGTTTCGAAAAATTCGCTTCTTTGCCTTTTGAACCATTTCTGCTGATGTTGCTGTTTTCTTCCATCCACTTCCTGTATCACGATAATGAGATATGGTACGAGACACAAAAGATTTATTCACATTTAAAAAATTTTCACCAAAATGCTTTTGTACGATTTTAAACAATATGATGCTTTCATTGGAAACATTTTAACAGCTGTCGGATGAGTGGCTAAGAATTGACAGCAGTCTGAAGTTGTTTGCAGTTTTTTATCTCACCCTGCATATATAGATTTTTTAATGTAAATATCTGGGATTTGATACATGAAGTTCCTAAAACGTATTAATTGCTCTGACAGAAAATGAGCAGTTCTTAACAAAAATAGAATCTTTTTGCAATAATGAATATAAATTATCTATTTTAAATGGATATTTTTGTACTTATTACTCAACTGGTTTTTACTTATTTTAGTTAAAAGAATTATAAAACTATTTCTAATAATTTTTATTAAATAAAACTGGAATCTTCAAATTGACGAAAACCAGACCTGTATTACTATATGGAGACTATATCAAATGGTAGACTTTCATTGATTTTTTCCGTTAAGAGCCTTTATGCCTAATTAGAATCCGAAATGTAAAATTATAACTGATTCGTTTGGAAATCGTGGTTGAAACCTCCATAATGCCCTAAATAGGGAGGCATTTAAGGATGGTTATTAAGCAAAAAATAAAGTTGTTTCTTATTGCTTTATGAACAACTTACTCCTTCCAAGAACTATTTTTGCCAATGGAAAGTTATCAGAAAATACAAGGACGTTTGTGCAATAACTCTAAATTGGTATTAATCTATTCACGCTGCTTATTTCCGAATACTATACACTTTATTAGAATATTGCCTTTAATCTTAATCAATATTTCAATTTCATTTCATTCATTTCCCTAAACTTCCCTCTCCCTCTACTCCCCACTATATATACTTTCACGACTTCGCGGAGGGTGATATCAACAATAATAATGGCATTCTTGTGTCGACGTTAAGTGGAAAATATTTTACTTTAATTGAATTGATTAGCTTGGTTGGGTTAGGCGGTTGCAATATCACCATTGAGATTATATAAAAAATAATAATTCCACTAATTGGAGGCAGGATATGACGAGGATTGCAGTTTACAACAAAGATACTTGTATTACTCACACAGATGGCACCCACAACGACGACGACATTTGCCATGGCAATACTTTGTCTTGTTATTTCATAATAACAATTGGTAATTCCATCATTTATATATCCTCCTATATGTAATTTTATGTAATAACATGTAATGTTTTATTGTCATTTGACTAGGGTTGCCAGGTGTAGGGAGAAAATCATCAAAAATGTGACATTTTGGCAGAAGATAATAGTGCGTTTATATTTTACCGGATCTGGTACACTCACCGGAAATTTCATTGACTTGAAAATTCAATTATATATACATCAAAAAATCTGCGTAAAGTAGGGGCCCATAATGTAAACATACTATAACATTTTTTCAATATTGGACAAGTTTGCATTTTTTACCTATAGCGGGAGCTGACATAAAAAAGTCCCTTTTTAAAGAACTACTAAGATCTTAAAAAATCATTACTTGTTTTGAATCCTGGCAACCCTATTGTTGTTGACAACCAGCTAATACTATTTATACCCTCCACCATAGTATATTAAGTTTGTCATTCTGTTGGTAACAACTCGAAATATACGTCTTCGTATAGGCCCCATATAACGGCACCTCCGGATATTCGATATTTTGATGATTTTAGCGACATTATTCGCCGCAATTGTTTCGAATTTGGTATTTTTAGTTTGTAAATTTGGTATTTGAAGTTCGTAATGGATACTACAGCCTGTGACAGAAAATTGTCTGTGCAGGTCCACGCTTTCGTATAGACCCCATATAACGGCACCTCCAAATATTCGGTATTTTGATGATATTAGCGATGTTATTCACCGCAATTGTTTCAAATTTGGTATTTTTAGTTTGTAATGGATACTACAGCCTATGACAGAAAATTGTCTGTGCTAGTCCATGTCTTCGTATAGCCCCAATATAATGGTTCCTTCCTATATACGGAATTTTGACGATTTTAGCGACATTATTCACCGATTTTTTTTTTCAAATTCCGCATTTGAATATTGTAATGGCTTATAAAAAAATTGCCTATGCAGGTCCACGTCGTCGTAAAGATGGCTACATTCGGAAATTTTAAGATTTCAACAGAATTTTTAACGGCTTTTATTTGTT